>NC_135498.1:189030307-189630307 GCF_052857255.1 Amblyomma americanum | reverse complement strand
AGCATGTGCTACATTCATGTAGCATATGCTTTTGTGCAGGTTCAGATGAACAGCAGTGAAGTACAACATCCGAGATGTATTGAAATGTATCTGTCTGTGGCTATGCATACACACATACAGAGAAGGGCAGCGAAAAGTTTCAGCCTTTCACTCGTTGCATCAGACTAAGGACAACATAATATGCTGCAGTGCTATAACTTAGTAAACAGATGCCATGAAAAGAACTTAGGTAACCTTGGGCACGTTTAGCTCTTGGCAGATGAGTTACAGGCTTGCATGCTTTAGGACACAGCTCGTCTGCCATGCCCTATTTTGGTTTCTTTGTTTTGTAGATACCAAGGGGAGGAAGATGCAACCAGGGCAGGCCGAGAATTGTGTGGAGAAGCGACTTTATGAAAATTCTCTGAACAGTTGTGGCCGTGGCTGGTGACGAACAGTAATTGGAGGTCATTAATTCAGCTTGCGATGACACATTGGGGTGTAACAAAATATGCGTGCGTATAAATAACTCATCTGAGAAATGAAAACGCACAGGGTTCGTAACAGGCCAGTAATGTTTCTCTATGTGGCGTTATACTGCATCTACCACAATGTCCAGTTATTATATTACTGAATGGTAAATTGCAAGTGGTCCGTGTACTGTACAGTATCTGCAAACGCTTATGGACGCCACACAGTTCAGCGTAATGCGCCGGCCGCTGCTATTGCGCCCCTCATGACCCATGTGTTGCTCCAAAAGGTGAAACCCCAAACGCTACGACTTCCAGAAGGAAAAAAAAAGCAACTACAAATAGCACCGCAGCATATTTCGAGCACGCTTGTATTGGACACCAGCAAACATGTCAAACATTTTTCATCTTATGCGTACACCCCTCTTAAATGTTGCAGAGCCGAGCACCTGAGCCAGTCCGCGTTTGCTGCCTGTGGGTTCTGCTCTCTGTTTCATACATCAGGTGCAATGCTGTCAAAGCTAGCGCTCTTGTTTGCGCTGCCTGCATCCATGACCAAAAAGTAGTGCGTTCCTTGTGGTGAGCGAAACATGGTGAATGCTTTGCCTACAGGCTTACTACATGACGCATTTGTCATGAGCTTGATTAAATGCACTGTTATTGCTGACGACACGCTGTTGCTTTGTCAATCCTCAGACCACTCGGCCACAAAACAAGCACGGAATAACATACCTCCCTTCATTTTTCCTTGCTGATTACTTTCGTACATTTCACTGTGTTGTACCT
The DNA here is from genome assembly GCF_052857255.1 of Amblyomma americanum. Classification (NCBI taxonomy): domain Eukaryota; kingdom Metazoa; phylum Arthropoda; class Arachnida; order Ixodida; family Ixodidae; genus Amblyomma; species Amblyomma americanum. Next base: position 189,629,072 of record NC_135498.1, on the reverse strand, counting down.
TATGTATGAAATGAACTGTAGCTATCACCAATTTTCCCAGCAGCATAACAGAGGGCAAGCCATGACCAGAGGTTGCCAAGTTATATACCACAAGAACTCCTGGGTTCCGCAGAGCACTTTTTGGTTTTTGCGAGCACACAAATCGATGTATGCTTCAACATTATGGTGTGCTTCACTAATTTACATTTTGCACAAATGGCACTGTTACTGATCATAAGAACTATGGTTAGCATACAGCCAGTCATTAACTGAATTCTGGCATTCCTTGAAGGGCACTGAGCCTGTATACTTGTCACGCAGGAAGAAAGAGAAGCCAAAACAAAACGGTTTCCCTAGCACCTCTTGTAAGTTGTTAGCATTCAGCAATATTAATTTGAGAACCAATGGTCATAGCAATGCTCATACTAACAAGGCACACAAGGCTTCTAGAAGGCAAACTTGTACTTTGTAAAAGAAGTAACGCAGCAGGAGCAAAAGCAGTCAGTACAGTATATGTGCAATCGGAGCATAATTACGGATAAACAGGTACATAAATACTTATATACATAAAAAATAAATAGTACAACAAAAAGTTAAAGAGAGAGCACATGTGTAGTAAGTAGGCAGCATTAAAAATCCAAATACAATAATATCCTAACACAGTGCCTCATGAATTTAGCCGGCTAATTTGCGCCTCTTTCTGGCGGGAGCACTCTGTTTTGTTTTTGACGTCATGCTCCTGTTTAAAAAGGAAAGGTGCCAATGCAGCCTTGTGCGGCAGAATAATTTAAGGAATTTAATTTTGAAGCCTAATGAACAGAAAACAGCTTGCTGGTTAGGCATCCTCTCAACAAGATTCCTGGACACATTGGACAAATGAGCACAGCAAGAGATTTCTTTTCTGAAGGCCGAATCCAATTTCTTTATATAATTTAGACATGCCTCAGAAGTTGCGGCAATTGACTGGAAAAGGTGCTCGGGAACACCATTCTCCTTGAGTAGTGCAAAGAATTGGTGTCGTCCATAAAGAGAGCCACCGTCTGCTGCAAGGAGTGTTCCCTCACATGTGCATTCTGTGGTTCTCTGGTCAAGAAAGCTCTTCACAAGAGTGCCAGCGACATGGTACACAACATTTTCGTATACTATGTCAGGGGCATCTTGTGAAGACGCCTGCAAGTCAGATGAACCTGAGCCTTGCTGCCTGCTGTGGCTTGTGCTTGGAGTGCTGCTTGGTGACAATACTGCAGAAACACTCTCCAAGTTGGTGAGGAACGCATGTGTTGTCACTTCGCAGTTTCCTTGCGAAAGTTTGGAAAGTTGGCCAATCCAAATATGTTTTACAGCAGCCACGAATTGGTACACATTAGGTGTCTCATTGCAGCCATGTTTTTGACGAACTATTGCAAAAAAATTTTCCAACGGATCCTGCTGCAACCGACGAGTGAAAAGATGAGTGTAATCGAAATCTGCCTTTAGATCTGTCCACAGCAGAAGTAAGGCTTTGATTGTAATCTGCCAACCTTTGATGGTGTGTGGTTGCTTGTCCAGAGGACCACCAAAATGCCATTGGGCGATCCAATCTATGCACGACTCAAGGAAGACATGATGTTCCGAGCCTTCTGTCATTGCGTACCGCAACTTGTCGTCCTGCTTTTTCAGGGCCGAACTGTTCAGGCAGTCAAAAAGCTTATCCATCCTTTCCGTGAACTCTGCTGTAAATTTTGCATCAACAGGAAGCTCTTGAATGGCAATGAGAGTGAGGAGTGCCACAGATACGGATTCGCTGAACACTTGCGTGGCGTACTTCACTCTCATGTCAGCAAAGGGCATCCTGTAGATGTGTTGCTCTTTTAGTTTTTTTGCCAATCTGCTTTTGAGATGCTCAACTGGTGTTTTGGAGGCCCGATCAATGTGACGAGTTTTTTTGTAAAGGGTTTCGATGTGTGTCCAGTCAACAACCTCAGAGCCAATGGTGAGCTTATGTCGTCGCAAATTATTTCTTGTGCATTTGATTAGGTGTGGGGTGTCAAACATGAAGTATATTTTGCGGTTGTTGACAACAAAATATGGTTCATGGATAGAATGGATGAGCATTCTTGACAGACTCACATTGTTCGACCCTTGATCACAAATGACCGCTTTCACCAGAAGACCTTTGGTTTGAAGCTGCTGAATTAAATCTAATAGCAGCTTGCGCATTGCAAGAACTGAAGTTGCATTGTGGGACGCTGCAAAGGCTACTGGCTGCATCCAACTTCTTGATATGCCAGACACCGCCATAACAAGGGCTATATTTGCCACACGAGAAGTCCTAGTATTCCCATCATCTGTGAAGCCAATTACAATATCTTTTGATTGATCATACATCAAATTTTTTTTCAAGGATATTTCATCGAATAAAAGACAGCATGCTTTGTCTTGTAGTGGCCAATCTTTTGTAATTGATTCTATTGCATCCATGGCACCTGGAATGATACCAGGTGTCATTGGGATGTCTGCCAGCCAGCGCCTTAGCGTCCTCACATGTGGCAAATGGAGCATTTCTCTGAGGAAGCGATAAGCTTTTGGAGAGTGAAAGAACAAATTGAGAGCGAATTGTTTCATTTGTTTTGACCAGTGCTTTTTGGATTTCGGAAATGAGCAGAGCCTGATTTGAGCTTTAACCAATTCAAAAAGGTCTTGTGGCAAATGCGGTTCAAGCTTGTTGAGAGCCTCCTGCTGCGTTACTCGCCTTGTGTCGTGCCTTTTCCTAATCCGACTCAGTGCCTTTCGGTACCTGTCGCTTCGAGAATGCAACTTCTCGAAGCGCTTTTTGGTGCGAGGGGTGTACACAACTGCGCCCTTCCTCCGCCGACTCTTGGGCGTTCCTGATGCTGGTGTCATCACTGGCTGTCTGACACTCTCTTTGGCACCGCTGAGGCCACTAGGACCAGCTTCAGCTGCAAAAAATATATAAAAAAAGCATATTTATGTTTGCCTCAGAGCAAGACCTACATCTACATCCTTCACAAAATCAAGATTAGGGTGCAGTCACAGGGCTACAGGTTGCCAAACTTACAGGGCAATGTTTTTGTGTGAAATGATGAATACAGTCGTGCCCCGTTAATATGATCCTCGCTGATAGGGACAGTTTTTTCTGGCGACCAACTTTACGCCTCGCTTAAATGGAAACTAGTTGCTCGTAATACAGACAGGGTAATAGTTAATGGATCTCATTGTTATCCATGTGTTTTGCCTGCTTAATATTCAGAGCAATTTTTCATGACAAGCTTGAGTTAAGCAAATGGAAAAAACCAGAAATATTTATGTGCAGTAAAGCGATACCTACACGCTGTTACGGGCCTGCCGATACCCATCATGAATATATCAAGGTTACCGATGCATACTTTTTCATTGAAGTGGAAGGTTGTAGTTTGCAATAAATTCTAATGTTTTCTTGAGTACTTACCATAATCAGGTGAGTCCCATGATGCTGATGCAATCACTCTGATGGGTGTGCTTTGGGCAGCACCTGTCAAATAAATAAACACACTGTGGGAGGCTTCAACCAAGTATTTTAATTCTCAGGTGCACATTTTTAGCCTGGCTACGCAGCGTGTATGTGAATGGTAAGCAACAGGCTAGTGAAGCAATTTCCACAACAAGTACCTGAGAAGGCTATCCAATGTTTTCATTGAGCTGAATGAAAAATTACCTGTAAATATAATTCTGTACAGATAACACAGGGGTCCACCACGTAAACAATGCATTCATACATATGCACACAGAAAAATATATGAAATACTAGTTGGTGAGCATAAAGTTAACACTTGTTTCTCCTCTTCTGAAACAAATGTCTGGCATCCGAAGTAGTGGTACAGTAAGATGTGCCGACGTGCACCTAATTATTGCACACCACGACATAATTGCACACTGCTGCTATTGCAGAGGGTTAATTTATTACGTGCAAATCTGCAGCAATAGTGCTGCAGTCCATTGTTGAATTTTCATAGATTATCACTGCACTATTAGTGCATTGCACCTACCTTCTTCGTCAGCTGGGGGAGGGGGCGTAGTCTGCACATCAGTGAGCTGCGGGGCACGTGAAGAGTGTGGGTCGTCTGCAATTAAACGACCACTTAGACACTCCCAATCTAAAGAAATCAGCCAGCAAAGTAATTACATATGTTTATTTTTTTGTGCTATGACAGAGCCCTCAGCATAAGTAATACTGCATTACAGGGTTAGCCTGAACCAAATGAAAAGTTCTTCATTTCAAGCTGTAATGTAAAACAGATCCTGACTTAGTGCACCTACCTGTGTCATGGACAGCAGAATCTGCACCAGCAATTGTGCCTAGCCCAAGTGTTGATGGCAACGGCAAGTAGTCTGAAATATAGGTACCACTTAGTTACTCCCAAGGAAAACAAACCAACTGGTGTAGTGAGACATTAGGAATGTTTTCCTATGCAAGATTGCAGGAAGACTTACCGTGACCAAGCATGACTTCCACTGGTGCAGCAGTGGACTGTAGTGGTGAAGCGGATTCAATGCCTATGCGAACAAGGAAAAAAAGATAGCCAATCAAGCTCTGCATAGCAGCACCTTCTGCTCAGTGCACAGTATGGCCTTGATGTTCTATTTGGAACGGTTTCTCTTGCTGGGAGTTAGTGTGATCTTAAATTGGGCTTAAATCGTTTTTGTGAGTTTGTAGGCAGTTACGATTAAAAAGGAAAAATTTGTGCGATCAATATACCGCGACATACAAAATAGCGCAGCAGCACACAGGAAGAAGAATGAAAACACACAAACGAACACTTTACTGTGAACCACGAGGCCATAAATTCACTTGATGTGCATTGTAGGAAATACAAATCAAACTGCAAACCTATCTATGAAGCGTGCAATGTCACCACTATTAATGCTTGCAAACTTATTCCCGAAATCATTCAGGAAGAAATCAGATAGCCTAAGTGACATGTGCATCGCTAAATATCCTGGCGGGTTGCTCCTCAAAGAACCATTTTTACCTTAGAAACCGGTAAAATGTTTACCCTCCATGCTTGCACAATATGCGGCCACTTCATGTATAATTACCGCCTCGTGTGTCACAATAAGCTGCTGGCAGTTTGTGCGTGTGTGTGTTCTTTCTTGACCCTGTGTGCTATTTTGGAGTGAATTCGCGCAGTCTGCCCTCTATTCACCGCAGCGAACAGTAAGTAATAATGACAAGAATACTAAACATAGAGTTGTAAAAATTATTTTCCTCACTGCTGCTGGAGTGCACTATCCAGCATCTGATTGTTAATATGGTTAAGAGAAATTTAAGCTACAACATGGTACACAACTGCAGTCTGATGCAACTGAAACAATGGCCACATGACATTGAAGCAGGAAAGTTTTGTGCCCGGGAAGTGATGTTTGCAGTTAGCCTCTATGAATGCAATTGTTCCCTTTGGTCTTACATTTACAGGATGGGTTTTTCTGAAAATAGTGCCCTCACCTTGTGCCGCACCTTCTTCATAGAAATCTGCAACAAAAAAGCCACAGGATATACTGAGGGATCAAGCTTGGGAAGAATTTACTGGGAGAGGAATTTTGCTTACCCGGGTGCACCAAGGCTCTCAGACGAGGCTCATGCACCTTCACGGAAGGGACTGCTTCATGCGTGAGCCTTGTGCAGGCATCACTAGTGAAGCAATCCCTCGTGAAGTGCTTTGAGCAGAGCCTGTATGTTTTGTAGACCTTTTCCCTTGGTGTCTCCAGGAGTTCAAGCCTATTGGCATATTTCAGCCAAATGGAGAATCTGAAAAACAGCCAAATAACATGATTTCATACATTTTAAAGGTTTGCATACCTCACTTCAGGAATGCTTATTAGCATCTCCTTACACAGCAAAGGGGTACGAACATTATATAACATATATGCCTGAAAACAACTGTGGCAGGATGCAAGCAAAATAAGACAGCAGTTTGTAACAATGTGCCACAGCCTGCTAGTCTATTGCTATGCTGGCCAATCGAAACGATGAATGAAATCACCTTTTTAATGTCTGGCTATGATCGACAAGCCAGAACCTTTAAAATTCTTGAGCTTATGTTTTCTTTTGTGATCTGCTTTTGGTTTAGGTAACAACAACTAGTTCTTTGTTCCAACTGCTTTTTGGGTGCGGCATAATTTTGTGCAGCAGATAGAAATGGGGACAGAGCTTCACTGCAGACTTAAGCTCTATCTGATCATAGCAATTATTCCACTCACACTTTTCTCTAGGTAACTGCATACTAACCACCACCCATGATTCGTTCTTTTCTAATTCCTCCATTAAACACAAGTGCCAATGTAGCTATGCTATGGCAGACAGCTGCTTGCCCACAAATTTGAAGTCTGGATTAAGAACAGCAGGTAAATGAACCAGTAGGCACAGTTTTTCATCTTTTGCTTTCACTGTGATCAAATGGGAATTGTGAAAGGGATGTGAGCAGAACATCAACAGGAAACACTGCTCTTTCAAGAAACTGAAGGTGCAGGCAAATAGCATGGGTCCAGAAGAAGGGGAAAAAAGTGCTTAAGCAAGGGAAATGTCCCAAAAAAGACACAGACAAGAAGAAAGCGACCTTCGCCTTCCCCTCACCCACCCGCCGGAAACGAGCGTTTCCGGCGTACTAGGCGAAACTATTTGCGAGCTTCCCAAAAGCTGTCAAGGACAAGGCGCGAGATAAGAGACATATGTGAGGAGATGGGAATAATGCGGAGAGTTCAGAGCCCTCCAAGGTCAGTCGTGCGCCCCGCGAGCGAGCAGCGTAGAGGACAGCCGGGGTGGAGTGTGGAGCGAAATTTACAATGCTGGAGCGGCAGCACTACGGTAGGCAATAGTTTCGAGAAACGCTTCCACGGAGTACATGGGTGGTTGAGCGCGGATATCGCGAGGAAAAGCTCCGGTAAAAGTAAGAAAAACAAGACCGGCGGACTTTCTATATGCGGCTCACGGCGTGCAATGGACTTTCAGCGCGGTGTCCAACACTAGTGGTGTTAGTCTGAACAGCTCGATAATTTATGTGACGTGCATCACTGCTGCAGAAACCATGCACGAACACGCAAGAAATAATATTCAAGCGCGCTGAACTCCGTAAAGAAACAGCCAAACTGAGCATTACAATTACTCCGCTGACGACGCTATAGGCACAGAAGTTAGAATATTCATATTTAAAATACACTCTGAGGGCACCGGAATCTGCGGGGAATAAGCTTTTAAAGGCAGCGAGAAAAGTCAGTGAGTCAGACACACACACACACACACACACACACATGCGAACAAGCAAGCAAGGTAACTAACGGTCCCACGCTTATGAGAGGCAACGGCTGTTGGGCCATCTCAAACTGCAGCACCTTCCCTTAATTTTGCTTTAATGTCCTTAAACGTACTTATCAAACTCATCTCGCAAAACCAAAGCCACTGCAGTAAACAGCGCCAGGTAAAACTAGTTCTATTCCGTCGGCAATTTCAAATGGTAACGACCAAGGGCGGTCAAAACAAAGGCACAACGGTCGCCAACGGCTATGCAAAGAGGGATACGATAGTCAGTGAATTCATAAATACCTGTGGTCAGAAGGAAATCTGAAGAGATGTTCTCCACTCTTGCCGGATGTGCTGCACCACTTCGCGCAACAATACATATGCGACATGACGCTGAGGACGGTAATCACGCTGGTCCAGTGCGCACGTCGCGTCGGCAGTCGCTCGCGTAGTTTCGGTATGCTTGCGCCGGTCGCTGTCGTCTGCTGCCACTGCGCTGCAGCGTTGCCCGCGGCGGCGCTGGCGGCGCAGACGCGTTGTGTCATTTTCGCAATTTATTTCTTTGATATACTATTTTTAATGCTTACGACTGGTTATATTTTCATTCATAAGCATGTTTGTGTTGTCTACTATGGTCGAGAAATTTTACTTTTTATTAGGCTTGACTCCAGCCGCGTTTGCCGCCAGATACCAGGATCGCTGCAATCGTTCCGACCGTGGCGACACTTACGGCGCGGACGCGCAACTTGCAACATGCCACAGCACTGCCCATAGGGCCAGGAGCAGCAGCCCTCCCCCGCTGTCCCTCTCGCGTTGTCTAGGCGGCGAGCGCTCCCTTTCATCTAGCAAGAGCGAGTCACTGGGTGAACCACGTGACACAACTGGCGGGAGCGAACGGTTGGAGGAGCGACGGCCGGCGTAGCGGCGGGATTGACTGCGAAGCGCACAGCTCCCGTTCGAGGTCATTTCCGGAACACATTTAGCCTTCAGTACTGCATGCGAAAAGTAGAGCTTCACTCCAAAAGACATTTCTCACCTTGCCGCCGTCAGAAACCGCAGGTATAGGGACCCCAACCTAAATTTTGCCGCGCGACGACAGCGCCGTGCTCCTCCCGTAGCGGCGGAATTCTGAAGCGTCGATAGGGCACGACGGCGCCGGGGCGCTCTGACTGGCCGTGTTCGCGTGCTGCGCGCGCTTTCTCCCTCCGCGTGCTCCTCGTGCCCGTCTCCTCGCGGGCGCGGCGGATGCGAGCACAGCCTGACGACTGCACAGTGCGCCGTTTATGTCCATCGCTGGGCAGTTTTTACGCGGTGATCGAAGTGTCACGCGGCACCGTGGTTGCATAAAGGTGGGGAAGCGTCTTGCTTGACTTGTGGGCTTCTATGGAATGACGCATTTGCTTACTGACGTGTGTGCTGTCAACAGAAATTACCCAGGTGGCAAGAAACGCTCAATGCGAAGTACCGGTGCATTATCGCGCGCTGCAGTATTGATTAAAAATAGTACTACTTATCCATCACCGGCGGCAACAGTAGAGAGCGCTGGCGGGCACTTAATATATGTGCACTTACTCGGCCGACACCATGTAAAGTGGCAGCGCATACAACTGCGAAGGCGAAGATGGCAGACACGATTCAACATGTGAACTAACCTTGTGTCTCTGTCGTACACACGAGCAGCAGTGTGGCTCTGCAAATTACACTGTAGCTAGACCATTGTTGTCCGTAACGTGTTACAAGTAACGACGTTACCGGTACCGCATTACTTTTTTCGGTAAATTAGTTACGTAGTCGTTACCAATTCGGAACTGTAACGGGTAACGTACTTACGTTAATATTTTTCGGTAACGGGAGGTGCCACGTTATTAGTTACTTTTTGTTCCAGTTGTAACCCACTCCGCCCGATTTTTTAGAAAAAAAGCGCAGAGCACCTAAAGTGATGTAAATGAACAAAATGCACAGGTGCACCCGACAACCCGTGTTGGGGTTCGCATGCATGCCAGAAAACAACTGCCCTTGACAATGCACCCTACTAAAAAAAGACGGAATAGCCATAAAGCACAAAACACCTGCACGAACACGCGTTCACACACTTGCCTTGACCTACCTCCCCTTCCCAAACCACTCACACACAAAACTTTCTACAGAGTGGAAGCATGCCGGTCATTTTGGAACATCACATTTTCCACAATTACTCTAAATTTGTTGAGAGTTCAGCGATATTTTCTTTGTGAAGTTAGAATTGATGATGGAGTGTCATTTTGTGTTTAATGCCACAATCATAAGATGGCTTCATCATGTAATACACAGTTAGAATCGAACACATGTAACTCTACAGGCATCTTTAGGCTACTATAACATTGCTAAGCTCCTGCACATTTGTGCAAAGTATTCTCGTTAAATCAGTGTGATGACCCCCATAATGCGCAGGTCCACACGGGACGGAGAGGCAAAGAGACACCGTATGGCTCAGTTTAAACAAACAGGTATATTCAATAATTACACATGATTAAGGTTATACATCAGAGGCTGGGGCGTCCGAGCTTACGTGCCGACGACTTCATGGGGGCGATGGAGTGGCTCCGGAGTTGGGCTCGAGCGGTTGCTGGCAGAAGCTGCACGCCGTCGGGCTTCGGCGCTGAAGGCCCTCTTCGCTAACGATGTCGTCCTGAGCGTGCATGCAGTAGAATTTCAATAGTCGTCCGTTTCTTCGAGGATGGTTCACAAACCCTTCCTCTAGTGTCGTTCGGCTTGGAAGATGAACAGGAGGCGAGCTTGTAGATGATGACAGCAGAGCATAATTTTACAACATACATATACAGAGAGTTAAACTGGAAAAAGCAGAACTGAATTTACAAAAGAACAAACTTTGCACTACTTTACTCATCGACCGGGCAGGTTAGTGCCTAAGTAGCATCACATTACATACTAAGCATGGAGCCCCAGCTCAGACTGGACTGCATCCGTTTACATGCGCTTTTAAGCACTTGATTAACAAAGGACTAAGGGCGGTCATTTTCAGTGGCCCGCCCAAAGCATCAATTCTCCAATGAAAAATAGCATGCGAGATGGGGACAACCCCTTGGGTTGGGCTTAGCCTCGAACCCAGATTCTTGTTAACAATACAAACTAAATAAACAACAAAAACGTCACCACTCTCTCTCAAGTGAGAGTATCCACAGGCTCTCCCTTCGGAGCTAATCCTTGCCTCAGGCATGCATACCGCCACCCACCATCGGTCCGCGTCGTTCGTCAGCAACAGAGGAGGGGGCGAAAGCGCCCTCGATGCTGCCGCGCTACCGACGGCGGGACACAGCTAATAATCATGAAGGGATTCGTCTGTCGCTCCGGGAAACCAGATTAAGGGTCGCCCCTGTTTTCCCACATTCTTGGCGAGTCTTGCCTGTCCGCCATGAAAGGTGTCCGTCACGGCCATCCTGGAAATGCGCTTTTGTTCACTTGCGCCTGTCTTTCCACATTCTTGGCGAGTACTGCCTGTCTGTCTGACAGGTGTCCGTCACGGCCCTTCTGGGAATGCGCTTTTGTTCACGAGGCACCGCGGGAAGCTGTGGGTGCCTTCCCGGCGATAGCCCACGTCGTAAGGGGGTGGGGGGGGGGGGGGGGTCCGTGCGTCAAGCGACAATTTTCGTTCCCGGTATGTACTCGGGGCTCTCGCTTATACTGGGGAGCGGTTTCCGCGTGTGCCGGCGTCCTGCTTTCTGCAAAGGTATGCAGCTGGAAAAGAGGGGCGGCCTTAAGCCCCAACTCGATGCACACACAAGGAATGTACCTCGTAGCACACAAGGAATGTCACACTCGCTCACCCTCCAGAAGAATGTTCTCCGAAAATTTGAGTCCCTGCAGCTCCCCTTGTCTTTCTGAATCGCCTCGCACAGTGCGTCCGACAAAACACTTTTCGCTGCACTCAACACCACTGCACAACACCATATGCCTCCGCTGTCATAACTGGCGTCTCCAGGGGCAGCACTGATCTTCTTTTACAGATAAACATGAAACTCAGCACCCAAGCCTCTCTTTTCTAGTCCAAACTGGACGAAATAAATTTACCACAGTTACAAAGGAGCTCCCACTTCTAGCACGATCACGGCACAGACAAAAATATAGATAACGAAAGGAAGTAGGGCAGGTTCTGCATGCGCTCCGCATGCTCTCCTGTGAAGGTGTTACTTAATGACAGAAAGGTTTAACTACCAACTCCGATAACTTAACACATAAGCACATAGCAATGTTATGAGCTGCGGCATTACACAATTCTAACCAGTTCACAACTCCGCTCTGTTTACGCCATTAGTCCAACTTAGCTTTCCGATTTCGCAGCGGATATCGGCCTTCATGAGTCATACTAAGTAAGTCTGTGACCCTTTGTCTGCTTTGGGACTCGCGAGGGCTCGTGGCAGGAGCCTCTCCTGGCGTTATCTGCGCGGCAACCTCGCGCGCTTCTTCTTCTAGCAATGCATGAAGTAAATCCGGTGGCATTCCGGCCGTCACCTCGGGCGCCTGCCGAACAAATGCAGGAGAGGGCGTTTCTTGCGAACTATCTGCGCGCTCCGCTTCACTTCTGTCCCCATCAAAATCCGCGCTTTCCCTTTCCTCATTTCGTGAATACTGAACCGGTGCCGACTTGAGGCGATTTGCGTGTATCCTTATCAAACGCCGGTTCACGTCTCGGACTCTGAAGTTTACCGGAGAAAGCTTCTCGACAACCTCGCACGGTCCTCTCCACTTCGTCTGGAACTTACGAGCTAGCCCAATCTGCCTTTGGCAGTTTTCAATGTACACGCTGTCCCCCACATTAAACGGCGCGTCTCTAGCACTGCGATCGTGCACCTCCTTCCTGCGCTTCGCCGCTTTCTTTAAGGACTCCTTTGCGATGTCCCTCGCCACTTGCAAGCGCGATTCTAGCTCAACCTTATAGTCGTCCAGTGAAGCGTATGGGACACGACGGGGGCCCTCTGGCACTTCACTAGGCTGGTCCGGGTCTCGGCCATAGAGAAGAAAGAATGGCGATTCGCCCGTGCTCTCGTGTGCTCCGGAATTGTAGGCAAACATTGCATACGGGAGCCACAAGTCCCAGTCCCGCTGGTCGCGCGAAACAAAATGCGACAGGAACCCGGCCACGGTTTGGTTCAGTCGCTCCACCGCGCCGTTGCAAGCCGGATGGTACGGTGTTGTCTGCTTCTTAGTGATCTTAAGCAGCTCGCAAACTCTCCTCATTAGCTGCGACACGAAGTTCGTTCCCCGATCTGTCAAGAGTTGCCTCGGGGGTCCATGTCGGAGCACGATCTGTTCGACAAATGCTCTTGCAACCGTGTCTGCCTTCTGATCTGGGAGTGCTACCGCTTCCGCGTATTTTGAAAGGTGATCGACAAATACTAAAATGTACTTGTTTCCGGAAGTGGTCGTGGGCAAGGGGCCCATTATGTCCATACCTGTCCGCTCGAAGGGAGCCGAAACCTCAGGGAACGGCTGAAATGGAGCTGGTCTTCGTCCCTTGGGTGTTTTTCTTTCGAGAAGGGAATGACACTTCGCACAGTAGTCTCTAACATCCTGTCGCATGCCACTCCAAAAGTACAAACGCTCCACACGCCTGCGTGTCTTCGCTACGCCAAAATGACCGGCGCATGGCGCATCGTGAAACGCGCGAAGAACCCTTTCTGTCCACGACCGAGGTATGACGACTCTCTCCCAAGCGGTTTTCTCTGGTCTCCCTTTCCTGGTTGGCCTCGTGCGCCGACACAGGGTGCCGTCTTTGCCAATGAAATAACCTAGCTGTTCGGGGTGAGACGGTGCGCCCTCTAAGCTTTCGATTATTCGCTTCAGGTCAGGATCTTTGCACTGCTCTGTGCGTAATTCGGCGGGGTCGACTACGGGGACAAACTCATCTATAGCTGCCACGGCAGCTGTGCGGCTGAGTGCATCAGCATTCAGATGTGTCTTTCCTGACTTGTGCTCAACTTCAAAGCAGTATTCCTGCAGGTGTAGATTCCATCTAGCGAGTCGCGAGCTAGGGTCCCTGACACTCATCACCCATTTCAGAGGATGGCAGTCTGTGACTAGCTTGAATTTGCGGCCGTAAAGGTAGCATCTGAAGTGCTTTACTGCCCAGACAACGGCGAGGCACTCCCTTTCCGTAGCTCCGTACTTTTGCTCTGTGGGGCTCAGCTGTCGGCTAGCAAAAGCAACGGGATGTTCTTTGCCCTCGATAACCTGAGATAGCACGGCACCAACTGCGAACTTTGACGCATCTGTGGCCATAACGAAGGGCAAACTAAAATCCGGGTGGCGCAACAGCGGTGCACTCATTAGCTTCCTTTTCAGGGCCCCAAAAGCATTCTCCGCGTTTTCGTCCCAGCGAAAGGCGACATTTTTGGCTGTTAAGGCGGTGAGCGGCTTAGCGAGCTTGGCGAACTCCTCTATGTGCCTTCGGTAGTAACCGATCAGGCCGAGAAACTGCCGGACCTGGCGGACGCTAGTCGGGGATGGAAAATCCGAGACACACCTTAGTTTCTCAGGGTCCGGTCGCACGCCGTCAGCTGAAACAATGTGCCCGAGGTATTTCACCTCGTTTTTGAGGAATTGGCACTTAGAGGGCTTCAGCTTGAGACCCGCTGCTCTTAGTCGCACCAAAACCTGCTCAATATCGCGCAAATGGTTATCAAAACTGTCACTGTATATGATAATGTCATCCATATACACGAAGCACAGCCTCCCCAGAAGACCTGCCAGGATAAAATCAGCGGTTCTCTGCCAGACAGCAGGGCTGTTGGCCAGACCCATCGGCATTCTTTTCCATTCATAGTGCCCTGAGGGCGTGTTGAATGCCGTTTTCTCGGCATCTGCCGGATCCATTGCTATCTGCCAGAATCCCGCCGCCATGTCCACTACCGTGAAGTACCTGGCAGAGCCCAGCTGAGAAAGCGTCTCCTGTATATTGGGGATGGGGTATGGATCGATGCGAGTTACGGCATTTAGTTTGCGGTAGTCCACTACCAATCGATACGAGCCATCTGGCTTTTCCACCAATAGTGCTGGTGCTCCCCAGGGTGACTTTGAGTGTTCGACAATGCCGCGATCAATCAGGTCCTGCACCTGCCGCTCCATCTCCTCACGTTGGGAGTAAGGAATCCTGTACGCACGCTGGTAAACGGGCGAAGAAGTGCCGGTTTCTATCCTGTGCTTTATAACGCCACAGCAGCCCAAATCCAGGTTGGACGCGGCGAATACCTCCGAGTAGTCGTTCAGCAAACCAGCCAGAGCCTCCCTCTCCCTGGATTTTACGTGAGAAAGATCGAACGACACCTTTGGAGCAGCCGAAGGACAAGCATGCTCTACAGTTGCGAGTACCGTATCGGTGGGCTCACGTTGCTCTATCGCAGAGGTGAAGAAAGCCAATGTTTTGTTCTTGGGAAGGCTCAGTGGCTGCTGGCTACAGTTAACCACCCGTAGGGGCACTCTGTGGGCGTCATTAACTGTCACGAGGCACGCGGCTGCCTTCAGGCCATTGCTGAGAGAGTCGACCGGCTCAAGCACTCCCACGGCGCCGCTCTCTACATCTGAAGGCACAAACGCGTACAAAATGTGCTCCGACCAAGGAAGGACGACCGCCTCCTCGACCAGCCGGACGGCAACCCGCGAATATACCTTCTCCAATGATCCCACTGTTTGACGGGTGTCAATATCGGTAATGCGAATCTCAGCCCCTCTCCTGTTCAAAAACGGAACTTTTGAGCCGCCCGCATTAACCTCTTCCTCAGAGAATGAGACTACTACCTTCCCTTTTCTCAAAAAATCCTGCCCTAATATACCTGACACTCCGTTTGGCAGAGACACCGTGTCCGGGCATACGTAGCAGGGGTGCTCCAATGCAATTCCGCCGAGAGAGAAGTGTAACCGGTAGAGTCCACTTATGCCAAGAGGATCCCCCGTTATGCCTACAAATTTGGTTGCCATACCACCAGACGCTTCCAACACCTCGCGGTCCCCCTTCCTTCAAAGCGTGTTAAAACTGCCCTCCTTAAGCAATGTCACCTTTGACCCCGTATCTATCAACAATTCCATGCAACAACCATTTAACTTGCAACGCACAACAGGGCATGCCTCGTCGGCCACACAAACTACCACCACCTCATCATCCACTGCTCCCTCCCCACGCTCCTCAGGCTGGGGAGGACTAACTAGTTTTTTGTCTCGGTATCTGGAGCCCCGCTGTAGGCTTGCTTAGGGCGTGTCTCGCCTGCTTCTCTTTGTGGCTCCCCACGGCGCACGTTTTGGCAGAACCTGGCGATGTGTCCGCGACCCTGGCAAGCGAAGCATACGATTTCTTCAAAATCTCGCATACCGCGCCTGTAGCTTTGTGGCGGTCTCCGGTTTCCAGCGAATGAGCGCTGTTGAGCGCGCGCTTCAACCTGGCGTTCTACCTGCTGAGATAGCAGCTGTTCTAAGCGATCTAATCGCTCTGTCAAGAGAGCAACCTCAGGGTTGAGCACCGCTCTCTCTATGACGCGCACTCTCGCTGCGGCTGTCGTTAACGCCTCATTTCGTTCCTCATCCAATGCGGCCTCCACGGCTTGGTCGAAATTGCTCGGCTTGCGCGAGAGCACGAACCGGCGCACGGGGTCTTGCAGACCAGCCACGAACAAAGCGGTCATTTCCTCTTTAAGTATATCCTCCGCGTATTTCTTCTTTAGCTGGTCTCCTTCCTCCTCCCTGCTTAACGTATCGCGCGCTAAGCGCTGAAGCCGCGACGCAAACGTTCGCACGTCCTCCCCTACCATCTGTACGGCGTCACGGAACCTCTGTACCCGCACGTGACGTGGTTCAGTGTCGAAATGCTCAAACGCGAGCTTCTTAAATTCCGCAAATGATTTTGTGGATTTTACTTTTTCGTCTCGCCATGCAAAATCATGAGCAGCTCCTGCCATCTTACACCTCGCCATTCCCAGCATTTGAGTATCGGACCATCCTTCCATTTTCCCAATCTCTTCTAGCATGGAAAAGAAATCGCAGATTGGAACCCCTGTCTTATCTCCCGTAAACGTCGGAATGACGCTTCCTAATGCCAGCATGCTTGCTCCGAGCGACGGCTGTGGAGTGGAAGCTCCCTCAGATAAAGACATTTTTTTTTCAAGCCCTCCGGTGCCTCAAGCCTCTCAAATGGGGGTAAAAGTCCCACAATCAGTCCCGTGATTCCCTTTTGATTACAATTTTGAAGTCATGAATGTCACAGCATTCAGAGGACATTTGCTTTTGAGACACCACTTCTGACACCAGTGTGATGACCCCCATAATGCGCAGGTCCACACGGGACGGAGAGGCAAAGAGACACCGTATGGCTCAGTTTAAACAAACAGGTATATTCAATAATTACACATGATTAAGGTTATACATCAGAGGCTGGGGCGTCCGAGCTTACGTGCCGACGACTTCATGGGGGCGATGGAGTGGCTCCGGAGTTGGGCTCGAGCGGTTGCTGGCAGAAGCTGCACGCCGTCGGGCTTCGGCGCTGAAGGCCCTCTTCGCTAACGATGTCGTCCTGAGCGTGTATGCAGTAGAATTTCAATAGTCGTCCGTTTCTTCGAGGATGGTTCACAAACCCTTCCTCTAGTGTCGTTCGGCTTGGAAGATGAACAGGAGGCGAGCTTGTAGATGATGACAGCAGAGCATAATTTTACAACATACATATACAGAGAGTTAAACTGGAAAAAGCAGAACTGAATTTACAAAAGAACAAACTTTGCACTACTTTACTCATCGACCGGGCAGGTTAGTGCCTAAGTAGCATCACATTACATACTAAGCATGGAGCCCCAGCTCAGACTGGACTGCATCCGTTTACATGCGCTTTTAAGCACTTGATTAACAAAGGACTAAGGGCGGTCATTTTCAGTGGCCCGCCCAAAGCATCAATTCTCCAATGAAAAATAACATGCGAGATGGGGACAACCCCTTGGGTTGGGCTTAGCCTCGAACCCAGATTCTTGTTAACAATACAAACTAAATAAACAACAAAAACGTCACCACTCTCTCTCAAGTGAGAGTATCCACAGGCTCTCCCTTCGGAGCTAATCCTTGCCTCAGGCATGCATACCGCCACCCACCATCGGTCCGCGTCGTTCGTCAGCAACAGAGGAGGGGGCGAAAGCGCCCTCGATGCTGCCGCGCTACCGACGGCGGGACACAGCTAATAATCATGAAGGGGTTCGTCTGTCGCTCCGGGAAACCAGATTAAGGGTCGCCCCTGTTTTCCCACATTCTTGGCGAGTCTTGCCTGTCCGCCATGAAAGGTGTCCGTCACGGCCATCCTGGAAATGCGCTTTTGTTCACTTGCGCCTGTCTTTCCACATTCTTGGCGAGTACTGCCTGTCTGTCTGACAGGCTATCGCAAACCAGGCTTGACACTGCCTTGGACTTTCGCTAAGCTTTAAAGGTTTCTGGAAAAATGAACCTTGTGTGAGTCATGAAATTGCATCATGCCGATACAGTCCCATCGGATCGAACCATTGATTTCCCCAAAATTTTGATTGCTGTGTTTCCGTCACCCCTGTAACCAGTACCCTCTTATAATTATAAATATTAAATCGGAACAGTTCTCACCTGCTACCCTATCTGTTCCGTTCGCATTGGAGATGTGCTGTCGACAAGCAGGAAGCAGGAGCAGACTTTAATTTCATAATCGCATCTAGCCGCTATGTCCGGTAAACTGCGAAAATTAAAGTTCAGAAAACGTTATCTCACGTCGGCTTATCCCCGCCGCGGTGGCTCAGTGGTTAGGGCGCTCGACTACTGATCCGGAGTTCCCGGGTTCGAACCCGACCGCGGCGGCTGCGTTTTTATGGAGGAAAAACGCTAAGGCGCCCGTGTGCTGTGCGATGTCAGTGCACGTTAAAGGTCCCCAGGTGGTCGAAATTATTCCGGAGCCCTCCACTACGGCACCTATTCTTCCTTTCTGCTTTCACTCCCTCCTTTATCCCTTCTCTTACGGCGCGGTTCAGGTGTCCAACGATATATGAGACAGATACTGCGCCATTTCCTTTCCCCCCAAAACCAATTAGATTAGATTAGACGTCGGCTTATTTGCGGGAGCTATCGTCCGAGGTGCTTCCCCAACGAAAGGCGTGCTATGCGTTAGGATTCGCGACTGCTGACGCACTAGCGTCGTCGTCTTATATGGTTGCGAGTATTCGAGTGCCGATTCAAAAAAGCTGCTCCTCGCGGTCATCCAATGCCTCTTCATGTGCCGCTGGAATTTGATGCACGTTCTTGTGGGTGCCTGCGTCAGTCCGTTTCAGTGCGAACCCTGGCGAGTTCGGCTGTGTATGAAGCTAGCATCTGCCTCTCTTGAGCGCCTCTTATTACATTTCGCTCAACAGCAGTGTGCAAAATTCACTTTTCTGTAGTGCCCGCGAGCTTTGCTACAACGACCGATCAATTTTTACAATTGTCATATTAACGTTCTAGAAAGCCGCGTGCAGCTGCTAATAGCTCATGCCAGTTGTGCTGGCAGAGAGTGCTTTTAAACGGCTCTAGCCCAGCCGCAGTGCCATAAAATAGTACTGAGTGCATTTAGCGCGAGATCTTTACTAAGTGCAATAATGCATTCACAACCCGATTCCTGATTTAAAACAGGGCTAAGAAGACCGACATGCAATCGCGATAACAGTGCGTCGTAGAAAAGTTCAGCAAATATCAGGGAATGAATGCTGGCTTACAGAATACTTCAATAAGATCGTATTTAAAGACTGCCGCTAATGCATGGCAGCGAGGAGGCAGAAACAGGAATAACACACAACAAAGAAACAAAGAAACAAAGAAAGTTCAAGGGGGAGCTTCAGTCCTAAATGTAACGTTTCGACAGGAGGACTTCTCTTCGTCTGGGCAACGTGTTCATCTTTGGGACTGGTTTAACAGGACCTTCACTGCGACGATGAAGGACCGGTGATGTGGATGAGTGCGTGAAGTGGAAAAAGTGATAAGGTGGCTAAAGTGAAGGCATTATTTAACCCCTGCCAATGATCACCGCGCATACCCGGACGAAAATTCATGTTGTCGAAACTTTGAATAGAGTACCGAAGCCCCCCCCAAAATTTGGTCATTTCGTTTTTCGTTCGTGTGAAATGATGGACACAGTCAAGAAATAGTGAAAATAATGAGCATTTCACAAACACAAATGGTGCACGCAGCCCAGATACTGATTGCACAAGCTCAGCAATGTCTGCAGAAACGTCAAACAAGAATACTCAAGGAAAACCAGTGACCTTTTAAACCAATTTTGTCCGATAAATTGCAGAATCATCGAGTGTATTCAACAGTCGTGCCGAAAATACTATGTAGGGCAAGTACGCAGATGCGTAAACCAAAGGCTGCCCTCCAGAAAGCAAAGAAAGAAGTCTATTCTTAAATGATTTAGGTAGACAGAGTACAATGCATTTGTAGTTAGTAGGATAGAAAGTATAACCTCGCGCAACATGATGCCGCAGGCAATAGACCTAACAAAACATTTAAGCTATCCCTGAAACGTTTCTTTTGTCACTTCCCTTCAAGAAAGTTCCGATCAAATTTCTTTTAATCCGATTTGGATAAAAAGCTGACTGCTCCAAAGCTAATCGATGTTTTTTCGACTGAACTCCAAGAATCCGTCTCAGTCAGCGTCTTGCTCAAGGCACTTTTGTTTGGCGAGTTCAGTGACAGGCTGCACTTCAGCAGAGTGATGTGAAGAGGTTCTTTTTCACTGGGCCACACATGTGCAATGATAACATTTGACGAACTTTTAAGCGATCTCGCGCTTTTAGATCGGAAGCCGTAGTCTAGCATGTGTTGCTTTCGCATAAACTCGAAGTTTTACAGTTCCAAATCCCTTCAGGAAGCTCTTTAACACACTACACTGATTCCACCGAGTGTCCACACTGTGAGGTGCTACTTACTTTACCGCAGGTTAAACACTAAAGAAAAAAAAGAAAACTTAGATATAAAAATGAAAAATATTATTACCCGTAATATCACCCGCAGATTCTATGGAAGCCAGTGAGAGGTATTTGCTTTCTGCTTATCCTACGTTTTTTTTTTACTTCACAGTCGCCGATGACTTACAATGGAATTAACAGTTTTATGGTACTGCTTTGCAACTTTAAGCTTCCGCATTATTTCCTGGAAAAATACGTAAGCCCACCTAATCTGAGCCGGCCTGGACCCTGCTAACACAGGAAAAGCCCATCAGGATGTCGGGAAAAGGCGTGGTAGAGCTATCACTCAAACTCCGCATTTAAGGAGAGGAAAAAGCATTCATTTGCTCTTGTGCCCTGATGCAGAAAGCCTGAATGGCATTTCTAGCAAGACAGAAATGTGTCTCACTTGATGCCTTACAAGATTTATGAGAAATATTCCGCAGCTTTCTCTGCAGTGCTCACCGAACAAAGAAGTTCTTATTGCAGATGTTGCAGATTTAGCGCTGTTGAGTTTAATTTGTCAAACTTTAAAGCAACCCATGGTAGAGAGAGGACAGAAATATAGGTTTCCTGAAAGAAAAAACGAAGGGAACAAGTGAGAGGGAGTCAGCGTGCTCATTCAACGTTTCGACAAAAGTAATTGTTTTAAGACAAACTAATAAAAAAAGCGAAAATTGGTTGTTGGGATAGGAAATGACGCAGTACCTGTCACATCTCGGCGGGCACCTAAACCGCGCTGCAAGGGAAGGGATAAGGGAGGAACTGAGAGAAGAAAGAGGTGCCGTAGTGGAGGGGTCCGGAATAATTTCGACCTCCTAGGGATCATTAACGTGCACTGACGTCGCACAGCACACCGGCGCTTTTGCGTTTCGCGGCCATCGAAACGCGACCGGCGCGGTCGGGTTCGAACCCGACTACTCCGGATTAGTAGCTGAGTGCCCTAACCACTGAGCCACCGTGGCGGGTACGAACGAAAGTCCAGTGGTCAAAATATTGGCTAAGCACCCTAGGGCTCCAACACCCCTTGCTCAGTTTCTGTCATAAAACAAAACTTTAGATGAAAGCACACAAATCACAGTGATGAAACTGAAACCACAATGTTAATAACAACGCAGTCCAAAGAGAGTTTCTTAAGCATATTTTGCACAGTAGCCATATGTGTTTTGTATTGTTTTTTTTTTGAAGCGCAACTTGCTAAGGTACCAGTATTGAACTCGGTTCAGGATTTTCGTTGTTATGTGTCATCCCCTAATAAAGTACAATACATATTCGTCCACCTACATTGGTCACCTCTCCACTAAAGACAAGAACTAAATATTCACTATGACGATATTAGAGAAACTATTCGTATACTTCCTCTTCCAGACAAATCTCTGACCACGACACAGCTACGCATTCTTCCATTCATGCATCTAAATACACTGATTACTTCTGCCCATTCTTTTCTTTGCGGTACGCGGCACTCCATGGCGTGCGCCAATTGTCCCGAGCCTTAAGCTAATATAAAGTATTCCCTTTTATCCTGTCCTATTGTTATTAGGTCCCCTCATTTTCCGTCCCCTTCGCCGACGTGGCGGGCTTGGACAGCCACGGACCAGCTCTCAGAGCAGTTGGCTCTGGTGGTCCCGAACAGCTTATTATGTGGAAATAAAGCTTTGTCTCTCTCTCTGTCTTTTCTCATTTTTTAGTGAAGGCATTGCGTACTGCAGCCACGTTTGAAAGACGACCCATATACATGGAGAAGAGGGGCTCCTGGAGAGCTCAGAAGAATCCCACTTCGCCATGACTATGCAAATTGTGCCTTTTTGAGGACATTCTCGATCAACATTCGAGCTGAAAATTCGCTTGTCGTGACCAGATAATTCTAAAAACAGAGCATGCATGCAGAAATGAACCACGAGGCCATGCACATATACGTCGAGTAAAAAGTACGCAAGGGAACTCGCGTGGTTCGCTACATGAAATATCACAAGCGCTGCGGCAAAAAAGGGGCCATGTCCGCAAGCGCAGACGCCCTCAGGCGTAGTATCCGTTGATGAGTCCTGCCACAACAAGCAGCACTAGTCCATTGATGATGCACAACCTTCGGGGCACGTCGTTCTCGCGCACGGCTTCGGCGGCCCTGGCCACCTCCTCGACGGGAGTCAATCGCGCGGGGGGCTCGCCGGAGCTCTTCGTCGCGCGGCAGGCCCAGAGCAGGAGCTTGAAGAAGGACGTCTTCTTCTGGCCGCCGTCCACCGCGGCTGCAAAAGCATCGTCATTTCGGGTGTAATACCCGTACCAACCATATCAAGCACAACCAGCTACCTTCACACATTATTATTATCTCGCTCATTTTTACCCAAGCACAGCATAACATCTCAAAAGGCACCACATACCCAAATGATACGCGAATACACACGAAGATGTAAACTTTCGTCTCCACGTTTTAAGAAACTGGCATGGGTTTACGCTCTGCTGCGTAGAGCGCACAACTCACCTCATGTAATGCGCCTCGGCATACAACCATTCTACGCTTTTGATTGGTTAAACTACTAGCGCCTCCGCTCAATTTGGCCACCTTGATGAAGGAAGAGGCGAGAACAGGTGAAAAAGGATGTTCGTGGCGCGTAAAGGAAATCGCTCCCACGTGACCGTGCGCCATGACGATACCGCGAGCAGGCTGTCTCGTGACCTGCAAGTTCTCCAGGCTCGCATATCACGTGACAACTCGAAGCTTCTGATTGGTTACAATAAGAGCGCCCCAGTGAAGTTGACTACGTTGGCAAATTATCTTTCAATGCAGCCAAATATCCATATTCCAGGCCTTTGTTTTCCGCGCAAATTTGAAATATCGAGAATTTTGAATACGCGAAAATATTAACTGCTAAAAATTCCATAAAATTCTACAAAAATTCTCTTTTCACCTGACTTAATTATAATCGAAAAGTTTCCTCTAACGGGCACAACTCATCTAATGAACAACACTTCGAATGCTGCGCGAGCTAAGCGTAAGGTTGGTCTCGGACGCGTGTGCTAGAGCGTTACTGCATGCATTTAAAGTTAAAGAAAAATAAATATTTGAATAGACGTTAACAATTGACGTCAACGCTATACTGGTTGATTCAGGGAAGTCGACCCCTAATTTCTAAAAATAGGCTTATTAAGTTCTGAAGACGGCTTCTGCGGCAGAATAACTCCATTGTTGGCAGACATCAGAATACTGTGAGTAAAGTTTACCATTTAGCGGGGCAACAAGTTTCTGATAATTAACTCTATCACAGTTAGGCAACTGGCTGAATCCGAGGTTTAAAGTCGGCCGGTTGTACCAGCCATATCAGATTTTAGATTTCGGAAATGCGATTTTCTTCGATGCTATGAACCCAAAAGCTTTGGTTACATTGTGCCAAAATACATGGGCTTTCGAAAAGCGTGCAGGTAAAGCAACCCCTCCAGTGTACATAACTAGTAGAAATATGGAAATTTTGTTCCACAGTGCCGAGGGTAATGTTGGTTTCAAAATTCTAACAACTGATATGGCTATTACCAACGACCGGGTGCAAGTCCCTTATTGCAACCAGGTACCTAAGTTCAAAAGTTAATTATCAGATATTAGTTAAACATTTCACTAGTTAACTTTATTAACCTATTTTCTGATGTCCAGCTGCCCTGGTATTGTTCTGCAGCAGAAGGTGTCCTCATGACTCAACATGCCTCTTTTTAATTTTAGTGGCTGGCTTCCCTGAAACACCTGGTAGTTATCCTCCACAAATAACCAGCAATTCGTGTACTTTTGCAATTCGTGTACTTTTAAACAACCCTGCGCAGAATAGAATAGAATAGCCTCTGTTTTGTTCGACAGCATTCGGATATATACTGTGTTATTTGCTGTTCTTCAAGAAAAAAAAACGCGTCATTTGAAAACGCGAATATATAGCCTGTATATTTTTTTCAAACCACGACAAGCAGAATGCCTTTTCTTTTACCGTGGTTCTTTGGGTGCCTGCTTCTCTCGCGCCTCTACAATTTTGTTACCAGAGTCCCACAACATTTAGAATATTAGCCACATGAACTGAGTACATGTTTTCAACAGATAAAAATTATTTGTGAACAGAGTTTTTACATTGTCCTCTTGCATCTAATGGTGCCTATCAAGTTGGGAGCAGAGTTAGTATACTGCATTTATTAATTAAAACTCGTGCATGAAACCAAAATGCATACATTCACAAACCTCAGGCCTCCAATAACCCTAATTCCGTGTGTGAGCGGCGAATTGTAATTAAGAGTTTCACTGCGTTCCTATGTAGCGAGGTTCAATTTGTGCCATGTTTGCAGTCTTACAATCCCGTGTATGAGCCCTAGTAAGGAAGTTCTTTTACTTGATAATATGGGGCCTCCCCTTAACAAAAATGCCAAACAGAAGAACAAACGAGAGTTTTGTGTCGGGCTTCCAATTGCCTAATGCTCGAACCTCAAGTCAATGGGCGTCAGAAAAATATGGCACGATACCTGCCGGTGGAGGGTTGTGCGTTGGTAAGGTTTCGTCCTTGGAGTGTGGTGGTTCGTCCAGGTCGACCCTCGGCTCAGTACTATCAACTGTCCAGAATGTCAGCCGATAGAGCTGCAATTCGAAGCAAATAAGCAACAAGGTGTTAAACGATAATTTTGCCAGAAGCCACTGCAACTCAGTTCTCTACATTTTGCTTCACCTGATCCGTCAGATTCGTCTTTGTTAGTGAGGCTCGCTCATCCTCTGCATCAAGCAAAGCATCGATTTACGCACAGAGCAGATAACAACAAAGCAAGGTTTCCAGCGACAGGAACGGCAGAAGGCATGACGACAACCGCTGACGCGTTATGTGGTGGTAGCAGCGTAGAAGCATTCAATAAGATAGTTTTATAACGATTGCTACTGGATGATAACCTGATCTATTTTCTTAGTTTGCACCTATCATTTTATTCAAGTGTGTGGTCATCCGATTTATATTGCAGGACGTGTTGTAAGAACAGAGAAATGATCCATGAGAATTAACTTGTGTATGCCGAAGTGTCGTCCCTGTTCAGTATTTCATCTCCACGCCTCTAAAATTTTTGATTGTTTGTGCTCGCGTGTTATTTTGTTCGTGTTTCATTTGACTCTGATGGCACTTTATCCTGACCCCTTTCTAGTGCCAGGGCTCTGAACCGATCGAAAATCAAATTATACATAACACGGCAAAGCATCCGCCAGGATGGCTCCACCGACCGGCGGCTTTGTTTCCGAACAGTCAATGGGAGCTTTCCACTACGGCACCTCTCTCTTCATTCCTTCTTTCACTACCTCCTTTATCCCTTCCCTTACGGTGCGGTTCAGGTGTCCAACGATATATGAGACAGATACTGCGCCATTTCCTTTCCCCAAAAACCAACCAACCAGCCATTGCAAACCTTTCCCTCATTGTTTGCGCAGAAAGGAGCTCGTGTTATTCGCAAAGCGCCTGTAGAGCTCTCAAGCTTCACCTTTCTGCACGTTTCTGATAATGTATTCGTAACAAAAGGCATCATGCCGATACGCAGGATGTTTCCGCTCGGCGAAACTGGTCTGCCTGTATCATGTTGTACTGTAAGCGTCCAATGAAACACGAACAAGAGAATTGGTAAAAGAACTGCAAAACTGGAAGACATTACACTATGAAAGCACAGTACTAGAGCGGTTGGCTTTCGCATCGAAGGCGAAAAGACCGCTGTCTGGAACTGTTAATCGGCCACGCCTGCATTTCATCGTCACGCCGCTAAAATTTTTGATTGTTTGTGCTCGCGTGTTATTTTGTTCGTGTTTCATTTGACGCTGATGGCACTTTATCCCGACCCATTCCTAGTGTCATGGCTCTGAACCGATCGAAAATAAAATTATACGTAACACAGCAAAGCATCCGCCAGGATGGCTTCACCGACC
The DNA here is from genome assembly GCF_052857255.1 of Amblyomma americanum. Lineage (NCBI taxonomy): Eukaryota > Metazoa > Arthropoda > Arachnida > Ixodida > Ixodidae > Amblyomma > Amblyomma americanum. The sequence goes on along the minus strand of NC_135498.1, from coordinate 189,602,944 downwards.
GGCGTTTTGTTTCCGAACATTCAACATCACCACAGTGGTCGCTTAAGTCAGCGCGTTTCGAGTTACCTTGCGAACGCTTTAAGAGCAACGCCACCCTGCTGTTGCACAGCACCGGCGTTGTTCGTGTTTCACCCCCATCATCGCTCTCAGTGAACAAAGGCAATTAGCAGACCAAAAGCAAACCAAAAGCAATTAATGGAGCTGCTGCGCTCTATGCTTTAGAGCGGGTGACTTATGTTATGAATAAGGTCGGAATTTCGGGCCCTGAATAAGTTCCATACTTTAGCACAGCGTGTAACTTCTAGACGAATACACGCGGTACACTATGAATATGGAAACCGCGCAAAGAATTGTCGGTTTCAGGCCTTTATCGAAACAAAAGCCAGGAGCAATGTGTCACACTCCTGGTAGCAAACAAGAAAGAACTGCAGTGCAGGGCACATTGCACGAAACACCTGCGAAGAAAGGCCCTTCGCACAAGTCTCAAGATTGGGGCGTTGTTCTGTCACGAGCGAGAGCAACGTCGCACTCACGCTGTCCTCGGGGATGGGCTCGGTGAGCAGCGAGACGATCGTACAGACGCCAGCCGTGAGGATGAATAGAAGGCAACCGTAGTGCAGGTAGTGAATGCGCGTGATGGCCTCTGGTCTCGGGTCCGGGAAGCCGCACGGAGGCAGAGCGTACGAGTACTCCCAGGCGAAGCGTCCCAGGCCTGCGGCCAGGCCCGTCATGAGGCCCCAGAAGGCGCCCTGCTCGTTGATGCGCGACCAGCCCAGGGCAAGCACGTAGACGGCGCACACGGGCGGAGCCAGAAAACTGCTCACGCTCTGGATGTAGTCGAACAGCTGGCTGCCCGACGACACCTCGATCACCGGAATCCACAGAATGCTCACCACCACCAGCAGCACTAGGAAGCACCTGCGCCAAGCACACGAACCGTCTCAGTCACAGGATCGCCATTTCACCAGTGATGAATCGCTTGTCAGCAGCCTGAGCTGATGCGATATGTGCGTGTAAACGCAGGGATTCAAAAGCGTGTACCTCCATGTTCAATCTCAGCGATAAGCAGCAGACGACGAGATGACGCGACTACCCTAGATGCTACACCACTTTATATGCAATATGGCATAATTCAACATAATCCTGGCAGAAACATGCACCCGTTATCTATATGGTTGAAGCCCCTAGTTTCCCTTGATTTGAAAATTAAACGGCGAATTTTAGCACTTTTCGCCGAGCTGTGTGTTAGTAAAAGAGTATTAGTTATGGGATAGTTGGTTCATTTCGCTGGAAATGGTTACAGCGCCTGTGTCTGTCCGCTTCTTTGTCCCGTCTTTTTGCGCTGTACCTTTTCTTGTGTGTTAGTAGCCGAGTTCACTCTTTTCTTTGGCGATATCATGTGTTGGCCACATCAGTAGGAATGATAATGGTGATAATGTGATTAGTTTTATCCTACCAACTTTCTTAGAACGTGCAGTCTGATAGGGACTGAACATCTGTTGATTCCTTGACACACGCAGGTAGGGAAGAATTAAACTGAAGCTGTTACGTCACTTTTTTTGAAGCCGGAAGTTACGGCTCTCTCATTTCGTTTTGCTCGTCGTCTCAGCGCATTTGGGCATGCGCCTCTTGTGTCGCGAAGGCCAAAGAGAGCAAACGGTGGCTAGATGAGTAGATGTGCCCACCAGCATGACAGAAAGCGTAGTTCCGCATGTCTCCGCTTCATGGCGACAGAAATGGCGCTGGTGTTCTACACGCGATGATTGCGCGCGGATCATCTGCTGCTCTTCGCGATTTCAGCTTACCTTTCGCTAACCTCAATTTTGGCTCACAACATTATTTATTTTGTTGGCTATCACAAAATGCGATGACTAAACCCGACACTTACTGTTTTGGAATACAGCGGTGAAGGCCCGTGACCAGCGCTACTTTATTTTATTCGTTTCCGTCAGCTACTGCGCAGCGCATTTGGAAACAGGCTTTGGACTTTATGGAAAAAATTACGAGTAGAATGTGCGAAGTGGGTTTCACATGTGATGAAGAGACTTTAATATTCGTCCATTTTGTGTTCGCGGTATACAGAATTGTTTAGGACATACGAGGTAGCTCTCCATCGTGCTGAGAGGAAGGAACCGAACTCCATGTTGTGCGTGAATGCCACTTGGAGGGACCGTTAACCGAACAGGACTACTCAATTGTCATTGGAGCTATTGTTTCGCGCCCTTCAAAATCATTACCTAGGTAGCAGGCTATATAGCGCTAAGGTTAGTCGCATAGACTGGAGTGGCTGAATGCTAGTTTTTCTGATGCCACCAAGATTTCCCGTTCACGTGAGCCGCGGCCACAGCCAACCAATGACAATATGAGGAGCCTTCTGTTGCCACCCGATGCTTTGGACAGCTTCGTGATAGGTCGCTTAGTGATAGCTTATCAGGATCCTTCACTGTAAGGAAGCATATAGGCTAGTCTGGCTGACTTCGCCTGACTAGCTATTTATCGCTGCTCAATCAACCGCGTTAAGGTCGGATGTCAGCAGCAAATAAGAACCGTTCCATAACCGCGTCATCAAGCTTCGACTTATCACAAACCTTCATTTCAATCATGGGCAATGCCCACCTAGCCAGCAGCTTTCAGAAAGAAAAATGGCTCGTGAATGCGGGAGGAAAAAACGAAGCATGTCGCTCAGATTCATCCGTGACTGCAGAGACACGTTTTCTTATTTCACTGAGTGCCCAAAAACAATCCGGTATGCCTGAATTCATTTGATAATTTACTTCACATAGATATCTTCGTTCCAAAATACCTCGCCGTGGTGGCTTAGAGACTTTGGCGTCCAACTGATTCCAGGGTGGCGAGTGCGATCGTGGCTGCGGCGGCCCGATTTCGATGGAGGCGCCATAAAGAAACGCCCGCCTACTGTGCGATACCAGTTCAAGTTAGGGCAACCCGGGTGGTCAAAATTCAGCCAGAACCCTCCACTATGACGTTCCTCACTGCCCATATGTTCCTTACTTCTTATTTTCTTTTATTTCACGTCAATTGTTTCATTCTTGTTTCAGAAACCGGGGCAAAGGCAAAAGGCGAGAAGTCTGACAAAGGCATTTGCCCCGTCAGCAGTTAGACATACAGGCATTACAGACATGTAAAACCACAATTGCGAACACAATTAACCTGTACTTACGCAACTTTAAATGCCGCTGCTATACATTAGAAACTGCCGTGGACCATTGCTTCAAGACTAATGCGAGAAAAACTCGAGGGGACACTAAAGCTCCGCCTTCACGGCATTTTTATTTTTATATAATGTATTTCAGCATTGCAGTAGCGCTATGGCGTCAATGGGTTAATGCAGATACATGCACAATTGGTGAAATCAGCACTTCCAATGGTATACCATAATGGGAAATGTAGAATAGAAAGAGCGCACGATGACACCACTACGCAGCACGAAGCGGGCACGGCGGCCGCTGCTGCGCGACAGACCGCACGCGTTAATGCGCCGAGGTCTTCCCTCGGTATACTGCTGCCTCTTTGTTGTCCATTAACGTAATTTAAAATTTTCCGCCGTAAGAAAATTGGTTGCCCAGTGTACAATAATTCCGGCGTCACAACGAAGGTCGATAAACAAGTGCTTAATGCCTGGTTGCGTTACTCCCTTCTAATGGATGACAACCTAGCTCTTAAGACATCTACTGCTTGGCTAGTTTGATCATTCGGGTTGGCAGGAACAGATGCAGCGTGGCACCGACAGAGAGACGGCAGCGCAAGAGCCGCAACTTGCCTCCCACCTTACATAGTTCTTTTAAACAGCACAAAATAGTTGTGTACGCGGTTGGTTCGCCCTTGCTTGTGGATAGGCACAGCTGTGTGTGTGTGTGTGTGTGTGTGTGTGCGTGTGCGTGTGCGTGTGCGTGTGCGTGTGTGCGTGTGTGCGTGTGTGCGTGTGTGTGTGTGTGTGTGTGTGTGTGTGTGTGTGTGTGTGTGTGTGTGTGTGTGTGTGTGTGTGTGTGTGTGTGTGTGTGTGTGTGTGTGTGTGTGTGTGTGTGTGTGTGTGTGTGTGTGTGTGTGTGTGTGTGTGTGTGTGTGTGTGTGTGTGTGTGTGTGTGTGTGTGTGTGTGTGTGTGTGTGTGTGTGTGTGTGTGTGTGTGTGTGTGTGTGTGTGTGTGTGTGTGTGTGTGAAGACTAACTGACAGGGTGCGGCACATACTGCACAGCTGTGCGCCGAGAGGGGAGGGGGAGGCAAGCTATCGGCCAAAAGAGGATCAGCGCAGCAGAGGCCCATCACCGGTAGCAGCAGAGTGCGCTATCCTGAAGTGAATATTAAACGTAACGGCAGCTGGTTTCTAGAAAATATAAGGCGGAAGGCAGTCGCCTCCACGCAGAGGTTGCCTCTGAGAGAGTCGAGCAATAAGAGAACAATTAATAGTCGGCTGAGAACGAAGGAAAGGAAGGAATGGGTAAACGTCAAAGATCCGCACGCCAGTCGACAACGCAGATGACTGCCGTGAATCTTGTACATAGTGGAAAGAATTATGGGGCGTGTAAATCTGATAGTCCAGCTTAATTGATAAAGGACAGGTAGATAAAAGAAGAGCGACAATCATCTATGAATAGCTTTGGAGAAAGATTTAACAGATGTATCACTTTCTATTTTGCATTTTTACTCGCACAAGCGCTTTCTCTTAGCGTAGTCGCGAACCAATTACGTTTACTCAAGTGCGAGTCAAAATACAATCTTTTACGCGTAGCTCGTCTCCCTTCCTTTTTCTCGTCTTTTCACTGCCGTGCTATAGCACTGTTCTTAAGATCTAAACGCACGCTACCCTCACTAGAAGGTTCTGTTTCCTAAAGTTACTTCAACAGCGGTGCCCAGTATGCGCAGTAAAATGCAAGTAGATTTACAACTCTCCATCATCACGAAATCTTCAGTTGGCTGAGCAAAACAGAGTAGACTACACTCTCTAGCGCTCTTCACTAGGATGCCGCATTGTAGTTCAAGGGGACAATCAGTCAGGCTAGTTTATAATGCATCCGCTTTTTCGGAAGGAACAAACTTTTTTTTCAGGTTTTTGTTCTTGTGTTGCCAAACGCTGCTGAAAAAAATTGATGCATTGTAGTATGGTTTGTTTACTTGGACTATAAAGGGGAGGAGGCCAAGAACACAGACACAACACGAGTGCAGTTGTTTAGATGAACTGCAACAAAAGCGAGATTAAAGGGCCCCTCGGAGTATGTAACAAAACTAAGAAGGAAAAAGTAAAATCCAGATAGACAAGTTGGCTTCTTCAATGTAAATTACAAAACTAGGTGTGAGCCTATAGTCTATACTGAAAACTGGGAGGGGGGGGGATACATTGTGTCAACAATGGTTCCCGTGGGTGCCGATAGGCGCACAGGTAGTAGCGATGAGCATGTCAAGAGTGCAGCGTACGAGCACGTCATTTATCTAGAGCACGTACTGTAGCGTAATTAGTGTTTGAGCTCCTGCGCGACGTTATGTGGTGCCTTCTTTATGCGTGTAGCTCGATCGCTAGGCAAATCATAGGAGGAGGGGGAGCGTTTTCGCAGCCCTTAGAAATTCGGTGTTCTTTATGCAGTGACTATGGATACAGAAAAATAAAGCACAGAAAGATGATGCTGAGGGTCGAACCGACTGCCGCTTTGTGACTTGGTTTCTATCCTCATGCTGGTCTTTTCGGGCAGTAACATGTTGTTACGTCGCTACAAAATACCTACTAGGCAAAGCTTCCATACTTGCATGCTTGTGATATTCGAGTGTATTGCACAATTTACGTAAAATAGTAGTAAGTCTCGGGGGGATGAATTTGGCGCAGGAGAAGACATGCGCTTTTGAGTAATTTCCTCTCACCAGATGGCATGGTGTCCGTGGAATTATGTGAAGATGGTGGTCCACACATCCACATTTTTGGATGGGCACGTGTATTTGAGGTAAAGCACCGGACGCGAAATTCGGAGGTCGTGGGTTCGTATCCCACCTTTGGGGTGGGGATTTTATGCTTTCTCATCAATTATCTTAAAAATAATTACCCCATTATGCTTCCATTGATGAACACCAGAAATTAAACAAAAAAGGCGTCCCCTAACCTGCTTGTTTTCGGTGACTGTTGGCTTCCGTCATGTATGCCGTAACGATCCCCTCTTGCCCTCTCCCCTGTCTGCTCAACACGCCCAAGCTGCGGCGTCTTCTGCATGCTCAGGCCGTAAACAAATACTAAAGAAACGCTACAAATTTCCACCCTTCCCGGCCTCATGGACATCATGCTAGCAGAAAGTCGCTCCTAGCTAGACCACTTCCACCGTGACATCCTTGACTGCAAACAATGAGCTTGGCGCCGAAATCATAGCGCGTAACTGATGTTATACAGGTGCTATGCACATAGAAGTGCATCTCTTTGGGGGAGTTGGTGAACTGTATTCATTAGGGCAACCTGATCAAAGGGCCTTGGTCAAAGAAATGCGCTGGTTCTCAATCTTCTCTGTTGTCCGCCTCCTTCGGTACTGGCTGGCGTGATCTGTGCTCTGCAGTTTTGGTACACTATCAAACGAACCGAAACAGTGCTTGCCTGCCGACGATGACAAGCTCCTGTTCGGAGGCCTTCTGGCGGCGCATGCTGTTCCAGAGGTCCATGGTGAATAGCGTCGAAGCACTGTTGAAGATGGAAGCCAGGTTGGCCACCAGCGAGGCCGTCATCACGGACATCATGAGTCCCCGGCCCCCGGCTGGCATCAACCGCAGCACAAGCAGCGGGTAGGCGATGTTGGTGCAGCCGCGCTCGTTGCCGCAATAACTGCGACACAGCTCAGGATCCGAGCATCCTATCACCTCGGGGTACAGCACACGCGCAGCCATGCCCGGGAACACCATGACGAAAAGCGGCAGGATCTTCAGGTACCCCGTCAGGATGCTGCCGGCCTTGGCGTGAGACAGGTTCTTCGCAGATAGAGACCGCTGCACAATGACCTGCGGCACGGATGATCGGGCGCTTTTGGGAGAAGTGCCAAGATCTGCGCCCTTTTTTCTGCCCCTTCCTAGCATACTGAGAACAATCGGCTCAAAATGATATCATATGGCATATTAAAACCACTGCTAAGCAAAGGGTTCAGACATTGAAATCGGCTCCAAAACGCTCGAGTTTCTGCCATCTTGTCAGCGTGTTTGAACTCTGAGAGGTTTGTTGTCCTTTGGGGCGAAAGCTTCGTCCTTTCAGAGAGAAGCTGCGTTGCCACAACTGTCAGTTATTGAGGGGTTAGCCTTTAGTCCGCTGCGTAGTATCGCTTTGGGCGCGACTGTTCGTCCGAAGCGAGCAACGTATGGTTCTAGCCTTTCGTCCAAAAGAGCAATAGCTGGAAGAAGAAAAATATTTTGTGCCTGTGGTCGAAATCGAACCACTGATTACGAGCCCTGCGCGCTAGCGACTAGAGTGCTGCTACTTTTCCTCATTTTGTCATCACTGCAAACAATTGCAGTAGACCAAAAAACTCACAACGGTGCTGGGAGCAGCAGTGGAATCCAAGGCTGCGCTGTGTTTGAAAAACGTCTTAGGTTAGCAAGCTCGTTAAATACTTGCATCCATTCAGGTTTTTGGCTCTGAGCATCACACTTCTTTCTGATCAGTCACACTTTAGGTGCAGCGACGGCGTAGATGTAGAGCGCCTGCCTCGTGTCCAAGAGGACCGAGGCTTGAATCCCGGTACCGTGCAATTATCCACCGGGTTTGAAAAAAAACTCCGCGTGTCGATGGATTTGCATAACCATGCCTGGGGTGTGGCCTGAACTTGGTGACCAGAAGTGGCAACGCACTCCCTCGCCAGAACAGGATTGGGCCACACTTGTGTAGTACTTGGCCATACCCTTTAATGAGCAAACCAATTAGCCCTCGGCCCTGAGTCCCAAGCGGCGGCGGTCAGACCTGTGACGCAGCGGAGGGTGCTAAGAATCTCTGGCTCCGGACAGGCCGCCATTAGAATGTGAACCTGGCAACGTTTAACGCTAGAACGTTATCTAGTGAGGCTAGCTTAGCAGTGGTGTTCGAGGAACTAGCGGGCATTAAGTTGGATGTCATAGGGCTTAGTGAATTTAGGACAGGTGAGGCGTATATAGTATAAAGGTCGGACACATACCATGCTATCGCGGATTAGCGGATAGACGAGAACTAGGTGTGGGATTCCTCATTAATCAGAATATAGCTGGCAACGTAGAGGAGCTCAATAGATAGATAGATAAAGACAGAAGAGCTACAACTGGGGCTAGTTGGAAATGCATCCTTGAAGGTATGAAGGTAAGCGCTTCTCCTGTGTGTTCGTCCCTTTACGTATTTCGGTAGCGCTCACCAATAACTTCAAGGATAGATAAAGAGATGGGCGAAAGGCAGGGATGTTAACAAGACAGGATTCCGGTTAGCTACCATGCACCGGGGAAGGGAGTGCGGGGATTAAAAAGCGAAGATAGATGGAACAGAAAATGCAGTCAAAATCTGTCAATCAAGGCAGTCGCTTGTAAAAAACAAAACAGTGCCTTGTAAGCCTTAATGGTAGTCGACTGTTATGGCCAAGAAGCTAGGATCTTGTCCTCTGTGACAGGGCATGGATCAAGGTGTTAGGAGCTCCGTGGTATTAACGAGAGGGTGGAAGCTATCGTAATTGTGTTTAAAAAGTGGTACAAGATGAAGGTGGAGCAAGCCTAAGTGACTACATTCAACCATGATGACCAGACCGTTGAAAGCTTCTATGAAGACGTGGAAACGACAGTGAACAAAGTAAACTACACTACACTGTACTGATGGATGACTTCAATGCGAAGGCGGGCAGGTAGCAGGCTGCCGACCATGCGATAGGCGACTATGGGTTAATCAAATCAAATCAAATGAAATCAATATAGGTAATAGGAATATCGGAGGAAACTTATTAGCAGAGTTGGAAATGATTTCCGGACCATGAAAACCTTCGGCGAACGAGAGAACAGGAAGAGAATCTGCGAGAGTCCCAGTGGTGAGACTAAAAATAAAATCGACTTCGTACTCTGCGCTCGACCAGGCATCATTCAGGACGTGGACGTCCTCAGAAAGGTGCCCTGTAGCGACCACAGAATGGTAAGGCACCGAGTTAACTCAAACTTGTAGAGGGAAAGCTACCATTACAGAGTGCGCAGTAGAAGCAGGCGGTAGGACGTTTCGACAGTATACCGGCAAGCTACCTCAGGAGACTAAAGATCTGCTTAATAAGCGCCAAATCACGAGGGCGTCTAAACCTACCGACAGAATAGAACTGGCAGAGCTATCTAAGTTAATAAATAAGCGCAAGGCAGCCGACATATAGAAGTTTAATATGGAGAGAGTCGAGAAGGCTCTTAACGACGGAAGTAGGCTAACAGCGGTAAAGAGGAAGCTACGAATAGGTAAAAACCAGATGTATGCATTAAAAGACAAGGAGGGCAATGTCATTAGCAGTATGGATCAGATAGTTAAAGTAGCCGAAGAGTTCTACAGAAATCTATACAGTAGCCAACGTAACCAGAGCATTAATGATAGAGGCAGTAGCGCACAGCAATGCAGCATCCCGGCAGTAACGAAGGAGGAAGTAAAGAAAGCCTTAGGAGCAATGGAAAGGGGAAAAACAGCTGGTTAGGATCAGGTAACAGCCGATCTCTTGAAGGAGAGAGGGGAGATTGCGCAAGAAAAACTAGCCACCCTGTAAACGCAATTCTCTTAACTCAAAAAAGGAGACGCCAAAGACATGAAAAATTACAGTCTGATCTGCTTAATGTCCGTTGTCTACAAGGTCGTTACTAAGGTAATCGCAAATTGAGTCAGGGCAACCTTAGACTTCAGTCAACTAAGTGTTCAGGCAGGTTTTCGTAAAAGATATTCCAGAATAGATTATATTCACACTATCAATCAGGTAATATAGAAATGCGCAAAATATACCCAGCCCCTATATATAGCCTTCATTGACTGCGAGAAAGCATTTGGCTCAGTGGAAACCTGAGCAGCCATACAGGCATTCCGCAATCAGGGTGTAGAAGTGCCTTATGTCAAAATACTGGAAGATATATATAGCAACTGTGCGGCTGGCATAGTCTTTCATAAAGACCGCAATAAAATTCTAATATAAAGGGTGTCAGCCAAGGAGAGACGATCTCGCCAATACAATTCACCGCCTGTTTACAGGAGGTGTTCCGAGGCCCAGACTGGGAACAGCTGGAGATAAGAGTTAATGGAGAATACCTAAATAATTTGCGATTCGCTGATGACATTGCCTTGCTGAGTCACTCAGGAGGTGAACTGCAAATCATGATCAATGAAACAGACAGTCAGAGCAGAACGCTGGGTCTAAAAATGGACATGCGGAAAACCAAAGTAACGTTCAACAGTCCAGCAAGAGAACAGCAGTTCACAACTGGCAGCGAGGGGCTGGAAGTGGTGAAGGAATACGTCTACTTACGGCAGATAGTGACAGCCCATCCGGATCATGAGAGAGAAATAAGTGGAAGGATAAGAATGGGGTGGAGTGCATATGGAAGGCTCTCTCAGAACATGATTGGCAGCTTACCAATATCTCTAAAGAAAAAAGTGTACAACAGCTATATCTTAGCGGTACTCACCTAAGGGGCATAAATGTGGAGGCTAATAAAAAGGGTTCATCTTAAGGACAACGCAGCTAGCCATGGAAAGAAAAATGACAGGTGTAACGTTATCCGGATCATGAGAGAGAAATAAGTGGAAGGATAAGAATGGGGTGGAGTGCATATGGGAGGCTCTCTCAGAACATGAATGGCAGTTTACCAATATCTCTAAAGAAAAAAGTGTACAACAGCTATATCTTAACGGTACTCACCTAAGGGGCATAAATGTGGAGGCTAATGAAAAGGGTTCATCTTAAGGACAACGCAGCTAGCCATGGAAAGAAAAATGTTAAGAAACGTTAAGAGACCGGAAGCGGGCAGAGTCGGTGAGGGAAAAAACGCGGGTTAATGACATCCTAGTCGAAATCAAAAGAATAAATGGGCTTGGGCAGGGCATGCAATGCTAAGGCAAGATAACCGCTGGTCCTTAAGGGTAAGGGAGTAGATTCCAAAAGAAGGCAAGCGTAGCAGGAGCCCGCAGAAAGTTAGGTGGGCGGATAAGATTAAGAACTTTGCAGGTATAGGGTGGGCGCAGCTGGCAAAGGACAGGGTTTATTGTAAAGACATAGGAGAGACCTTTGCCCTGCAGCGGCTGTAGTCAAGTTTATGATGATGATGATGATGACTTTTGTTGCAGTGCTACCTCACTGAGTTAGCATCCACATCAATGCGCATTGCAGCCATTCTCGTTTACCATACACTGCGGTGGCAGAGCAACATGAATAAGTCGCATGGAACACCCCCCTTAATTATCGAAATCTAGAAACCGTATATGATATGGCGTAACTGACAGGACCTTTTTACAGCTTGCTACACGGTTGCCTAGACCAATACTTCATCACAGCACTCTAGAAAAATACGGTCTACGGTTTTGGTTAACGGTTTTTGAGGCAGTCCACCGACTTTGGTACAAACAAATGTTTTGTTCTCAACTATGGCTTAACAGATAATGTGTCGCTATGTAAAAGAAAGGAAAAACATTGCTGACGGTCGTACTGGCATACTTTTATCTCTTCTTAAGATGTCTTTTCTTCGCCTGCACAATTTAAGGAACGATAAACAGGAACTGTTAAATTTTCATTAAACATGTCGTTTTTTGCACGTTTTCGGGTCACGGCACTTAGGTATTTAAGTGAAAACCTTAGTTCTGATATAACAATAGCCACCACAACTTCTCTCAACAGCCCGCGCAGCCTTCTGCGTTTTATGGTTCTAGGCAATCCCTAAAGTTCAGTAGAGTCATGACACAGTGAAGCATGCAAAAGAGTACGCTGGAAAGTCGCACTTTGTCCTTCAAAAAAAATCAACCTCGGTACTGCTTGTCTCAGAAGTAAATGTGCCAGATTCCTCCACTTTTTCACTGAGAGAGACAAATTGTTTCGGCTGATTCTCTCACTGGTTATATATGAAGCACGGAAGGGCAGACTGTTGCCTGGTCCCGTTCTATCGAATATATAGCTATTATTCTTACAATGTGTGGCTTCCTTATTATCGTACGCTTCAGCAGCAGGCTTTGGCTGGTCTTGAAACATATATGACGCGTTTTTAACGGCGTTAATCGCGCAAAACCTGTGGTAGGGCAGTGTCTTTACAACGCGTGGTACTTGGCAACCGACGCCGCCGTAATCGCAGCAACGTTCTCAAATTTGATGCCTCCTGCCGACGTGTCGGCGTGATTTTTTTCCTCGTCGCCGCCATTTGTACAAGGTCTTGTCTTTTCGGCCAGCAGAGTGGTAGCATTACTCAGTCATTGCGCACGGCGTCCTGGGACTGACAAAACGGCACTGTGTACATCCCTTACGCAACTCACGTTAGGGTTTTATACAAACTCGGAGCAGTGTGTTATTTATATCGCCGCATTCTAAGCTATATATCGCCCCGATGCCACTAAGGTTTTGTCTAGGTAGCAGCACGGATATCCACCCGGATATCCGCACGGATATCGCCGTTGCTCTACTTCACTGACAACTTTTTCTGATTATTGTATTTTCTGCCTGCGGTCTCTCGTGGGCTCCGATTACAAATGCCCCAATCTCGCAAACAGCAAGCATGCCATAAAAGTTGGCGACTTAAATCGGAGCAGAGTAATAGAGTGTAAAGAAAAAGGGTGCCGTTCATCCTTCCGCTGCTCCCTCCGTTCTTCTCTGCTGCGTCCGCTTGCCTCCAATGGCCAATACTCCCGACAGGACGCAAGACCGCTTGGAATGCAAAGGAGCCAGTATGCTCCTACACCTGTCACTATTCCTCTTCGGAAAAAGCGAAAATTGGAATATTTTATTTCTTGACAGCAGTATAACTTTCTCTTTAATTTACGCGTTGTATATGAGGCATATTTCGCTAATTGAAAAGAACGAAAAGGTGTGTATTTTAATACTTCCCACTTTGTCGCCCCTAACAAACATTGACAGGGTGAGCTGCAGCTTCTATCAAAGAATAACTTTCACTACACTTTCTGTACAACTGACAGAGCTCTATGTTTCTGTCGACAGCGCGCAGGTCCTCCAGGAGCTTTCATTTGCGCAAGCACGCGGCGTTTGCCGCCTGCAGACGTGTGCTGCGGTGGGCCTTATTAGGTGAGGCGATTAACAGCGTTCGCTTTTTCTACGCGTGCGCTTACCTGGTCTGAACACCAGTACCAGATGGCGTTGATAGTAAGTCCGATGGTCATCCCCGGCCACGGCAGGCTAGGGTCGTCGGCGGCGCGGAATAAGTGCATGTAGTTCTTTGGAACCGCATTGCAGGTCGTGTTGGCCCCGTGTGCCAAGGCGCCAAATTTCTCCACGAGTGCGCTGTAGCCGCCGACCTCGACGAAAGCTGCAAATAAGTACCAGCGAGCGCGGTCCCGGCATCGATGCTACTGCCGCAGTTTTGCACCATCAGTAAAAATAGCCTACTATATACGCTCTCCCCCCTCCCCCTCCCTCAAGCGAAAGTATGCTATGGAGCTGTACTTTTACTGTATACTGCGGCGCAAAAGACGCAAGGAGTGGCTTCTGGCGTTCTTACTTCGTTTTCCAGTTGCGCTGCGCTATCGTCTGAGAACGCTTTCGCGGAGTACCTCTTTTCCACCCGCCTTTCCTTCATTCATCAAGCTGCTGTGCTCGTCACGAGATGTCTTATCATTTTTATCCCATCCAATTTACTAATACGCGCCTCAGGAAGGAAAGTTGAGGAGAAATAAACATCACTGAACCAAGCTTACACTATATTCGTAAGAAACGAAACTGAGCAGGGTTATGCCGACATCATTTCTTAGACGATCGTAGCAGTATGACAGCCTTCTCCGGAACAAGAAGCGTTAGCGTCGGATGCGTCAGCTAAATACTCCCGCCCTCGCTAGCTCTCAATATTCCCAACACACCTATGGTAAGTTGTGCTGAAGAAACAAGGAATACGTCAGCAAGACAAGGGGCGGCGTTGAAGGTATAGCACCTTTGGCCAGGTGCACATAACTTGTTTTGTTTGTTTGCTTTTTTGCCAGGAAAAGGGCGAAGATTATGGAAATCTTACATTTTTCTTGCACTCTTTGAAACTGTGCAATGTATCTCCATCGACAATGAGAACATTTTTTTTTCAAACATGGCGGCTGTTTTCAGATGTTTTGTTAGTTTCTCGCTTTGCAACATTAGACGTCACTAAAGCACGTAAGTTGCGAACGACCGACAGAAAGGCAAAATTAAGCAATGCTTGGATTTGTGGTTTGTTGGTGTTTAAGGCAACATGGAAAACAACAGCTCAGTTACACATCATGTATTTACGATTCATTAGCAGGTGCAAAAAATACCTTGCATTTTTCTGGTTGTGCAAGTACTCATTAGAGTGGTCTTACGATGCTTTCGGTTTGAACGGAAAATTATAAGTGCCGGGATAACCAGCAGCCACACCAAACAAACACCGTTCAAGTAAGCGTTCATCCAGAAATCAGCATGGAGTCAAAAATCCTCCTCCTCTTTCCTGTACATTACCCCACTCCACTGTCTGGCAGGAAAATCTCTCCGGGCTTATAACATATTACCGCTCAGGAGACGCATATTTCTTAGATCGGTCGTTCTGCGCAGACTTACGACGCAATACCCATTCATAATTCGTATCCAAGAGCTCAGTGCCAGTGTTTGCGTCAGAATGCATAGCATGAGTTACGAGGAGTGTCACGAGAAGCAGTTGTGCAACGGATGAGGTCGCGTAAGAACATTTGACCCGCTCCAAGTTCTCAGTACCGGATTGCCATTGCATTCATCCTAAGATAACGACTGGGTGCTGCGGCCAAGAATCGGAGCCTGCGATCGACATTCGAGAACACCTCGAAGCAGCGTAGTGTCGCGCACAGACACTTACCCAGCACAGCAAGCACAGATGCACCGGCCACCATGACGACGGCTTGGACGAAGTCGATCCACAGCACGGCCGATAGGCCACCTGCGCACACCAAGGGTGCGAGGGCTCGAAACAAAAAAAAAATTCGCGATAACAGAGGAGACAAATGCAGGTAATACTTTTTTAACAAATTCGTTCGACACAGCAGACACTTAAGCGACAGAATGTGTGCCAGTGTGTCAAGTTATTTTCGCTTGAATGCTGAGGCGAAGTTAGATTACCTCCCTCGATGAAAGATCAGGAATAAGCTACCGTCATCGGCGATGGCCAGGTTTCACCGCTGAACTTTTTCCCCGATGATAACTTCGTTGCGTGATCTAAAGGCATTGAGAAAGCAACGACCATTTAATAAGAGTGTCTCTTGAAAGCCGTTCAAGCAAAGTTATTTTTAAAATGCACAAATTAGCTCCGTTTTAAAATACAAAGGATTACTGAGAAAGCTGAGCGCAAGCACGTTATGCTGTCGAATCAATGGCTGCACCTCGTAGCGCAAGTGTCATGACATGACAAACTCTTCTCTTGAAGATACCTGTCCGTACCACTTATAAATTCCCGAGAAAGCGCTCATAGCGGTTAACGAACCAAAGGCGGCTTCACACATAACACGTATAGTAGAGAGGCAGGCTAGTTGGTGACTAGTAGTAGAATGCATCTTGAAACCGCGCAAAAAAGACAAGGGACGAGGAAGAAACCAACAGGAAAGAGCGTGGAACTTCAACTCGTTTATTACAACCGCGCGTCACATTTATGCAATCATCGTAATCGCATTGTAACCTGACAACCGATCATCACGTAACACTGGTGCGCAGGTGTTTACGGGACATCATGCAGTCTAGATATGAATACTGTTTATATCAGACAGGTTTACCGAGGTTTTGCTGACACACGAGCAGGATTCGTTCTCAATACAGTAGGCCTCGTACACTTCTCTGCTTAGGTTAGGCGCGAACTTAAGCAGGTTTGTGGTACCGGGAACCGAGGCGTGCAACCACGGAAATGGCGACAATGGTTGGCCACATGCCCTCCCCCCGCCAATGCGCCTACTCCTGCGTGGTGCTCCTGAAGTCCGACGTTTATACAACATCCTGTTTGTCCGATGTAGCTTTTGCCACAGGACAGGGGTATACGGTATATGACGTCCATTTTCCACGGGACAAATCAGTCTGCGTGCTTGATACCGCATTCTTCCTTTTGCTTTCTCTGCTCCTTGTTGCATAGGCCGGCCAGTTTTTGGGTTGCGGTGAAGACCACCGGCACGTCACCCTTCTGAGCCACTTATTTCAAGCGATGCGAGAACTGGTGGTAGTATGGGATGGCAACGGGCCTCTTGCGTTGCTCTTCTTACCTGCGGCGGTGCTCAGGTACGCCCCAGGCTTTACTGGCAAGGGCCTCTAGCACAGAGGTGATTAACTCCCCGAGAAAACCAGCACTGGTCAGCCTTTTTAGCTGGAAACCCACGCTGTGTGCGATTTCGCGATTGCAGGACTTGTTCGGAGCAGCACGCAGGCAGTTTTTTGCGATACCGCTTTTAACAAGCTTGGAATGAGCTGACTGGTGACTTAAAATGGCTCTTTTTGAGCGAGGCTGATACCTGCAGCACGCTCGGGTTTTGCGGACAACAATACAGATATCAAGGAACTGAAAAGATCCTAGCGCTGGCACCTCATGGGTGAAGATAAGACCAAAAGAGCACTCGGAGAAGATTTGTAAAACCCGGTGCACCGCAGTCGCACTCCCCTCATGCGTAACCTCTTTCAGGAAAATAGCGTAGTCATCCACGTATCTAAAACGCTTAGCCGAGTAGGCTGTGTCAAGGCGTTCAGGAATTCGTTTTTCACGGTATAATAAAAATGTCACTCAAGAAAGGGGCTATGCAAGAGCCAATACAAACACCACGCTTCTGAATGAAGTTCTTTCCATCAAAATTGACAATAGTCGATGAAAGATAAAACCTAAGCATTTCTAAAAACTTATCTACACTTAATT
Source organism: Amblyomma americanum (assembly GCF_052857255.1). NCBI lineage: Eukaryota > Metazoa > Arthropoda > Arachnida > Ixodida > Ixodidae > Amblyomma > Amblyomma americanum. The sequence goes on along the minus strand of NC_135498.1, from coordinate 189,585,942 downwards.
CGCATGCATTCTGGAAGGCCATAGGGCCATAGCCATCAATTGAATCTTTAAGAGCGCAAAAGAGTTTGTCCTAAGCAATGGAATAAAACAGGTCGGTTACGTCTATTGAAAAAAGGGAACAAAGATTGATTGGAGTTTTGCGTGGTCACGAAGGAATGCGATAATCTCTTCAGAATTCTTTATCCAAAACAGGTCCTCTATTAGGAGTATACGCAAATGTTTTTGTAGAAACTTGGATAAAGCCGCCTGCCACGTATCGCGCTCAGAAACGATGGCTCTAAAGAGAACACCTACTTTGTGGGTTTTCGCGGAAAAGAAAATGCTCAGTGCTCCGGTTTTTTTCTCCTTTTACAGTTTTCCCAAGATTTGTCAGGTTGTGCCTGGCGCACAAGGCCACCGCTAGTTTTTTTTCAGCCGAGGAGCGCTACACTTCGTGGCGGAAAAGTTCTTTGAAACGGCTTCATTCGCTTTTTTACGATAAAGTGGAATAGGTAGAACAGCGAAGCTACCCTCCTTATCTGAAATCATTAAGGCGAGATCATTGTGCTGGAGATAATCGATGGTTTCTCTAACCTGTAGTCGGTCTTTTTTTCTGGCCTTCTTCGACACAAGACATTTCACACCTTCCCAGATGCACCAGCCTTTTTCATCTTCAGGCACACGTTTAGCTAGATCCTTAACCAGGGACAAGAGACCCTCTGGAGAGACATTAGGCTCAGTGCAGAATGTGGGCCCATTGGACAACATCTTATCAACAAATTTCGGCACAGTGCACGGATCGACATAAGAAACTTTTCCTGGTTGTGAACTGACACTTCCCCGAAACATTAACCAATCAAGGAGAGATGGAAGACACTGGGACAACAGCAGTTCGGTGCAAACTCTAGATTCACCAGGGTACCTTCTGTACACAGTGACATGGTTCTCTGGTCTCTCAGGCTGGGAGGCTGCCAGCATACGCCGGTTCTCATGAAAATGTTGGACTTGCCTCCAAAGTTCAGAGCGGAGTATCTTCAGGCGCATTGGCGGGGGGAGGGCATGTGGCCGACCATTGTCGCCACTGCCGTGGTTGCACGCCTCGGTTTCGCGATACCACTATCCTGAATAAGTTCGGGTCTAAAGTAAGCAGAAAAGTGTACGAGGCCTACTGTATCTAGAAGGAAGGAGGGGGGGAAATCCGACTGTGCGGCCTGCTCGTGCCCCCCCCCCCCCTGCCACCGGATACGGGCCGGTGTAGTTTCGGCTACTAGGCTTTGTTCCGGTGCAACGCCAGCGGTGGGGATGGGCTTGCCGGGGCCCGTCCTCTGGGGATGCAAAACCCCATGGGAGTGGCAGCGACTCCCAAGCGACTGAGTGGGCCAGTCGCGCACGTGAGGTCCGATGCCTGTGCGGAGGCAGGCCTGGTTTTATAATCAGGTTGGACTCACGGAATTGGGCTCGAAAAGTGCTCGAAAATCAAAAGGCCTCTGCATGCGGGGGCGTGCGTGGCTACCGGCTGGCGCGTCGGTTTCTGGTCACGGAGAGGCCAGGTCCGCGCGGGGGTTTCCAGCAGAAGGGCTCCTTGGGAGCGATGTCCTCGGGGAAGCAGCCAGGGATGGCTGACCGCGGGGCCGTGAGGCTAGAGCGCGGGACGCCGAGGTACGGGGGACCTTAGTACGACCGATGCGAAAACCGTCGATGTTGTGGAGTAGCGGTGGAGTAGGCCCGGGTTATCTCACCCTCGGCCAGGTTCTTGGCTTGTGGCCCGGTCAGCCCAGCCCTGAACACTCCCTCCTCAGTAGGTGTGGAGCATGCCAGGGGAGGAAATAAGTGCAAGGTTGGTTGGTTGGAAGCACAGGTGGGTTCCCGGGAGTCTAATTCCATTGGCTGGATCCACCACACATACTTCGGGAGTCTGAAAAACCGCGAAAAACACTTGACGGTTAGTAGCTGGGCAGTGATTCGCAAGTCCGAACCGGACCCCTAAATGTCCTGGAGGAGCCCGAGGCAGCTGCCCCAGTTTAGGATTTCCTGTCTCCGAGTCGGAGCTATTGCGTCGTTGGGTGGTCGGGCATCCCGTGAGTGGAGCCGCACCATTGGTCAACATCGACGCCCTCCCTGTCCTGGCCAGACAGGAGTCGAGCAATGATAAAATGAGGGTCAATATCTCGCTGTCCCCATTCCCATCACCTTACCCATAACCCTTCCCTTAGTCCCATTCCCACAACCTACTTCCCACCCCCTCCGCTACGTCCCAGGGGAGATCAGGGGAGTCTCCCCGGGCCCGCTCCCCCGGCTGTGGGTCGCTTGGCAGCATTACCCCATTTTTTTATTTTCCCACCTACGGGTGGCAAAAGCACAACATTGCCTTCGGGCCTTTTCATTTATATTACGATTGGGTTAAGCCTGTGATACTTAAGTGGTACAGGTAGGGGCCTATTGGTTTACATTCCTTTTCTGGTTGCCCCACCATACTTATGTATCTAGAAGGAAGCCCGTTATACCTAGTGACACGGGCTGGGGCATTTTATTGTTTAATCTTTTTTCTTGCCACACCATAATTTTTGTATCGAGAAGGAATCCGGCTCGTGTGTCAGCAAAACCTCGGTAAACCTATCTGATATAAACAGTATTCATATCTAGACTGCATGATGTCCCGTACACGCCTGCGCAAAAGTGTTACGTGATGATCGTTTGTCATGTTACAATGTGATTACGATAATTGCATAAATGTGACGCACTCTTGTAATAAACCAGTTGAAGTTCCGCGCTCGGTCCTGTTGGTTTCTTCCTCGTCCCTTGTCTTTTTTGCGCGGTTTCAAGATGCATATTCTACACATAACACCTCATTTCACTATTTCTTTATGTGCTTATTGACAGGCTGCTTAGATATGAGCCCTATAGCTCTTCATAAACAGAGGGGCTACGACATTAACTATCTAATCAAATATCAATTTAGAAAATAATACATTTTTAAAAGACATCGGTCAGCGACCTTTGCTTGAGGTATATACTAATGCCTGGGTTTCCTCGCAGAAAATTACTACAGTGTTGCTCTTCCATTTTATAATCAGCATAATTATGCCCGAATATCAAGATTAACAGGTACATATCAGAATACGGAATGATCACTTTTGTTTGCAGCTCGAGTCCAATAAATGCAAAGGAAAACACAACACGCCGCCGTTAGCCTCTGGCCCGTCTACCTCCGAAGTTTCGCGCCCTTTCTTCCCCCCAGCTAACTACGAACAAGGCGAGAATGGAGGGCTATTTGGCTCATTCTGCGGGGAATCACGCTAAACTTGGTACCAAAATGAAAGCCGAAAATACATGTAAACACGAATACACCAAGTATACACGCGTGTACAAATCATTATTTTGTGCATTGTTCGCCTTGTAACAAGTTAACCACGATTCCCCGCACTTTAAACTGCTGTTTTAATCTTCTGCTTTTACAATGAATCATTCAGTATGTGTGTAGAGTTCTGTTGCGCAAGCAACTCGGAGAGTATAGTGCTCCACCGCTCATAGCCAAAGCAGTCAAGAGCAAGAAAACGAGCCGCGGGGCATTGTGGCGAGTGCTTTCAGTCGGGGAACATCCCAGCCTGTCTTGCGGTTCTGTGGCGGCAATGTCTCCACTTCCTAGCACCATGATTAGCAGTATCAAACGTGGTGGTGGTACTGCGATGTATATGCGCTCAGATTTCAAGTACAATGCACTCACAGAGTATAATATTGTAAATGAAAGCATTGAATGCGTCGTTGTACAACTTCATGACATCCTGCTAGGAGTGTTTTATCGCCCGCCATCTGGATCCTTGAACCATTTCTTGAACTCTATGGAAGAACTGTTTGAACTAAGTCTTGAGTTAAAACTACAGTGTGCTTTTGTTGGCGATTTTAATCTAAATGTTTCATCAGACACCTCCGGCTATTCGCGCCTGCAAGAGCTGTTTGTGTCATACGCGTGCTGTAACTTAATAGAAATGCCAACTAGGGTTACTCCGACCTCTCAAAGTACTTTAGACCTTTGTATTACAAGCTTTCCCCCTGACGTCGTCAAATCGGGTGTATTGATGTGCGATTTAAGTGACCATTTGCCAATCTACTGCATTTTACCTCACAAAAGGCCTAATTCAAATAAGCAACCAGTTTTTATCCGCCATTACTCTCAAAAAATATCAGCAATTTCAAATATCTTCTCTCAAATCAAAGGTGGGACACCATTTTAAAGGAAACAGATGCAAACAAAGCGTACGAGGCTTTTCTTTCCTGCTTTATGGCTGCATACGAGAAGTGTTTTCCCCTCGAGCCATGGGAAAAACGAAAAAAGATAAGGAAGCCTTGGATCACTCATGAACTGCATATGAGAATCAAACAAAAAAACAGGCTCTTTGAAAAATTCCTGAGTACCAAGCATGAAAATGACTTTACACTGTTTAAAAAAGTTCGAAACAAATTAAATACAGATATTAGAAAATCAAGATTTGAATACTACATAGCTAAGTTTGCAGACATTACGGGTAACTCACGGCTAATGTGGCAAACCGTGAGGGAGGTACTCTCGAAAAACACCCAGCACAAAAAGGTTCCGTATCAAAACGATGCTATGACTGACAGTGAAGTCGCAAATTTATTTAATGACCATTTCATTGCAGTCGGATCATGCGATGAGAAATCAGCTAATTTACCGTGTGAGCAGTTCATTGTATCAAACGCCGCAAACACATTGTTTTTAGCACCCACCGACGAACGGGAAGTGCTGGATATTATTCTGGCACTAAAAAATAGCTGTGCTCCAGGAGCAGACGAAATTAAACCGAAACCTCTAATGGCTGTAGGTGAAATAATCAGTTGCCCACTCTCTCACATTTGCAACATTATTTTATCTACGGGCGTTTTTCCGCAGAAAATGAAACTGGCCAAAGTGACTGTTGTGCACAAGGGTGGCCCCGCGAACGAACTAACAAATTATAGGCCCATATCAGTACTACCAGTATTTGCAAAGGTAGCCGAACAGGTTATAAACAAAAGGTTCGTCCGATTTCTCACCGCGCAAAATATTATAGCCGATGCGCAATTAGGCTTTAGGAAAGATAGATCAGCCGAAACCGCACTCCTTGGGATAAAGGAAAAAATTCTAAGCAACATAGAAGAAAAGGTACACACCCTGGGAATTTTCCTCGACTTCAGAAAGGCATTCGACTGCGTTCAGCACGATGTTCTAATAAGAAAGCTTCCATTTTACGGATTCCGCGGCGTGTCGTTGACCTTAATTGAGAACTATTTAACGTCAAGAGAGCAATTTACTGTCATAAATGCTGCAGCCTCACATGTAAAAACAATAAAATATGGTGTGCCTCAGGGATCTATTCTCGGACCTGTACTCTTTATTTTATACCTGAATGATGTTGTGAATATACCAGGCAGCGAAAACCTAGTGTTGTACGCTGATGACACAAATGTCTTTTTCTCAGGTATTGACCCCTACGCGCTCGAAAGAAAGGCTAACTATTGGTTGCCTGGTTTGAGTACATGGTTAAAACTAAACAGGATGCAATTAAATGCTAGTGAGACCAAATACATTCTCTTCAGGGCAAAAGGTGTAAAAGCTCCTGACAACCTAAACTTAAACTTTGAAAACACTCAGCTGCAACAGTGCTCAAAAATTCGTTTTCTAGGTGTTTTGTTTCAAGAAAATCTCTCTTGGAACTCGCATGTTGATCAGCTTCGCAGTGATCTTTGTCGGGAGGTTGGCATTTTAAACAGAGATATTATCTCCCGGCGTCCGTAAAGCGGCAAATATACTATTCATTAATACATTCCCGTTTAAGCTACTGCTCCCTTGTGTGGTTAACGACGACACAGACAAATCGAGATTCCCTCCTTGCAATTCAAAAGCGGGCATTACGAGCTGTTGGGAAAATACAGTTATTGCGCAGCTGCCGGCCTTTGTTTAGGTCTTATGGAATATTAGAAATAAGTAAACTGCACACATACAAACTATGTCTCGAAATATTACGCCAGTACAAACTAGACAAAATAACCTTCGAAACCACCTATCACACTAAACTTAGCACATACGAACTTCGAAAACAATGTATGGAAACACCTCGTGTACGCACAAATTATGGTTTTCAGAGGTTAGGATGGCAAATTCCTGACTTAATCAACAATACCCTATTATTCTCGATACTGCACGCACTACCCCCTCTATACGTAAATACAAAATGTTAATTAAAGCAATGCTCATAAATGAACCTTAAAGATAAAAACTTAACGTATACCTATCACTAGTGTATGTTTTGTAAATATTGCTATGGTCGAATTCTGGTTAATGTATGCTGTGTGTGTTTTGTAAAGCCAGTGTTTTGTAAAGATGTCTTAATATATTGTGTAAAAATACTGAAAGTGTGTTCTATTATGTAATGCTCTTCTTGATTTTGTGTAGCCAGTGGTGCCGCCTGTCATCCGGGTGGCGTGGCCTCGTCAGGCAATGTATGCCTTTTGCCACGTCACCCTGGACAACCTCTTCGTTGTCTGAAATAAATTCTGAATGAAAAATGAAAAGCTTGCAGGATAGTGGGAATACTGGGCTTGAAGTAAGGCTTTTAAACTCAAAGGTGCACTGCTGCTGTACATCTTGAGAGCCCAAGTAAATTATTGCGCTCTAAGTAGAATGCATTGTGAATAAAACAACTGAACTTGAAGCCTTTATAATGTAACATAGCCCTGACGTTATCACCATAACTGAAACCTGGTTGTCTCCCAGCATATCAGATGCGGATATTTTTCCGCCTGGCTTTACCGTGATGCGTAGGGACCGAAGTACACGTGGCGCTGGAGTGGCAATCTTGATCAAAGATAGCATACGCGCAGCGACCATGCCAGCTATCGATGACGTTGAATCGCTTTGGTGCAAAATCACCATGGGTCAATGCTTGCTTCACTTAGGCACGATGTACCGGCCCCCTGACGATACCGACGAAACGTTGTTTCTGATGGCAGATTACATGGAACATCACTTAAGCGAGTCACAAAAAGTTGTTCTTACAGGCGATTTTAACCTCCCTTGCATCAATTGGGATACCCTTTACCACGGTAACACAGACATACTTAGCGCAAAAGCACTGCTTGATATCTATTTTAACTCCGGTCTCATTCAAGTAATCCGCGACCCAACGCGCGTTACGAAAACTAGTACTAATACTCTTGATCTTATGTTTACTAGTGACATACTTCAGTTTACAAATTATTCATGTGAGGTAGTAGATGGACTTTCAGATCATAAGGCTGCATTATGTGTCCTCCCATTGAGAACACCGACTTCTGTTCAAAGACGGAAAGCATGGATTTTTGACTGGTCCAAAGCTGATGATACCAGCATCCTTGACCATTTGGAACTGTCATACACAAATTGCCCTAAACAACTCACTGCACTCTGTATCGATATGGTGTAAAACTGGCAGATGGCCCTCAACCTGGAAAAAACTTTATGCATGACAGTCACTAGGAAGAAATAGCCATTAAATTACAATTATGAAATCGAACAGAACACACTCACAAAGGTAAACCAGTTCAAGTATCTTGGCGTTATTATAGCCTCGGACCTACGATGGAACGGGCACGTGACACACATTACCACAAAGGCGCATTCTGCTCTTTACACGATAAGACGTTCCCTTCGACTTGCTTCACCGGAAACAAAACTTTTGGCATACATTTCACTTTTTCGTTCTGCGCTAGAAAACAGTATTATTACTTGGCTTCCCTACACTAAACAATATATTGATAGATTAGAAAGTGTCCAGAGAAAAGCTGTCCGATTTATTTTCAACAAATACAGTCGTCATGAATCCCCCACACTGCTTCTGCAAAAAGCCGGCCTCTATACAATCCACACACGAGCCAGACTGCTGCGGCTTAAGTTTCTGTTCCTCCTTTTGAATGATTGCACAAAACTTGATAAGACTAGATATCTGTTCGAGCCTAACACACGTGTCACAAGAACAAAACATGAAAAACACCTATCTGAATACAGATACCGTAGTGACACATTCCAATTTTCATTTTTCCCACATGTGATTCATAGTGGAATATGTAGCCTCCAGAAATTGTGAACCAGATGTCTTCTGAAGCATTTGTATTGAAGCTAACAAACCATCTTGAAAATTATTAACAACAGTGTCACCATGTGCGTTTACGTGTACCTTTGTGTAAAGTGAAAAAGTTCCTTCTCTGTTGTTTCTTTCTTTTTTTCTTTTTCTTTCGCACTGTATGTAAACCCGATCCTGTTACGGCCTCAAAGTGAGGCCAACGGTATGTACTAAATAAAATAAAAATAAAAATTATGAATGATTTTGATGGCACGATAGAGAGTCAAACAGAAACAAATCTGAAGCACACAGTAAGCGACGCCTTCTGTGAGAACCTAGCGAAGCAGCTCGGATTATAGTTCCCAGTGGGTTCCTCATAGATGACGAGATACTATTTTTTCCACAAATACATTATTAAATAGTCTTGCTATTCAGATCAATGGCGGCTAAATTTGAGAACCCTGCTGTGAGAACTAAGAATGCTTCGCTTGGGTGTACATGCCTGCCGTACTTTTCTTCACGTCAGTCACGGACGGAATATTATGGACCACGCTTCCACGCTCAAACTCTTGTGTCGTGATGAGCAACGTAAATAGAAATCTTTGATGCACTTATGCGCAGGGGCCACAGTAAATCACACTTGCAAGGCGTCAAATGTCCGCTACATTTCGCTGGGTAACGGGTTAGAAGAATTTGACCACCGACGCGTGCTCCATATTTTTCTGTCCACGAATGTACATTCTGCTGGGCGTAGAGGTCATTTAGGACCCAGCACGAGAAAATGAACAAGTGAAGCAGCATGCGAAGAAAACCTGCCGACAAAGCACAAGTGAGTCATATTGAGGGATTTGTATAAAAGAATTGTTATTTTACCTTAGTTGCTAGCCAGTTCATTTTAACCAGAAATAATCTGCTATTAGGGCATACAAATCGACAGTAGTCATCATTCCTGCTTTAATTATGTAAAAACGTAAAACTAAATAGTTAACAAGAACTATGGCTATGAGGTGAAAGCAGATGATACGAAATAAAGTTACCGGAACTCATTCATGTTTGAGCAATGAACGGCGCCGTGTTTGACGGCCCAATGAAATGCAGAGCATGAAGTTTGTCTCTTAGCGTGAATAGAATTAACGGTGGGACTCGCGCTGAGCGGGCTTTCCCTAAATTCACAGTAATGAGACAAACTTACGCTAACGCGTGAACATCAAAGTTAGCTGTATTTGATTTTATTTACGAGCAAAACGCACTGGCCTATTCTTCGGAACTACCAAAAGTGAACAAGCGCAATGTGTGACCAAAGTGATATCCTTTGGAGCTGCTCTCTTAGCGCAGTAATTTGTTTTTATTGTAAACCCACTGTGATAAACCTGACTAAAGCAAATTGGGCAGAAAATTTTAATTTCCTGGCGTCAAGGTGCATTGGTTGAGATTACATGGTGCGCTGCTCGGTCTGCATCCTCATATTCAGGTTCCACATATCTATGTGCGGTTGATTGCTAAAATTTCGTAAACTTTTTTATGATAATACTGGGGGATATAAAATTTGGGTGCGGTTGTGCTAGCGGGGAACTGAGTTCCTCCTCCTTTTCAGTGCTACTACACTAAGCTTGCCCGCGGCTGTAATTTCTCTCGGGCTGTGGTGTACCGCTGCCGCAAGCAGAACTAGATACATGCTGTACGGATTCCGTCCAGCTGACACCATAGTGGATCCTCCCAACAAAGTCGCCCACTGAGATTCCGTAGCTACTTGTGTGGTAAATCTCAGCAGTAGGGCCACAGTCTACCAGCAGCACATTACAAAAGGGCTGTCCCACGTTTAAAAAATCACTCAGTGCCGTCATTTTCTAAAATTGGCACTGCCTTCTGCTTATTTTGGTCGGTACGAGTTTTTATTGTGTTTAGAGTTTTGGCATGTGGCCGGCTGATGTTAGCATGCATTAGTACAGCAGGAAATGTTTGTTTTAATAGGTAAAGGAGCCCAGAGGCTTTCTTTCATAACTGCAGGCTATTTAAAGTATCTGCTTTTTGAGCAAACTTACGACGCATGAATCACTCACAGTTGTATATTCTGCTAAGAGGACGTCGTCTTCGCAAGGAGCACGTTCTTGATAAAACCAAGCGATATGCTCGTTCCTTACTTTTCCTAGCTTTGTGCATGAAAAGAGAGCGTGGTTTCCTCTGACATCTTTGACTGTTCTTTGCATATCGACTCGTTTTCTTTTATGAGTATGCAGCTTGTTGTAAAGTGCATACGTTCAATAAGAAGAAGGAATAAAATCACTTTTAGAGAACTTCTGTCAGCATGATACCATTTTTCAAGAACAATGTTTGCAAGTTTCAGTTTGTTGTTTCCACAATCTCTTCCCGTGTATTAACCTTTTTAAATCTTTGCACGGAAGGTTTATTTTCTAAAATTAGCTGTTCCATGTTTGTACAGCATTCAAATTTCTTTTGATCTCAATGGGACCCAACAGCACCTTGTCACGACATTGTGTAATGACTGCCGTTAAATCGTGTATAACGTATGTTATTAATTACTCGGCTCCACTTTTGAATGAAGCACTATCCGTGGCCGTATAGACTTGGTGCATATAAAGCCGGTTTTGACGTCCTCGTTTATTAGGTTTACAATCGCGACCGCAGTGTCTTAATATTCGAGAGCAGACGCTTATGCACAGTGCGGCGATGCGTCATGTTTGCTATTCGGCCAGTTTTCTCATACTAAGCACTTCCTAGGTAAAATACTTTTTTTAACCGCATGCATAAAATTGAGTATTTGTTATATTTTTCATTTAATGCGAGGTATTCTTATATGTGTACCTCTAGTGTTTATTTTCTGTGGAAGTATTTTTTCATAATATCGCATACATTGGGTAGGCTGCTCTAAGGTAACTGTGGATCGTGACTTCGGGCGCCGAGAATTGCACCGAGTGTGCTTGATTCTTGCCTCCTCTCCTAAAATACCAGCAGCAGTGGCCTGCAATGCTAATAGCACTGATATGTATTTTTACTTTGTCGTGAAACACAGCATTAATTCTTTTCCTGGCTGGCAGGCAAATATTTAACTCTCAGCGCACTGCTCCGGAATTTAAACATTTCACTCTGAGCACACTACGCTAAATATTTATTCTAGTCATGCTCCTAGCGGGGCTTACCTCGCTTTGTACGCTTGCAGCTTGCTCCACTAATAAGAAGGAATGCACAAAAATTTTCTTAACCTGGTTCTCGTTCAGCACCTGCTCACGATACGCTCGTATACACTGCAGAAAGCAATCAAATCCATTCTACTAAATAGACTCTTTCTTCGTCATTCAAGTTACATGCATATATTTTTTAAGTTTACCTTTGTGTCTGCAAGATTATGTCCTAAGTAAAAATGGTTCACCAGAGTTTAGGTAACCAGCAATACGCCCGGTAACTGACTCGTTGAATAAGAAGCCACAACATGCCGGCTAATTTTCCTATCACCAAGCCGCCCTCTAGACCACAACTGCAAAATGGAGGTTCCTTCAGTTGCTACAGTTGCCATGAAAAGGCTATTCCTTCGCCTGTACAACAAACAATTACCGCATCCAAAATGCGTTGTTATATCAGTATAAAAGCAGAGTACGGTGTTTCAACAACTGCCACTAGCATACCTTTCCCACAACGCATAGCTGTATTCTACCCTTGTGCTCTGAAACAGAACGGCTCACTTCTACTTACCATGGGACGTTGACAACTATAAATAAACATAAACTTCGTGTTTAGCTTCGTGCGACGGTATGAGAAGCGTGTGTGCAACAACTTAAACTGAGCAGGAAGAGAAACAATGGCACAAAAGCGTGCGTGAACAAAGCACCGACCTCCTACAGTTGAGGTTATTGTGATGCCCAACAAAACAGCAATGGAGGCATAAAGATTCCAGTGGAGAGACTCCTGGATAAACAGCGCACCAGCGTACAGGTCTGCCTGCAACGTGCAACATATACGAAAATAAGGTCAAACAAATGCAAGGTTGCTCTGGCTAAAAACAAAATATATTTGCAAGCACTTCAGAAGATATCATTATGCCCAGCAGTGTGACAGGAAGCTGGCACCTGTTCTTTTTTTTAAAACAAACAAAAAGAGGCCAGAGCTCGAGGGCACCGCGCAAACGAGAGGCAGGGCTGTTAGGTCACATGGGCAGGCGTGCACGACGCGTAAATCGGGCCGCTTGCCTGAACACCTTAGTAAGCGCAACGAGTTACAGCAAGGTTAGGCAATGGTGGCCAGTTAGTTACGCGTATGAACCACATGCCAACTGCAAATCGCTGAAACATTAATTCCGTGTTCAACTCATTTACATTAACAGGAATAGGAAATTTGCAGGTTACTCAGTGTAGACGGGTAAGCCATAAATTTTGGAGCGAAGATGTCGAGTGTACCAGTTTCTTCTTAAAAGATTACGGGGGGCTCTAGTCTTGCAGATAGTGATGGAATACGAAGATGTGGTTGACCGCAGATCGTTAAGCAATGCTATAAACGTTCCGCGCTGGCTTTATTCACTCTGCGAACTGCGGCAGTCGCCTAGTATTGTACTGACAGCAGTGCTTGTTGAACGAAAGTGTTTCCAGTAACACCCAACTGCACCATGCTGAGAGAAGAAAATTTGGTTCGTTACACAAAACGATATCCGCAAAATTCGTGATGTGCCGCGATCTACCAGGCGACGAACGAGCCATGGGAGCTGGTTGGCACCCCTTCGCGCTTTACATTTACAAGTTCCTTTGTCAGGAAGAAGTGTTCAGTCAGACCTAAAGCAATGTCAATAATCGCCGAGAATCGGTGCGATCTCAAGGCGAAAGAGCAAAGCACGGCCATAAAGGTGGCCCATGGCGTCTATGTGTTGCAGTCACGTCAAAGAGCAGCACAAATAGGCCTTCAGAAAGGAGCGATAAATTAGTGAATGCATGCAGTAGATGTAGTACCCTCCACGTATGTAGCGCAATCGAGCATCAGTTGCGCTCAGTTTTCTTAGAGCAGTAACTAAATTGATCGACGTGCGCACAGAAAGCACAATTGCCGTCACGCAGCGCGCAGCGAAGGGTGTATTCATCGTATTCGATCTCCATACCAAAAGAGATATAGAGATAAAAAATACTTTTCTCTTCAGTATCGGATCAAAGTCGCTGGGGATGCTCAGCAGGTCATGGTACGTTAAAAAGCCGTTCGACGAAGTTTGCTACATCAGTAACGTGTGATACGACGTGCACTAAATGAGTCATGCGTTCCTCCATAGAGTCATCGGCTCTGTAATCGGCAAAGCGCCCATTCTGTTGTGCCGTGGAGGACTTTGTGCCTTTAGCAGGGCTCGCGCCGGCCCACAACAGCTCTGAAGACCTAAGAAGCTCAGATATTTCACTCACAGAGCACCTCGTTGACTTCTAAATTTAGCACAATCCCTGACAATTTTCATTTCAATTTAAATGAGCGATGTCCCTCGCAATCCTTTTTCACTTTGTGCGCCGCAGGGAGCTGCTTTCAGCTGTGGGGCTCGGAAGTTAACGGAGGCGTGCCTATCCGCGAAAAGCTGGATGAATCCGCGGTATCATATGCAAAAGTTTTCAAAAGGGCACCATGTTTGGTCGAGATGGCTGAGAATTCGTTCTGCGCACTCTGACTAAACTAGGTGGTGGCTAAAATATTTTAATCAGACTGTTTATGAGGTTGCAGCGGCGATTGGAGCTCTCAGTCCGGAAGCCCACTGGCATAGGCTGCCATCCGGGCTCTTTCGATGAGTTCCTCTTGACTCGTTTCGTCCGAGCTGGTCAGAGCTGCTTCTCACCCCTACTGCGTTGGCTGGTTATTAATAGTGACCACCTGATTTCGTTTCCCAACCATACTGGTTGCCCTATTCACCATTAAATTAAATTAGTGGTTTTTTGAGAAACGGAAATGGCTCACTAACTTTCTCACTTCTTTGCGGACACCTCCACCGCGCCACGACGGAATGGAGGAAGGTTGCAGTGAAGCAAGAAAGAGGTAAAATTGAAAACTGGAAAATGGAAACAATGAAAAACTGGGTTTCGAGGAAAAGAATTGGAGCAGTAATTGCCTCACGTCTCTGTGGACACCCGAACCGTGCTGTTAGGGAAAAAAGGAAGGTGGGAGTGAAAGAAGAAACAGAGAGGGAGGTTCCGTAGTGGAGTGCTCTGGAATAAGTTCCACCACCTTGGGATCTTTAACGTGCACTCACATCGTACAGGACACGGGCGCGTTTGCTCGGACTGAGTAGCCGAGCGCACTAACAACTCAGCCACTGCGGCGGGTAAAAAGAGGAAGAGGTGCCGTAGTGGAGAGCCCCGGAATAATTTCTACTACCTGAAAATCTTTAACGTGCACGCACATTGCACAGCACACGGGCGCATTTCGCGTTTCATATTCATCATCATTAGCCTGACTACGCCCACTGCGGAACAAAGGCCTCTCCCATGTCTCTCCAATCAACCCTACCTGTGCCAGCTGCGGCCACCGTATCCCCGCCAACCTCTTAACCTCATCCGCCCACCTAACAATCTGCTGCCCCACTGCTACGCTTGCCTCCTCTTGGAATCAAGCTCTTCCCTCTCCCTCGAAACGCGGCATCCGGGATCGGGTTCGAATCTCGGTCATCAGCGTTTGCATGGTTAGCACAGCATTGTGGCCAGTTTCGCACGGACAGTAAATGTTATGGGACCCACTGAAATCGTCTCACAGCCGTGCATTGAGGGTGTCCGGGATTCTCTGCTGTGAGCAGTGGCCTAACACGGCGCATTTCGTGCTTAGAAGAAAACACTGCATCACTTTACAGAGCTGCTTCCAAAAATTGTTCGATCGATTTTTATAAACTGAAAATGGGCTACTGCATGTAACAGGATTTTACGGTATTTTACACAGGCTGTAGTCTTTATTTCACAGGCGTATCGGGTTGACAGTTGGACGTTCTGAACATTCGTCTAGTTTTCTTAAGATAAAGTAGTTTTTCGGGGTGGCCAAGCTTTCCATGGAAGAGATATCGGCCGTTTGGTATCGGAAGACTACGGACTACTCCGTGCCTCAGACTGTGTAATTGTATTTCGCCGTAGACACTACAACTGCGGAAGTGTGAGACATTTGTGTCATTCTTTTGTTTCAGACAACCTTAGTATTACTAAACTTAAAATTCCTTCGTGATAATGCCTGCAGGTCTTTTCCACAGTAAGCAATGCTGGACTACGCACGGAAAAGGAAACTTCAGGCTTTACTATAAAAATTTGGATAGGATCGAAGAGAATATTCCCCGTCCTCTGAGTGAGACAAACGTGATGTAGTCTAAGAGAATTCATTTGGCAATTTTTCTTCAAAAGCCTATAATCCTGGTTTGCTTCTTTGTGCCATTGTCTATAAACCTAGCTGGCTCAGTGCATTTGTAGAAGTTGCTAACCCAACGGTGACTAGACATCATTTGTTTCCCAAGCTCCCGGATCAGCTTAATTCTGGCCGAAAAGAATCAAATCTTATTTTTGATTGAAGTAATATATGCGTATAACTCTACTATACAATAACCTCACTCAGCCGATGAAACTGCCTTTAGAAGCACTTCGCATACTCTCTTGTGTCTTCGTATGCGCATGTCATTCATCCATATCTTCTGGTTTTGGGGGAAAAAAATATGTGCAGTGGCGGCGATTTCTGTTTTCTTTGTGTTGCTTTCTTACCTGTGAGTAGATAAACCAATCAAATTATGAAAAAATTCCGGCTGCGAGAATCGCGTGTTTTTTCTGCTCCTGACTGTTGTCTGCTCCCAAACTATTAGAATGAGTCGGGAGCTAACACTATTTCATTTCCTCTTTTTCATGCCGCAAATAATTTTTTTATCTAGGAATCAAACAGCAAATTAATAAAAATCGCCCCATTCAATACAGCTTTTGGTCTTCTTGCGTTGTCATTATAATTTCGCTACAATTAAGAAGGTTCGAACAGTCGCGTCGCTAGTCAGAACATTGCCATTACCAGTGCGCGGGAAATTTTACGGTAAGGTGCCGCAGGTGCTAGGTGTTTACATTATTTTCTCTGGCATTAAAAGCTATATTTTTGTCGAAACCTGCCAGTCCATTGATCTAGAAAAAATGTGTTCCGCTTTTCATAAGCCACTTTAAGCACATCACTGTTGGAGTGCTGACAAGCACAGAATGTGCAGAGAGTGCTCGGTTCTCGGCAAGTTGCATATACCGTAATCCTTGAACGTAGAGGTACAGCTCAACACTGCAAAACGCGCTCATGCACGCTGACGGGACGCGCGCCGTGCTGCCTGAATTCCTGCATTCAAACCTCTGCACAGTGATTTTGGAAGGACTGTTCTCAAATTTACTCTTATCTTCTCATGCTCCTAACGTAGAACGCGCATAAATCCCACACGCCCGATAACACCGTCATGTTGCGTGTCTATGCATAGACATCCACACTGCAGCCTGTGCTGGGTTCGAGAACGTGAAAAACTGAAGCTATTGCGCAGAAAAGGTTGTTAGACTGCTCCTCGTCTCCAGACATTATGTACAAATTTGCAACCTACAATTGCAAATGCACTGTTACTAACAAAAAAGTAGCAAAGTTTTCCAGCCGCTGCACTTTTAAACAAGGGTAGGATTTCCTACCCTTATTCACGGATAACAGCATACTCAGATGAAAAGAGCGACTGGGGTACTGTATTTGGTGGGAGCCGAAATACAGTACTAGCCAAAGCTTCACGACCTTCAAACATACTCTACTAGAAAATAAGAATCATAAGATTTCGACAATTCTTCAGCTCGGAAAAATGACTGGCAAAAGTCCTATTGCGTGCAAGGACACAGCAGCGGGCCGGACGTGTGAACCGCCAGGCTCTGCTATAAAGTAGAGTATTGTTAGGCTTTCACTAAATTTTCTTATCACAACTTGGAGATGTATGCACTCAATTCTACAATTACGAAATCTTTGCACTGCTTCATGACATGCAGACTAAAATAAAACTAAATAAACCACAAAACGTGAACATTGAATTAAGTTGCGAACCTTCAGAAATTGCTGTAGTTCTTGCAGTGATGAGATTTAATTATATTTTTCACTACAAAGAACGGTTATTTTAGCGAGCAGCGCTTTCGAAAGCACCGCTGTGAAGAGCAAATTTGACTGCAGAATCGCATGGCTAAAATGCGCAGCACGAAACTATTCTGCTTGATGATGCATTGCCGCCATTACCGCTCGTGCAGACCGTTTTTGTCACTTTGTCCTTCTTCTGTGCAGCTTCAGTTTTTTCGAGAACAAAGCATCGGCTTTTCAACACGCGAGATAGGGCCGTCTCAAACGCAAAACGTAGCGGCTTGCACAAAGCAAGCGACTCCATGATATCAGGCCGACGTTGGCTTTTGTTGGCCCTTGACGAGTTTCGCTTTTTCCTTCAGTATGCCAGTTTTTGCTCTGGTCACAGTAATCGCAGGTCAGACACCCCGAGCGCGTAAAAAGGCCGCGCCGGCCATTGTGTCGTGCGGTGTGGCGTCGGTGCACGTCCTTGACCCGCTGTCAAACTGTGTCGCCGTGCGAGCCACCAACAGAGGAAGCGCCAATTTCAGCGCCGCTCTTCAAAATGCAGACTAGATCGACGTCATTCTAGTGCACAGAGTATGACTGCGTAAACCTGCAGTACCAACACGAGGTATCTAAACTGCATGAAATCAGATTTCTCGCCCTTCGCATAGTAATTCAAGAGTGCCTTCTTCCACAAAGCGAAAATTCTGCAGGCCACAATAATGTCACAGCTACGTGGCGCTGAATGTGGCTCAAAACGCCTTACCTGCCCTAACCCTGCACGATCACGCCCAACATGGAAGCATGCTATGAATCAGTAATTGACAGCCGCCGAATTAAATATGTCCTTACGGTCAGGTCTTGATGGCAGCTGCTTGCGCGCTAGGCGAGTTCACAAAACATTATGCCGGCTTCAACATCAAATAACTTCCAGCACGTTTAATGAGCTCTCAGTGCATGTAAATAACTGGATTTTTTAAAAATAAAACCAAAATGTGCAACTATACTGCGTCTAATTTCCTGTAATAATTCGTTCGTTAATAATTCACCTAATAAAGAGTCTGTGATCGCTCATAATGAAGTAGCGCAGACGAGTGCCCTTGCTAGATTTGCCCCAGACTAGTTGCCTATTTAAATACATTTTCTGCACAACAAGAGAGCAAAAAGTTTCTAGACACTCGCTTATGTGAAATACAGGGACAAATCTCAAAACGTTTTGTAAATAAAGCACCCACTCTCCCAAATGTAGCATGCGACAGCTCTAGAAACGATTCCCCAAAACAAATGTTGGTCCGTGTGTGTAGCGCCGTCTTTTCGAGCTAACCTGAGCTATTTATGTTAATTGCTGTGGCAGCCGCTAGATGGCACTGCATGTAGAAAAAAAAAAACGTTGTCACTAATTGTCTGCGCATTCTACTCTGAGTGAAGGTGGAGAGACGGACGCTCACCTCGAACAGCGTGTAAACATAAAATTCTTTGTGAAGCTTGGCAAGACAGCCACACAGACGTATGAGTTTTTTTCTGACGCTTACGGCAACGAGAGATTATCGCGGCCGCGAGTTTTCGAGTGGCACAAGAGGTTCGTTTCGCGGAGAACGTCTGTGGAAGACGACACAAGGCAGGGGCTCCGTTCAACCTCACGGAATTAAAACAACGGGGCTCGGATCAGAGAAATCGTACAGCAAGACCGCACCATTACAGTCCGCATGCTATCAGATGCTCTCGACATTAGTAAGACAGCATGCCACCAAATTCCGCGTGAGAACTTGGGGGAAACGAAAGCTGAATGCCAGACTTGTGCCACATTCCCTCACACAGGACCAGAAGGACACGCGCGCCTCAGTGAGCGCTGATTTGCTCTCCGAGGCAGAGAAGGAGGCTGCATTCGTCGACAGCATGATTGCTGAAGACGAAACATGGTGTTTTCAATACAATCCTCAAACAAAGAGGCAGAGCGACGAATTGTGGTCCACATGCTCTCCGGCGTCAAGAAAGGTGCGGTGACAGAAGACCGAAACAAAGACGATGCTGATAGTTTTTTTTTCGATGCCAGAGGTGGCATACACCACGAGTTTGATCCACAAGGGCAGACGGTGAATCTGGAGTTTATATCTGCGTTCTCCAACATATGCATGTTGCACTGCGACGCCGTCGCCCTGACTTGTGGGAATCTGGACAATGGGGCTTTCTCCGCTATAACGCAAGGCCGCAAACTGCTCTCAGCGTGACAAAATTGCCAGCCAAGCACAGCATTAATGTACTGTCCCATCTGCTACAAACGCCTGACCTCTCCCCATGTGAGTTTTTCCTGTTTCCTCGTGTGAAGAGAGACCTAAAAGGTCGTTGGATAGGAAGCGTGGAGGTCATTCAAGACGCCACGCCTTAAGGAGCTGACAGACCTGCCAAAAGAAGCGTTTTTCACTTGTTTCCAAGACCCCAAGAAGCATTGGAAGCTGTATATAGACTGCAAGGGAGACTATTTCGAAGGGGTGCTGCACAAATGATTTCAATGTTAAACGCAATTTTTTAATGGGCTCAGTCTCGGAACTTTACGGGCAAAGGTTGTATCATAGCAGCCCCTGGGTACTGTAATGTGGATATCTATTGAATCTATAAACCGATGAAGCACTTTTACCTTTAGAACAAATGCCAAGAGCACGGAACAACACCAGCAGAATCACGGCTCTAACAGAGGTATGGGCGTATCAGAAAACGGACATTCGCTTTTCTCTTGTAAGCAATATTTTAAGAGCACGTAGTGCAACCACTGCAGCTGAATTCGGCGCCGCTTATTCAATGTGTTGTAAAGAAATAAAAAACTTGTGATGCGAATGGAACAATAGTGCTATTGCAGCCGCAGTGTGCAAAAGTGAAGCAGGCCGAGGCCAACTGCAGCACAAAAGCTGGCAGTGTGTAGTTGACGTCGGCACAGCTGTGTACAGTCCGCTTGTTGGCAAGGCTCCAACTGAACAGCGTACATCGGCGTCAGGTGCAGTTCTAGGCTACCGTGTCTTGCTCCTGCTCGACGGATTATTCCGTCGGCCTCCCTTTCGTTCTGCGGTCCAAAATGCCGTTTCTGACATGCCACTTTACTTGGGCTCTGGTACACAGACATGCATAGACGCTGCTTGAGCTCTGCTACACAGACATGCATAGACGCTGCTTGTGCGACATTAGTTTTCTTCAGTGTTGCTAAAGGCAATTGTGCTGGTAGCCTGGAGTTCGTCTCATGCGTTGAATGAAACTTTCTTTAAATGCATGCGCACATTCGGAGTTCTTGCGTCCTTTGGCTGGCACAAAATTGCTGAGGCATATCTAGGACGAGTTAAACGATGTGGTGCACCGGCCGCAGATGCGTCGTTTTTATAGAAGCTGAGCATAATGAGCTCTTTTTCCGGCCACATTGCGATGGATCCCTTTTGGAAAGTAGTTGAGCAAGTGCAGATTTACAGGGACTCTGTTTCTGATTGGATTAGGGTTATGCCAGAACACCGCTTTATCGACGTTGTCTCTGCTTTCATATGCCCTGTAACTAGAGTGCGTGTGATGTGTTAGTGGTTGCCCAGGGTGGAGTAGATTTGTCTTTAAAGAGTAATAACTAACTAGCGTCCACCCTGACACAGCCAAACGGCTAAAAAGGAAATATACTACAACTTTCAGAGAAATTTTGTAGTTTAAGTAAAATGCCTCCTGGCCCTGAGATCTAACCCGGAACTACGTCGTATTCGGGATTCTTTAAGCTTAGCTAACCAGGACGGCCAGCAAATAGTCGGTGGGGCGAGACCGAATCAATCAACAACTCTCACTGGAAATGGAGTTAGGGAAATGCTTTTTTGTAGCTTTTTTTATGGCTGCGCTTTGGTGGACGCTCGTGAGTAATTACTCCCTTGGCAACCATGGGACGTTTATGCAGTTTAACTTCGCGTATGTAATTGCTTCCGGGTTCTGTTGCACTGCATGCTCGAAAACGAAAGCTGCAGCCAATTCTGCCGAACATTAGTCCAAATGATTCATTCGCCACAGTTTCCGGGACAGTCCTACCGCCAGACGCTCATAAATTTCGGGTCTGAGCGCGCTCTCTTGCAGCGCTGTATATCGAGGATTCACCTATGATACTTAGATACGCTCCGCCTAGGAAGCTGTTTTCGTTCTATGAGCCTCTTCCTTTGCGCACCTATTTTCCTTCAGACAAACGTTAAGCTCAGTAAAGGCTATCGACCAACTTTCAGAACACACAAGTGCATTCCGATGTATTGCCAGCAGTAGTAGCAGCGAAAGCGCAGAAAAACAACGTTCTCTTCACTTACCGATATCTTAGTGAAGACGTAGCTGAGCAGGGCGAGGACGGAGAGATAGATGCGGATGCGCTGACCGCCGAACCGCTTGCGTAAGTACTCCGGCATGGTGAACACCTGCGAACGATCCGGAAGCTTTGAGGAGGTCGAAAAGATGCAAGTCAGACAACCTAAGGGTCGTAACAGACCGACGCATCATGAACGTCATCAGCCCAACTACGTCCCCTGCAAGGCAAAGGCCTCTCCCATTGCTCTCAATTTACTCCTTTACAGTGTTAGCTGCGTGGTATCCAGATATTCGTGCCCTGCTTCCCAATAAACTAACAGTGACCAAGAGACTAAAAAGATCCCAGACCACATTATTGCATCGCATTTGCGAGGGCTGTGCTCGTACCCCTGCCTGTATGTATCAGACGGGCCTGGCACCGTCTCCGCTGTGTTCCACATGTGACGCGTGCGGGGATATAGAACATTATCTTAGCTTCGCAGTATAGAACGCGTGTGCGCTTCCCTCAACGAGACAGGAGCCAGTCACAGTTTCCTTGAGGACATTGCCTACCCGTGCAAAAAACAGTCATGTAGAAAGGAGGCTGCACGGCTTCGTTGAAAGTTCCCCATGGACTTGGATTTGGACTCCAGACGGTGATAGCTTGAATTGACTATTGAATATAATGTGTGATTGTGTGTGGCGATGTAGATCAGTTGACCTCAGATTTTTTGCAATCATTCAACTTTTAAGTCTCGCTACAGTGGAGCAATTTCAGGCAGTGTCCACAAGCGTAACCACCCCTGTACCTTGCTACAACCTAGACCTAAACCACAGCCGTCCTGTTCCCAAAGCTTCCTAATCTCGTCCGCCCACCAGGCTCTCTGCCGCCCGATGCGATCGAAAATATGCACACGGAGAGACGTTGAGTTATGGGACAAGAATAAACGAAGACATAACATGGGCTAAGCGAAATAAAATAAAGCAATGCAGAAGTTTGGACTAGTTGGTTGGCCTTGCAACATGCTTCTCAAAAAAATTTAGCTAAAAGTCAGAGCGCTTGCCTGTGCGCGGTTTTCTCCAGCTCGGGTGTTTTTCTCGTGCGATGTTCTGCTCATTGCATAGTAGTACGATATCGTTTTCAAGCAGCGGCTATTTTTCGCTGCCTGTTTTCAGGAGGCATTCCGAGGCCTCGATTAGGAACGGTTTGGGAGAAGAGTTAATGGAAAATACGTAAGTAATTTGCGATTCGCTGATGACCTTGCCTTGCTGAGTCACTCAGGAGATGAATTGCAATACATGATCAATGAGTTAGACAGAAGAGTGTGGTGAGGGGCTAGTTGGTACGACATTATGGAAAATATGAATAACTGCGCAAAAATGACGGAACAAGAGAGAAGAAGCACAGAAACACACGAGACAAGCGCAGACTAACAACTGGTTTATTGCACCAACGCCTCCTTCGTTCGACAACAAAGCGCATGCGCACCAACAGCAAAGACAAAAGCCATAATCATCACGCCAAACCAAGAAACTCCAACTCCTTACGGTACAGGTGTATGGAAGCCTCGCTAACACATTTGTCAGGCCCTAATCTCGCGATTTCAAAGGCTTCAATAACTTCACGTTCTTTCTTATCCCTCGCGCGTCCGATAATCTTAGTGCTGCCGAAAAGTGGAGTGCAATCTTTATCGTCATGCTTGCAGATATTGCAATGGCTAGGCTGAGACCTGGTACCGAACTGATCATGAAGCCCTTATCATGCCGCATTATAACTCATACGTGCTAAACCGCCCAAACAAAAAATGCGGTGGAGTAATGATAGCTGCAAAGGAATCCGTTCGGTGTTCAGTTCTTCCTGACTTTACTAAATCATGTGAAGATTTTGAAATACTTTCTCTAAAGGCTGGGCAGAACATTTTTTCTGTTTTGTACAGACCTCCATGTGGTAGCATCCCAAACTTTCTTTCATTTCTTGACACTTTTTTAACATGGATAACAGAAAACAGATTTTACTTAGTCCTTGGCGGCGACATCAACATACACTTTTCTACACCCTCAACTCAGCAGCGTCAAATAAATAACCTGTTAGACTGTAACGGTTTCATTAATGCCATCATTGATCCAACACGCCTGTCCACATCGACTGCAACTTCAATAGATGCTTTCATTACAAATTTGCATGACAAGTCAATCGTGTCTGGCGTTATCTCTGGCCAGGTTAGTGATCACCTACCGATTTTTTACTTCATAGATAGTCGTATAACAAAGTCCAATAAAACTACTCCGCAACAGCGACAGTTAGTGAATAAGGATACCTTGACACGCTTTCGGTCTAGACTTGAGCAAATAGACTGGAGTCCACTTTATGAGGTTACAGATCCTAATAAAGCATATGATATATTTATAAGCATCATAAAACCGGTATATATTGAATGCTTCCCATATCGAAGCACCAGAAAACCACAGAGTGCTCGTAAGCCATGGATAAACAAAGAATGCTTAAAGATGATAAAACACAAAAACTACCTTTATAATTGTTTCATTAAGAATAGAAGCACTGATGACTTTCTTATATTTAAGGCGTACAGAAACAAGGTGACATCATTTCTGCGTCAGGCAAAGAAAGAGTACTTCCATAATCTATTCAACAAGGATGTTCTGAAGCGAAGTGATAAGGTATGAAAACAACTTAATACCATTATTAACCCATCCAAGAGCATTAATGAACTGGAAGTCATGATAGATGATGAGACGTTATCAGGAAAAAAGCTGGCTGATTCTTTTAACGATTTCTTTGTGTCTGTTGCGCATACTATTCATGACCCTACCTGCATGAGATATCTTGGTCAATCAAACTCGTTTACCGCTTTCCTGGCTCCAACAGACCAAAACGAGATTATGCGATGCTTTAATAGCCTCAAAAATAGCAAGTCGAAGGACGTGGATGGGTTCCAGATCCTACCGTTCAAACATGCAATTGATGTCCTTTGTCCTATCTTAGACCATGTCTTTAACTGCTGTTTCGCCCAGGGCACCTTTCCTAGTAGGATGCAAACTGCAAGGGTCATCGTAATTCATAAAGGAGGGGATACTAACAATTTACCTAATTACCGTCCGATATCTATACTCCCGTTATTTTCCAAATCTTTAGAAAAGCTGTTACATAGCAGGATTCTAGGTTTTTGCGAAAAGCATAAGTTGATCACACCCAGTCAGCATGGATTTAGGAAATTACACTCCACTGAGACCGCTCTTCTTACACAGAAGGAGCTGATTTTAGAATCTTTCGAACACAAAGAACTAACACTAGGCATTTTTATAGATTTTTCTAAGGCGTTCGATCGCGTTAATCACGAAACCTTATTACTAAAACTAGACAGATATGGCTTCCGAGGTTGTTTTTATAGTATCAATTAATCATATTTAGAGGCCCGTTTTCAGCAGGTTGTGATTGATAACACACTATCTGACCCCAAGCATATTGCTGCCGGCGTACCCCAGGGTAGCATACTCGGACCGCTACTTTTTAATCTCTACATTAATGATATTGTAAACATTGACCCTAACACAGCTTTTGTTATCTACGCTGATGACACCAGCCTATTTTTCAGGGCACCATGTGTATCGAGTCTGGAAGTAAATGCTACGAGGTGCCTACGTTCGCTACACCACTGGTCACTTTCCAATTCGCTGAATATCAATATAAGCAAAACAAAAGCTGTGCTTTTTAGACCCCGTAATAAGTCTGTTTCTGAGTTAACGTTATCGATCGGTTCATCAAAAATACACGTCTCCTCTTCCGTTAAAAGCCTTGGTGTCACATTCCACGAGAACTTATCTTGGGATGTTCATGTTGATAATACAGTTGCCAAAATTTCAAGAGTAGTAGGTATCCTGTCCAAGTTTCGGTACTACTTTCCACAATGCATAAAAAAACTTTTGTACGACTCTTTGTTCACCAGTGTTATAACTTATTGTTTCTTAGTCTGGGGTACAACCACTGTCTCCAATATTACAAAACTCCATGCACTACAGAAAGAAGCAGTTCGTGCAATTAACAACATCCCAAATGATGTACACACCAAACCTGTCTTTGAGGCATTACACATTGTACCTATTGTGCAATTGTACTCTGTCATGCTCCGCAAAAAGTACACATCAAATATTAATCAAGGAACTGCATTTCTCGCTGATTTGTCTCGACTAACATGCAGAGAACGCCCCTACAATACGCGCATCGGAGACAACTGGTATTTACCGCGAACGCGAACTAACTACGGCAGACAAATGCTGTCCTATAATATCCCGTCCATTTTAAACAATTTGTGAAAAACTGTAATTAGTGAAGAGTAACAGCATATAGTTTCTTTCTTTAGTGTATTAACTCAGCCTGCTTTTATGCCTTCCCTCTTTACGTGATATGTTTGATGGTTATGTGTTTTTTGATGCCCTGAACGTGTTTTATTTTCGATGCAATGTGCTTTTGTTTTAAATATGTCACAGGCATAACATATAATGTACCGTTGTGTGATTTTGGGTTTTTGTGCACAATGTAGTTGCTGTAGGGGGCGGGGACCTCCGTCAAGCCTCTATAGGCTTTTTGTCCCCGCTCCCCACATCCTTGATGTGAAATAAACCTGATTGATTGATTGATTGATTGATTGATTGATTGATTGATTGATTGATTGATTGATTGATTGATTGAGATGCTGCCCTCTGGAATCAGGTAAGGAATGGGCATGCTCTAATAATCTAATGGTGATGCATCGGCCAGTTTGCCCTACGTACACCTTACCACAGCTCAGCGGAATCTGATAGATTACATTCACTCTGCATCGCACAAACTTGTTCCTGTGGTTGGTGCTACACTCAATCTTCTTTTCCCTATCTGGTATGACCAAATTGCACAAACGCGACCGCTTGCAAGGTGCCGAAAAAAGGACCTCTACGCCGAATTTAGCGGCGACCCTCTTCAGGCCGTGCGAGACCCTGTGAACAGTTAGACAGGCTGAGCAGAACGATAGGCCTTAAAATTAACATGCAGAAAGCCAAAGTAATGTTCAACAGTCCTGCGAAAGAACAGCCATTCACAATTGGTATGGCGGTGCTGAAAGCGGTAAGGGGAATACGTCTACTTAGGGCAGATAGTGACAGCTGATCCGGTTCGTGAGAGGGAGATAACTAGAAGAATAATAATGAGGTGGAGCGCATATGGCAGGCTCTCTCAGATCACGAACGGCAGTTTGCCAATATCCCTCAACCGAAGAGAATACAATAGCTGTATCTTACGGGTACTCACCCATGGGGCAGAAACGTGGAGTCTAACGAAAAGGGTTCAGCTTATGTTAAGGACAACGCAGCTAGCCATGGAAAGAAAAATGATTGCGAGAGAGAGATTAAGAGGAAGAGGAAAGGCAGAGATGTTAGCCAGAAGGGTATTCTGGTTGGCCACCCGCGCACTGGGGAAGAGCGACGAGGGGATTCGAAAGAGAAAGAGAGAAGGTGCGAAGGAGCACAGTCACAACTGATCTTTCAAGCCAGTCGCTATCAGGACGCAAAACATGATAGATAGGTGTACGTTTAGGAGAATATAAGCGGGCAGAGTGGGTTAGGGAAAAAACAAGGCTTAATGACATCCTAGTCGAAATAAAAAAGAAATGGGCTTGGGGAGGGCTTGTGATGCGAAGGCAAGCTAACCGCTAGTACTTAAGTGTAACGGAGTAAATTCCAAGAGAAAGTAAGCGTAGCAGGGGGCGGCAGAAAGTTAGGTCGGCGGATGAGAGTAAGACGTTTGTAGGTGAAGGGTGGATGCAGCTGGCAAAGGACGGGATTAATTGGAGAGACATGGGAAAGGCGTTTTTTCCTGCAGTGGGCGTAGTCAGGCTGAAGAATGATAATGCTATCCTTTGTGATAGCCAGTCAATTCTTGCGGTGATCGCGACAGCTCTCACTGAGGCAAAAAAAATCTTTACTATATTTTACAATTGGTTCTCAGAGGTATTTCGGAAGCGGTCTAATAACTCGTGTGGCCCCCTAGTATAAGAGGAACACATTGGTTATCCAATCTCGTGGCTTTTTATATACGAGTACAGCCAATCTGCTTTAAGGATTTAATTATCCCCATGCTGATGGGACGTCATAATGATGTTGATCGCGCTCATCCAGCTCATGACGCTTCTGCTTAAGCAGTTGCATTTGTGTAGAGCAGCACGTTCGGACCCAGTGAGACTACACAACTTGAGGAATTTTTTTCTTGCGCTCTGAATGCGGAAGTGCAGACTGCAGGTTCAAATTTTAAAGCGAAAGGATTGGATGGCTCATCGGCACGATAACTCAGAGTCGACCAAAAAGTGGCGGTGTTACAAAACTCGCAGTCGGTCGAAACAGTATGATGTCATCAAAGGCGGGAGCACGCGAAACGGTAACCAGTAATAGTAATTACTTGTACTTATAATTGCACCATCTACAAAGGAATAGAAAAGGCTTGGAACAGAATTGCAATAGTTTCGAATTTCTCGCACGTAATTTATTTATGTGCGCTCGGTATTTCTTCATTGTTGTACAAAGAGTATTAACAAACACAAAACTTTTACTTCGCCATGCGGTCCAACATCCGTGGTTTAGTTCACTACAACACTTAGGCCAGAGTGCTTCAAGAGCAGGAATGATAACAAATTACGCATCGGCGACTATATTGCAGTTTGTTTGTTTGTTTTTTTGTGCCTCACTGCCTAAACAATCCCTACGCTTCACAGCCATCCTTCCGTCTATGAAGCCGAAAGAGCACCGACAAGAAATTAAATTTTTAATTTTTTAGCCCTCGCAGGTAAATACCACGTTCTGATCCATGTATTCTAATGTCTAACGCAACACTTGAAAGAAGAAAAGGATAACTAAAATTAAATGTCTACGCTCTGGTAATCGGATTGACAATAAGTAACATTTCGCATAGACACTTCGGGCAGCAACACTGCAGAATCAAGAAGCTGATTTTCATGGCCTGTAGCAGTTTAAGATTCCCCCCACCCCCTGCAAACTCCTCCCCAGTAACAGCTGTTGGCGCAAAGAATTGTCGTTATTAATGATTTGTTCTGCATCAAAGGAATCAACGCAAAGGCTGGAAAGATGTTGGGTTCTCACGTTCTACAATCCTGAAGCAACGGTAACATAAAGCGCACATCCCCAAAAGACCTATAGAATGGGCGCAGTGTGTTAGCATAAATGATTTTCACAACTGATCGCCAAATATCACTTCCTCGGTGCTGCATTCACTGAACTCACGTTCTTTACGCAGCACCTTTCTAATTAATATGCCCTTGACTGGTGAATAGACCACCCTAGGTACTCACGCCCGATGCAAGATAGACCGGCACGAAGACCCACGCCAGCAACAGGACGATGAAGAGAGCCTGCGGCAGGGGCAACGAAGCTCAGCGTTAAAATGCGCTTTCTCGGAACTCCTCATCATACCAGCACTTCCTCTCTCTCTATCCAGTACTAGTATCCACGAGAACGAATGCCCTGAAGTATCGAGTTCTTTTCAACATTTAATGCTAAAAGCCGGTGGACTTCAGTGCAACAAGTTGCTTGCGCCTTTCATCATGTTAAAACCGCAAAAAGCATTGCAAGAGGATGGAAAGCATCATTTCGGTGTAGTTTGCAAATCGCCACGTCAGAACCACAAAAAGAGGAGTGCCAGTTCGGCGATGTCCCCTTATACTCAAAGGCGCACTTCGCGATTCCTCCTCAGTAGAGCGTTACCCCGTTGTATTCATATTGAACTTTATTTGCTGCTTGGTGACCTGTCCTAAGCAAGTACGTAGCCGATGTTGAAATGACTATTTTTGCTCGTGCATAGGTAGTATAATGTCGACCGGAAACTTAGCGTTTCGCGGATTTTCATGAACGTCCTGATAAAATTTGTTAACTAAAATAGAAATATAATCTCGGTAGTCGCATCCATCATATATTTGCAAGCAATTTCTTAGCGTTTTTGTTTTCTTCAGGGCATTTGATATCATCTTGTTTGATTTTTATTTTCTCGCAAAACTGAGTGGAGTGTCATCACACTTCATATCTGGTTCCTGGAGTAACTTAGCGATTCACCATCCAGGGGCTGACAGCTTACGTTGAGCTCGAAGCCGGCGACACCGATTCCCGTGGCTGCGCCCGATCCGGCGAGGCCCACGAAGTGGTCGGTCCCCACGTTGCTGGCGAACAGGGAGGCGCCAACCTGCGGCCACGAGAAGCACGCGCCAGGCAGCAGCCGAAAGGTTTGCCTAGCACAAATATCGGGGGTCATCGCGGTGAAAAGACTGCCTTCGACGACAGGGCTGTTTTTTTTTTTTAGTGGGAATCATACGCTGGCTGGCGTGGGTGAAATGCATGCTTGATTTCATTCCAATGACTAGGATATATTTGATTAACCAAGCCACGGTCTGGTTACTGACATGTTTGCTCGTCCACCTGTGCATGCTCTGTAAATTTTGAGCCCAGTGGAAAAACGCACACATGGTAACGATACCTAGCAATAAACAATGAAGACGGAATTCCATTCGACCTCATAATGCTGGCCTTACTCCACTCTGTATGGCGCTCCCGCATGGCCGGTTTCCATTGTGATCCGGATGCGAGGCCCGCACGGATGTATTTTCGCGAGAGTATAGCGAGATTTGTTGAAGTGCAGAAGTCGCTTGAGCCTGTACCACAGTGGCTGCCGAGAGTAGAAGCCTTGACAGCGCTGAAAGAATTTTAATATGACAACGTCAGTACAAAGCTGACTGCTGCGGCATTTTTGTCTGCCTTATTTTTTGTTTCTATTTCTGTGTACCATCATGTGTTACTGCGCACTGTCGGAGACCGGCAATAAAGAAAAAAAAACTGTGTTTCCAGAGTAAGATTCTGCAGGAACAGAAATCGATCTAGCACTGTATGCCCCCACTTTAATGCAACAGGAGTTTTGATAGCCAATGTGGATAGGTGCATTGCATAATTTCATGTCCGGCTTATTTAAAACGCTGCGAACAGCCTTGCTGACCACCAGCCCGTAGCCTATCAGCACGACACCATTAAGTTGGACAAGAGCAGTCGAATGGTCGAGTAGACCACCGACTAGTTCTATGTCTCCGATTTTCTTCGTGTGGTGTAAATTTGCACGGCGACACAACAATAGTGGCAATTAACATGGTTATTCGCGAACTTGGGAGATTTTATCACGTATGTGCGCCGCTGTGCAGTACCCTACCGGCGGCCTACTACGGCAACTTCGTGAAACTCCTCGTGAGAAATGCCGCCTCACGCATTGTTTCATGTAGAACTACTGTAGCTCTCATCTCATCCCTATCAACAGTGGAGTATGAATACAGGTCTAAGTATGTTGGTAGCTGTCTTCCGGTGCATAAAGGCAACGACTCTTCGTGTGCACGTCAGCACTGTGCGCAGTTCAGAGCTTTCTTGATGCGACTTATGGTAAAGCACTGAGTCAGACCTGGTAACCACCCCTTATAAAAGCTCAAGAGAGACCTCTTCCGTGCTGCCCTCATTGGCACTCACCAGGATCCAGTGCATGCTGCGGCCGCCGAGGAAGTAGTCGCTGGTCGAGTCATGCCTCCCTCGGATGGAGGCCTGTGGAGATACACGCAATTTGACTTAGAAAGGCCGCTGTTGCTTTGTCGAGCAGTCATGAAGAGAAAACATGCTTCCGGTTTTCCCAAACGAGTAGACCGCACACGAGGACATGCAATGGCGCTGATCTATCAGCGAAGTACTTATTTTGTGGTATGCAACAGCGCAGCACGTAAGATAATTCGGTTTTATGTCCTCTCAAAGAATGCAGCTTTGCGTTCACATCAGTTCACAAATGAATGCCAAGCACAGCTTTCTCTATATTGTTAACAGCGATAGCACTTGCAAGGCGATAAAGTAAAAAAAACGCACACTGACCGGAATCGTAATTAGCAGCAGTGACAGCGCTGCACGTAGAATCTAATTTAAATCTACACCTTCCAGGTTAGTGCGCAGATCAGTTTTGGGAATCTGCTTTTTATTTCTCTCGCTGTCACTGCTGCCCTGAGTGTTCTCTAGCCTGCTGTTATTGCTTTTTTTTTACTTGACTGAAGAAGTTGCCAAGTTGCTTCTGGATTTTAGACAGGAAGTGAAGGCAGAATTCAACAACTTGAAGCATGCACTTGAACGCAGTTTTAGATCCGAAATGAGAACTGTGAAAATTTCTGTTGACGAAATGAAAGAAAGCATGGACTTCAGATGAGCCCATTTTCATAAACGAACACCTAAGCCCAGCTCTGAAAAAGCTGTTAGGCATGGGTTCTGCCCGCAAGTGCGAGCACGGCTGGAAGTTCGTATGGCCACGAAACGGTTCCATCTTTGCGCGGTGCACTGGGTCTTCCCCAGTGATTCCGATTACTCGAGAAACTGATCTAGACAAGATCAGCAGCGACGCGCAGGACACTGTGTCAACAGCAGCCGTCCCGAACGGCAATGCTTCTGCGTAGGAAGGTCTTCCGACACTTATCGATATTTATATCATAAAGGACCAGTGCTTTCACTTCTCCCGAACACATCGCTAAAATTAACAAAAAAAACACAGGTAAGTGTCTTAAACTGCTGGATTTGAATGCAAGATCAATCGATTCAAAAAAGGTTGACATATCTGCATTGCTTAAATCTTGCCATTGCAACTTTGATGTTCTTTTTTTTTACGGAGACGTGGTACAACCAAAACTCTATTTTGTGCTACCCGAATGTTTAAATTGCATAGACAGGAGAGGAGGCGACGTGTCAATACTAACGTTAATATCACGTTGTGAAATTTTAGATGGATATTGCCTTATCAGAGACGACTACGAAATACTTAGCGTGAAAAAGGATAAAAATTTGTTTGCAGTGGTGTACCGCCTTCCCGCCAGTAATTTTCGCATATTCTTCGAGTTCTTTGAACGCTTCCTTTCTTACACAAATGACTCGGCATATACATTACCAATTGGGGGGATTTTAATATAGATCTCTCCAAAACGTCTACCAAGCCATAGAATTTCAATCACTACCCGAGTGCAATGGTTTTTATAATGTCATTTCAGTACCAACACGAGTCTCTTCATCATCGTCAACATTACTTGACTTGTTCGTTACAAACTCATCTGATAAGATTGTAAGGTTAGGAGCTCTAACCTGCGACATTAGCGACCACCTCCCCATATTTTTGTTCTTACGGTGCAAAGAGCCCTCGTGTAAACAGACACAGCTGAGCATGTATCGTTCAATATCACCTGAAGCATTATCATATTTCAGAAAAATAATAATAAAGACTCATTGAACAGATATTTTTGACATTTTAGATACGAGCACTGCATATGAAACATTTTTATCCAGATTCCAAGCGACATATGCTGATTGTTGCTCTCTTAAACCTTACTGTCAGCCTAGAAAGGATCGGAACCCGTGGATTTCACGGGAGTTGATGAAAGTAAACCAGAAGAACGAAAATTGCCAGCGTTTCATAGAAACACGCGATCCGGTAAAGTGGCTGGAATACAAAGCATTTCTTAATAAACTAAAAAGCGAAAAAGAGAAATCAAAAAGGACTACTAACACCGTAATCTTGATTCTGAGTGTCTGCGGAAGAGCTACAATGTTTGGAAGAAATTAAACAAATTAAACAAATTATTAAACACAACGAGCACCCCACGCATTTATAGCCTTATCACAAATGACAATGAGACACAGGGCACAGGGAACAAAATTTTCCGCCTGTTTTAACAATTTTTTGCCGAAATATGTGCAAACAGTGGGCGTAGCAGACCAACCACTCAAATACCAATAAATCTTAAAGGCATATTCCTTCAGCCAACCTGTGCAAGCGAAGTCAGTACTGTATTGCAAAGCCTTAACAACAGTCGTTGCACGGACGCAGGTGGTTTAGAGATAAGGCCTGTTAAATATGTAAGTGATCATATCGCACCTTTGCTAGCACATATATTTAATTCAGCGCTCTCAGCTCGTGTGTTCCCAAAGAATATGCAATCAGCGCATGTTATCGTAAAATTCATAAGGGAGGTGACGGAAAGAATATAAATAACTACCGTCCAGTTTCCATTTTACCAATATTTTTTAAAGGGCTAGAAAAAACAATTATTATCCAAATAGACAATTTTTCTCAAAAGCATATACTGATCCGGAGTTCCCGGGTTCGAACCCGACCGCGGCGGCTGCGTTTTTATGGAGGCAAAACGCTAAGGCGCCCATGTACTGTGCGATGTCAGTGCACGGTTAAGATCCCCAGGTGGTCGAAATTATTCCGGAGCCCTCCACTACGGCACCTCTCTCTTCGTTTCTTCTTTCACTCTCTCCTTTATCCCTTCTCTTACGGCGTGGTTCAGGTGTCCAATGATATATGAGAGAAATACTGCGCTATTTCCTTTAACCAAAAACCAATTATTATTATCTCAAAACATAGTTAACTGAATGCTAGTTTAGCATCAGGAAACGGCGTTCCACAGAAAGTGCTTTGCTGAAAGAAAAAGACATTTTAGAAAGTAAACAAAATAAACTAATGACTTTGGGAATCTATATAGATTTCGGCAGAGCCTTTTATCGTGTTAATCACAATCCAAAAATACATAAGCTAGAAAAGTATGGTTTCTGTAATACGTGCACTCGACTAATACGTTTATACTTAACCTCACGCTCAAATTTCGTTGAAATTAATGAACATAAGTCACAAATCCGATCAGTACAAACGGGTGTGCCATAAGGCAGCATCCTTGGTCCGTTCCTTTTTCTATTTTATATAAATGATCTTGTGCTAATTGATAATTTGTCCAAATTTTCAATCTACGCTGATGACTAACATACATTTAGTGAAAAGAATTAACCGATATTCTATCACTCGAAAGTTCAGTTTTTTTATATACGCCTTTATTTCTGCATAAAATAGGCCTAGCCGTGCGGCAGAAATGTTTTCTGTTGCAGGAGTGGTCTTGGAATAACAACGTCTTATTAAACGAATCAAAAACAAAATGTGTTTTGTTTCTTACATCTGGTAAATGTGTGGAAATTCCTGAAAGCAATATTATTGGTCCATATAAAATTTATACAGAGACATCTGTGAAAACAATGCGAGTTGTTTTCTCTGAACACCTGCTTTTGAACGACCATGTCGATGATCTTTGCTCAAAAGCGCGAAAGGTATTTGGCATTCTCAGTGAAAATCGCCATTTATTTCCTGTAAAAATAAACAGCCTTTATATAACTCATTGTTCTATTTCGTGCTCTGTTACTGCACACTGGTGTGGCGAAACACTGGTGCACAAAAGTTAAACAAGCTAATCTTAGTAGAAAAAAAGCTTTCGGGCAATATAAAATGTTCCATTCAACAAGCATACTAAAACTCTGTTCTGCAAATACAAAATAATGAAAGCCGATAACATATACAAGTAAATACACTCCTCTCACTGGCTAAGCTCCACAAAGAAGATTAGGTATACCCTCATCGCCCTAACCTGCTGTGGAAAGTTCCTGACACGCGCACAAGTTATGGCCGCCAACGCTTTGAATACACACACCTGCACACACACAATGACTTCGCGAAGCAAGATATAGACATTACGACACTTAACAAAGCTGACACAATGCAGTTGTTTGTTAACGACCATTAGTGTAACTATAATTACTTTTTGTATTCCCTTTTTTGCAATGATTTCTTTTCTTTTCTTGTAAAATGAACAAAAATTGAACTGTTAGAGTGTTGTCATTGTTGGCAGGATGGTTGGAGCTTTGTCAAGCTGCTATAGTGCAGCTTTTTCTCCTACCTCCCTTTTTCGCCATGTATATTTTATTGTGGAGAAAATTGAATTGATTTGAATTGAATTCATTTGAAAAATGAATGTTCAGAATCATAATGTAATAATAATAATAATAATAATAATAATAATAAAAATTGGTTTTTGAGGAAAGGAAATGGCGCAGTATCTGTCTCAAATATCACTGGACACCTGAACCGCGCCGTAAGGGAAGGGATAAAGGAGGGAGTAAAAGAAGAAAGGAAGAAAGAGGTGCCGTAGTGGAGGGCTCCGGAATAACTTCGACCACCTGGGGATCTTTAACTTGCACTGACATCGCACAGCACACGGGCGCCTTAGCGTTTTGCCTCCATAAAAACGCAGCCACGGCGGTAATGTGTCAGAATCGTAATGTGCCAGAATGGCATTTTTCGAATATGATCTGCACTACTTGTACCACTTCTTTCACTTTAGTCGGACTCATTTCACTGTGCCGTGCACGTGTGGACAAAAAAAAGAAACAACAGACGCAACGGTGCTACCCGTGAAAGCAATCTGTCCTCCCCCTCACTTTTCCTTGTTGCTACCACCTGAATGCAACTTTTTTTCTTCCTATAAAAGCAGATATGCACAGATGGCGCCTATTCAGTTCTATTCAGAGTCCTGAAGACCATCGGCAACACTGCTCAGACAGTGCTTGAGAACTTCCGCAAGCGGAGGGCGTCTTTGCTTGGCCAGAATTGTGGGCCTTCTTCATGGAACAGAAGCATCTCAGTCGCTATGGCTTGTAAAAATTCGTGACCGAAGTAATCCTCGCGCTCCGCATCAGTATCAGCGCTCATCCCGGCGCTTTCTTCCTAAGCTATCGGTTTGCACTGCCAGTACGGACAGACCCGTGAAGGCGGCCCGTTAATCCTCACGGATTCACCGATATGTTTTCTCTGCTGCCGGGCCTGTTGGTATTGCTGGCTACATGTCGTCATTTGACCCACGAGTTACAGCTTACGCAGAACTTTAAAGAAGCACCCGACGATAGCGTTTTGCTGCTATACACAGGGCTTTTAAGAGCGTTAGCTCTTACTGATGTTTGTCGAGGGCGCGTTTGTCTGCAATGAAGGTTAAATTTATTAAAACAATAACCACGTCACCATGCTATATAACATAGAAAGAGTTGGCGCTTAGCGCCTTCGATTGATACCTATACTTTCAATTCGTTACATACATGCCAGTATAGCGCTCATCGAAGTAGGACCCTCACGGGACCACCATTTCCATCAAATTTGGGAGCCACCGGTTAGAGGCAGAATGTTAGAAGTGGGCTCAAATGATTTGGCATGATCCTGAGGATAAAATTACTCATTCAGATGAATCCCAAAGTATGTGCGTGATTCGCAACGACGACCTTTCCAAACCGTGCATTCCGAGGACCTACAGACAGCCATTACCGCCGAACCGTTTGTCGCTGGGGGTTCCGGATGGTGCCAAACGACTCGTCGAGCTCTGATGCACACGTTGATATAACGAGGAAATATACCGGATAAAAGAAAGGTGGCTGTAATCGCAATAGTAGTGCAAAACCCATGAGGTAGATGGCGCTGCTTCTGTCTTAAAAGTAGTGGATAAGTACATTTGCCTAGGGGTGTGGACAAAGAACGGTGCTGATTATATGAAAGAGCATGAAAAATACGTAATGATTTACGCGATTAGGAATGTAGCTGTCATGAACAATAGCGCATTGTGGAATTATAATAGATACGAAGTGGTAAGAGGGATCTGAAGAAGGGTGATGGTTCCTAGTCTGACTTTCGGCAATGCGGTCCTGTGCATGATAACAGATGTTCAAGCAAGGCTATAGGAATCAACGCGGCGTGGGGAGGCTAGCTTTGGGAGCACATGACAATACCACCAATCAGGGGGTGCAGGTGATATGGGATGGGCATCGTTCGAGAGCAGAGAAGCTAGCAGTAAGATAGCATTTGAGGAGCGATTGAGAGAAATGGGGTAAAAGCAGCAGGGGGGGGGGGGGGGGGGGGCTAGTAAAATTTTCAGTTATCTGTTAATGAGGAATGTGGGCACAAAATGAGAACTAGAAAATTGATAAGCAAACATGGAAAACAGCTGAGAGGACACATCAGTATTTATCGGTTAAAAAACAGGTTAAAAAAACAGAGAGAGCACTGTGGAAAACAGGTATCTGACGAAATCGGCACTGGGAATATACAGAATGTTTAAGCAGGAAATTGCCAAAGAAAATATCCACGATAATTGTAGGGGACGCTCTTTGTTCTTGGAGGCCGGGACGGGAGTTTGGCGGGCTAAGTCACATAGAGTCAGGTGCCCCTGAGGTAGACACGTTGTGCGGTGCGTGCGGAGAGGAGGAGGAAACGGCTGAACACTTTATACTTTTCTCTAAAGGGCTTCACACTACAATGGAAAGCAGCGGTGGTGATTTATTCAAATCATTTGGGCTTAAAGACAGTGAAGGAAAAATAGATTTTAAGTGGATAGAAGTGACCAAGCGAAGGTTATCTGATTGGTGGCTAAAATCGAGACAAGAGTCAAATTTCACGAATCATGGCTAGGTGGCTTGATCCACCACTCGATTTAAAGAGTTGAGCCTCATAAACCCATCCGTCCGTCCGTCCGTCCGTCCGTCCGTCCGTCCGTCCGTCCGTCCGTCCATCCATCCATCCATCCATCCATCCATCCATCGGTGTGCTGAGCTCACCGATGTAAACACTTGAAGCTCCCGAAGCTAACGCTCTTAAGACGAATACTAAGGTAGTGTTGGCGGGGAATTTTTTCTAGAGTATATTGCTTCACCTTTATGACATGTTAGAACGAAAACTGGAGGGGACATTTAAGCTGCGCCGTAAGGGTGTGTTGCGATCGTGTTAGAGGGTTAATGCCCATATATGCAGAACTGGTCATCCTCTACTCTACATTCATAGATCGCTGTGAGTCCTCCTGCCACTTCTCGCGCAGTGGCGGTGCAGCGGCAAGTAGATGCACCACTGCCCTGCTATAACAGGTGCTGCCACTGCTGGGGCTTGTGATACCCTCGTTACTCCTCCCACGCAACCTCTCCCGACAAATAATTAAACTGCCACGTCCTACAGCGGGAACTTCGCTCACAATCCTGTTGGCGTGCTGTGCTGAAGTCACAAGATGACGTGACGTAGGACGCCCACCTAGGTTGCTTCTGTGGGGAGTTCGTTCACGACGACGACGGTGACGACGGCGGGATTACCGCTCAACGAGCCCCTCAACTCTATCGCGTGAAAATACTCCCGCGGTCAGTGCCTGGCTCTTTACGAATTTAACGCATTAAATCTATCCGATCCATTTTCGCTTTTTTTCTGTTTTTGAGTTGAGGTGTCCGTAACCCCCACAAACACTGTATTGTTTACTAAAGCTTGATGGGTATTTTAATGTCTTGCACTAATCTCGCAGCAGGTCTGCTTTAGATTCCGTCTTGCGGCGTTTCGGCAAGACGTCCATCTTGTAGAAGTGCAACACGCATTCATTACTCTCGCGATCGAAGCAGCCTTCGGAGCGTGCGGTTGTAAGCAGCCAAATGTTTTTCGGAACCAATTGGGCACGAGTGAGCAGGTCGGCATAGGATACGTTCGTGTCTGACCAAGTTCGTAAGCAATGCTGATGCCCCTCGCAATATCTCCCGAACGTCGTTTAAGTTGAATCATGCGTAATTCATCGTTAATAGAAAAAAGGGCTTTCTGTATAGCTTGTCTATGACACTTTCTTGTACGCCTGCTTTCCTGCCCAGAAATCCTAATATAGGCTTTCTGGACCTTAAATCTTGCTCTCTTACTCTTATAAAAATGCTATCCAAGTCGACCGCTGTCACAAACGTGGCACTGTTCATGCATTTATGTTTAAATAAACATAATTAGGGATCCCTTATTATTTTTTAAATATTGCAACGGATAAACTTTGGGCAGACGACGTAGAGGAAGTGCCTGGTGGTGAGCGCGCTTGCTCCAGTGCTCCCTGTGACCTGTGCTTGGTTGACGTGGCTCAGCTACCCAGGCTGCGGAGCAGTGGCTAAGTACCTGGCGGTGTTGCGTTAGCTTGCTAAATTTCTCCTTCTTTTTGTCTGTGCCTGTTTGCTCCTGTTCTGGGGTGATTGGGTGCGGGACGAGAGCTTAATGTCTACTTCTCCTGGCCAGGGGTTTTCCCCTTGGTCGGCATCTCTTCCTAAAGACCAGCTCCCAATTGATATCTTTTTCCGCAGTGGTGTTTCAAGCATTCCGGTCGCTTCAGTGCCTTCCGATGGCGGCGCTATCCGTCTGAACAACCCGGAGGCAGTGCAGGCGGCTCTTAGATCCACATCGCAGCACTTCATGCACATTACCGATGTCCGGCAGTTCGGCAGGGGTGTATTTTGTGCAGGTCGCCGGATAGACTATATTGAAGATCTTCTAAAGTGTACGACCTTCACCAGCCACCCGGTGAGCGCATTCATTCCGCCTCATCTAGCATGTTCCAAGGGCTTGGTCCGAGGGGTCGACTCTCGATTGAGCCCTGTGGAAACGCTTGAGAACCTCTCGCCTGCGGGAGTGATTGCTGTCCATCGATGCAGCAGGATGGTTGACGGAGTAAAAATTCCTACGGAGTCCGTTAATGCCACATTTGCAGGAATATTTTGCCCGTCAGAGATTAAGGTGTGGCCATTGGTTTTTCGAGTAGATGCCTTTAACTCTCGGCCCCTTCAGTGTCAAAACTGCTGGCGATTTGGCCACAGCGGCAAAGCCTGCAAATCGGCCTTACGCTGCTGTGCCTGTGGGGAACGTCATTGCAGAGAGGAATGTCCTGAACAGCAAGAGAAATGTTGTTTGTGTAGCGGTGCTCACCCTGCTGATTCGTCTGACTGTCCTGCACGAGCACAAGAAGTTCAGGTGCTCGAGCTTATAGACAAGCGCAGATGCACGCGGAGAGAGGCTTTTGCCGCAGTCAAGGAGAGAGCCTCAGCCTACTCTAGTGTGGCCGCCAAATGCCCACCCATAATAGATTCTAGTTGGTCCCAGGCTATAACAGCGGCTGTTGAGAAAGCTGTGGCAAATGCAATGGATCGCATTAAGGAAACCGTGTCCACGTGCATTTCGCAGGTCATAGCTGCTCAGATGACCAATCTTCTGCAGGCGTCCACCGCTCCGCTCTTGTCTTCTTTGGCTTCGGAGGCTACCCCTCCTTCTGTAGTAATCGATTCCGCTCCACAGGGCCAAAAACAATGTGAGCAACAAAAGACCTCTCAGGCCTCTCCTTCGAATAGCTTTATGGACGCATCCTCTATGGATTGTATAGATATGGAGTCTGATCTCCGCGCCCAGAAACGAAGTGGGTCTCCTCTGAATATTGCAGGTCCATCTTGCCCCCAGTCAAAGACAAAGAAAAGTAACGCAAGTCAAAACGCTAAGACCGGGATTCTAGAAAAGGCAGTCGTGGCTGCGCCACTTCCGCAAAATATAATACAAATCAATAATACAAATATTAATAATAATAATAATAATAATAATAATAATAATACAAATCATTATGATTTCCTTTCCCAATCAGGAAATAAACGAGCTTTGTTTAATTTCATGAGGCGCAACAAGGTGATTCCTCCGGCTGCCAACATTGAATCCCTCGTTCAGTCCCCTGCTGACATCGCAAAGGCCTTAGAGGATATTGCGTGTGGCCTAGAGCTTCACTTTACATCTGCTTCACCTTCTCCTAGTATATTCATATGCACCTCAAGTGATTTCACTGAGGTCTCTATGCCTGAGCTGTCGCAAATTGTTCTGCGCTTATCCCCAGCGGCTCCTGGCCCCGATAAGGTCACTTCATCTATGATGAAAATTTTGTTCAATGAATCTTCTGCAGACCTGTTGGCTCTAATTAACCATTCTATTAAAGGTCCTTGGATACCGCATGAGTGGCGTCTTGCTGAAATAGTTACATTGCTTAAAAAGCAAGGGGAGGGCTTAACTTTAGACAACATACGCCCTATTTCGTTAACATCGAACCTAGTGAAATTGGTGGAAAGGGTCCTTCTCAGCCGTGTCATATCATTCATTTCAGAAAATGCTGTATTGAATTCATGTCAAATTGGTTTCAGGCCGGGTTGATCAATTTGGGGCGCTCATACTGACCTTGAGAGTCGTATTAAATTAGCTCGCAATAGAAAAATGTTTGCTGCGCTTGTCACCTTGGATGTCAGTAAAGCATACGACGGCGTGGAGCACTCGACTCTATCACTAAGATTACAGGAACTCAGCTTCCCAAGCTATTTTGTAGCCTGGATTTCTGTTTTTTTTTTGGAAAATAGAGAATTTTACTGCTGCAAAAATGGTGTTTCCTCAAGGAGATTTCCACAGACAAGAGGTGTTCCGTAAGGATGAGTTCTCTCACCTGTTCTTTTTAACATTTTTCTAAGCTCAATTAAATGCATTCAAAATGTGAAAACTTAGGTGTACGCCGACGATATTGCATTTCTTGCATCAGCAGGTGACATTCACACACTTTATCGAACCCTGCAAAATTACCTTAATGTTCTTGACAACTGGCTAGGAAGAATTCATCTGTCCCTTAATGTGAAGAAATGCGAATTGTTAGTATTTCCAGTTTCTGTTCCTGTAAATATCTGCCTGGTCTATAGAAATAACATAATACCTCAAGTTCAGACGGTGAAGTATCTCGGTGTAATATACGACTCTACTCTCTCCTGGCGGCCACACATTGAGCAAGTTTCTGCAAAAGGAGTTCGGGCCATTGGCATCCTGCGCAGGCTTTGTAGTGCTAGGTCAGGCATGAGAAGGCATACGCTTCTGATGATTTATAAAATGTACGTCCGCCCAATTTTGAGTTCGGGTGTGCTTTATTCTCAGGAGCTCCTGCCTATAAACTTCGCCCTCTTGTGCTTTTGGAGCGTGAGGCGTTGCGCCTTTGTCTGGGGCTTCCAAAATATGTCGCCAATGCTGTTCTGCACCTTGAGGCGCGAATGCCTTCGTTATCAGCTAGGTTCCTCTTTTAACAGTTCAAACATTTTTAACATTGTGCGACTCACCTCTTCACGCTTCCAGTATAATATTTCTTAGTCAACCTTCCGCCTTTTTAGTGCTGCCTGGTCTCGATTTCATACCCCGCAGATGTTACGTGCAGTCCTCCTTGATCGCATAAATATTCATTTCACAGATGTCCGCCAAATATATAACAACTCCTCATCTGTCCAGATTGAATTTGATGACATTTTCCCATCGAATGCAAAGCTGCAGCCCTTCCCGCTTCTTCAGGGTCTATTGCAGGACCACCTAAGGTCCTTTCCCTCTCATGTTCTTATTGCTACCGATGCCTCGCAGGATCGCGAAAAGGCAGGTGTGGGAATTTTTTCACCTTCACTGGATTGGTCTTTTTCTCTCCGTCTTCCTGACTTCACTCCAATTTTTCTGGCTGAATTATTAGCAGTAATCTTAGCCTTACGAAAATTATAATCTACCGTTTCCCAGGTCGTGGTTATGACAGACTCTCTGTCCATTTGCTCTTCCTTATCCTCACCCATTGACTCTCGGCCATTACGCCTCTTTAAGTTCCTGATTCCGCTCCATCTAAATTCGGTAAGGTTGCTTTGGGTACCAGGTCACATGGGCTTTCACTTAAATGAGGTTGCAGATTCCTTAGCAAGAGCCTCTCTCAGCGGCCCAACTGTTGCTGTCCTGCGATCGCGTGCATATACAGCTGCGGTGAGGTTTCGCAGCTAAACAATATTTCAGGAATTTGCTGCCTCGACTCTTACATCATCTCCCGAATATCAGCATCTTCTGCATCCTTGGAGTAGCAAAGACTGGCGCTCACGCAGACTAGAGGTCTCTTTCACGCGCTTGCGTTGCCGGGTTCCCCTTCTAAATTTCTACCTTCACAGATCTGGCCTGGCAGCTTCCCCACTGTGCCCTTTTTGTGCCGAACCTGAGACAATAGATCACTTCCTGCTGTTCTGCCGCCGCTTTTCTCATTTGAGGAAGCGTCTTTTGCAAATTCCATTTCATCAACTGGGCTTGCCTGTGTCTTCCGTGGTTGTTCTTTCCATTGGCGCTTCTTTGCTTGGACGAAGCGACAGGAGTGTGCGCTCTGCTGTGCAAAATTTTCTTCAAGAAACGCAGCGACTCCCATTCTAATTTCTTTTTCCCGCTCTCAGTCAGTACGACATTGCAACATTACAGGCATTGTGTACTATTATGCACATTAAGCAATTGTACCGTCTTCGATCTCCAAGTTAACTGGACCCCTTTCCTTCCCTCTTCCAATTTATCAGACTACATACTATTGCCACTCCTTTTCCCGTCAAAACTTTCCTGTATCCAGTAATTAACCGCCTGTGTCTTGGCCACTCCCCTGTAGTGGGTATGTGCCAGCAACGTCTGAGGCCTTCCTTCCTTCCTGTGCTTTGTGCGCTTGCCATCCTTGCGTCTAACTAGCCTTAGGGCAACGTAACAAACTTTGGTGGAGAGTGCCGGGTACGATCTCCAATCCACAGAGCTTCGCAGTGGTCGTCAGGCCG
Organism: Amblyomma americanum; assembly: GCF_052857255.1. Lineage (NCBI taxonomy): Eukaryota > Metazoa > Arthropoda > Arachnida > Ixodida > Ixodidae > Amblyomma > Amblyomma americanum. Next base: position 189,542,185 of record NC_135498.1, on the reverse strand, counting down.
GGGCTACTACCGGCGTCTTCATGGCTCAACCCGGAGAGTCGCCGACCACTTCTGCAGCTCACTCCGTGGCATCGGTACCTTTTCTGGCACCAACAGCACCTATGTCGACGACTGGTTGAGCCTTTATGAGCGAATAAGCTGCTATAACCACTCGGATTCTACATTAATGCTCACGAATGTCATTTTATATCTCAATGGCACGTCGAAGGTGTGGTATGAGGCGAACGAAAAAAACTCACAAGCTAGAACGTGTGCACGGAATAATTGAAAATGCTGTTTGGAAGACCTGGCGATAGGCAGCTTGCTTCTCGTGCTCAGTTGTCGACGGAAAGTTGTCGCCTATATAAAGGGCATATCGGCTCTCTGTCACAAAGTACACACCACCATGAGAGAGTCCGACAAGGTCGGCCACGTGCTGAAAGGCATCGCTGACGATGCCTTTCATTTGCTCGCCTGTAAATATTGCACTACTGTTGACACCTTCATCGATGAATGAAGTCGATTTGAGCAGGTGAAGAGCCGTCGCATTCCTCAACAGTATTCCTGACTTCCGAACACAGCTTCCACATCATCTTGTGAAGAGCTGTGACTTCCATCCCATATGTTCTTGAGCTCTCCTCCCGTCGCACAGTCACACGTATTGTTCGGCGTGAACTCGAGGCCCTAGCACATGTGGTACCGTCATCGACCATCCCAAATAGCACTTTGCCCGCAGTGTCGCTCATTCAGGCCGTCGTGCGGCACGAACTCGCCCAACTGTACTTCCCTCCTGAGGTGCGCGTAATCGGAAGCTCGGTGACACAGACGCCACTTTCCGCCCCTTTCCGTCCCGCATATCACTCATCCCGGCGTTACCATAATCCGAATCAATGGCGCATTGCAGACTACCGCCCCATCAGCTTCCAATGCTCTCGCTTCGGCCACATTGCTTGCCGCTGCCGAAGCCAATGGACTTCACACCCGCTCCCCCCACGACGCCTTTCCCTTCTACTACCGTCAAAACTCTTCTCGGCACTTCTCATCCCGAAGCCCATCCGAGGTGTCTGCGGCTGCCGTTCAACCTCCACGCCGATCCTAGTCCGCCGCTTTCGCTCCCCACAGTCGCCTCGTCTTTCGACTGCTGCTTCCTACCGCCCCTCCCGTTGGAAAAACTATATGGTGCAGCTCCCGGAGGTGGTGCTGCATCAACGTCTCGGACCAAAAACCCTCTACTGACCACCCGACCGAATTTAAATAATGGACATCACAGTCGACGGTGTTCCTATGCGTGCCCTCATTGACTCCAGTGCCCACATATTCGGGATGAGTGCTCACCTCCGCCGTCGACTTCGCAAAGTTCTCACGCCAGCAACGTCCCGTGTGCGCGTCGTGGATGGTACATCTTGAGAACACAGCGCTTGCAGACAAAGGACCAGAACAAGAAGGACACACACCTGCGCTAACTAACAACTTTTATTTCGGAAGGGGGCCGATCCGCGCCTTTTATACAGAATTGGAGGGAATGATGCGCACGCGCACAACACAGCCAGGTGGGAGCATGGAAAGAGCCAACACATAGACCAACTATTCTTATCGCCACTGATAACCAAAAACGCAGCCAAAACAAGCAAGAAAAGAAAAAAGAAAAAAAGAAAAAAGAAAAAAAGAAAAAAGAAAAAAGAAAAAAGAAAAGAAGAGAAAGAACCAACGGGGGGAGCAAAGGCAGGGAACGTTCCCTGCCTTTGCTCCCCCCGTTGGTTCTTTCTCTTCTTTCCTTTTTTCTTCTTTCTTTTTTCTTTTTTTTTCTTTTTTCTTTTTTTCTTTTTTCTTTTCTTGCTTGTTTTGGCTGCGTTGTTGGTTATCAGTGGCGATAAGAATAGTTGGTCTATGTGTTGGCTCTTTCCATGCTCCCACCTGGCTGTGTTGTGCGCGTGCGCATCATTCTCTCCAATTCTGTATAAAAGGCGCGGATCGGCCCCCTTCCGAAATAAAAGTTGTTAGTTAGCGCAGGTGTGTGCCCTTGTTCTGGTCCTTTGTCTGCAAGCGCTGTGTTCTCAAGATGTACCCCAACCAACTCGCCCAGCAACAACCCTTGCTCGTGGATGGTGCCACGCACGCTGTCGACGGACTCTGCACCACTCGCGTGAGTTCTGCCGGCCACAGTACGCCGGTTCAATTTACTGTTTTGACCACATGCGCCCATCGCATCATCCTCGATTTGGACTTTTTGTCAGACCATTCCGCTCTCACAGACTGCTCGCAGGGTGTCTACTTCGAGCTTCCCCACCTGAAGCCATCGACTCATCGTTCCGATTGCCCTGCCTCGAATGTGCCCAGTTTTTACCTTCCCAAACTTTACCTTCCGTTTCACTAACACCATCCCGCGTGGTTCCCTATGGCGACTACTTTGTTGCGCCCATCCTTGACCTCGTACTGACCCGCAACGTTACCCTGCCGACATCATCACCACCATCGTGAGCTTCGTGATCTTCTACAATCATTTTACGACATTTTTTGACCTGAACAACAGCGCACTGGGCCAAACTCTCGCCATCATGCAGCGCATTGACACCCGTAATTGACCCCCCTAAAAAGCAAGTATGTTAATATTGATATGAATCATATCGATGAATAAAGCAAGAAACTGTTTTCCGTTGACACACTTTTGTTGACCTCAACAAAATCAAACATATCAAAAATGAAATTCGTAATATTTACCTAACAGAATCCTGCGGCATTTAGCAATTTAAGATTTCGTCAGCAGGTCCTCGTTTCGCTGAAGCCTGCTGTTTTTAAAAAAATGCATGTGTGTCGCCATCTTCCGTGAGAATACGCGACGTTTTCCGCGAGTCTGGACTGAAGCGACTTTGTTCAGCTATCTGCCTGGTTCATTTTTTGTGTGTGTGTGCTCTGGAACCCCATTTCACGGCACTGCGATTATGCGGCGCGTATCAGGTGCACAAGCCCACACTATGCGCATGCGTGCCATGCGTGAAAGACTAGCTCGGCAATGGCACACGCAGAAAATTCGCTGGTTGTTTCTCTGGTCTTCACACCTTTAACAGCTTTAATAGCTTCCAAACCGTTTACGCCAAAAGTAGTAAGAAAGAAAATAGGTGCCACCATCAATACTAGCTTCTTCAAGAGCGCTTAGATTACAACGGGGATGCTATTATCTGCCGTCTTCCCGTTTGTTTGCACTAATTTTTGGTCAAGCATATGGGTTCATCTCCTTGCTGCGCCGCGATGCTGCCCACTGTGCGCAGAACAATTTATTTTAATGATACGCTTTTCACTTCTCTGATAAGTTTAGTGCGACGAATTGTTTGAAAATAGGTGCGGGCTCGAGTGAGAAAAGCATTTCTAAAACGTCTGTTTCGAGAAAAGTCTATTATTACCTCCAAATCCCCATTTTCAACCAATCGCTAGTAAATACAGAGTGCACTTTCCGCTATTCCTGCTGTAAATGGAGGATAGCAGTGCATCTTTTCCCTCTTGGTAATTTGAGAAGTTATTCGTGCGAACGAAACCACCCACCAAAAAATAAAGGGAAATAGAGAAGCATTTTTCAAATTTCATACCTGGAAAGGGAAGCGTAGTACAAGGCAATTTATGCACAAGATCCAAATTAGTGCTCACTAAATTTCGTTAGTTTTACCTCCCTAACATTTTTAACCTCAAAGCGGCCTTCCACCATCTGTTCGAGTATATTAGCGAGTGAGGCGCTGGAAAAATACTTGGAAACACGCGCGTGCAACAGGCTTTGCCGACTACAATCATTAATTCCATGCATGCACAATCATTAATTGCATGCATGCTATAATTTTCCCAAAGCAAAACAAGCTGCGAGTTCTCTTTCTTTGCAGTGGTAACCGATCGGAGGCTACATTATATTCAGCGTTAACGACGTCCGTGTCAGGTATTAGATTGTTTAATGTAGCTTTGCTTATAGCTCCAGGCGCCCTCCAGTCACAGAGGGTGCCTTCCCCGGGCATGAATCGGTAACAGCGTGTTTCCCACGTACGACCATAGCACCTTCCACCTAAAACTTTTCCCACCTCTCAACGCCTCCTGGCACCTGGCATATACGAGGCGTATGCGCTAACCCTTCGGTCCGTCGCTGCGGTGGCCTAGTGGTTACAGCTTTAGCTATAATCTTAGCTGATTCCTCAGTTAAGCGCCGCTGGTGCCCGGCGTCCACAGCACCACCGGCGGCCACCATCGGATAAATGCACCTACGGGAACACACCGCTAAAAATACACCTTCGTCATACGAGCCCCGCACATCCCGCACTTCCGACCTGCTTTCCGCACTTCCGCGCACTTCCTTTCCTTTGTGGCGTCAGCTTTCCGCATTTGGAGGCGGCCTTCACAGCGTAAACTTCGTGTCTTCATTTTATTTCTCAGCGCAGAAGCACCCCAGGGGTCCGCAGGCTGTTATCAGTTCTGTGCTGCATCTCGCGCATTCGAACACAACCGGCCTCGTACTTGCGCAACAATTTGGGAAGCCAGGCGCGCCTTTCTGAACGGAGTCGCGGCACTTGCAGTACTCATTTCCGTTTGGCTGATGTCACTTCCGGCCTGGTGGCGTCACTTCAGGTATGATGACTCACGTGATTGCCAGTATGTTAATGAATGTCAGAAATTCTGCGCACCTGTGCAAACTTCCATGACGTCAGGGACACTCATGGTGCTTCATGGAAAGCGTAAAGTTTCGTGGTGCTGTCGGTGATCACGTAGTGGCGCTTCATGCGGCGGCCACTAAGGCGCCTCGATACAGCGTTCATTAGCAGGGTGGCGACAGCCATTGTCCAATCCGGAGGCGCCATTTTCCGTCGCATGCATCGCGCTGGCCGCAACAATGAAAAGAAAGGTTCTAAAATTTATTTTTTGTTAAGACTTCGGCTTCGATGTCTGGAACCGGTATTGGGCGCTATCATGTGTCAGACACAAATACTAATTTCTTGAAAATTACTTTGATATGGCTAAATTAGCCTGTGCTTCAAAATGGTGGAGATGTCACCATCCTACCAAAGGAAGCTGCATTGAGGCACCGTATAGTCGCTTCGTTGAGGTGGGCTATAACTCTATCGCCCGTTGGCGGCCACCGGAAAGCCCGGCGGTCTGGTTTACGCCACTGCCCCGGCAGATAGCGCGCGAGGAGAAACAGTGCGCGTCCTCTTCGTTCAGTGTCTATGGAGAGTCCACTGAAGTGACCCATTACCGCTGTCACGTGCTGCCCTTAAGGCGGAGCTTCAGTGTCCCCCTAATTTTCCGAGCTCATTCCTCAGGTTAGCGCCGTTAGTGTCGGCGTCCACAATAACCCGCGGGTACCATCGAATAAACTGCACTTTCAGGGACACATCATTAAAATGCACCTGCCTCAAACAAGCCCGGCCCATCCCGCACTTCGGAGCACCTGAATATGAGGCGGATGCCGTAACCACTAAGTCCCCGCTGAGGTGGCCTAGTGGTTAGAGCATTCAGCCTAATATATTAACTGTCATAGCTGTGTATTTATTTGCAATCACAAGCTAGCTAACGGTGCGTGATACGCGTTACGAACTCGTAACCGTCCTTTGCATGCGTAACCCTCCTCTTTACAAGGAAGGCATGGCTGGTTGGAAGTACACAGCTGAAATACGTGAACAGTATTATGCAATGCGTTCAGAATTAATCAATTCCAAGAACGGAAAAGACGAAAAGAGTTTTGCAACATACAATGCACGCAAACTAGGGTCAGCCACGCTGAAGTCATTAGTCACTCCACTTTTATTACCTGCTAGGCACAAATTTTATTTTTATGAGATGCTAGGCACCGTTGCATGCGCCTTTTGTTAACTGTATAAACTAGAAGTTCGCCTTACGTGCCCCTGAAACTCTTTTTTTTCCTCAACGTAAGCCAAACGGCATACTGCTGAGATCGTTACATGCAGTGTCGCTTGTCATTTAACGCTTTTCACGCGTGTTCTTGCGTTGGAGATAGTCCACGTGCGCCGTTATGAATAAAGATTCTGCTCTCCGTATCGCAACCAGTCCCTTATGCAACACGAACTCTCTTGGCTCCTAAAAGCAGGACCTACTACCTGGTGTAAAACTTTCCAGATTTTACATTTTTTCGTTGCAATATGCGAGAACTACTGACAATCTGGCAGTCAGCATCTCACGTCATACCTCTAGCGCAGCAGCATTAAGCAGCGATTCATCCGAGGCCTGCATTCCCGTCAAGGTGCAAGAGCCTCCGCGGAGACAGAAATGCACGCTTGCAGCGATTGCTCAGCGCATGTACAGAGACCAGTTTCAGCGAACGCCGGCTTTTCACGCTCCACAGCTTCGCGAGTAAAGATATTCGGCGGCTAGCGGTGAGGCTCCACGCGACTTTCGGCCGCCGTCAGCGGGCTGCTCGGCCGAGTTTTGCCAAGGACATCATCCAACGTTAAAACTAATGCAAAACGAAGCGTCATTGGCGGGTCAGTAATATAGATGAAGCCTGTTTGAGGGATCAGAGAGCACCGTCTGGCGAGCTCGCCGCTAAAACATCACCACGCGCAGCTGACAACAACCACTCAGGGAATCACTCCTGTGAAGCTGTGTAGGCGTTTGTGACATGAGTTTTTCCTCCCGCGGTTTTTTTTGTCACTTGAATCAAGAACGTGGGCACGCTCACGTGGTTCCTGTATTCCACTTAAACTCATTCAAACACATTTTACGCATTTCTAGCGAAATCCCTGCTTTTTCTCAGTGTGCTATTTCTACCGCTGATACCTAGCCCTTAACAACTCTCTAGCGAGGTGCTGGAAGTGGTAAAGGAATACTACTTAGGGCAGGTAGCGACAGCTGATCCTGAACATGATAGGGAAATAATTAGAACGATAAGAACGGGTTGCAGCGCATATGGCAGGCTCTCCCAGGTCATGAATGATAGTTTACCAATATCCCTCAAGAGAAAAGTGCACAACAGCTGTATCTTACCGGTACTCACCTACGGGGCAGAAACGTGGAGGCTAACGAAAAGGGTTCAGCTTAAGTAAAGACAACGCAGCAAGCCATGGAAAGAAAAATGATAGGTGTACCTTTAAGAGAATAGAAGCGGGCGGAGTGGGTGAGGGAAAAAACAAGGCTTAATGACATCCTAGTCGAAATCAAGAGGAAGAAATGGGCCTGGGGAAGGCATGTGACGCGAAGGCAAGATAACCGCTGGTCTTCAAGGGTAACGGAGTGGATTCCAAGAGAAAGTAAGCATAGCAGGGGGCGGCAGAAGGTTAGGGGGAAGATGAGATTAAGTAGCTTGCGGGCATAGAGTGGGCGCAGCTGGCGAAGGACAGGGTTAATTAGAGAGAAATGGGAGCGGCCTTTACCTTGCAATGGGCGCAGTCAGGCTCATGGTGATGATGATGATAATTATGGTTTTTATGCGACCCAGCGAAAGCTGCAAGTAATGATTCTCTAAAACAGCTAGCTTGTCAGCACGTCCTTCGCCATTTTCTTGCAGACGTATTTTTCCTCTAGAACTTGTGTCTCTTTTTTTTCTGAAATTGTAGTGCCATGTGAATCTTCGACAAATAAAAAGATTTCACGAGCTCTACAGACTTAAATTCACAAGTTCAGGTATTTTAATAATGGTTTGTCTAACCATTATAACGCTTACTAGTAAATTTCCTACAAGCGTTCAAAAGTAATTAACCGTTGCCGTATTTTGTTAGAAAACTAAGGAATAGTCATTCTTGAGGCATTGATGTATAATGTAGGTCCAAAAATTTTTGGTTTTGAATCGAAATAATAAATGACGCCTGAAAGGGATACAGCCAGGGGCCTTAAGCTCACCACAGTAATTAGAAAGGCCGCTCAAGAAAGCCAGAGCTGCCAGAGAACTTGAGGCTGCTATCACGCGTACTGTAAATGATATCGGCGCACTAAGTGGCATCCATCCACTGCGGCGCTCGTTGAGGTTCAATTTGAAAACGGACGTGTAAGCACGTTACAAGATTTGTTCAGGTCGCCAAAATGGCACAATTAGAGTAGCCGCAAAAGCCACTCTGCTGACACATGTGCGCCTAAAAGGGGTTACCTGGCAGCCTGTACGAGTTAGATTGTCGATATAAAAAAAACTGGATATGTTTCGATGCAGACAGCACCCATTAATAAAATAAGGGTCTTAGTCCAGTCAAAAGAAACCAAGTCATTGTAGTAACTCAGTTTCGTCTTAGCTCCTTAGGATAATTTTTTGGTCGTTGTTCAAGGCCGTAAAGCTCGGCTGTATTTCTTTTTTCTTATTTTTATCAAAAAAGTTTAGTGTGAGCAGAGTAGTATCACACGAACCACCAAGTATCAGGAAAGCCTGAATGCTGTGCTCACGCGGTGCGATATGTTGTAGACTTAATTTCATTCCAACCGGGTGCAGGCGTCCATATTTCCAAATTATTGCCATCCACACTGCCTATGCTAGTGTGGTTTAAATTAACTTTCGTGTATAGCAGCGAAACGTATAACAGCGGAAGGCTAAAACACATTCTGACAACCTGAAGGTTTAGGCGTGATCAGGGCCTGAAAATTTCGACTACATCGCACGTCATCAGTGTCATCAAGACAGCGCTATTAGGGGAGGTTAATGGACACATGTACGTGCAACGCAACGGGGTTTCCGAGTCCCGACCGAAGAGTGCATTGATCATTTGCCGGATGCATTCGACTGCAGTGAAATGGCCGAGGAAAGTGAGAGCCACACTTTGCAGCGTATGAAATTCACCACCCACTTCCATTGAGTAGTGAAGGTGAGAAACAGCTCCACGATGCATTCAACATAGGGTTGCGTTTGAGTTGCGGATGTGTCGAGTGGCGCTATACGTGGAGGTGGGAGCGCTGCGGCTGGCGGTACGTCGCTGCTCCATGGAACTGCGGTACAAGAGCGTTGGGCGTAATTTTTTTGCCTCATGAATGGGCGCTTCTCACGTAATAGACCTCGTGTATTTGCCATATCGCATCGCTATTGACGGCGCTGTGCCAACAGCTTTCCGTCTCCTTGAAGCAACATTACGGCGAAGTGGCTTCAACAGAGATGAGTACAGACGTCACATGAGTAGCCCGAACAGCAACAGTTCCTTGCGTCAGCTGCTTAGTTATTTCCGCATAGAATCGCAGGCCTGCTCTGAAGCCACGGTCAAAAATCTATTTTAAAGGACACTTGAGGCAAAATGCATCCGACTGATTTGAATTCAATTCCAACTTCAGGTCCACAGGCACAAAGTCGAGAAGGATGGCCCAAAAACTAAGATATTGATCGGAATAATGAATGAAGTGAACACTAGCTGAAGACATTAAAGTGTATTGCGGTATTTAGAGTTGTAATGAATAACTTCCCACAATGTCTTTTATTAAGCACTGTTATCATTATCGACTGCATGCGGCGCAATGTTAGTTGTACCGGGTGTTTCATGGAAGATGGTTTGAATATTTTTAATTACTATTTTCGCTTAAAAGACCGCCCTTTTTGGCCTAGTAATGTCAGCGGTGCATCAGTATACAAGTAACACGCGCTAACTAGTAGACTGGTTACTTAATACCGAATAGTTAACATTTTAGCTATTACTTTTAGTCTCCTTATTTACTGAGAGGCATGTAGTCCACCATAAGTAATATCCATATCAGTTTTTATAATTTCGAAAGCGCACACGTCCTCGGCGCTGTGGACCAACAAATTTTGGCCACTTGGAAGAGTTACGTGCACCGGAGACGCGTTTATTTGTCTACAAGCTTCTCGAAAACGCATGTATTCTGACGCGTTGCAGCCAAAATTTGTTGGGCCACAACCTTGAGAGTAACTGCGTTTTCTAAATTTAAAAACTGACATGGATATTATGATGGGCAACAAGGCCCTCGATAAATACAGAGACTAACAGTAATAGTTAAAAGTTAACTACAGGATATTAGTTGCCTAGCCTTTTCGTTAGCATGCAAAGTAAAGCTGAAAGTTGGGCGAGTTAGTGAATGTTCATGCTGTAAAAAAATGGCGCCAAGGAAAACGACAGCTTGACAGGACGACGCAGTTAGCATGCCTTATTTCTATTTTGATGCGCAACATTGCAGAACATCTTAGGCGAAACTGCCGAAAAAAATTAGCTTGTTTTTGCCGTCTTTTATTGCGAGATGGTTGAAGTTTATTGATCCCTGCGCCTAGAGTAATCACGTTTTCAAAATTTTAAAAACAGATACGGCTCTTACTAACGACTGGTTACAGAGCTGATTGATACCAGGCACCGAACTTGAAAATTTAAATAGTAAACTATTATAACTTTGACTGGTTCGTGATATTGACCTGTCCTCTGTTGTCCGTTAGCATTGGTTTCACTATGCCGCAAAAGCCACTTTTATACCTCAAAGACATTATATTTAAAAATTAGTGGCGACCTTTCTTGAAACCAATCTTATATTTGCCTCCAACTTGCAAGCAGAGCGGCGGTAGTTCGGAGTGGGATACGATGCTGGTTCCGCTTTACTAAATGCACGATATTTTTTTAAAAGGCAGCCCACACGCAAGCCCAGCAAAGCTCGGCTAACCGCGACACAGTACCCTATGTCTAAACTGTTTTCTTTTGTCTCCTCCTCTGCCCACTTTTCGATCATTTACGTTAGGCAGAATGAAACTGCGCGTAGCCAATTTTTGTTACGAATAAACTCGGTCTGGTAATAAAAAATAAAAATCTACAGGCAATCACACAAGGCGATACGAGAATATGTATTAGCAGTAATGGGCGGAACAATCGGATACGACAATGATCCCCTTTTCGCTGATGCTCTAAATTGTACTTCACCGTCGCATTTACGTTCTAATGCAGCGTCGATTTTTTGTGGGAGGCGATGCTTGGGAGGTGGAATTGAGTGGTTGGGTGGTGGATATTGACTTATGGACGGCAGAGGTGGGTGAATGATGGTTTTAGGGTAATGCATCGTTAAGGTAAAAGGGGTTGGTTGGTCGTCGGCGGAAATATCTGGATGGTGAAGCTGGGTGGAAGTGATTGTTGGCGGTGGATGCAGAATTGAGAAAGGTGTAGGACAAAGGTGGGCAGGTAGTAGGCAGAGGCCTTCTCAATGGTGCTAGCATCGCGCAACACCAGGCGAGCAGATTTTGAGAAAGTTAAGGTGCAATTGGATTAACTGGCACTACACATCATCATCACCATTATCATCATCAGCCTGACTACACCCACTGCAGGGCAAGGGCCTCTCCCATGTGCCACCAATTAACCCTGTCCTTTTCCAGCTACGCCCACCCTATGCCTTCAAACTTCTTAATCTCATCCTCCCACCTAACCTTCTGTAATCAGCAATCAGCAATAGTAATCAGCAAGCGATGGCGTGGAGACGCCTCCAAACAGGCGTCTAGCCGCACCCAATATTAATGAAACATATTGTCCCTTATATTGACGATGACAAATGTAGGAAATGTGGAGCGGGAAAGACCCTCAGCCATATTGTTTGGGAGCGCACACAATCCCTAGGCAGGGCGAATGAAATAGATAGTTCAGACGCCTGGGAGACCTTGTTGCGTAGCCCGTACCCTGGGCACCAGCTCCTCGCCGTCCGACAGGCTGAAGACGCCGCCGGGATTCGGCAAATCCAGGCCAGCATCTGACGCGGCGACCCTGTCCACCCCAATTACTTCTGGCCCTCATCTCTCAACCGAGGGGGAGAGCCGGAGGGCAGGATGAGGTCGCCATCTTCTGCTGGACAATAAAGTCTTTCACTATTTCCGTAGTTCGCTGCGTTGTCCTTAACTTAATCTGAACCCTTTTCATTAGTCTCGACGCTTCTGCCCCATAGGTGAATATCGGCGAGATACAGCGGCTTTACTCATTTCTCTTGAGGGACATCGGTAAACTGCCGTTAATGATCTCAGAGAACCTGCCATATGCGCTCTACACTATTCTTATTCGAGTTATTTGCTCTTATTATACGGATGAGCGGTAACTACCTGTCGTAATTATACGTATTGCGTTACCACTTCCAGCACCTCGCTGTCTGTCTAACTTATTGATCATGATTTGCATTTCACCTCCTGGGTGACTTTGCAAGGCAATATCATCAGGGAATCGCAGATTATTTATGTATTCTCCATTAACTCTTATCCCCAACTGTTCCCAATTCAAGCCTCAGAATACCTCGTGTAAACAGGCGGTGATAACATTTCGAGATCCTGTCGCCTTTCCGGACGCCCTTCCTTATTGTTTTTTTAATTCTGACTTTATTTATTTATTTATTTATTTATTTCAGTACCCTCAGGGCACGAGGGCATTACAGAGGGGAGTGGGGTACAATAGACAAAATAACAAAGGAACAGCAGTCACAAGTAACACAAAAATGTGAACAAGAATATGGCTCGCGCAAATCAGTAGGTTACAGCAAATACAATCAAACGAATTAACAGTCATTTAACACGAAATTATGAGCAAAGAATAAAAGTAAGCATAAAAGTAAGCATACCACGCAAACAAGCATACCACGCAGACCAGGTCTGTTTTAACTACCACATAAGCTGAAAAGAATAAACGGCAGGGCGCAAGAATTACATGTACTATGTTACCATCAAGTTAGTTAAAGCCGATTTAAACACAGAATGGTCACTTATTTCGACGACCGATCGGGGAAGGTGATTCCATTGTGCCGATGTGCTGGGGTGAATGAGTTGTAAAAGTGGTTTGTTTGGCATGAAAGAATACCAACTTTATGACGATGATCGATCCGAGCTGAAACGTAGCAAGGTGGCGTTATAAATTTTCTCTTAAGGATGGGGTTATCGTAGAAAATCTTATGGAATAGACAAAGGCGGGATATATTTCTACGTTGCGACAGTAGTGGGAGTGATAAGCTTGATTTCATGGCACTGACACTAGAGTTACGGTGATAATTCGAGAGAATGAAACGGGCCGCACCGTTCTGTATAGATTCGAGTTGGTATATTAGTGTCTCTTGATAGGGGTCCCAGATAGATGCAGCATATTCTAGTTTACTACGAACCAACGACTTGTAGAGAAGCAGTTTTACGGAGCTAGAAGAAAGATTAAAGTTACGGCGTATGTAGCCCAGCATGCGGTTAGCGTTATTGCTTACATAGTGTATGTGTACTTTCCAAGAAAGATTATGGGAAATGAAGACACCTAAATATTTGTAAAAGGCACAGACTCAAGGCTGCAATTATTAAGACGATATGAAGGCAATGTGGTGTTACGACGAGAAACCCGCATGTACTTGCACTTTTTTATGTTTAGTTCCATGTTCCATTTGTTAGTCCATTCAAGAGCATGATCAATATCCGATTGAAGAAGAGCTATATCAGAGTCACTGTTAATTTCGCGGTATATGACGCAGTCATCAGCAAAAAGATTTATTGTTGAACATAGATTGTCAGGTAAGTCATTGATATATATAAGAAAAAGCAGAGGCCCTAGAACAGAGCCTTGTGGTACTCCAGATCCAACTGGAGAAGGGAAGGAAGAAACATTATTAGCGGTGACAAATTGTGAACGATTAGTGAGAAACGAATGCAGCCACCTAAGAACGTTAGGGTCGAGGTTAAGTTTACTAAGTTTAAAAAAAATAGCAGTTGATGAGAGACCTTGTCAAACGCCTTTGAGAAATCGAGGAATATGCAGTCGACAACGGAACCCCTGTCGAGGAATGAGTTTAGATCATGTGTGAAGGTTAAAAGCTGTTTTTCGCAAGAAAACCACTTCCGAAATCCATGTTGACTGTCCGCAAAAAAGGCATTAGATTCAAGGAACGATGCAAGGTGAGAGTAAATAACATGCTCCATGATTTTACACGGAATGCTGGTAAGTGAGATGGGTCGATAATTATGCGGGGAATGTTGATCACCAGATTTATGCAAGGGAATCACCTTCCCAACCTTCCAGTCATCAGGTATGCATGCTGTTTCAAGAGATTGCTGAAATAGGTTAGAGAGTATTATTGCGCTGTATACTTTGGTTTTAATCAAGAACTTAGAACTAATGTTATCAACACCACATGATGAAGAAACCTTTGTTTTCGACTATTTTTTTCACTCCAGCAGGATCAAAGACAATAGAATTCATCGGTATAAAGTCAGCGCTATTATATGCAGGGGTTACCGAACACTGATTTTTGGAAAAAGCTGAAACGAATACACTGTTTAGAACATTTGCACATTCATTAGGATGAATTAGTTGGTCACTGGAGTCTTTAAGGCTGATGATTGAATTGTCTTTTTTGTTAACTACGCCCCAAAATTGCCTAGGGTTATTTATCAAAAGGAAAGGTAATGTGTCGTTGAAAAACAAATCTTTGGCATCCTTCAGTGCACTTTTATATTCAAGGGCCGCGGCCTGATAAGCAGTCCAACGTTCTTGGGAACCGGTTAGTTTTGCAGAGCGGAACATGCGTTTTTTTCTTATTACAGAGCCGTTTTAACGATTTAGTGAACCATGGTGATTGACGGTTAGAGGTGATGACTAAGCGTGGAACATATTTTTCAGTGAGCGCAGCAACTTTTTCTTTAAACAGGCTCCAGTTAGCATTCACGCAGCGATCATGAAAGCTTAGCAAGTAATGGTCTAGAAAAACAGACAGTTCAAGGTTAATAGCATCAAAATCAGCATTTTTTGTAATCATGGATATATTTACTGTGGTTACGTTGATGGGGAACTGCGCAGGTCGAAGCAAAATGAAGGAGTAGGTGATCACTTAACCCTGGCAAGTATGATATGGGCTGGAAAAAATCAGGCGATGTGGTGAGTACCAGATCGAGGATGGTAGCTGTGCAGTTGCTACATATATTTTCCAGTATTTTGAGATAAGGCGCTTCTACACCCTGATTTCGCATGCCTCTATGACCGCTGAGGTTTCCGCTGAGTCCAGTGTTTTCTCGTAATCAACGAAAGCTATATATAGGGGTAGGTTATATTCTGTGCATTTCTATATCACCTGATCGACAGTGTGAATATGATCTATTGTGGAATATCCTTTACTAAAACCTGCCTGATCTTAAGGTTGATTAAAGTCTAAGGTTGCCCTGACTCTGTTAACGATTACCAAGTAGATGCCTTGTAGGCAACGGACAGTAAGCTGATCGGTCTGTTACCTTTAGAGTCCTTGCGTCTCCTTCCTTATGAATTAAGATAATATTTGCGTTCTTCCAAGCTTCTGGTACGGTCGAGGTCATAAGGCATTGCGTATACAGAGTGGCTAGCTCTTCCAACACGATGTCCCCTCCGTTTTTCAACAGATTTGCTGTTACCTGACCCTCCCCAGCTGATTTTCCCCTTTGCATTGCTCTTAATTCTTTCTTTACTTCCTCTTTTTTTTTACTGGCGACATGACGTATTGCTGTGCGCTACTACCTCTCTCGATTACTTTGGCCACTGCAAAGATTTTTGCAGCACTCTTCGGCGGCTTTAACTATCTGATCCATATTGCTAATGATATTGTCCTCCTGGTCTCTTAACGCATGCATCTGGTTTGTACCTATGCTTGTACAGCTTCCTTTTCTCCACTTTAAGACTACCTCCCTTCTTTAGAGCATGCTCGATTCTCTCCATATTAAACCTCCTTATGTCAGCTACCTTGCACTCATTTATTAACTTCGATTTATTAAATTTCGTTAACTTATTTAATAACTGCCAGTTCTATTTCGTCTGTAGGGTTAGACGCCCTCAAGATTTGGCGTTTCTTAATCAGATCTTTCGTCTCCTCAGATAGCTTGCCGGTATCCTGCTGAACCATCCTCGCGCCTACTTCTCCATCTCACTACACACCAAGCACTAAACAGCATTTGTGACTGTCACCTGTCGTTCCAAACCCAACCAGCAGCTCGCGCTCAAGGGTAGTATTGCCGCTGCAGCGTACAAAAATCCTCGTCGTAGCAATGCCCAGCGGGGAAGACGGAACCATTGTGGCGACTCAAGGCGCGGTCTACATTGCGGGCGCATGGTAGGGCTTAAGGTAGCTCTCGTGAACCATTTCACGGTTACGAAAGCGGATATAAGAGGATTGTGTCAAGCGTTCGACGACATAATTCACCCATGAAGGTTTGAGAAACTATACGGTAAGGTACATGATCTTTTGCGAGGAATTCGGACAACAGGCCAAGAATGCCTCAAGGGCTCCAGAGGCAAACAAGTGAGCCGGTACGTATAGTGAAAAGGGTTGACAAGAATCGTGGCACACTTCTCGATTTTTATCACCGGACGTTTGGAAGCGAGTGAGCTCGCAGCATTTCTCAGCATACTTGGCAATTTCAGTGCCTGGTGTGCAGTCTGATGCATCGGAATGGTAGGGAGTATTTCTTTCAAGCAGGCTGGTAAGTGCTCGTCCTTAAATTAGAACATTCAGGCGCGTACTGGATGGTGGTATTGTAGGCGTATGTGATGAATGAAAGTGCGGAGTCCCAGTTAAGAGCAGTCGGGACTGATATGCAATGAGAGCAAGTCATTGGGCGTCCAGTTGAACCCTTAGGTGAGCCCATTTGTCTGAGGATAGTCTACTGTGCTTGGTGTACTGTGCTGGCATGAACTTAGTGGAGATATCGCGCTAACTGATATACATACACAGAAACATATGCACAGAACGGGAACAGAACGCCATGTGTATCAGCGATATCTGCACTATGAAGCACCAACTAACCCAACTCTTGCCTTGTTGGAAGGCATCAACGAATGTACCACGTTCAAAGCTGTACTTACATTACATGCCAGTAGTACAGGCTGAAAAATCGCGTGTTCATTTTGAAAATATACGCAGGAGCAGTCTGGGGATCGCAATGAGAAGACGCGCAGACGTCAGCGCTTAAGTTGCGAGGAATGAAAAGCAGCCGTTTTCGACTGGCGGACATGTAATGACGAAGTTAAAGATTGGCATCTACTAAGGAATAGTAGCGGACTTGATGCCGAAGTGAGCGGCAGGGTGCTCGCGTGGTGCAGCCGGACATATGGGGCACAAGTAATCCACCTGTCTTGGCATTGTTCCATAGTCGTGTTTGGGAAGGCTTGCGATGACGGCACGGCGTCAAACTAGAGAGTGCCGGGAAGACCGCGAGAGGGCGTCAGAATCAGAGTGCTTGCGTCCAGAGTTGTAGACGAGTCCAATGTTGTACTCCTAGAGGCGCAGGGCCCAACCGCAGAAGTCACCCGGTGGATCCTTCAAGGATGGTAGCCAGCATAAACAGTGGTGTTCGGTAAATGCGTGAAATGGGGGGCCATAGAGTAATGGAGAAAATTTGGCTAATGCCCACGATGTAGAAAAACACTCTTTTTCGGAGACGGAGTAATTGATCTCGGCTGTGGACATCATGGGGCTTCCATAGGAGACAACGCATTCGTAGAATCCAAGCTTTCGTAGGGCAAGCAAAGCGCCAATGCCCACGCCGATAGAATCTGTGCGTACCTCTGATGGAGCGCAATGGTCGTAATGACGAAGCATGCGGAGGGAGGGGGGGGAGCAAGGAGCCGACGAAGCTTAAAGAAATTGTCATCACTGTGAAAAGCCTACGACGACAAGCAACGACCTTAAAGAAGCCGCGTCAAAGGTCGTATTATGTTAGCAAAATTCCAGATAAATCGCAGAAAATACGGACATGGGCCGACGAAATACCGCAGTTCTTTGATGTTAGACGGCTTCCAAAAGTGGACTTCCGTGCGGATGTTTGCCGGATCTCGGAGTATGCCGTCCGAAAATGTTAGCGGGGCGAACGCCGAAGTGAAATCTCTTCTGATTTAATTCCAGGCCTGCGCTGGTGAGGCAGGTAAATACTTGGCGCAGGCTGGCTAAACGGGTGAAGTAGTCGATCGAGAACACGGTGATGTCTTTTAGATAGCACAGACGCAGCTTCCATCGCAGTCCAAGCAAGGTGTTATCCATAATTCGCCCGAATGTTGCGGGAGCATCACAAAGCCCAGACGGCATCACGTTAGATTCACATAAACCGTCATACGAGACGAAACCTAGTTTTTAATGGTCGCATTCGGCTATAAGGATTTGCCTATATACGCAACGCCGATTGAGTGGCGAAAAAATTTAGCGCGTCGTAAACAATCTAGGGTAACATCTACGCGTAGCAAAGAATAGACGCCTTTTTGGTCACTGTGTTCAGGAGTCACGAATATACGCAAAATTTGAAGGAGCTACCTTTATTGTAAACCAGCACCACCACGGAGGATATCGGGTTGTTCGGGGGCTGCATAATCTAGGGCTTTAACATGCCGTGTACTTGACGCAACGCTCCTTTGCTGGCACGCGATGTGGTCAAAGTCGAAGTGGTGGATGAGAACCAGTATCGATGATATGGTTGACAACTGCAGCATGACAGCGTAGGTATTAAAGGACATTAAAAAGCAGTGCATAATAACGAAATAGAGAATGAACTTCAAACATATAAAGGCGTTCCGAAGCCCGCGTTGCTTCGCAAAATACAATTTTTCTGTTCCACTCCACTCCGCTGAGTCGTCATGACTCCTTCTGCAGCGCAGCGGCGCGTCTTCATCACACTTGGCCAGCTGACGAATTGAAACCTTCACGCAGTACAGTAAAGCGCTGCTACCCGAAGAGGCCTCGATACACTTCACCGGCGCAGTAGAGCTCCTTTTTTCGATATCTCGGATTCCCGGTGACACTGTTAGCTACGCACCGGAGCTCGCTTCGCTGCCGGATAGCATTACAGCCGACACAGGCGTGCGTTGGAAGTGATCAGGGCCGCAGCTGTTGCCGACCGCCGGCAGCGAAATAGCAGCCAGCGGAGGCACGCAGCCAACCTGCCGGGGTCGACTCTGAGCGGCGCACGTGTAACTCAGGCCGAGCACCGAACTAGACGGCTGAAGCTGGCGCTGATCTCAAAATCATCCTTGTTTCGCTTTTAATTTGAACAGTACCTCGAAGTCACGTCGGAATACACTGTACCTTTGAATAACTGCCATTGCGTTCCAGAAAACTGCGCGCAAAACAGACGCGAAAGCACTCTGCACTTCGGATTGCATTCACCTCAGATACGAGTGCATCAAGCTTGGATTCTACGTAAAACCTGACGAACGATGATATGACTCGCAGCGCCGAAGCATGGCAGTGCAGTCATGAATATAAAGTTGCGGGGGGTTGATTCACTGAAAAAAAAAGAATATTTCTGAACTGCCCCGCTAGCCAGTGCAATGCATTGTACTAGGAAATGGAAAATGTATTTCATCTCGTTGCAGCATAAATTCACTGGCATGCTTTGCCTGACCACTCCGTAATCCTACACAATCTGCACAATGGCAGGTATATTAAGGTTCAGTCTGTTGCGACGTGAATTCGAGGCACAGTTTCAATTCAAGACAAATAACGTGTTCTTAGTGCTTGTCTTGAGCAAGCAGTAATATTTCGCATTCATTACTGTTTAATTCGTTTAAGTACTCAACATCTCTAAACTATAGCACTCAGTGATAACATCTAAACATCACCTAATGAGGAATTTTCTCGAAAGCAATCGCAGGTATTTAAAGGTTCAATCTATTGTGGTGTGACTTCGAGGCACAGTTTCAATTCGGAACAAATAACGTGCTCTTAGTGTACAACAAGAACTGGTGGGTGAGTTGGTCAGACATAGTTCTTGTAAATCAGCGCTGTGTTTTGTCCCTTTGTGTTTGGCTTCGAGCCGCTGCGCTGGTTTACAAGTAATGTCAGGCTGAAGAGCAAGGAAGATGAAAGCTATTCTGGAAGTGAAAGCGAGGAGCCTGTTTAGAAAAGGCAGCTAACTTGGAAGGCAGCTGAAAGCAACCATATTGCTACATCATGTTTGCAGAGGTAACTACTTGGGAAGACAGCGGGTACGCTGTGTTTTGCATACAATGTAGACAACAGCCAACCCAAATGGGCGTTTTAATGCTTGGTGCCACTCCTTGAACTTCATATGCGGAAACACTTACTCCATAAATTTAGAGTTATGGCGTAAAAATGTGTGAAATTACCTATTTTACTCCCTGCACTAAATAACGGGGAATAAAGGAGGATTCTTCTCCTTATAGCTCTCATTTTTAAATGGAGTTTTTTTTTGGCTTGAGGCACCGCATGTCCCCAATGGAGTAAAAAAACACCATTTCGAGCCATCCGCCCGAACATCTAGCGTCTCGTCTGCTTCTGGTCAGTCGTCTGATAATTGCGGTGAGTGACGACCCTTAGATACCATCTTCGCTGATCTCTGCTCACTTCTGCTCCTTCACGGGCGCCTGCAGTGGTACTAGATATCGGCTTGTCGCCGTTTTCCGCTACAGTACTCTACGTAATTGAACTGCTCTTGTGAAGCCGCCAGCGCTCTAAGAATACCTGACCTTCCCTTGTTAGTGTCGCCGCTCTGTTGGAGTCCCAGCTTAGGCATAATTCTAAGAGCTTTTTTGAATGTGGCTCTCGCGGTGTGTTGCAGCAGATTATAATGCGTTGCATAAACATAGAACTGTGATAGGACTCAATTTCAACGCTGAGCTCTTGATTCATCTGATGAGGCTACATTTTTCCTCCATCCTATTGAAAAAGCAAGCTGTAAAGAAGTGAATATAAAAGAAAACACTGCCATACCAAAATACCTTCGGGGATATTTTCATCTCCAACTTATTCTGCTCTGGTTTTTAGTCAAAGATAGCAAGGTGCATAGCCGAGAAAACTACACCGCAACACCTTTTCAGTTTTTGAACTATTGATTCTAATGTTAAATCCCTTTTTCTACCGTCATAGCCAACCAAACAAGCTCGTAAAAGACGACAAGCAGAAGACTCCTGCCGCCGACGCCGTCGCTGGGCTTACAGACAGTGAATGAACGCGGGGCGCGGGGTCACACTTTGGAAGCGCAGTTTCCAAAGTTGGGTCGCTGGCGGCCCCTGCAACCAATGCCCGTTTCCGCCGCTGGCCCTGCTGTAGGAGTGAGCCGGAATGCGGATAAATAAACCGGACGCCATTTTTGGGCTCCATTTCTCCGGGTAGTAAAAACTTTACTCCCTTGTACCCCTCCTTACTCTCTTGGTGTTGTTCTTTCTGAAAATTTGTCCAGGGATGCGTACAAAAATGACGTCATCAAAAAACTTCCGAAAGCTATAGGTATCATGCGCCGACGTTGTTTCAAGTTTCCAAGAGCAGTTAATGTTATCCTTTACAACTGTTTATTCTCGACATCACTCAACTACGGCGAAGTTGTTTGGGGAACCTTCTATGAAAGACAATATTCATGAGCATGAGCTTCATTTGCTACAAAAACATGCCATCCGCAAACTTTTCAGGAGACGTACAAGGAGGTACATATTCACAGCGTAGAATCTATGTATGACTATAGACTTTCTAAGCAATACATATCAGAAAGAACCAAAGGGAATAACACCTTGAAACTACTGGCAAACTTGAAAAATACACGCCTATCTACTCAATGCGCAACCCAGAAGAATGGAAACTGAGCAAATACGGTACGGGATATGGAAGGCAAATGTTAAAATTTAGACTGCCAACATTGCTCAATGATATGGCGAGGGACAGTAATACATATTTGAGTCCATTTCATTGAAGAGCCTGCCAAATTAATATGTTTAGGACGGAAATGTCACCGTGTTTTAGATTTTAAAACTTTTTGCGCATATTACTTTTTTTTGCTGTGTTCTTCATTGCTGATGTCTTCGGATGATGTTGTACGTATGGGTAAACATGTGTGTGCTTCACCATGCTGAACAAATAATTTATTACAGTGCGCTTTATTTTCATGTCTGCTCATGTTTGACTTGTGTCTGCTCTCCTATCGCACCCATTTTTCATTCCTTATTGTTAACTGCAGAATGTAGCTGCACATTGTTTGCCTTGTACTGGCGTACGGGCCTTAGTCAAGCCTTTTTCTGGCTGTTGGCCCGTGCTCCAAACATCCCTGGAGTGTTCAATTACATTGTAATGTAAAATGCTTTCCTTTTAAACGGAGTAAACAAAATACTCCATTTGTATGGAGTTAATGAAACCTCCTTTTGTGTGTGCGCTACAGGACAAGCCATTTACTGCCATTTGGGTGTTTTTTGTTAACAGTGTAGGAACACACACTGGACAGCTTTTGTTTTTTTTTCTTTAAACGACTAAAACTGAATGTGCAATATAATGCGGGCAGTGTCTCACGAGGATAGAGCAAGCTTCGGTGAAGCAAAAACACGAGCAAATCGCACTTCGTGGGTATCGGTGAGTGACAGCGCGGGGTGGTTGCGCCGCATTCCTGTTTACAAAGCAGTTGAAGTCCGTGGCCACAGGGCAGAGGGAATGACGCCTTTGAGAAAGGCCGGCGGTCGCGGCCAGTGGCCAAAGGTGTCACCTCCCCAAGGTCAGCCCGGGGCATTCTCTCCAAGCAGCGAGCGCTGAGCAGCGACCTCGGGTGTCTGAGGCCAGCGAGACGCAACTGATTCGCAACCAGTGTAGCTGCGTTTTCGTGAAGTGCGACACCCTCATGGAAACTTTAGAGCCCCTTAGGTGGCGGGGTTGGGCTATGGAGAACTGCTTCATACGCGTGGATTTTAGCTTCGTCTACTTAATATCGTGCTGCTCAAAGACGCAGAAATGAATGCGACAAAGCTGTCCTTATTCACCAGGCTGACGTTCTTGTAACAATATATGTACCGCCTTCTGCAGCCCGCATAAAGCCCACATGGGCCTCTCCAACTTCAAGAATATTTCTACAAAGGATGTATCTCTGCATATTTCTGGTATTATGTGTGCGTTGAGAAGGCGTCCTATCCGATGATATGCCCCACGCCGACTTCGTTAAAGCCACCTCCACCGTGATAATAGTACAATCAAATGTGAGAGTACGTAATCGCACTGTCTGTGCTGTTATTTAGACCCACAGAAGCACAAAGCCTTGCTGTATTCATTTTCAAGCAACATCTTGGTTACTATTCGTTCAGATAGAGAAAGCGCACTCCAAAAGTTTTCTAACGGCCCATGCCAAAGCATATATTTATATAAAGTATGACCCTGTATCTTACAAGGTAGCTCTCTTCAATCTTTACGCATTCCTCGAACACGCCTTCGGACGTCAAAGCACAGCAGGAGACGAAAGGACCCATTCTCTCTCTCGATAAAATCAGTCGCCGAGATACCGTCAGCATATTTTTCAGGAGTAAAACACTCACAAAGAATGCGCCACCCACCGAACACACCACGAATAGGGGCTCAGATATTCACCTTAACCCCTTCTTCCTATTTGTACCGCTGACCTGACACGGCCACAAGGAACAGCACCTTCACATCATTACAAGTTAATAGTATGTTACGCTAACAACCGGCCGAAAATTTTCCATTGTCATGTCTTAGGTAGCCATCCTGGCACAAAACATGTCAAATGGAGCTGCACTTGCGCCAAACAATCCCCCACACCCCCTTCCTCCTTTTGAGCCGCCGCGGTGGCCGAGTGGTTACGGCGCTCGGCTACTGGCCCGAAAGATGCGGGTTCGATCCCGGCCGTGGCGGTCGAATTTCGATGGAGGCGAAATTCTAGAGGCCCGTGCACTGAGCGATGTCACTGCACGTTAAAGAACCCCAGGTGGCCGAAACTTCCAGAGCTCTTCACTACGGCGTCCCTCATAGCCTGAGTCGCTTTGGGACGTTAGACCCAAATCAACCAACCAATCATTTCTCCTCTTATTCTTTTCAGATAAAATATCGGGGCGCCCAGCTTCCGACCTGCTCACAGTTCTTTCGCTTCACCTGGCCCGACATTACCGTTCGTCAGTAACTGAACCTTGAACCCTTCAGAAGCGAAATAGTGCTTGGCTATGTCAAAATCTAGAAGAGCAAAAAGTTGGGCAAGTTGGCTGAGATTGAATGTCAACGCCGTTTTCCCCAAAGAAAACCTCCAACGTAGCTCTTCGCAAGAACGAACATGCCTTTGTCCTGCTCCAGTTCTTAGTGTGGTTTTAACTGCTTAGTATGCAGGTTTGCCATGCGGGCTCAGCTTGCAAAATATTTGTCTTTTTGCCAGGCCAACACAGCCAGAGCTAAACTAATTCCTCGGATGGTTTGTGCAGCTCCATGAGTGGAGGTCGTGAACTCTTAGCGTAGGTAAGTCCTCTAAAATCTCGTCAGTGCATGTTTAGAGCTCTGCAGTCGTCAGTACAGAGGTTTTCTACGCGTCGCAACACCTGTAGTACTACGCTAAGCAAGACAGAAGGCGCAGTGTGGACGCCCATCGCGTAAGCGCGGCGTAGGCTATCTCTCAAAGTCAGCACTTTCCAGCCGATGCGTTTATGGCATCCGGAAAGACGACGCCATTTCCTACTCTCCGGGCGGAAAGGCATCCACTGACGACACATAACGCCCCAATAAGGTATATGCACCCCAACCACCGAAAAGGTGAAGCCTCTTCTAGCAGAAATTATGACGTCAGCTGCTTCGTGGTCACGCTTAGGTCACGACCTTCTTATCGCGAAAACCCTTGCATGTTTACATGGCATGCCTTGAAACACACACTTTCAAGTTTCACAGTTCGCAGATAGCCATCGAGAGGCGCACCGGCGAGGACGCTTCTCTCCCCGCCTGGGGCGCTTTGTGCGGGTGACACCACAAGTGTTGTTGAGCTCGAGTAAGGTACATTTTATTTTTACGAAAACGCAGTCTCTGCTACAGCTATTTCCAGAGCCCCTTTCGCGGTGGAATTTGACGCATACGCTTACATAAACAGATCTCTTGAACCTCTTGACATGTATAGGCGGCGACAGCAGTGGGGGAGCGGAAACTGCAGCTGAGTTCGCAGCGATGCAAGCCGACCCACGACAAGCGATGGCAGAATATCGGCCGGGTTACCAAGCCCGAGTCCAAGGTGAAAACGCGCAGGCATGTTTGCTTGATCGCGCTTAGTGTTCATAAGGTGCAGGCGTGTAGCTAATGTACACCGCGTTGTCCCGGCGACAGTGATAAAAAAAACTACACAGATTCCGTAAGAGCAACAAAAAGAGCGGAAAGGACGCCACCAGCACTGAAAGAGATAACATTGTGGGCATCACTAGCAAGCGGTGATAGTCAGGACAGGAATTCCGGAGGTGGTTTTTAAGCCGGACATCGAACCCGAGCAAAAGCTGCTGAAACCAATACGAAGCGGACTAACCCTGACCAACCGACGAAAAACAAACATGCTCCGCCAGGGAGCCCGCCAGATGTCGTCATACGCAGCACATCCCGAGAATGTTTTCTTTCAGAAGCAGACGTCATTATAAAAATTCGTAGCTATCTCCTACGATGATTTCGGGATTAAGGACCTAGAGTTACCAAAGGTTCCAGACCTCTAATTTTCGATTATTACTGTCCTACGCTAACGAATGAAGAAATAACAAAAATTTCGTTACTTCTATGGCCAACGCGAGAAGAAACACATGGTGTTTACATGGTTTCCAGAATATGGGACTGTACCGCACCTCCTTACAAACTATGCTAAACAAGTGGTTTCTCATATTCTGCCTCAATTATTAAATAGCCTCTTCCTCGACAACGTTAGTTCTTGTTCCAACCAGAGTTTACTAATGTATTTGGCTCCTCTCAGTCTTAATCTCTACAAAGCATGTTTTATCTTCCAGTTTTTTTTTTTAATGTGTATTAGAACACCTTCTTTGCTATTTCTTCGGTCTGTCGGCTCAACTGCTTGTTTTAGGAGCACGTACACTGTTTGATTTTCTTTCTTTTTCACATAAGTTATACCTATGACATTCCTGTTTATCTGTATTGCTGCTACTGCCAGGAGACAGATTGAGGACAAGTCAAGTTGCCACTTCCAACATTTTTCTTCACTTCCACCACGAAACTGCCAATGTTACGGAAATAACTCATTCATTCATTCAGGCGTACAGCCATTTGCTGGCGTCTGTGAAGAATATCAAATCGCAATTATAGGGACACTTAGGACAAACCAAACTTGACCTAGCTGTGTTGATAGATTAGCGTATTTTAATTAAAAACAAACTACACTCACGAAAAAGTAAAGCTTTATGAGGTAGAAAAGGTTAAAAGGTGAAATACAGGTGTCGCATCACCGTAAGAAAACTGTGAGAGTACGTAAAAACAGTTTGGCACGCGGATCCCAAACAGTGGTCACAGAGTCATTTTCGGTGTTTACATCACGAGTTTAAATGCAGTGGTAGGATAATTTCGCATACAGTTTTCTCCAACAAATGCAACCCTTCCAGCCAGACAGACATTGTCATAACCAGAAAGACCCACAGAATCTTTTATAAAGAGGACAAAAACTGGATGGCGTTGTCCTAACAGCCCCTTTGAAACCGTAAACGCATTTCTATGCGTACGTATTACGCGTGCCTCTTCGCGAAAACATTAGTGTTTTGGCTTGGATGTCGCCAGTGGTTTTCTACCATATGTAGTGTTCACAAAGCAATGTTTTTACCAACATATATAGCGCGCACTGCCAGCACCGAGTTCTATGGACTATGAAACTGACTTCGAGAATTTGTGGTAAGAAAGCTGAACATACCAGTCGCATAATGATGGACAAAGTGGATGCGGTCTCTCTGAGCACATTCAAAGTTTTTTTTACGCCAGATTTAGATAAAGAATGAATCGCTGTCTGGGATCTATTTGTATACGTTTTATAAGCAGGTCAATTCAATTTGATTAAATTTTTGCGGATGATAATTCGACTCGTCATTGTAACGCGTTATTTTAGTGGTGAAAAAGTAAACAAACGAATAGAGCCCCACATCGGTCAATCAAAATTACCATCGCTGTGTGTGGTGTACTTAACTATTTTCGTAGGTTTGTTGATAGTTTTGTTAATGCTTCGGTAACTGGCACAAGAAAGCAGAAGACGCACTTGAAAACAAATAAAGTTTGGTATCACACTAGCTATAGTACACTGTAGCTGCATCTTCCCACCGAGGACGCAAGTTGAAACGAATAAAAAAGACGTTAAACTTGATAAAAGGGGTGATAGTGTAGTTGCTGTCATGTCTTACTCCTGGCGAGATGTTTGCTTTCGATCAAAATAATCTCCATTCAAGCTGAGCTCACAGGCAAATCTGGTTGAAGTCCGTATCCTAGACTGAGCCGCGCCAACCTAACTTCGACCGAAGGTAAATTGCGTTTACTGGCAGCAAACAACTTACTGCAGCATGAAATGACCATGAAGCAATAATTTCGAGCTGCTGTCCCGAAAGACATCAGGTGAGTGGAAGCGCAGGATTTTCACGCTTTTCTCGCTTAATTATCTTCTCGGTTACTCATAACCGACAGCCCAGGAAATAGCGTACCCTCGCGCTCGCATGGTCATGATGCCTTCACCGTGGGCACCGATAGTCAAACCGGACGCCTAGTGGCCATTTCCCACTCACCCACAGTCCGACGCCCAGGACGGAGGCCAGGTAGACCACCACGACGGCCACATCGGCGCCGTGCAGCGTCGCCCCGAGGTGGCTATGGGCGCCGGGAGCAGGAGGCTCGGTCGAAGCCATCATCTCGGCCGCCGAAGGCAGGAAGCCAGGCACGCGCGCTAGGCTGCTGGCGCGCTCTCGTCGACTGACAGCGGCGGCGGCTGCGTCGACCTGCGAATCGCGACGCCACAATCGTCGTCACCGGTGAGGCCGACGCACCGGCGCGCCCCCACAAGACTATCATTAACAAGCGCTTCTTCTGGGAACCGAGCGCGATCCGGCCAGCAGCACCGGTGGAAAGGTACCGGCGCCGCGGGCGGGGCCGCGGTACGATCGGGCGCAGCGACCACCGCTGTGGCCTAGCAACTCATGCCCGAGCGGCAAGTTGTGGCAGCCGCCACCACGATGTATAGAGTTGTCGCAGCCACAACTACGACGAACGCAGCAAGAAGCCAGTAACACCATTTCCCGTGCTCATGCGGGGAAGCGCCAAATGTGCGATGGGGTGACGTATGGGCATAGCCGCGGCCACCGCGGCGCTGTGTTCAACTGGTACTACACGTCATTTAAAGACGATTGAAATCAGACGAACTATCACTCAACTACTTGCTGCCTTACATGAATAGTACCCAAGATTTCTGTACACATTGCTTTCAAGCTTCTGGTTTCGCTCGAGTGCGCTTGGAAACACCCCACGAGAGTCGGGATGCACCTGTTTATATCGTGATTTATGCGCCTGGTGGTGCACGGAAGTTATCGAAGGGTCGACCGCGCTTTGCGCACGCAAGTGCTCTCTGCCCTGAGCGCGGAGACCGCCTGTACCGTGGCACTGCATGCCTCGATGTGGCCTACATTCCTTTCCCTCACCCACTCGCTGTGAGGCACATTTCGTGCGCATGCACAAATCAGCCGGGCAGCAAATCGTGCTGGCGACGTCAGAACTGTGGTTCTTCGACTCGCGATTTTGAAGGAACTTCGCGGCAAGTCTTTCCTAGCGGCGGTTTTTATTTTTAATTACTGCAGTACTTTAGAAGTTGTGCTCTCACCTCCTAGTTGTAAGGAAAAAAAAGATGGGGAAGGCTGTTTGCTCAATAATAGGGCAATGCTTTCTGCCCTCCCGTTGGAAGATGGGGTCGTAGCAAGCGCAAAATTCGATGAGCACATACTATAAGCACCGCCTTCGAGGGTATGACGCGATATTGTTGATGGGTCCAGGCTCCTGTTGCCGTCGCAGAGACGAGCATTGTTTCCATATTATTCGAAAGACGATGCAACGTACATATGAAGCCCTGCTTTAAACAAGCTGTCGAACGTGCGTGCGAACGTGCCTAAATGCTATTTCGATTGCCAAGACATGATGTCAAAACACGCGCGTGAGAATGTTACTTTCAGCGACTGTCTTCCAAAAGCTACATACGGAAACACTGCCCAAGAAGACTTGGCTTTGGAAAAGGGGCAATTTTGTGCCATCTGTGAACTGCCTCCTCTGTGATTTTCCTTACACAGTAGAACATTGTTTCATCAATTGCATGGACGCAACTCTGTTCTAGGATATCTTGAAATGGATCTTGAAAAGATGATTTATTTGCCTTCTCATACCATACGATACCTCATCGCAGTGCAGTCTGTCGATGAACCTCCTGATATGTTTCCTTCTAATTGGACTGCACAGCTTAAGGAACACTAGAATGATGAACCGGTACTGTGAATCAGTTGTATCGACTAAATCTCACTTCTGCGAAATGACTGGTCATCTTAGGGAAGTGTATCAAGAGACCGACTTTCAACCAAATTGGCATTTTCTCTTGCTCTTGGTGACGAGCTCAGCCTTACCTCCTATCTAGTGCTCGGTTGCTCAGTCTTTTTTAGATGTATTTTGTAGCGTTTCTTAAAACCTTTGTAAACAGTTCATGTAAATTTTGGCTTAGTTTTGTTTATGGGGGTTTAACCTCTCAAAGCGACTCAGGCTACGCCGGACGCTGTAGTGAAGGGCTCCGGAAAGTTCGACCACCTGGTGCTCTCTATCATGCACTGACATCGCGCAGTAGACAGGCCTCTAGCATTTAGCCTCCATCGAAATAGGACCGCCGCAGCCGGGATCGAACCCTCATCTTTTGGGTCTGCAGCCGAGCGCCATAACCACTGAGCAACAGGGGCGGCTGGTCGCGTTCATGTAAATAGAACATAATTTATGTAATTAATGTCAAGTTTAAAAAAAAGTGCCAGCGTCGCCTATAATAAGCATTTCTGACTCTCAGCCGAAGCGTCACGGGTTCGATTCCTGAATATCTGCCCAAATTTTAATTTTTGGCGCAATTGACTTATATTGTACACTTACATCTACTACTGTCGTTTTAGTCATGTTGCGAGCTTGTAATCACCAGTTTTCTAATGTTTTAATCACTTTCAAAATTTGTTAATTAATGCATGACATAGCCACCTTTTCGAACTATCGGGATTTATCGGTCATAACAACGGGCACCGCCTGATTCTCTGCAAAAAGGGGCCGTTCAGACTGTCGCTATCGAAGGCAGAGAATAGAGTCTAACGAGCGCCTAACCACAGGAGGCGTTTCGAGATTTCAAACGGTTGATGCTTAAAGGTAGAAGGCATTATCGAACGAAGACGTCTTGGTTTGGTTTATGGAGGTTTAACGTCCCAAAGCGACTCAGGCTATGAGAGACGCCGTAGTGAAGGGCTCCGCAAAATTTAGACCACCTGGGGTTCTTTAACGTGCACTGACATCGCACAGCACACGGGCCTCTAGAATTTCGCCTGCATCGAAATTCGACCGCCGCGGCTGGGATCGAACCCGCGTCTTTCGGGTCAGCAGCCGAGCGGCATAACCACTCAGCCACCGCGGCGGCCGAAGACGTCTTGTTTTTAGGGGCTACTGAAGCACGACTGAAAACATACCGTCTTTCCCTTTTTCTGCCTGTAGAACTTATGCTTCGTGTTCTGATGTTCGTGCTCCAATGTAATGTTTCTTTTCGTGTTTTGTTATGCTTCTCCACCCCTTCTACCGGTTATACAGGATAGATGATGACAGAAAACTAAGGCGCGAAGGCAGCAGCGTTAACGTCCATGCGGTGAAACACGACCTGAAATATGAGCAACACTATTGGAGGCTCTCAGTTCACTGGGTCTCCTCATTTCGTATCGGCGGCAGCGCTGCAAACAATATGTGATTCTTCTGGAGACCCAGAACGCGTTCTGACTGCGCCAATTTCAAAGACGGCGTACCACGTAATCATTTCCGTGTAGCATCTATCTTTTAAACTTGCACGGGTTGAGACAAACTTCCGCGCCATGGGCTATTCAACTGGCAGCAAACCAGGTCACTTCGTTAGTTTAGGCATGAGAGAGACCTCCCAAGCTTCTGAGCAGTCCGCTGTGCGTTCGCCGGTTCAAGACAGATTTTCCATGGTCCCTTCGTAGTGGTACAATAGCAGTGGGGTGGACGTTACTCGGAATGTCTTCCTCGTGATCCATTGTTTCCGGAGACAAAGCAAAAGGTGGGCTGCACTGCCGAGGCAAAGTACGAGAAGTTTCCTCACCGACGCCTTCGGTAGCGCTGCCCCGCCGGAGACGCGTTCGTACTCGGTATTCTTGCGCTGCAGCTGAACGGAGAATGTGCCGCGCAAGGCGGTAGATTTCCGACGGGGCGTGCGCGGTGCAAACATGCCCCCACAGCAGGCGCTTTTATTGCACGGAAAACATCTTCCGCGACGTCTTGAAAGAGAAGGTGCCGCGAATGACGCCGCCGCCGCTGTGCTCGCCGCGTACGATCGCGTGGAACGTGCCAGTCGTTTAGTGAACGAGGCCATAAACGCCTTTCGCGCTCGCTCCTGCTCTGACCCCGGTTATCAATTTTACGCAGCTCGAAGCCGCTCCGGTACAAAAGCACAGGGCACTGCTCAAACAAGAGCTCAGCAATGTTGCGATGAAATATGCGCCCAGCTACTTTGCGTGCCCCAGGTGACGTAAGCACAGAAGCCGCCCGCGACATACAGATGACGGGAGGCTTCATTGCTCCGCGCTTGAACAGCCGCTACAGTGAAAGAACTTTCGCTAGAGCGTTGCTTAGAGCGTAGCGAGATCAAGAGCAATATGCTGCATTGGTTCTAGGTTGCACACGCGCTCACTCTAGGATACCGCAGAACTATATTTCCAAATGAACAGCCCTGGCTTCACGATGTCGGAAAGACAGGGACGCCCACTGACGACAATGGTACAGCTCTATTCAATACAATTTTATTTTGTCCTCGCAGTAATAATGACGGTGGGGTCTCGGAGTAAAAGCTGCGCTTGACAACTTTACGAAACGACGAGTCACAGTCTGGAAGCAACTTGCTCTTCTGGCATTTGGACATTAATAGGCAAAACACATCACATCAACACCTGAAAAAAAAAAGTAACAACACAGGAAAGAAACCATTCATAGTTTTGCAGTAATAAGCGCACAAACAAAAGCACAGCCAAAACAAGCCGTGAGGAGCCTACAATCAAAAAGAGCGAAACAAATGAAGCAGTAGGGTAGCAAGCTAGGCTAGTTGGGTGACGTTCATTTTAAAGCAATAAACACAGCGCGAACAAGGACGCATGAACAAGGACGCAGCGCCTTTGTTGTGTGCTTCTTAATATTCCTCCTGCATCCTTTTTCACGCTGTTTTTCCTTAAAGTGAACAAATCAAGCTCATAAAAGAAGTCATATTCTACCGAATAGGCACTTCGCCCCATTCTCTCTAATTCAACACGAAATTGCACCAAGAAGTGCGAGGGCAAGTTTTAACCCAACTCTGACGAAGTGTGTGTTCTGCTCTATCCAAGCACTCTCACCGGCCTTGAGTCAGCAGAGCGAAGTGGACAGCGCAGGGTGGCTGATAATGTCCATGGCTGTTCCCCTGAAAGGGGCTGTCAATAAAGTTGCGGTATGCGTGGAACGCTAAAGGAGGCCGCTTCACGAATACCCAGCCGCAATAATTTTCTGAAGCATTATTTATACTCTGAATTACCTGCAGTCGAAATCCAAATTTCAGCGCCTTCGCTAACTCTCCTCTCATCACTTTTTTTGCGCGCTTAAAGTTCGAAGTTCCTCCGCCGGCTCTGCCTACTCGGCCCAAACCACAGGCTGCCGACGCACACGGGAATATCTCGAGGAGGGGGAACGCCGAGTTTTCTGAGTCGCGGGAGCGACGTGGCTGACTGGCCGCGATTATGTTAGATCCGTGAAGTCTCAAATGATCTAACCAATAGCCCACCGATCTAATTAGCCGCGCGCCAAAGAGGAGAACAAGAGTTTCAAAACATCGCCGGAAATGGCTCGCTAACTATCGCAAGTGATTGCGAGTTCTTTCCTGCGTGTAGAAATTTATTATTTGGGTCAAGTGTTCACGACAGCGCATTGTAAGGATTGAGCGAGTATGTGTAATCATAACAGTAGGTGTTTCATAGAGTCGCCGGAAGGACCAGATGCTCGGATGAGCTCAGGCTGCTTGTGGTCGTCGCTGCTGCTGTTGCTGCCTTTGATCCAAAATCAGTTAGATTCATAATTTTCAAGTTTTCTGTCAAGCTCCCGCAGCCTCTTTCAAAAACGGGATAACTTCTTTGCAAGTGTAAAAGTCAGTTGAGCCGAATTTGTGCTGGGCACTGAGATTTGATTGCCCCATGGCATTGTCGATTCCGAATTCTCTTTGACCGGCCAGTTCGGATTATTTAGCTAGAGTCGCGTTCTTCCGCGACATGATGAGCTGTTAATAACCGCAATACTTATAGTGATGAGACTGACTGAGCAGAATGCATCACGAAGGCTTCTCTCGGTGCAAGAAAGGCTGCAAAATTGTGTTGTTCATACGGGATCAAATCGTGGAATTTTGTGGATAGCACTACGATTATAAGCGTCTGTATTTACTCTATCGAGCTGTATTACATTGCCACGCGTCCGGTCAGCCTTTCATATTTTACTTTGAAAAAAGGAGCATTCATTGCCGTTCCCTTACAAATTACGTCTGGCATGGATGGTCGTTCGGGGAAGAATAATCTCGCAAGACTTCTTGGAGACCAGATATTCTTTATTATTTGCGCATTATTGCTTAGAACTAAAATTTCATTACGTATGGGGGAAACTCCCTAAGGCGTACCTGTGTGCCTGTCTCTAAGCAGCTGCTGCACGAAATTAAAGCGGAGACAGAGAATCCCAGTGCCGGTGCCAAAATCAGCGCACAAAAACTCTTCATTCATTTTTTGTTCTATTCTCGGCAGCCTGGAAACGTGCGGCTCTCATATCCAGTGTGACACCCCCCGTTGTGTGAAAACACTCGGACAACAGCGAAGAGAAAGGCGGACAGAACAGCGCCGCAAACAACGCATTGTCGGCCAAGGTCAGATGCAAGGTCCTCTAATGACGGTGGCGCGAAGCCCAGGCCCGCTTAGCGTCATCAGAGCCGACCTTCGGGCGCTTGTGGAAGGTAGCCACTCTCGTCTTAACACATTTATTTCATCATCAGCACAAGTTTATTCGCGCAAAGGAGAAATAGTGTAGCAAATCTCGACGCGTTGCGACGAAGCTGTTTACGTGGAAGTCGTCGACCCGCTAATGAAGCCTCCAATCGCCTTACGCATACGCTACGGCTATTCACCCCGCTTTCGCCTTTGCTGCGGATATGTAGATGAGTTTTTGAATTCCTCGCAGTATAATGAAACGCCAGGACGAGAAATAAGTCGACAAAACTGATCAGCCAGGTCTGTTTCCACAGCTTCCCATGCCATTGCAAGAGCTCTGAAAGGGTTATTTTGAGAAACAAGCCAGCTTAAGGAGCGGACCATCATCCACATCCTAGGTAACGGAGTGTGAGGGGTCAATGTACTGCAGAAGTCACACCATTTTTTCCTTCCTAATTGCTTTCCTTTTCAATGCATTTATGTGAGGCATTAAATTAAGTTTTTTGTCATAATTTATGCCAAGAAATTTGTGTTTAATTTTTATTGGTAATTCGCTGTACGAGAGGCGCATCCTTGTTGCCATGTTGACGGTGCTAGTGATCCCATCATTATCGCCGCGCTTTGGGTTCAGGTATTCTACCGATCTCTCCACATCCTTAGCAGTCGATCAGAACGTAGCACTAGGGAAAGAATAAATGTAATTACGCTCGAAGAGGTGCGATCTGTGTGGCTCAAGCTGACAAAGAAGGCACTCACGAGTCGATCTGGCTCATTTTTATCTCTACATCAGCAGGATCTGGCTCACTTTTGACTTCACATAGGGTTTGCGTTTAAGTTTCGGGCGTTACTTGGCAACTTTCGTTGTCGCAACTTCTGAATAAACAAGATCAAACGGTAAGTTCTCCATTACAGTAAGTTTAGACTTATTTTTCTGTTCTGCATATGGCTTATTTCGAAAAAAACGCATACACAGCGAAGCTGATGCTTGGTTTGACCGCTAAGCCTAACGGCTATATCCAGCATAAGTTGTTGCGGTTGTTGTCAGCATCTGGTGGAGCGACACATACCCATCATGGAAGACTGACCAAGGTGCGTTGCGCATTCGAAGAGAGACAGATTGACGTAATTAAGTTCGATTGTCGTTGTTGAAACTTGGAGTAGAAAGTAGATATTTTAGAACATTTTAACTAAAAAAGGAATCTCGCAGACGCTATGAAGTGATCATAAAGACAATCGCGCACTGGATTTAACGCATCTTCTTGCGATCGCCAAAAACTATAGGACATCTGGAATAGAAAGAGGGAGCTCTAATCAAGCGAGGGTGATCTCCAAACAAGCTCTTAGCACAGAAGCAGACCTCCGACAGGAGAAGAGAAAATGATCAAGTGACCCAATTTCACCACCTAACTCACAAAGTTTCGGCAGAGAGAATCCCGATCGGCAGAAATATAGACTTAAGAGCGGTATTCTGCAGCGCAAGATGGTCATGGACACCTCGCGCTTTCATGAAATGCAAAGCGGACACTCCGAGGGAATGTCAAATGCTTAAAATCCGCTGTAGCAAGGAGCGGATCATTACTGAAGGATTGCATATGAAGGAAACGTTGAAAGAGGGCTATTGTACACAATGTTTGGAATAAACGGTGCCACATGTCCGCGAAGGGCAGGCTTCGCTAAAATATTAGCTATCTGACTAGAAGCAATGCCGCACGTCCGAGTACACAGTGAAAACGCACTTCTTTAACGCGTGGTGGAATAAAAAATCTTAGCGAATGGCTCAGAAGAGCGTCCTTCGTACCTTCTAAGGCTGTCAGGTCAGAAAGACTATTACAAAGCATAATGAGCAAGCATAATGGTGCTCGGCTTATTTAGGGTGAAATGCTTGGGAAATGGGTCTTTGACCCCACCTTGAGAAGTCTAAAATACCTTGTGGCATGGCGCTCTTTGGCCTTAGATGTCCTTGCGCCATAAAAATTCATCATCATCATCATAATGAGCGGAGATACATTGCAAAACACCTTTGGTAAGGCCAACTCAAGCGCTTGAAACTCGCTAGCGAATATAGGCGTACAATCACAGGCCCGAAATGAATAACTTCAATCACAAGCCCTAGAATAAATGCCAATAGCTGCCTTTTCGCTTTTCTGGAAGGCACCTCTGAAGACAGCAGTATGGGTAGGAAAACTATCCGGATACTTCTCTACAAGTCCGTCAGCAGCACCAGTCTCCAGGTCGTAAACCTGTAATACAGAGCTTATTTTGGCTGAAATTTTTCATCGCAGAGAATTTGTCACCACTAGCCAAATAATACCGGAGAACAGAGCCGGGTTCGTCGTAAATGTGTCCACTGCCTACGAAGTATTTGCTAAGCTAGTCGCTAATAGATCTAGTAAGAGCGACCTTAGACTTCAGTCAACCAAATGATCAGGCAGGCTTTCGTAAATGATACTCAATAATAGATCATATTCAAGCTGTGAATCAGGTGATATAGAAATGCACAGAATATAACCAACCCCTATATATAGCTTTTATCGATTACTAGAAAGCATTTGACTCACTGGAAACTTCGGCATTCATGCATGCATTGCGGAGTCAGGGTGTATAGAAGAGCCTTATGTGGAAATACTGGAAGATGTCTATAGCAAATGCACAGCTAGCATATTCCTCCATAAAGTCAGCAATAAAATTCCGATAAGGAAAGGCGGAAGGCAGGCAGACAAGATCTCGCCAATGCTATTCACCACCGGTTTACAGGAGGTATTCCAAGCCCTTATTTGGGAACAGTAAAGGATGTGAGTTAATGAAGAATACCTAAATAATCAGCGATTCGCTGGTGACATTGCGCTGCTGAGTCACTCAGGAGATGAATTGCAAATAATTACCATTGAGTTAGACAGGAAGAGTACAACGGTGGATCGAAAAATTGACATGCAGAAAACCAAAGTAATGTTCAACAGTCTAGCAAGGGAAAGGGAACAGCACTTCATTGGTAGCGAGGTGCTGAAAGTGCTAAAGGAGTGTCTACTTAGGGCAGGTAGCGAGAGCTAATTAGGATCATGAGAGTGAAATAACTAGAAGGATAAGGATGCGGTGGAGCGCATATGGCAGGTTATCTCAGATCGAATGGCAGTTTACCAATATCCCTCAAGAGAGAAGTATCCAACAGATGTATCTTACCAGTACTCACCAATGGGGCAGAAACGTGGAGGCTAACGAAAAGAGTTCAGCTTAAGTTAAGGACAACGAAGGTAGCTATGGAAAGAAAAATGATGGGTGTAACGTTAAAAGACCGGAAGTGGCCGAGTGGATGAGGGAACAAAGTCGGGTTAATGACAGCCTAGTCCAATTCAAGAGGAAGAAATGTGCTTTGGCAGGGCATGTAATGCGAAGGCAAGGTAACCGATGGTCCTTAAGGGTAACGGAGTGGATTCGAAGTGAAGTCAACCCCAGCAGGGTGCGGCAGAAATTTAGGTGGGCGGACGAGATTAAAAAGTTTGTGGGCATACCGTGAGCGCAGCTGGCAAAGGACAGGATTAATTGGAGAGACATGGCAGAGGCCTTTGCCCTGCAGTGGGCGTAGTCAGGCTGATGATGATGGTGCTGATGAGTATTAGGGTGACATCTAACAGTGCCTCCAAAGGAATGACATTACACACCTCACACATTTGACATTAGCCACCTAATATCATTCTTTTTGTTGTAAGACTGGATACGGGCTTTAGGATCTTCGGAGGCTGGCGCTGAACGAAGAAGACGACGAGAAGCGCCGAACACTGCGAAGCGCGAGCGCCGAACACTCCGAAGATCGAGCGCCGAACGCTCGGTCGCTCGTGCGTGCTCTGGACTGAACGTGGTCTCTGATCTGTGCCTGGACGGTTCCGCTGGTTGTTCGTGACGCTGTGCTTATTACTGTGCTGTGCTCTTATTACTGTGCTGTGCTGTGGTGTGCTCTGTGTGCTGTATTAGTAGGGTGCTGTGTTCTTATTACAAGTGGTGGAGGTGCGGGTTTCTTATTACATTGACATCTTTGTATGGGGGTGGCTATCAAAGCTCACTTTTGTTGGCAAAGCTGAATTTTCAGAGTGAGCACACCATGCTGCCAGTTCGTCCTGAGCTTCGCGGGCGTTCTATGCTTTAAAAACGTCTCTTCAGATGAAAAGTTCAAACTTTTTGAATTATTCATGTGTAGATAAGAGCTGTTACCTTTGAAGACGATTTGCCTCGCCTAAGGTGACACCAAGAAATTCAGTCACAGTTATTTTCGGTTCTCAAGAATGTCAGTTTATCATATTGTAGCCAGTGTTCAATGCTGGTTAATATAACACTACACGCTCACCAAACTGTCAAGGCAGTACGCGGGATTTAAAACAATTTTCATTATTTTGCCTTTAATACAAACAAATACCGCATAGATGCATCTTTTGTGCTAATTTTAGAAGTGAATATTGTTTTAAGTTAAGTGCTATTCTTGCTCGTAAATTCATCCCAGAACGGTCAAATAATTAAAGAGAACGCGTAGAAGTTCTTAATCTCTTCATATTCACAAAGCCCGGTTCTGCGCATAGAAGTTAACTCTTTATTTACATGCCCAATACACATGAAAATAAAACTTAAATCCTGGTGTCCGTACTCACGTAAAAATTTTAATAACCTTCAAAATACATTTCAACCAGTGCACATAAAAATCGAATCTATCAACCGAAGATTCAAGAGTCCATAGTGTCACGCAGCGCACATGACCACGACAGCGGTCGATAACGAAGAAATCATTACTGCGGAATGACCACTAAAGTAGGTTTAAGCCGTTACGCTAGCGTACAGCTCAACGCAGCTTCGTCAACAGATTGGGAGCTTAATTGCGCCAGCGCCCCAAAGCACCGTCGGGTTTTATTAGAGCGACGATCTGCAATCAATATCTGCGGGCCCATGCGGTAGCTAGAATAACGTGATGCATTATCAGAGAAGCCATCTCCTCTCTCTAAAGGGTGCAGTTCACGTGTGCAGACACCTATTCGAAACTATGTAATTAGCTTGTTAAAATGGCCTAGTCAAAACTACCAGGTCATCCTCGACGGGCGCCCAAGCCGGTTCTATCTATTCTGAAACAATTTTAACGCATTAGCGTTAAGGCTCCCCTTGAGCAGAGAATCCGGCGGCGCCCGTTCTAGGACTTGCGCTGCCCGTGCGATGAAATGTGGATTGGTGCAAAAGGTAGTGACGTCACTCGCTTAACGGTGGAATTGTACAATGATTAGAACAATACTAAAGGTGTGAATATAGGGTCGCAACAAGGATCAAACGCCGGTAAGACATGTAACTGAATTTCCGCGCGCGCGCGTGTGTGTTTAAGCATACCTCCGCCGAAGCCGTCAGGCAACCCAGCCAAGAAGCGTTTGTCATTTCGGCTTCCACCGCGGTCCGCCCCATTTCCTCCCGCCCAGCACCTCCACCAAGAAGAAACGGGCTTTATTTGCAGCGGAATATCGGTTGCAAAGGCCACGTAGAGCGACTGTCGCTAACACTTGGCGCCCTCGTCTCGTATATATATATATATATAAATATATATATATATATATATATATAAATATATATATATATATATATATATATATATATATATATATATATATATATATATATATATATATATATATATATATATATATACATTGTAAAGGCGAAAATGACAACAGCAGCAGCGGCAGAGTATATATATATATATATATATATATATATATATATATATATATATATATATATATATTGACGCCGACAAACGTAGGGCGGCACGAAAAGGGGCTTTTTTTAATCCGAAGGCCAGAAACCCAACAGCG
The DNA here is from genome assembly GCF_052857255.1 of Amblyomma americanum. NCBI lineage: Eukaryota > Metazoa > Arthropoda > Arachnida > Ixodida > Ixodidae > Amblyomma > Amblyomma americanum. The sequence goes on along the minus strand of NC_135498.1, from coordinate 189,502,554 downwards.
CGCGCTCGAACGGGAACGTCCTCTTCTTCGCTCCCACACGCCACACGAGCCCAGTAATGCCGCTCGGCCGCATGGCGGCGCTCGCAGAATGTGAGCAGTGTGGCATTGCCCCCCTCCTTTCAAGAGGCATCGCCTCGATGCCTCCGGCAAGGGGGATAAAGAGTGTGGAGACACCGAAAGTGCGATGGCGTGTGGTGGCAGCACTGAATGTGAACTCCGGGAGGGGCTAACGGGCGTAATACGGTTTCATGCGGGACACGTGGACGACTTCAGACTTGGGCGGGCGAGAAGACCGGACAACTCCTTGCGGGTACACTTCATACTTCACATCGCTGAGTTGACGTAGCACCTCGTAGGGGCCGAAGTAGCGCCGCAGAAGCTTTTCAGAGCGACCCCGCACATGTATAGGGCTCCATACCGAGACCTGCTCGCCGGGTTGGTAAATCAGCTCCCTGTGGCGGAGGTTGTAACGCCGGGCGTCAGTTGTCTGCTGGTGGCGAATGCGTTGTCGAGCAAGGTGGCGAGCGGCTTCTGCATCGCGAACGAATTGCTCAGCGCCTGGGACAGACGAGGGGGTACAATCCGGGAGCAGCATGGCGTCAAGCATGTTTAGGGCATCTCGGCCATACACCAAACGGAAGGGGGTGAAGCGCGTCGTTTCTTGGAGGGCGGTGTTGTACGCAAACGTGATGTAGGGAAGTATTTCGTCCCAGTTGCGATGGTCAGCGTCGACATACATAGACATCATATCTGTGATGGTCTTGTTCAGCCTCTCAGTAAGTCCATTCGTTTGAGGATGGTAAGCAGTCGTTTTTCTATGACTGGTGCCACTAAGACGGAGGACCTCGTGTGTAAGAGCCGACGTAAACGCGGTTCCCCGGTCAGTTAATACAACCACGGGGGCGCCGTGGCGAAGCACGATGTGGTGAACAAAGAACTGTGCAATTTCAGCCGCGGTGCCACGGGGAAGAGCCTTGGTTTCACAATAGCGGCTTAGGTAGTCCGTGGCAACAACAATATACCGGTTTCCCATGGAGGACACCGGGAATGGGCCCAGTAAGTCCATGCCGACTTGTTGGAATGGGATTTGCGGTGGATCAATTGGCTTCAGAAGGCCGGCCGGTTTTGTCGGTGGTACCTTCCGTCGTTGACACTCACGGCAGGTTCGAACGTAGCGTTGGACGACCGCAGCAAGCCGTGGCCAGTAGTACTTGTGGCGGCGGCGTCCCAATGTTCTGGAAAAACCGAGGTGGCCAGAAGAAAAGTCGTCGTGGCATGGAGCGAGAACTTCCTTACGCAGCATGGTTGGGACAACGAGGAGATACGCAGTGTCGGTCGCACCGTAGTTTTTCTTGTAGAGGACTCCATCTATTAAGCAAAACGACGAAAGTCCGCGCGAGAAGAGTCTGGGCGGAGACGGAGCGGTTCCTTCGAGGTACTCGATTAGAGGCAGCAGTTCGCAGTCGGCCCTCTGGTGGTGGGCAAGGTCGGATGTGGTGACAGCGCCGAGGAAAGCAGAACCGTCGTCGGACTCATCTGGTGGGCACGGAAGAGGAGCTCGGGAGAGACAGTCTGCATCGCTATGTTGCCGACCCGACTTATACACGATGGTGACGTCGAACTCTTGCAACCGAAGGCTCCACCGTGCAAGTCGCCCCGATGGATCTTTGAGGTTCGCAAGGCAGCACAAGGAGTGATGATTGCTGACGACTCGAAACGGGCGGCCGTACAGGTATGGACGAAATTTTGTGATTGCCCACACAACAGCGAGACACTCCTTTTCCGTTGTGGAATAATTCACTTCGGAACGGGACAAAGTGCGACTTGCGTATGCGATCACGCGTTCCACACCGTCTTGCCACTGCACAATCACCGCACCGAGGCCCACATTGCTGGCATCTGTGTGCAGTTCCGTGTCGGCCTGCTCGTCGAAGTGGGCAAGGATAGGCGTAGATTGGAGGCGGGCCTTAAGCTCTATGAAAGCTTTTTCCTGATCTTGGCCCCAGAAAAAGGGTTCGGAGTCTTTTGTCAGGCGAGTCAGCGGCTCTGCGAGCTTGGAGAAGTTTTGAACGAACCTCCGATAATAGGCGCAAAGCCCCAGGAAACGCCGCAAGCTTCGTTTATCTGTTGGCTGGGAAAATGCAGCAACGGCGGCGGTCTTTTCTGGGTCGGGGCTAGCGCCCTGAGCGCTCACAATGTGGCCAAGAAACTTGAGCTCCCGAAATGCGAAGTGGCACTTTTCAGGCTTGAGAGACAGACCCGCAGAACGAATTGCTTCCAAGACGGCACGCAAACGTTTCAGGTGCTCCTCGAACGTGTCGGAGAAAATCACGACGTCGTCGAGATAGACAAGGCAGGACTGCCACTTCAGGTCAGTTAGTACAGTGTCCATCATACGTTGGAACGTCGCAGGGGCTGAACACAAGCCGAAAGGAAGCACCTTAAATTCGTACAGTCCGTGAGGAGTAACGAAGGCGGTCTTTTCTCGGTCACGTTCGTCGACCTCGATTTGCCAATAACCGCTACGAAGGTCGAGTGACGAAAAGTAGGTAGCATGGCGGAGGCGGTCTAATGAGTCATCAATGCGCGGCAGTGGATAGACATCTTTTTGGTAACATTATTGAGACGTCTATAATCTACACAGAACCGTAGGCTGCCGTCCTTCTTTGCGACGAGAACAACAGGTGACGCCCAGGGGCTCGTCGATGGTTGTATGACGTCGTCATGGAGCATTTCGGCAACTTGGCGGCAGATAGCATCGCGCTCCTTCGACGAAACACGATAAGGACGCTGACATAGCGGCCTCTGGTCACTGTCGACGATAATACGGTGCTTAGTTATTGGCGTCTGGCGAACCTTGGATGTTGATGCAAAGCAGTCGCGGAAAGAGTCAATAAGGCTTTCCACGCGGCGTTTCTGATTGGTCAGAAGGTAAGGGTTCACGTCGGTCCTAATGGCTGTTGCAGTGTCCTGTTCAGCTATTTCGGGAGCCGTTGTTGATAAGGCACATTGGCCGGCATGCTCGCCAAGTTCTTCAAAATGGGCAATAACCGTGTTTTTCGTCAAATGTTGGGGTTCACAACTAAAGTTGGTCACTAAGAGCGTGGTACGCGCGTGAACAAGGTCGACAAGGGCGCGAGCAACGCAAACTTGCCGAGACAGTAGCAGCGACATATTCGCTTCGGCAATGCCCCGAGTACCGGAGCTGGTATCACACTGGACTGTGACAAACTTGCTTGCTCTCGGCGGTATCGTTGTGTGGTCATCAGAGATGCGTAATGGTGCTCTGTGCGGCTCGGGGTCGGTATCAACGGCTCGCTGTGTCGAAAACGATACCAATTGCTCGTGCAGGTTGATGACCGCCCCATACTCTTTAAGGAAGTCCATGCCGAGAATCAGTTCTTTAGAGCACTCTCGTAGCACGGCGAAGGAGCCAGTGAAAGTTGCACCGCGGATCGTTATACGGCTGGTGCAGACGCCAACCGGCGTTACCACATGGCAACCAGCTGTGCGTATCTGCGGCCCATGCCAAGGTGTTAGAACAGTTCTGAGGGTTGCGGCTAGGTTACTACTCATGACAGAATAGTCGGCTCCGGTATCGACGAGTGCAGATACGTCATAGCCATCGGCGGCAACAAGAATTTCGCCGGCTGAAACAATTGTTTGACAATTTGTCGGCGAGGTTTTTAGTGCCGTCGTCGATGGGGTCGTCGCTGAGGTCGTCGGTGAGGACGGCGGTGGGATCGTCTTTAAGGTCGGCGGGTGGGGTCGTCGCATAAAATCGTCGGATGGAGGCTGTTCACTGTCTGCGGCAGCGGCGGTCCTACCCCCAGAGGACGCCGTCTTCAGTTTTCCCGGCGGGGAGACGTGCCTCTGAATTGGCCAGATGATGGTGCATGACTGGGTGGAGGAACTCGTCTTGGAGACGGCGACCTAGACTGGCGTCGTGGAGGCGTTGAGGGCAGCACATTATCGGCCAGGTACTGCTCAATGTCTCGCGGTCTCTCACCATAGCGCGGTCGAGGTGCGCTCGGTGGAAATCCTCTTAATCCCATCCGCCGGTAGGGGCAGTTGCGGAGGATATGACCGGGCTCCCCGCAGTGGTAGCATAGTGGCTGGTTGTTGGGTGTGCGCCACACGTCAGCTTTTCGAACAGGGCGCGGGTCACGCACCTCGGCGGAGGGAAAGTACCCCTGCGTTTGTTCGGCAGCAGGGCGAAACGCATGTGGAACTGGCGCAGGTCTCCGCATAGCTTCACTGTAGCTCATGATGTACGGCTCCGGCTGCGGTGTCCGTAGGGCTTCGTTGTAGCTGCTGGCGTACGGCTCCGGCTGTGGTGCCGGTGGTGGCTGGACTGCTCGCCGAATTTCCTCGCGGACGGCATCGGCTACAGCTGCAACACTGGCAGGTGGAGCATCTAAGCGGAGGTTGCGCAGTTCTTCGCTAACTACACTCCGCACAAGCTCCCGAAGAGCCTCGTCCTCGGCGACTGGCAGGGACGCACAATAGTTGCTGGCCGCAACACTTCCCGGACGACCGTACTGCGCACTGCGTTCCTGTAAGGAACGTTCCATGCCTGTGGCTTCTTTAGCGAAGTCAGCGACGGTTCTTGGTGGGTCGCGTATGAGGCCAGCGAAGAGCTGCTCCTTCACACCACACATGAGGTGGTGCACCTTGGTAGCCTCTGGCATGGCAGGGTCAGCCCGATTGAAAAGACGTGCCATGTCTTCAATATACATAGCGACGCTTTCGTTCGCCTGCTGTGACCTGGTGCGAAGGGCGAGTTCGGCATTTTCCTTGCGTGCGTTTGGGCTGAAGGTAGCCAGCAACTGACGGCGGAACCCTTCCCAGTTCGTAAAGGATGCCTCATGGTTCTCGAACCATGTCTTCGCAGAGTCTTGGAACGAGAAATAGACGTTTCGTAGTTTTCGGTCGTCGTCCCACTGGTTAAAAGTGGCCACACGGTCAAAGCTGGACAACCAGTCCTCGACGTCCTCAAACCGATCGCCGTGGAAGGATGGTGGTGAGCGAGGGGTGAGAACTACAACGGGCGGGACAGTGCCGGAAGGCTGGCCTGTCTGACTGCCTGTAGTAGACGTCATGGTACGCACCGGCCTCGTCAGTGGCTGACACTCAGGTTGCAGGCCTCGCAGGCGGCGGCTCTCTTTGTGGACGGGTGTTGTGTCCAAGCGTCGCTGATCAGCGTCAGAGTTGCCCTCGGGGTGAGCGTTCATGGAACGATACCCAGCGGCTCCACCAAAATGTCGCCGACAAACGTAGGGCGGCACGAAAAGGGGCTTTTTTTAATCCGAAGGCCAGAAACCCAACAGCGCGCGTTCGAACGGGAACGTCCTCTTCTTCGCTCCCACACGAGCCCAGTAATGCCGCTCGGCCGCATGGCGGCGCTCGCAGAATGTGAGCAGTGTGGCAATATATATATATATATATATATATATATATATATATATATATATATATATATATATATATATATATATATGCGATGTCAGCGCACGTTAAAGAACCCCAGGTGGTCGAAATTTCCGGAGCCATTCACTACGGCGTCTCTCATAGCCTAAGTTGCTTTGGGACGTTAAACCCCTATAAAACCATATATATATATATATATATATATGTATATATATATATATATATATATATATATATATATATAATATATATATATATACCAAAAGTGATTTCTGGCAGCTGATTTGGTCAATATAATATAAAATCACCAAATATTGAAGAAACATAACGCGATTTAATTCACGACGTTTCGGCTGGCGGACCAGCCTTTTTCGAGCCCACTTTTTGGTGGTTTTATTTTATATATATATATATATATATATATATATATATATATATATATACACATATATATATATATAACCTGCCGTGGATTCTGCACCAGAACAGCAACCCATTACCAGCAGCCAGTCATATAACTGTGGACTGATCCCCAGCACCCCTGTTTTACCATATGACCTCCGGAAGCGTTGTGGTTCCACCCAGCGAGTGCGCCGGGACTGATACACAGGCCGCGTGAGTACTCCGCCTCCCTTGTTCTCATATCACCGGCAGCCCTGTTTCAAAACTTCAGCTTTTCTTAAATTACGAAAAATAATTTATAAGCGGCTTAGACATGACCTTCACGTTAAAACCTTAAAAACGTACCTTCGGGCTAATATCGTACCGAAAGGTCTACAAGTGAAGCTGATACCAGCAATGAATAATCTATCAGAAGGAGACAAAAAGAAATGGAACGACATATTAAATCAGCTTCCCTAGAGTTACACAAAATCACAATTAGGCACTCTGAGAAAGCTTCGGTGATACTGCGAACAGAGGAGCGTCTGGCTCGGAATAATCTTCTTGTTTCCGCGCTGGAGGCCGAGGAACTAGAACGTTTCCAAACAAAAAACTCCAGAAATAGGCATAATCAAAATTAGAAAATTTACACGGGACAAAGTTCCCCATGACGAATGGATGAAAGAAGTACTAAGTGCGGTTGGATCAAATTCTCCCAACCCCGATATCGCTCAGTGAAAGGTCATCCAAGGGCAAACACTCTCAAAACAGGGCCATCACAGTGTAGACAACATCATTAATCTATCTATAACACCGCTCACAGAGTATAAGCTAGCCGTCCTATCTAGAGGGCGGCCTTTTTGCCCCCGCACAGGCAAATACAATGAATTCCAACTCCTTAAAGATCTTGACGACTTCTCCAGAAAACTTCGCCTGAGAGAATACTTCTTAGATAAGCCCGAAAACCCCCACCAAAACTCGGACTTCCACCCAGCAAACCAAAATTGGACTCCCAACATCGGGCAGGAAAAACACTTGGATATCTATTTTAACGCAGTTCAAAATGACATTATAGAAAATTTTAAGAACCGCAGGTTAAGACCAGACAATCTTCCTAAAAGAGAACGTACTGCTCTAGAGGCGCTCAGCAACCGTACCGACATCGTCATAAAGCCAGCTGATAAGGGCGGAGGCATTGTTATCTTGAACAGGGATTACTATATAGCAGAAGGGATCCGACAGCTTTCTGACAACCACTTTTATAAACAACTCCATGGCGACCACACCGACGAGCACTCAAAAGCTATATCTGACATTCTCCTCGACCTCACAAAACACAATGAAATCTCCCCGAAACTATGCAAGGCACTCACGGCTACCCATCCTTCTCCTGGGCGTTTCTACATACTCCCTAAATTACATAAAGCCGGTATTCCTGGACGGCCAATAATTTCAGGAATCGGCACTATCACAGAACCAATATTAAAGTACATTGACACTCTAATTAGCCACATTCCAGCCACACATCCATCCTACAACAAAGATACAAACCACTTCCTCCGTCAGATAGACAATATGGCATTACCAGATGGAGCCTTTCTTGTGCCCATGGATGTGACATCCTTATACACAAACATTCCCCATGCCGACGGCATTGCAGCACTTTTAGAATCTTATGAACAGCAGAGACCTCATGAATCTCCAAGCCCAAACGTGTTAGGAACACTAGCCAAAATTGTGTTAGAATATAATAGCTTCGAATTTGATCTTCAATATTATCTGCAAGTAAGTGGCACCGCTATGGGAACAAGAATGGCCCCAAATTATGCCAATATCTTCATGCATCATATAGAGTCAAAATTTCTTTCTTCTTGTCCAATTCAGCCGTACTTTTACAAGCGCTATTTGGATGATATTTTTATAATATGGACAAACACAGAACAACAACTTATCCATTTCATTGACAGTTTCAACTTCGTACACCAAAACATCAGGTTTACGCACACCTACTCAGCCAGTCAAATCAATTTTCTTGATGTTGAATTTCTGGTGGACAAGGGGTCAGTTCGTACAACCGTTTATAGAAAACCAACCGACTCTCAAAAATATCTACATTTTCAAAGCGCCCATCCCCGTCACTGCAAAACCAGCTTCCCTTATTCGCAGGCCCATCGTTTTCGAAGAATCTGCTCTAACGACATAGACTTTCATGAAAACTCCGAACACATGCGCAACGTGCTCTTAACACAGCGCTATCCACGTTCCCTTATTGATGACGCCATAAGCAGAGCTTCAAATCTTAACCGTAGTCAAATACTCCATGGCCACTGAATAGATAACCGAAATGATTACACTACAAACCTTATTCTCACATTTAACAGTAACGCACCGAACATAAACAGAAATCTTAATAAGCACTTTAATATTCTCCAGCAAAGTCAACGACTATTGAAAATATTTATATGCGCACCCCGCGTGATTTACAGGCGTGCCAAGAACATTCAGAACCATCTTGTCCACTCCAAGAAACACCAAACCCCAAAATATGGATGCCAGCCCTGTGGTAAAGGTCGCTGCAAAGTTTGCAAGCACATGCAGACTACGTGTTGCGCAACTAGTACGAAGTCAGTTTTCCAGCATTCAATCAACGGTAACTTTGACTGCGACTCATCAAACATTATTTACCTTCTTGAATGCACTGTGTGTAACCAGCGATACATAGGACAGACACACACTGCATTCGGCATTCGATTTAACAATCACCGCGCACACGCCAAGTCTCTCCCAAACCTTCCCCTATCCAAGCATGTAAACGCAGGACACCCATTTGACCAACTAAAAGTAACAATTATTCAAGGGGGCTTCAAAAACAGGCGAGAACGTGAACAACGTGAATCCTATTTTATCCACAAGTTTAATACTATTCAAGAATGTCTTAACGAAAAGCCTGGTACCCTTTCTTTTATTCGCGACCTCCAAACAAAATAATACTACACTTCTCGTTAATTGCCTAACTCAGATATACCTTTTATAACTCCTAGTGTATATCCCAGGCAATCATACCCCTCCTTACTTACACTATCCTGCCTCGTGCAGTATTGATAAGCTTTTGACCTTCTTTCCTTACATTTTCCAACAATTTGAAATCTTTGTACACAGCTAGCCCAGCCCTCCTCCCCTACAAACAAGTATTCCCGGCGAGGTCGTTTCAACGACCCGCCCAGGGAGAGGGGTGGACCGTTCAGTGAAACCCAGACCCCGTGAGTAAGTTCTTACACATGTGCTCGTTAACGTAGCCCACTCCTTCCTTAACGTTCTAGCCCTCGGTTCACCGGAAATTAGTGAGACTCCCAAAAGGCGCCTGGTTTGGCCTGTTCGTCGCTGCCAGTGTCATTTGCGCAGCGGCTCCTCTTTGGCCACGCATCTGCAGCGGCGCCCTTTGTGTTTGTGCATTTTGTTTGTGTGTTTTGTTTGCACGTTTTGCTTTCGTACGCCTGTGGTTGCCGCGCTGCCCATGTCCCCCGCACCGTCTTCCTCTCCCTTTCTCTCGTTTCGCCATCTCCTTTTGTACCCCATCCTTCCTTACTATACTAGTTTTCCCCCTTTTTTTTTACTTCTACTTTTTTGCTTCCTCCCCCAATATTGTCAATGTCTGCTCCCCGCACCCCACCTTTATTTTTTATTTTTTATTTTTTTTTTCAATTTTTTGAACTGTTGTTGCTATTTGCTTGTTACACTCCTTTCTCCCTCCTCTTCAGCTCACAAGCTTAAAACGTCCATCTGACGCGAGACCACTACAGTCCTGAAGAAGACCGCACCGCGGTCGAAACGTTGATAAATAAATGTGTCTTTGTAGAAGTGCCCACTTCTCTTAAATCTTTATTCTGCGGAGCCAACGCAACCTACGTTCGTAATATATATATATATATATATATATATATATATATATATATATATATATATATATATATATATATATATATATATATATTGTCACGGAGTTCTCACGGAGAGACGCTTCAACAGCTGGAGTCGGCAAGAGGAGACGGTAATGGCGGCCGATCCCCGATAGCACGATCGCAACCTCATCGTCTTCGCGGACATCTTGCGCCACCTGGCAACACTAGGTGGCATTATTCCCCCCTCCGAAAAAGAAGGGCATCGCAGTGGTGCCGCCAGCAGCGTAGGCGCGCTAAGGTTCAGAAGGGAAACAGAGAAGAACGCGAGGAAAACGGAGCACACACAGAGTCACAACGGAGGGCCGCTAAGCCGTTATCGGGCATAGTACGGCTTAAGCCGCACAACGTGCACAATGTCAGAGCTGTTGGGCTGTCGACGTCTCGGTTGCGCGGCACCGTCGGGAACCACTTCATAGGTAACATCACTGATACCCCGTAGCACTTTATAGGGGCCAAAGTACCGGCAGAGTAGTTTCTCGGACAAGCCCTGGCGGCGGACAGGTGTCCACACCCAAACTTGTTCACCGGGATTGTAGTCGACCTGTCGGTGTCGAAGGTTGGAACGGCGTGCATCAGTGCCCTGCTGCTGGCCGATGTGTACGCGGGCAAGCTGACGGGCTTCTTCAGCGCGTTGGGCAATTTCATGAACATCGGGTGCGAGTTGGTCGTCATCGAGGCATGGTAGCATCGCGTCAAGCATGCTCTGGACTTCACGTCCATATACAAGACGAAAGGGAGTAAAGCGTGTAGTCTCCTGGAGGGCCGTGTTGTACGCAAATGTGACGTACGGTAGCACCTCATCCCAAGTTTTGTGCTGAACGTCTACGTACATTGACAGCATGTCCGCAATGGTCTTGTTTAAGCGTTCGGTTAGCCCATTGCTCTGCGGATGATAAGCTGTGGTCTTGCGATGGCTAGTGCAGCTCAACGTAAATATATGGTCGATTAGCTGCGCTGTAAACGCTGTGCCTCTGTCGGTAATAACGCACGAAGGGGCTCCGTGCCGCAAGACGATGTTTTGCATGAAAAAGTCGGCGACCTCTGAAGCTGTGGCACAGGGTATCGCCTTGGTCTCGGCGTAGCGAGTCAAATAGTCAGTAGCGACTATGATCCACTTGTTTCCTGAGAGTGACAACGGAAAAGGACCGAGAAGGTCCATTCCTATTTTATCGAACGGAGAGCGGGGTGTAGTAACGGGCTTGAGAAAACCCGCCGGCTTAAGCGGTGGCGTCTTCCGGCGCTGACATTCACGGCAGCTTTTTACGTACCTTTGGACATCGTCCGAGAGTCCGGGCCAGTAGTACATGTTGCGTATCCTGGCGAGCGTCCGGGAAAAACCCAGATGGCCTGAAGTGGGCTCGTCGTGGCATGCCAATAAAATGTCGGCGCGAAGATCGGCCGGAAGTACCAGAAGGTAAGCTCTTTCTTGGCCTCTCGAGTTCTTCTATAAGATACCTTCGCGCAAACAGAAAGAGCCGAGACGTCGAGCGAAGTGTCGTGGTAGAGGCATGGCGTGACCTTCAAGGTTGTCAATCAGCGGTCGGAGGTCCGTGTCAGCCCGCTGCCGGGCTATTATGTCCGATGCAGTAAGTATACCGAGGAAACCGCTGTCGTCGTCGATTTCGGGACCGGAAGAGTCGAGTGGTGCACGCGACAGCGTGTCGGCGTCTTCGTGTTTACGGCCCGACTTATATACGATGGTAATGTCGAATTCTTGGAGCCGTAAACTCCAGCGGGCCAATCGTCCAGACGGGTCTCGCAAATTAGCCAGCCAGCATAGGCAGTGGTGGTCGGTTACGACTTTGAATGCGCGGCCGTAAAGGTAAGGGCGAAATTTCATGGTGGCCCATACGACAGCAAGGCATTCCTTCTCTGACGTAGAGTAATTGCGTTCGGCGCGGGAGAGAGTACGGCTAGCATAGGCTATAACTCTCTCAATGCCCTCTTGGTGTTGGACAAGGACAGCTCCAAGACCGATATGGCTGGCGTCGGTGTGGATCTCGGTGTCGGCCTCTTCGTCGAAGTGTGCAAGAACGGGAGATGTCTGAAGGCGTTGGCGGAGCGAAGAGAAAGCCGTCTCTTGGTCTATTGTCCAAACGAAGGAGGTGTTGCTCCTGGTGAGGCGCGTCAACGGCTCTGCAATCTTTGCGAAGTCCGCAATAAACCGTCGGTAATATGCACAGAGACCCAGAAAACGCTGGACAGTTTTCTTGTCAGTCGGAGTAGGAAAATTGGCGACGGCGGCTGTCTTGTCGGGGTCGGGTCGAACTCCGTCGGCGCTCACAACGTGACCGAGGAACCTGAGCTCTGTGTAACCGAAGTGGCACTTCTGGGGCTTCAGCGTAAGGTCAGCGGAATGGAGGGCTCTGAGGACAGTTCGCAGGCGCACGAGATGCTGTTCAAAAGTTTCTGAAAAAACGACAACGTCGTCCAGGTATACAAGACAACTTTGCCACTTGAGGCCGGTGAGGACAGTGTCCATCATCCGTTGAAACGTCGCTGGCGCAGAGCACAAGCCAAAAGGCAGCACTTTGAATTCATAGAGGCCATCTGGTGTAACGAAGGTAGTTTTTTCGCGGTCCCGTTCGTCCACTTCAATTTGCCAATAACCGCTCTTCAGGTCAATGGATGAAAAGTACTTAGCACGCCGTAATCTGTCCAGGGAGTCATCAATGCGGGGCAACGGGTAGACGTCCTTTTTAGTCACATTGTTTAATTTACGGTAGTCCACGCAGAATCGAAGTGTTCCATCCTTTTTTTTAACAAGGACAACAGGCGAAGACCACGGGCTTTGGGAAGGTTGAACTACACCGTCGTCAATCATCTCCTGAACTTGCTTTTGGATTACTTCCCGTTCTTTGGCGGAAACACGATAAGGCTGCTGGCGGATAGGGCGAGCGTCGTCATACGTAATGATCCGGTGTTGCGTTAGGGGCAATTCCTAGCAATTTCCATCAGATGGTGAAGCAATGAGGGGATGTATGCAAGGCTGCCACTTCTTTTTCCCTCTTTTTCTTCAACCACCTTATCGTGTTGGTCCTTTTGCTTTCCGAGGGTGCCCTCAGCCACGGCACAAAGAAGATGGGGTGGATAGCCGCTCGACATTAGTCGATGAATGGATGAAAAGTACTTAGCACGCCGTAATCTGTCCAGGGAGTCATCAATGCGGGGCAACGGGTAGACGTCCTTTTAGTCACATTGTTTAATTTACGGTAGTCCACGCAGAATCGAAGTGTTCCATCCTTTTTTTTAACAAGGACAACAGGCGAAGACCACGGGCTTTGGGAAGGTTGAACTACACCGTCGTCAATCATCTCCTGAACTTGCTTTTGGATTACTTCCCGTTCTTTGGCGGAAACACGATAAGGCTGCTGGCGGATAGGGCGAGCGTCGTCATACGTAATGATCCGGTGTTGCGTTAGGGGCAATTCGTAGCAATTTCCATCAGATGGTGAAGCAATGAGGGGATGTATGCAAGGCTGCCACTTCTTTTTCCCTCTTTTTCTTCAACCACCTTATCGTGTTGGTCCTTTTGCTTTCCGAGGGTGCCCTCAGCCACGGCACAAAGAAGATGGGGTGGATAGCCGCTCGACATTAGTCGATGAATTTGCATGAAAAAACTTTGGTCAATCTGGTGCGGGCATAATTTTCTTAGGGCATTGCAAGAGCGGCTGAGAGATGCAGCTTTTATGTGTTGTGTGCTCCGCCTGGCCATTGCAGGTTGTCTATAGGCCATTGTAAACAGGACTTATAATGAGCCGAAATGAAAACTTATCATATTAAACAGCTGCGCAGAGACAGTCACGTCAGTACAAAAGAAAGAGCAAGCAGGGACTGCCTTGCGAGGCTGAGCACGTTGTGAGGTTTCAATCTGAGTGGTGCGACATAGGAAATCCAAGCGGCCGCCATCTTGCGCCTCAGCCTACTGGGGCGGGAGTTCGCACAGAGGATCGCCCGTTTTTGCTGTGTGCGAGCGACTGTGCTTTGAGTCAAGCGCCTGATCGCGCGAGTAGTCGCCTCCAGCAAATGTATCGGGACAGAGAGACTTTGCATCGGTTCACACTGTGCCCCACCAGCAAACACTCGGCGACGGAAGGAAAAGTGTGCCTATAATGGTCGTAGGTACCGCAGAAGACCTCCCGGGGGAGTGTATTATAGAACAGTGTGTGTATACAGAAATCAGGGTCCGTCAAGTCGCTCAGAAGCAGCTTTTACCCCGCACCTCCACCAAATTGTCACGGAGTTCTCACGGAGAGACGCTTCAACAGCTGGAGTCGGCAAGAGGAGACGGTAATGGCGGCCGATCCGCGATAGCACGATCGCAACCTCATCGTCTTCGCGGACAGCTTGTGCCACCTGGCAACACTAGGTGGCAATATATATATATATATATATATATATATATATATATATATATATATATATATATATATATATATATATATATACATTAGCAGACAAGGCAAATGAAACGAGGGACTCGTTTGACAAATATATTAAGGAAGCCAACAGTCACCGAAACCAAGGTGCATAGGGGAATGTTTTCTCTCTTTTTTTAACTCTAATGCCAATCAATTTGTTTAAAGAAAATTACTTATAAACCAGCAGAAAAAACAACCATGCCGCCGGTGGGATCCGAACCCACGACCTCCGAATATCGCGTCCGGTGCTCTTACCAACTCAGCTACGGCGACGGCTGTCCAATCTGCTGCTTTCGTGGGCAATTATGTTTTTGCGTGTAAGTGAACCTTGAGAGTCTTCACCAGCGCCACCCTCGTCCATGGCGGTGGACGTAGCACGTCCTGTAATACCGCAAGTGTAACGTAGAACGTGATATAACGGCGAGGGCGGTAACTGTGCGAGAGCCCTCTTATACTACCAATGGCATCAAGACTGCCAGAACCGAGACCCCCGTTAAGCTATTAGCAGACAAGGCAAATGAAATGAGGGACTCGTTTGACAAACATATTAAGGAAGCCAACAGTCACCGAAACCCAGGTGCATAGGGGAATGTTTTCTCTTTTTTTTAATTCTAATGCCAATCAATTTGTTTAAAGAAAATTACTTATAAACCAGCAGAAAAAACAACCATGCCGCCGGTGGGATCCGAACCCACGACCTCCGAATATCGCGTCCGGTGCTCTTACCAACTAAGCTACGGCGACGGCTGTCCAATCTGCTGCTTTCGTGGGTATTTATGTTTTTGCGTGTAAGACAACCTTGAGAGTGTTCACCAGCGCCACCCTCGTCCATAGCGGTCGACGTAGCACGTCCTGTAATACCGCAAGTGTGACGTACCTCCGGTAGCAGTGTGCCCGCTGGTAGCAGTGTGCCCGGGTCGTGTGTATTTATAGTCTTTGTGTGTTGTGTTAGTTTTGTTAGTTTTGTGTTCTAGTGTGTGTGTCACGTAGGGTGTATTAAATGTGCGTTTGTGTGGTTACACCCGTCGCCTAATCCTTTCTTTCGGTCCGAGTGTTCTCCGGAGAGATCCGTGACACAGATAACTGGCTCCATAAGATAAGTGGTTGGAACCGGCTCGGACGTGGCGTGGATCGGACGCTCGCGCGAACGCTTCTCGCTTCACCCATGCCCACCGCTGAATTCAGCGACGGTCAACACCGCTCTTGCCTGGATTTCGTCTTCGAAGCTCGGATAACGCCGTCGGACGCATCGGCAAGTCCCTTTTTGCCTGTTTCTGCGGACTTTTCTGCGTTTCGGCTCTCGCCGGTACGCACGGCCCGCTAGGCCCACGCCAGGCCTAGCGACCCCGCTCTGACGGGGCTGTGCCGCATTATCTGAGTGGGATCTTCCTCCAACATTGGACATGGAAGTCACCGTGGAGGGGACTGACATTATCCCCGAAGACGTTTCGCACCAATATGGTTGGTTCACCATCGGTGAATCGAAACGCTCCGGTCACGAACGCCAAAGGAATAACCCTGCGGCACACAATGGAACCGATCGCGCCCAGGGACAGGGCAGCATGCAGCACTCTGCCGACTCCTCTGCGAAAAAGCTTGGCCGACAACTTGCTCGACAATCGGTGGCGTCGAACCTACCTCGCCTACCCAAGGGCCTAACCAAGGTGATATTCCGGCCATCGGACGGCCTCCGTATACTCGAGAGCTGTGGCCAACTCGGCATCTTTCAACTCATCCGGGACGCCGCGGGCCTCACCTTGGCAGAATCATCTGAAGACTGCATGCTACTCAACTTCAAGCAACACACCATACTGGTGGCCACCCATTCCGCGGTACGAGTGGAACGCTACTTAAACATCAAGGAGCTCATCTACGGCGGGAACAAGATCGCCATCACCTCGTATGTCGCCACGCCAGATGGCAGTGGTAAAGTAGTGATCCAAGGCGTTCCGAAACATTTATCGGACGCTCACATCCTTGCGAACCTTCAGCATCCAAGGAATCCTCCAATACGTGGAGTCCGCCGCATGGGTGCGCAGTCGCAGACGGTCCTCATTCTCTTCAACGGTGAGCGAGCTCCCCGTTGGATCAGCTTCGGTGGTGGCATGATTCGCTGCTGCCTCTACAAAAAAAAAATACGAAGTGTGTTCTTTGTGCGGACAACTCGGACATCGCAGAGACGTTTGCCCGGACCCGAAAAACGCTCGCTGCCGCGGATGCGGCGTGGCCAATCCTCCTGAGACACATAGCTGCGAGCCTGAGTGTGCCTTGTGCGGTAAGGGCCATGAACTGGGCAGCAACAAATGCCGCGAAATCTACCGCACTCCATACACTGTCAGCAAACGCCGCTGGGAACAGGAACGCCAACATCTGACCCAGCATAGCCAAGAGTCGCCGCAGTCTAAAGAGCGACGCAGCCGCTCCAAAAGCAGGGGACGAACAAATTATAGACATCGATCCAGCTCCTTTCCACGACTGGAACCGAGAGGCCGGTCCGCCTCCAAATCCAGGACTCCTTCACACCAGCCACGGAACCCCGGTTTGAACCAGGACGCCGTCGGCACGCAAAAGGTAGGCTGGGCAGATAAAGCCTCCCAGAAATCTAACTCCAACCCCTAGCTAGCAGACCTGAAAATGCTGGTAGGGAAATTACTTCGAGAGGTCGAGGACCTAAAGAAAGAAAATGCCACTCTAAAACAGCAACAAATGCAGGCTGGGTCACCGCCTACGACCGATGCCGCAAATAACCCTACCCCCTCTAACTCCGCCAGAGCGGACATGCATGCTGAATCAACGCGGGCGCCCCCGCCTAAGCGAAAAGCAGGCGATTCCCTGTCCGAAGGCCAAACACTAGCCGACACCATTCACAAAATTGAAGAAGCGCAAACGCAGACTAACAGCACCCTCATTCAAGTGCAGATTACAATGACTTCCATCATGGAAGAATTATGCAGACACCGGCAGGAATTAATTAACTTAGGCAGCTGGCAGCAGGAAGCAGAGAGCAGGCTCCTTCCTCACAAAATTCACAAACCCGCTTCTTCTGATGCTTTATCCGACTAGCAACAATATGGCGCCACAACCCAATTACACCATCTGGCAGTGGAACTGCCGAGGATTTAGCCGCAAACGAGCTGTACTCCAACAATTCCTCAACAATAGGGACGAACGGGACTTAATCGCACTACAAGAGACACAAACTAATAGCAAGCTAGCTGGGTATCAATCCTTTTCATCGGGGGGTGGAACGCTTGGAGTCACGACTCTTTTCAAACGAAAGATTACGGTAGTACAGCACGATACCCCAGTCACAAATGTCACACACGTGCTAGTCGAATTAATTCCGCCTAGGAAACACGACCACAGTCTGTTTGTGCTGAATATCTATAGCAGCCCAAAGTTACGGAAAGCAAGCTTCGGTCCGCTTTTTCAGGCGACCCTGAAGCTCGCAGGCAATCACCCCGACATTTTCACGGGAGACTTTAATGCCCAACACCCGGCTTGGGGTTACGAACAGGAGGACATTAAAGGTAGAAAACTGTGGCTCACCGCACAACAGTGTGAGTTGACTCTTCTTACAGATCCACTAGTCCCCACCCGCTGCGGTAACAGTGTTTCCAGGGATACGTCTCCCGATCTGACTTTTGCTAAAAATTCGGGCACTCCAACATGGATAAACACTCAACAAAATTTCGGCAGCGATCACTACATATTGGAAATAGTGAACTCAACAGGCCCCAAACGTCGCAGCGCTCGAGCCCCCACCCTTGTCGATTGGGACACGTTCCGCGCTAAAAGAGCCGCCCGAGAAGCTGATACCCCCGAAATACTAGACATAGATATCTGGGCACAGGATCTTTGTCAAGATGCTAAAGCAGTCACCCATACGTTAGACCAGACTGACCACCTGGAGATTGCGGACAGCCGGCTTCTTCACCTATGGGAGGCAAAGAGAGGACTCCAGAACCGACTCAAACGACAGCGGTGGAACCGCAATCTGCGCAGAAGAATAGCTGGGCTAAACAAGGAGATCGGGGATCATGCAGCTAAACTTACTCAACAAAACTGGGATGACATATGCAACCAAATGGATCGCAATATGGGAGTCTCTAAGACTTGGCACTTGCTCCGTCATCTACTTGACCCTACAGGTAGCAGAACCACCCAGAGGCAGAACCTGCAGAAGCTTGTGCATCAGTATGCAGGCCCACCAGAGGACCTTTTCCTTGAACTTAAAGATAGATATATTGGCAATGCTCCTATCCAAGCCTTCCCAGGTTATGCTGGTCCGGAAAACACGCAGCTCGACTCCCCCATTACTGTGGATGAGGTTAGGGCAGAGATTGCCAGGCTAAACTGCAAATCCGCCACTGGCCCAGATGCAGTATCCAACAAGATCCTCCGCAACCTGGATGAAGTGTCGCTACAATCACTGAGTATATGCAGAAATGCTGGTCGGAGGGCTCCATCCCACAAATATGGAAAACGGCAGAGATTATTCTCATCCCAAAGCCAGGGAAGGCACTGAGCCTTGAGAACCTCAGGCCGATTTCGCTCACGACTTGATTAGGTAAGCTCATGGAGCACATAATTCATATCCGCCTCAACCGGTTTATGGAGGAGAACGAGCTGTACCCTCCAGACATGATTGGATTTCAACCAAAACTTTCTACGCAGCATGTAATGCTTCAGCTCAAACATCAGATTATTGAAGCAAAAACGCGGGACACCAGAATAATTCTTGGACTTGACCTGGAAAAGGTCTTTGACAATGTCGGACATGATGCGATCTTGGAGAACCTTCATGAACTCGGGGTGGGAGCCCGCACCTTCAACTATATCCGCAACTTTCTCTCAGGTAGAAAGGCGCATTTTCAAGTAGGAGGTCTCCACTCGCATGACTTCCCCCTCGGCAACAAGGGCACCCCGCAGGGATCGGTCCTATCACCATTTCTCTTCAACGTTGCAATGTTGAAACTTCCACACCAATTAGCGCAGGTTCCGCAACTCCACCACAGCCTCTATGCTGACGATATCACCTTGTGGACCGCCGAGGGCAATAATGCCGAAATCGAGGAGAGACTACAGCATGCAATAGATATCGTGGGGAACTATGTAGACCCTAGGGGGCTGCGGTGCTCTCCAGCCAAATCTGAATTTCTCATATTCCGCAACATCAGATCCCTTGCGCAAACCCCACCGGCCATCGAACTCAGTATTCGCGGAGTCCCCATTCCTCGAGTGCCCAAAATTAAAATCTTGGGTCTAATTCTACCAGAACACGGCTTCAATGGTGACGTAATTCGGAAATTTCAGGGAACCTCGCAGCAAATTATGCGACTCATTCGCCGCATTAGTAACCGCCACTCGGGCTTGAAGGAAAGCAATACTCTCCGTTTAGTACAAGCCTTTGTGATAAGCCGCATAGCTTACGTATGCCCTTACCTACATCTCAAGTCAGCTGAAAAAGAAAAAGTGGAGGCCATAATCAGAAAATGCGTCAAACAGGCAGTTGGGCTGCCCATGCACACAGCGACTGAGAAAGTGTTAGGTATCGGTCTTCATAACACCCTAAGCTAAATTATCAGCCCACGCGGCGCATTCGCCTAATCTGGACGCCTGCTCATGCTTCCCTTGCTGGTAATGAGGCGGCTCATAACCTAGCTCGAGAACTGTCCCGCCGAGCTGGGTCGTGCAGCCCACCCGCCCTATACTCTAGCAAGGACAGGTTGTTTTCTTACAGAGAAATCCTGCAGCACTACAGGCTTGCAAGACGCAGATTCCCCCCAGCAGATAAAACGCTCTCCATGCAACAGGCCAAAGCCTGGCGTCAACTTCAAACTAACACCTATCCAAATCCCCAATTGTGTAGCTTCTATTCGGAAGGACTCTACTCAAACAAATGCAAAAATTGTGATGCGAAAGCCGATCTAAATCATATGATCTGGAACTGCCCGCAGTCCCTACCCGCGAGTCACTTCATTACCGACTCTGCTCATTGGGAGGCTCTATTGCTCAGCCCCGACCCGGGGATACAGATCAAGCTCCTCCAGCTGGCTGAAGACGCCGCCGCTGCCCAAGGGATAGCGGCCGCCGTTTAAGCGGGGGGCGACTTCGTGTCGCTCCTCTATATCCGCTGGAAATAAAGTTTCACAACCAACCAACAGATAAGTGGCGAACCAGTGCCAGAATTCATTTCCTTTTTTCTTGTTCCTTTGTCTCGAATCTTTCAGATCTCTCGACGGAAGAAAGTATGGATTTGGCAAAAACGTTAGAACTGGCGCTTAAGCTAGGGGTAAGCAAGTAAGAGGCGATGCGTCTCTATGACGAGGAGGGAAAGAGGGAGAAAGAGGAGGCAGATAGGCAGAGAGAGGCAAGGGCGCAAGCATGCGCAGACGCTCCTGAAGCAGAAGAGCGCGAGGCGAAAAGAGCTCGCGAGGCAGAAGAGCGAGAAGAGAAAAGAGCTCGCGAGGCAGAAGAACAGGAGAAAAGAAGGATAGAACGGGACGAGGAGTTTATTTTGTGGAAACTGGCGCATGTCGCGGGAGGATATGAGATCACGGACAATGATCAGCGTTCCTTAGCGGGTACAAAATCTCCTAGACCAGCCAGAGTTTGTCCAACGAAGCTGATGGCGCCTTTCGATTCGATTACAAAACAGATGATCTAGACCCATATCTGCAACTATTCGAGCGGATAGCTTTGGGGCAAGGCTGGGAGCGCAGTGAATGGGCCACGGCATTGAGCATGTGTTTAGTCGGAGAGGCACTGAATGTGTTTGGAAGGATGCCTGCTTCTGATTCCATGGACTACGAGAAAGTCAAAAAGGCGCTCCTGCAAAGATTCAGGCTTGCGGCAGAGGGTCTTCGTGAGAGATTTCGAGCCGCGAAACCTGAGGATTCGAAATCCGCTAAGCAGTTTTCCTGCACTCTAACCAACTATTTTGATTGGTGGCTTGACATGTCAAACACAGAAAAGAGTTTTGAAGGGTTGCGTGACAAGCTAGTCACAGAGAGAGAGAAACTTTATTTGGTCCATTAAGGGTTTAGCGTTCGGTCCTCGTCTTCATCGCTGCAGACTCTTGACCTTCAAAGCAGGGTTGGGCCCCTAGTCCAGGGCTCCACTGAGTCGCGCTGCATCGCTTGCGTGCTGCACCATTGCCCTTTGGGCGGCGAGCTCGCAGCTGGTGAGCCGGCTCTCCCACTCCTCCGCACTCGGGGTTTGTGTTGGTGCAACGTGTAGTTTTGCTTACACTCCCAGGTTATATGGTAAAGCGTGGGGGTTGCCCCGCACCACGGGCATGTGTTCCTATGCTGTGTAGGATACATCTGATTCCAAGCTGCTACAGCTAGGAATCAGCAACACCTTTGTAGAGCTGGGAGAAGCACAGCACGAAGCACAGCTGCAACGACTCTGAAACACGGCTGCAGGAAAAGCGCTCCTGAGAAGGTTGGGTCGCGACCCAAGGGGGCATCTCGATCGATCCGCCGATATGCCCAACGAGATCCGTAAAACCCTGCAGGTCAATCCCATTCCGAAAAGCATATACCCAAATCTCCACGCGGCCAGGAGACAGGCGTGGGCAGATTATGTGGAGAGGTACTTAGAAAAATAAGAAAACACAGCCTTCACGGATGCAACCATGTATCCATGAAATAGACGCGAAAGCTTCTACAAGACAGCTTCGGTGGCAGTTGATAACGCAGGCAATCTCATCACCTGCGCAACTACACGTAGCGTAAGGATAGCGGAAGCGGAGGAGGTCGCTGTTGCGCTGGCAGCGGCTGAGGGCTATCGAAAAGACGAATCATTGGTCATCCTAACGGACTCATAAGAGACATGAAGAAACTATACGAAAGGTAAAATCTGCAGGGCTGTCTTAGCTATCCTCCGCGAAGCAGTACACCTCAGAAAAACAGCAACCCACAAATTAATCTGGATTCCGGCACACACGGGGATAGAAGGAAACGAAAGGGCAGACAGCTTGGCTCGGGAGATCACGTACCGAGCCGAGCGGCCATACGCCCTGGGACAGCACTTCACCGTGGAGATCGGATTTTCAGAATACCTAAACTATCAATAAGGCAGGAGAATTAGATACTCCCCGCCACATAAGCGCCTAACACAACAAGAAGCAGCTAGCTGGCGTAGGCTGACAACAGGGACATTCTTTAACCTACATATACTTAGTCAAAGAACAATTTTTAGCATGTTTCAACTCAAAGCTAGCGCTATTCCTGAAAGAAAGAAAGTTGTGTTCATTAGAAGAGTTCGCCCACACTGCTGACCAATTCCTCGAAGCTCAAGGGCTAAGAAATTTCAGTAAGGCAAAGGAGGAAACCCAAAAGATCCTAGAGGCAGACGCGGCAAAACCAAGAGCATATGGCGGTGCATCTAAGGCGCCAGTAAGCTGTTTTCTCTGCGGCAAGGTGGGACACCGTGAAGTTGACTGTCGGACTAGTAGCGCTGCCTAAAAAACACAGGTTATGTGTCAAGGTTGTAAGAGGAGGGGTCATACTCTGGATGAGTGCCGATACATAACGCAGGACCGAGCTGCATGCGTTGTCGACTCTAGGGTAGAACTTGTCACGCCACCCGAAGTTCCACAGCTGAAAGGAGAGCAAACGCCGCTATAAAATGAGGCAGTGAGTGGAACACCCAAGTCGAAAGCAGCAATGCCGGTAGTAGAATTTCAAAAGGTCGTCCGTTTCTGCGAGGATGGTTCACAAACCCTTCCTCTAGTGTCGTTCGGCTTGGAAGATGAACAGGAGGCGAGCTTGTCGATGATGACAGCAGAGCATATATTTACAACATACATATACAGAGAGTTAGACTGGAAAAAGCAGAACTGAATTTACAAAAGAACAAACTTTGCACTACTTTACTCATCGACCGGGCAGGTTAGAGCCTAAGTAGCATCACATTACATGCTAAGCATAGAGCCCCAGCTCAGACTGGCTTGCATCCGTTTACATGCGCTTTTAAGCACTTGATTAACAAAGGACTAAGGGCGGTCATTTTCATGGCCCGCCCTAAGCATCAATGCTCCAATCAAAAATAACATGCGAGATGGGGACAACCCCTTGGGTTGGGCTTAGCCTCGAACCCAGAGTCTTGTTAACAATACAAACTAAATAAACAACATAAACGCCACCACTCTCTCTCAAGAGAGAGTATCCACAGGCTCTCCCTTCGGAGCTAATCCTTGCCTCATACATGCATACCGCCACCCACCATCGGTCCGCGTCACCCGTCAGCAAGAGGAGGGGGCGAAAGGGCCCACGATGCTGCCGCGCTACCGACGGCGGGACACAGCTAATAAGCATGAAGGGGTTCGTCTGTCGCTCCGGGAAACCAGATTAAGGGTCGCCCCTGTCTTCCCACATTCTTGGCGAGTCTTGCCTGTCCGCCATGAAAGGTGTCCGTCACGGCCCTCCTGGGAATGCGCTTTTGTTCACGAGGCACGGCGGG
This sequence comes from Amblyomma americanum, assembly GCF_052857255.1. Lineage (NCBI taxonomy): Eukaryota > Metazoa > Arthropoda > Arachnida > Ixodida > Ixodidae > Amblyomma > Amblyomma americanum. Next base: position 189,478,892 of record NC_135498.1, on the reverse strand, counting down.
AAGGTGTGGGTGCCTTCCCGGCGATAGCCCACGTCGTAAGGGGAGAGGGGGGTCCGTGCGTCAAGCGACAATTTTCGTTCCCCGTATGTACTCGGGGGCTCTCGCTTATACTCGGGAGCGGTTTCCGCGTGTGCCGGCGTCCTGCTTTCTGCAAAGGTATGCAGCTGGAGAAGAGGGGCGGCCTTACACCGGTGGTGGTTGGGCAATTAGGGGACCGTCCTATATTGGTGCTTAGAGACAGCAGAGCCAACACAGTTTTGGTTCGGAGAACCCTAGTGAAGGACGAGGATCTTACAGGGGAAGCGTCGGCCGTCACTCTTGTAGATAGCACAGTAAGGTACCTTCCTGAAGCCAGGATTCTAGTGTCCACGCCATAATATACTGGGCATGTAGTGGCAAAATGCGTACACCAACCCATCTACGATCTCATCTTGGGAAACATTACGGGAGCAAGAAGTGTCGAAGACCCCTATCCCGACTGGAGGATGCTAGACGTTGAAGAGCATACAAAGGAGGAAAGGCCCGCGACAGCTCAGACGGGTGCAGTCAGTTTCTCGTCGGCAGTGCAGAAAAGAGCTCAAGCGACAGCCCGAGCAACGCAGCGTCCGCTCTCTACTCCTGTTACGATGTGCCTGAGCGTAACACCGGGCGAAATTGCAATTAGGCAAAAAGAAGACCCGAGCTTGAAGGCCTGCTTCGAAAGAGTCGGGGTAAAAGTGAAAATAATATTCGTACGTCATTCGAATAATGAATTGGTAAATGGTCTTTTGCACAGGGAATGCATATTTAGTTCAGGAAGCCGACTCCCAACAGCTGGTGTTACCGAGAGATATGCGAGGGACCGTGCTACGCTTAGGGCATGACGCCATCATGGCCGGACACCAGGGTGTTCAAAAAACGATGTCAAGGATCACCGAGGAGTTCTTTTGGCCGGGTGCTCAGAGTGACGTAACGCGCTTTGTTCGCCCATGTGACGTGTGCCAGCGCACAGCTTCGAAGGGAAGAGTTGGTCCCGTACCTCAGGGCAAGATGCCAGCCATCGACCTACCCTTTCACCGAGTGGCGATTGACATCGTGGGGCCAATCTCTCCAGTATCCACCAAAGGCAATAGATATGTGCTTACTCTGGTTGACGTGGCCACTCGTTATCCTTACTCTAATCCACTGAGAACTATTGACGGTATCCAAGTGGCGGATGGTCTCGTGGAAATGCTTTCGCGTTATGGGTTCCCCAGGGAAGTTTTGAGTGACCGGGGCTCGAACTTTACATCGGAAGTAATGAAGGAGGTTAACCGCCTTTTGTCAGTAAGGCAGTTACTGACGACGCCTTACCATCCCATGTGTAATGGGCTTGTAGAGCGTTCAACGGCACCATCGAAAATATGATCAAGAAAATGTGCCAGGAGAGACCTGATTGGGGTAGATATCTCCCAGCTCTTTTCTTCGCTTACCGCGAACTACCGCAGACGAGTCTTGGTTTCTGGCCTTTCGAGATGTTGTATGGGAGAACTGTTAGAGGTCCACTTGCAATACTTAAGGAGCTGTGGGCTAATAAGGAGATTGCATCAGATCTCAAGACAACATACACGTGCGTTCTTGAGTTGCGGGACAAGTTGGAGGAAAGATGCAGGCTGGCACATCCAGGCCTGGAAAGGGCGCGCGAACGCTATATATGGGACACTATGACAAGAAAGCCGCTCACAGAACTCTGAATCCGGGCGACAGGGTTCTCATCATGCTACCCACGGATCATATAATTTACTGATGCAATGGAAGAGCCCGTACCTTGTGACGCGGAAGAAAAAAGACATGGATTATGAGTTGTTGATAGATGACACTGAGAACGTTTCCCATGTCAACATGTTGAAGAAATACGAAGAAAGCGGTCCCGTACGGTACGCCCCCAAGGTAGCATGTGTGGTAGTGGCCGAGGAGACAGGTGATACTGCCGAGATGCCCACGTGCAGTGGGAATAAAAATGCAGGAGGGGATGAGGTACTAATGAAACCAATGTGAATGAAGACATACAACCAAAGCTCTACTCCATATCAAAGGGGAAACGTTTTCGGATGGACTAGGCAAAACGAAGGTCATATGTTACAAATTAGCCTTGTATACAGATAGAGCTACCTGAACAGATCTAGGTATATCTGGGGTGTATCTTGTTGTTGTTGCTGTTGTTGGTATTATGTGATCATACAAGGGAGTGTGTTGGGGACACGGACTTTTGTGTAGCTTTTGTGTAGCTTTTAGCCCAAGAGACCATCCAGTTGTCTTCTGGAAAATAAATAAAAATTTTATCTTTTTTATTTTTTTATTAAGGGCTCTGTACGGACAATGGCGGTGGTGCGTTCGTCTTCTGAACACGCAGTTTGGTGTGCTGTGTTAGTGGTGTGCGTTTGGTGTGTGCTGGGTCCAGAATCGCCACAGAAGTTAGTCGGTTGGCTGGATGGCTTGAAGATGAGGATGACGTGAGCAGTTTTTCATGGAAAAACTCTTGAGAGAGGGGGCCCTTGTCACAAATATTAAGGAGCCTAAATTAAATTTTAAAGGAAAGAGGTGTGAAGAAGACAACGTGGATTAACTGAAGAATAAATAAGATCAAGAAGAAGCATTCGGTGAGGCGGAGAGAATGATTGGTGGAGAAGCATTCGGTGAGGTGGAGAGAGATGATTGGTGGAGAAGAGAAGAAGAAGAAGACCAGGCTATAAAATGGCGAGTGAGAGCGAGGCACGGGGGGGGGGGGAACAGCAGAGAAGCGGAGGCTCCGGCGGGTCAGGGACACATCGGCTGGAAGAGAGCGACGCCGGCTACTGCTCCGGTGAGCTCACTTTCTACGGCTTCGCATCGTGGACTTCCTGCCGTGCCTGAGCCCGTTCCGGGGTGTCAACGGAGGACGCTACCACCTGCTACGGCCAGGAGTGTCTCCAGCGCTGTTGCCACCCATCCGGGTGGTGCCCCCAACGCCAACACCGACATCACCTCCACGGGCGCTTGTACCGGGAGCTTATACGACGCAGCCAGCGACGCCAGCCCAAGCACGTCGAATGCCGCCTCGACGCCGGCTACTGGATCCATACAACGCCGCAGCCGCACCGAACCAACCGTGAGCACGAACGCCGACCACTAACAGTAGATCGCTAGTAGCAGTGTTACCGGGTCGTGTGTATCTATAGTCTTTTTGTTTTGTGTTAGTTTTGTTATATTTGTGTTCTAGTGTGTGTGTGTGTCACGTAGTATGTATTAAATGTGCGTTTGTGTGGGTACACCTGTCGCCTAGTCCATTCTTTCGGTCCGAGTGTTCTTCGGAGAGATCCGTGACAAACGTACTTGAAGGTCCCTCCCGCTCGACTGGGGCTACCTCTATCTATTCCAATTCTCCTCTCCTTCGCGGCAAGCGCCAAGGGATATGCCTTGAAACCACCGTTCCCGAATAATTTACTCATAATTTATTCACGAATAATTTATTCACGAATAATTGCATAGGTAAATGCCTCTCCAAGAATTCACTGCTTTACATTTCCGTTTTTTGTTCTTCATTTTTAATCCAAATTCGCCGCCAGTTAACAGAATTATCCAGTTACTCCATTCCTTTCCCATGAGTGCGCTTGTATCAGCAATGCGCGCTGGCCAATCCCCCGCTCCGGGTATGTGCCAACAAGCCTGAGGACATCATCATCATCGCCAAAAGTGAAAGGCAAGGTAACAGCGTCTATCGCCCAGAATGCGCTGTTTTCTTCTCAACTAAATCACAGATGGCTTACGAACACAAGAGTCCTCTTCGGCGAATGGCGACGACCAGGACATGATGTATAATAGAGGTCCTCTTATTACAGGTCCTCTCGTGTGCATGCAGGTTAACTGCTGTTGTCAAAATGAGAATACATTCGGAAATTCGCAAATAGGTTAATACCCTTTCCTGAGTTCCACTTGGGGGCATTTTTGTGGGACAGGATGAATCTCTAACGGAGATTATCTCATGACGAGACGAAAAATATGGCATCAGGAAACCTAGAATTATTTAGAGAATCGTCTGTGACGCAAACCGAGTCGCCTTTGTAGAGCGGAAAGTCACATTGGAAGCATTCACTGTGCTTTTCAGGTGGGCTCTAAAACTCCTGCTCGTGAATCAGCGAATGAACCTCGATTCAGGGGCAGCTCCTTCAAAGACTGCTCACTTGTGATTCTCGCGTGATTCTCCACCAGAATCACACAACTGAGGAGACCTGCCGTCTGTCCTTTCCAGGCGACCGAGTTAGCATGCGCGATTAGTACGTTAAGATGCGCGACATTTACCGCTCAAAGTTTTTTGCGCAGCTTCATTGGGCATTGACACGTCAGCAAGGCGACGTTGCCAGCAGGTAGCGAACGGTAACCCTAAGCTGAACATCCGGCCACACCACTAGGTTGCTCTGCATACAGGTCCACAATGCAGTCTTTCTTTTCCTTGCGTATGTCGTCTGTCCGCGCTATAGGCGTGTGGCAGGCGCCACGCATTCTCGCGCAGCAAGCTGTGGCGGGGGCGACTGGCGTTGATTCCGCGCCACCCTGCGCGCCCGTCGGCCTTGCTCGATATAACTGACGGCCAGCCTGGGGGTCAATCAGAGAAGCTATCAGATCTATAAGCGCTTTTCGCGCGCTTTGGCAGTGCTCTTTATAACTTTCATGACGGTGGCCTACGTGGCAAGGTCCATTGGCACGTGCGCCCGTTTGTTCTTGAAACTGTCTTCTGCCGATAGGCTTCTGCCGGTATGTGCGCTATCCACCGGTTGCGATGCCTAGTTTCATCGCCACTCACACATCGCAACAGTGGTTTGGTTTATGGGGGTTTAACGTCCCAAATGCGGCTCAGGCTATGAGAGACGCCGTAGTGAAGGGCTGCGGAACTTTCGACCACCAGGGGTTATTTAATGTGCATTGACATCGCACAGCACACGGGCCTCTAGAATTTCGCCTCCATCGAAATTCGACCGCCGCGGCCGGGACCCAACCCGCGTCTTTAAGGCCAGCAGCCGAGCACCATAACCACTCAGCCACCGCGGCGGCTTGCACCCTTTTTTAGCACCGAACAATTGGAAAAGGGTGTTCGTCTTAAGACAGCTGATTTACACCCTAAAGGGTGAGAAATTGTTTAGTGTGCAAGTAGTCGAAATTTCTGGAGCCCTTCACTACGGCGTCCCTCATAGCCCGAATCGCTTTGGGATGTTATGGCTGCATAAACCGGACTACGCAGGCTGCAGCGAACTGCTGCAAAACGGGTTGATTTTTGTGCGGCGGGATGTTCGCGCAAACGTAGAAGCAGATCTTCGTCGTCTTTTGCGGTATTGTTTTTGTCCGAAGACTGTGTACAAACCAGCTCAAATGTCAGTATTACTCTAGAAACAGATTTTAGTCCCGGTCCTATCATAAACGACTGTGCTTGCCTGCTACAGGACACGTGTTTCTATCGACTAAGCAAATTAAAGACGTACACCACACCAAATGCAGTACAAAAGAATGCCAAGCTGCATCACTCGGAAATGGCCATTTGAGAAACCTGTGTGTACGAGCAAAGATGTGGTGGAATCACGCACAGTGTTTGTGAACGCAGCCAATAGAGGAGACGACGCTCGTCGGCAGCCGATCTCGTGCGTGGCGCGGATGCTGAAGCAAAAGGCGGCGAGGGAAGCACCCCATGCACCGCACATGAGCTCACGAAAAACATCCTTTCTGCTGAGGGTAATGCTTCGCCTTCGACATGCCGCTAAGGAGCGGCACGCTTGCCGTTTTCCAGTCCGCACCATCGGCACAGGTACGGAGATAAAGAGATCCATATATCACGATTCCAAGCAGTACTCGTGGGAGGATGCCCTGACGTTATATATGTCTCGTGAGCGAATAAGGTGCGGACGCAGTCAGTGATCCAGGGCAGCGGACATCGCTCAGATTTCTCAAGGCATACAACCCTACGCTCTACCTATAAACTCTATCTTGGGCACTGAGCAGTTGGCACCTTTTCCGTTATTCATCAGAGTTCGGCGCCAAACTTGTGCCGCAACCTAATGCGAGACAGTGGCTTCCGGCGTCGTGAAGGGCACTTAATTCTCTGAGAGCGCGATGAACGGAGCGAAACGGAGGGCAGTTTTCGGCCAGCGTGCCACGGCCGACGCGCGCCATGGAGAGAGGGACGCACTTACCACGTGTAGATTCATCTGGGGCAGCACTCACGAGGCGTCTGAGCGGGCAAGGTCAGGCACGCTCCTTTTTTCCTCTCCCGCCGCCTTGCGTGTGCGCGCGGCAAAAAAGCTGGAAGGGCCACTTTCACCCGTCGGTGGCCGAGCCCTCTTCCCCGCGTGGCAAACCCGTTCGGTCTGTTTTTTCTCGCGCTGTCACGCGAGTGCGACCGCGCAAGACGCGGAAGGCCTGCCGATGGTGTCGCCTACTCGCCGCAATCCGAGGAAATGCGCGGGGGCCCAAAGCACCGACTTCTAATTGGCCTCCCTGAGTGCCCGCGGCGGGCGTTAGAAATACGAGATAGCAAACGCTTGTCAAGCAAGAGAGAGGAAGACAAACAGAAAGGCAGGGAGGTTAACTAGGCGATGCCCAGTATGCTACTCTACATGAATCAGAACCAGTGCATAGCTATCCATACATTCTGTGTTGAAAGGTTTATCCATTCGCAAAACAATGCGATCAAAAGATTTGCGGCTCACAAGTTTCGCTAAGCGCGTAAGCGTCGAAACGTTCTGGACGGCGCTAAAAAGGTGTTCGCTCTTCTCCAATGGCCTATAATTTAGTCTTAATGCTGGCTGGCGTTCCTGCCCTGCTCATGGATTTTCACGTGCCAAAGCAACCCTGATGGCTGTAAAGCATGACTAGTTGAGGGATCCGAAGCATTTGCGATCGCTAGGTGGTCAATACGCGCATTTAAATTTCAGCGCACACCTTTCGAACACTGCATTCGTCATCTGTCCCTGAAAGTACCAGCGATGAACGTATTTGTGCTCTTAATTCGCTCCTTTAGCTAACATCATCTGTATTCATGTTTAGCAAATCATCTGTATTCATGTTACTTGCCTTTTAAGCCCACCCCTCATGTAATCTCCTTTGTGGACATGTGAGGAACAAATAAATAAATAAATAACACGGGCACTTAGGGGCGTTCGTATTACACAATGCAGAAAGAGCGCGAAGGACGGCACGCATCACGCAACCGTACGCTTAGTGTTGTACGTGTGTAACCTCAAAATATATATTGCGTGCGTGACTCTGGACCATGTATTCTATTCGAAAACTTAAAACTGGTGCAATTGCAGCTATTAAAATAAGAAATTATACAGCAGCGGCTTCGAGACCCGGAAGTGTGTTTTAGTATTTAAACTTAATCCATGCAGCTGGTTTCTTTCCAAGCGCAAAACATGAAATCTCCAGCGCATGTCTTAGATGTGCAGAATTGAGAGCATACTACCGTAATTACCTAATTATCTAGCTCTACAACGTTCGTGCTATGAAAAGGGCAGTCTGGATAAATTTGATTTGGGCAAGAGCTTCGCTGCTAAAATACACGCGGACACAGGTGGTGAACACAAGCACGAAGTGTTAAGACCAACCTTTCCTGTCTGTCTTTCTTAACTGTGGCTATGTCAATCTTAGCAGCACAGCTCTAGTAGAAATGAAGTTCCAACTAACCCGATTATAAGTATTTCGCATCCGGATTCAGATAATACGTGTTGACCACGCGCGAATATGGCGGAGTAAAACACTAGCAAACGTTTCCTTATCACGAGCACACAATAAGTGCTTCAGTTTTCTTGTTTTTAGGCTGAATTGTTAATTTCTATCATCGATGCTCTTCCCACTGCGAAATTAAGTGTCCCTGGAAGCAACGCTCGATTACACTTGTTAGCGCAGGTCTCTGGCTCTATGAGGCAGTGTCCTGAAGGGAACCATTTTGCAAACACATTTACAGTGTACACACTGTGTCGCTGCCGTCATGTGTTCTTACGCGCAATGACTTTTCCGTTCCTTCTGCGTTGCCTTCCACCTCAAGCGCGTCAGCTTACTACGAGAGGCTTCGGGCGTGCTTTCATAACGACATTTTTATACTGTGGCCAAATTTATTTTAGGCACAGTACAACAGCGCTTACACTATTAGCAACTTCCTTACGCTATCTAGACCTTCCTTTTGCCTTTTGAAATCACGAAGAGCTTGAACTATCGGTCTCCTGTGCCGGATCTTTTTAGCGTATAGCCGGGCCTCCTCGTGACGACAAAAATATGGCGTGCAGACGCTGGATGTTGCCACGCCGGTTCCGCTATGCTGCTCCACGTATCTCTCCGGCTTCATGAGTGCGAAAAGACTGGACACAAATCGCGTGCCTCCGTGTGAGCCGGCTCTAACCTACCTAAAGAAAGCGCTGCGGTTGCCTTCCGGGGAAACATTGAAAGCAGGGGACGTTGATATTGCCATGCATCTCGAAACACCGTCGCCATTGCTGCTTGCATCGTATGCGGTGTCAGCAACAAGATAACATTTCCAGACTCTGCCGCTTTCCTTCAAAGCCGCACGACGCGGGGCTACGGTGCATGCAATGGATACGGACAGTCCGGTGCACTGCTTGAGAGAAACATCGTTCGTTCTAACTGGCTACTAACAGCTGAAATATACGTTGTATAACCAACCCCTCAGTCGTGTTCATTAGTAGTTCACCTGAAAATTTCGGTATATGGTTGCGTGAAATAATTCACTGTCAAGCCGGAAAAACAGCAGACGGATTTATTGCAGATCAATGAAGCAGCCGGCACGATGGCATTTCGACCAGCGAGAACTGCAAGAATTCTTCAGTTGTCAGTGCTCTCTACGTATATAACGTCGAATGGTCGAATTTAATGCGAACTCCCCAGTACTCCGAATGCGAAGGCCCCAGTTACAAAATGCGTATAAGTTAGTGCCTAGACAATTGAACTGCATACCGAGGTTCGCGCGTTTTCGCTTAAATCTGCATACTAGCGACAAACTCCAGCATTCTTTCTGCGTCGCGATTCGGACGTTCCTGAGATACGACTTCAGTGCAACCTTTCAGCTCCTAAGTGCACTTCATATTTCCCATAATTACTGGCGTGACTGATTAGCTTAGTTGCATGCAGAAAGCACAGATCGGTGCAAAAGCGACCAGTAAATTCGCTTTGTTTCAACCCGGATCAATCTAGACAGACGAGCGAAAGCTTTGTTAAGCATGGTTATCCAATTTGACGCACTTACATATCGTAAAGATCATCAGATTCCGCTTGACGGCGACGACACACCATTGAAGCGCTAGTCCCGGCACGTTGCTCATCCTTGACATTGTGTAAAGGTTTTGGAGGTTCTTAACAGGCCGTTGAGCCTCCTTTGAGGTCTCGGCCGTGAACTCCGAGCTCCCGGTATCGCATACCATGCGCGGCCGTTCTCACGGTGGCACAGCGGAAATGCGAAGAAGAACATTGCACAGAAGAGGACGCTTTTCCCGCCACCCCCCCTCCCATAGGTTTATTGGGCTTTCCCAAAATAGCTGGCTGCTTGATCTGCTACCCTTGCCGTCTGGCTTGGTCGTGCGGCTGGCGCGGCAAGACGGCGACAACAAAGAGGGATGATGGGAGGTAATTACCTTACTTCCTCTCGGTGTCGTCTCCCTCCGCCACGGCCGTTACCACCGATCTAGGCGCACTTGCGCTTTTGCACTTTCGGCCAATGAGTGACCACTCCGGTGCCGCCCGGCGGTACGCGCTAATGTTAGTGTTGCCACCTCTATTTCCGAGCATTACGCCAAAATGGGTTCCAAAATCCGCAAAAAATTCGCTAAATGTCTTTTAAAAGCACCAAAATATCCGCTAATATACATTGCGGTGCTAGATGCAAAAATACTTGCAGTGCGTCTTTCTTTGGCGTAGAAACGCAAGAAAATATCGCCATTCAATGTCAGAACTTTGAGCAAAACAGGGGGCTAAGCAAAAACGAAACTAGAATGCGCAGAGGAATTTGAAGCGGCGTCTGCTTGGGCGCGCATCATCGCCAGCCATGAGCGTGAAGTCAAGAAAAAGGTGGCATATTTTATCGCGAAACTTTGGCTAGGAAAAAACAACATTTTCTTCAAGCGTACAGTCATATTATCTTTATACCAACATTCGTTGGCAGCATCTAGGGCAGCTCCTACCGCATAGGTCTATTGTACATAAACATTAGGAGATAGCAACAAGGGTTACAGAGTCCATCAATCACACTGCTTGAGTGATTACAAGAAAAAACATGAGAGGAGTGTAAATATGTTTGGACTAGTCACGACTAGCCGAAAGCAGCTCTATGCGAGAGTTGAAGCAAAGCCATGGAAAAATTGCGTGACGTCAAAACACAAATGCATCAGCATCTTCATCGGAATCTTCGTCAGCAACCTGCAGGTAAAGTGGCTGACACGTAGTACTTGCTGGAGCTGATGGTTCACTCGGTCCACTCTAAGTGGTATCAGTTCCAATGAGTCAGGAAACTTGGTCTGGAAGTTGGTACTCAAGACATCCTTTATCGCGCCTCTTCAGCCCCGCTCTGATCACCACAATGGCGTTTACTGTAGCTGGCGAGAGAGAGAGAGAGAGAGAAAAACTTCATTGTTGGAGAGGAAGTCGGGGCACGCCTCTGGGTCTCCGCACGACCCCACTGCACTCAAGTGTTTATGTCCCTAAGGTCCATAACACTGGCAGCCCGGCCGGTGGCGATTGTCTCCATGGCCGGGTCCTCCAGGCGCAGCAGGGTCTCCCAGTCCTCCCAGGTCTTGAGGTCCTCTAGGCCGCTGTTTCGCAGCTTTCTCTTGAGTGAGTTCATCTGACTAAATGATCATTCTACTTCCGCGCTCGAATAAGGTAGGACCGGCATTGAGATAGCAAAGTCATCTGGTACTCTGAATGGGTTTTCGCTAGAAGAGTCTCTACAATTTTTTATTTCGCACCAGAAGTTCTGATTGGCTGAAGTATTCGTCCATGTGACGGTCATGATGCACTTTGACTTGCTTGCCACCGCATCTGTTTTGCCTGGCAGTACACCTACCGCTTCCATCAGTGGGACTAGAGAGGGCGTCAGTACACACAAGGCTTTCCCTACTGACAACTTCCTTACGTTTTTTTTAACACTTCATTGTTGTGGAGCCTTGGCCGTATCCGCTCGATGAGGGAAACTGGAACTTTATGCATCGCTTTCTTAACATGTCCTCGTCTTCTGGACTAAAGCCGGCTTCCTTCATTTCTTGCATGCGCTTTGCGAACAAGCAGCCCAAGTGCGGTTTTGGGTCTAAGTAGTCTTCTGCTTTGGTCTTGATTGCGTCGACATTTATTGTTGGAAGCACAACTTATTTGATTAGAGTAGACAAAAGTGGCACGAGGTCTTCCAGCATCTTTGTCTGGTACGCATTTCTCGTTTTAAAAAACTTGTTCACTGTTTGTATTTCCTGGAGTAGTGGCTTTAGGAATTGCAAATAAACTTTGTTCGCGTGAGTGAGCTATGGCGCGGAGTGAAGCATTTCCTCGCCATAACATTTTTCCGTCCACCTGTTTGGAAGTGCGTCTCCAGCTCCTCCCACTGGTCCAGCACTCGTTCGACTGCTGTCGCGATAGAAAGCCATCTAGCCGAGCAAACATCCACGATATTCAGAGGCGCTTCTCCGCTGTTCAAGAGACCAAACAGTTTCTTGCACGCTTGCTGCCGTGATGAGGACCTAGCGAACCGATAGTAAGTTTCATTCACAAGTAATCTAAGTTTCTTGGGATTGCTTGTCCCAAAGCGGTTGATGTCGCCAGCTGGGCTGAATGGCAGACGCGTCTAATCAAAACGAGATGGAGAGCGTGAGCCTTGAGATGTTGATAGACGGCGTTGCTTACGCCTGTGATAACGCTCGCGTTGTCTGCGCCGATACCAACCAGATTTTCCAATTTCAGGCTGTGATCGTCCAGTGCACATTTTATGCTCTCAACAATGCCGCGTGCATCGCATGTTTCTAGCACGCACAGGGACAGGAATGTTTTTAGAACTGACGACATTGCTTCACTGTGGTAAAGGACTATTGACAAATACTTTGTTACCAATATGTCAGTTGATTCGTCAACAATGATGCTTTATGTGCTGTTGTCAATGTCAGGTGAAAGGTCCTCCTTAAATTGCGGGTACAGAACATTTTTAAGCACTGCAGCGTATTTTGCCATCTTCATTAGGTAGCCTCTGGCAGCCGCACTGTTTTGGAATGATTTCTTGATGAATTCTTCTAAATGGTTGGCAATCATTATGCTGCAATGATTAGCTTTGAACAACGCAGCCCCACCCTTTGCTGTGCTCGTTTCATCGCTTTCAGTTTTTTTTTTCGGCAAGGCAATCTGCTTTTGCGGTGGGTCCAGTTTGCTAGCAACATGCTGATGCTTTTTTGTGCCTTTGTGCGCCTTCACATCGTTGTATTCGTATCCAAGTTGGCACCGGCAAAACTTACATTCGGCACCCTTCAATCAATTGGGTGTAGTCTAGAAGAGGAGCCAACTGCTCAGGACTTGATCTTTAAGCCATTCGTCTCAAAACTTTTCAGCATAGTTCTTTCGGCATTTTTGGCATGATAATCTCCTATGCATGCGTGCACCGAGGAATTAAATTAACTGTGGGATAGGCTATTTGCTGGCGAAGCGCCGCACATAATGCCGATATGCCAAGCGGACTGCTTTATTCTGCGCACAACAACAAAAGCAAGGGGAGGGAGGAAGCACTGAGAGAGAGCGTTCAGAATGTAGAGCGAATGTTTGCTGGAAGATGCTGGCGCCAGGGTAACCTGCGCTTTTACGGAATGCTGAGGCGAGGTAGGCTAGCACAATTGTGACCGAGGCGCCTAGGCGCCGGCATGTCGCCTGTCGCTGCGCCTCGCAGGGTCGATGCACGGGGTCATGCACGGGATCAACTGACACCCTACAGCAACCAAGTGCGGAGAGGCGCAAGCGGCGAGTTCCTCCTCAGGCTTATCCAAGGCGTATCAACGGCCCACACCAACTGGCTCGCATCGTGGATGACGAGTAGGCTGCCGGCGACGCTGCTAAACTCCCTTCCTCGCACAGGACCCGCGGCTCACTTTTTTTCTGAAGCACGATGACAGAACTGCTCATTTCGTTCAGATTGATTGCAAATCCACTTATGTAACCTGCAATCCGCTAAAACATTGAAACCCACCAATTAAAGATTCAAAATCCGCTAAAAACTCCGCTAGCCGCTAGACGCACATTTTTCCAGCTAAGAGGCAATAAAAGTCGCTAAATTTAGCGGTAACAACGCTAAAATGGCAACACTGAGGCGCTTGCCAACGATTTGAAGAAGGAGACGGCGCAGCGCTCTTGAACTGACCTTCTGGCTACACTCCCGTGGGGAAGGAGGACAGCGTCCGCTTTCCTGCGCCTCCACGGCGCGCCTCGCCGGCCAGTGAAGGGTGCGGCGTTCTAAAATTCCCCACAAGATAAGTCTGTCTGTCTGCTACTGCCAGGAAGAAAGAAAGGAAAGTGCAGAGGCCTGCTCACTGGCTCAAGCCGAGCCACAATCGCTACCACTAGCAGATAGAAGGAGAGGTGAAAGAGGGGATAGAAAGACAGGATAGTACAGACGCGCTAAAGACAAGGCCGATCCCGGAGGTAGTGCAATACCGGGCCAATCGGTGGCGGGAGTGAAGCATCCTTCAGACTCTCCGCCACATTTCCAAAAATAAGTCCGACTTGGACCCGTAACAGATACTCTACGGGTCCGGACAATCGCTCCCACAAGATAAGCACACGCCACGCGCTTTTATATAGAGAACGGCGCGTCACGTGATTACCGGCAGTTGCCAAACTGCCGTCCGCTCCGCATACGCAGCTGTGGCAAGGCGCAGCGAGTCACGTGATTCGATAGTTCCGAGGCGAGCGAGCGCTGTCGGCTCAAAGCGCGCAGCTGTGACGGGGCGTGGCGAGTGACGTGGCATGACGTCAGAGCCAAGGCTCCGCTCCTCCTGGTTTTAAGGTAAAATTTCATAGCCACATGACCTTTATTCAGCTTTGCACGGGAGGAGTATAGCTTCCGCTATAAAACTTTAGCGATGTGCAGTCAACGAAGCCCAAGCGCAGCCGACGGAAAGTATGGAGCGAGAGCGCGCGATACTTTGCTCCTCAAACTGGGCATTTGCGCTGCTTATCACCGTTGCGTTTTTGTACCTACACGCACCTGAGCTTAGCCCCATGCAGAGATTTCTTTCCAGTTCCCGTATGTATGAGACTCGCCTGACTAGCAACTGCCAGTGCGCTGGACTCCACCTCCGATCGCAATGCGTTGTGTAAATACCTTAACAAAACATTATACGGGAGAGAGTGCTGTTGGGGATAGATTGTTTTTTTTTTGAAAAAGTACTAAAAAGTGCCCCCCTGGCAAGTTCTTTCTGTGTCCTCGTCTAAAAATGCAGTGCTTGGTTACTTTTTCAAGAAAACATTGTGAATGGGTAACCTCTCACGTTTTCACAGCGCGTCAACCATAAATTCTTTTAATCCATACCATAATGCAATCTTAAGTTATGTGCCATACCGTTTTGATGCCTTCGGTAGCATGCACAGAGTATTTGTACTGCTATCCAGCAGATAAAAAGAGGGCGCTTTTTAGCACCATTTTCACGGCGCCCCATGGGCAGCGCACGAGGCCTACATGAACACATACGCAGTTAGCTAGCATACGCACATCTAACTGCGTTGCGTGCGCTGTAAACGGCAGAAACACACCTTTAGCCTCCATGCCGTAGAGTCCGTCAAGTGGATGTGCTCACAGTGGTACCATTTAGTAAAAAGAAGTCAAAGCACGATAGCGCTAGGTTGAAGAAACTTTAATCCCCTGTGTCACGTAGTGATGACGGCAGTCGAAGCAGTGAGGAAGACTGCCACAAGTTCTAAAATAAAACTGTTCACTGGGCTGACCTGCACCCAGAAGGGACTGAATGAATATAAAGCTGATAGCGAACTTTCGAGATGAAGCGTGCAAAGTTAGTACCACATTCTGGAACAGTGTAGAATTGGCTCCGCCTGGATGCGATCAATCTAGATAAATCTGGTCGCGTGTTGCGTTCACAAGCAAAGTGATAAAGCGGTTGGCGCCAGCTTTGAAGAATTAATAAACAAACACTACTCTCTACGAAGCATCTACATGATGTTTTAAATAAATAAGGTGACTAGAAACAAATAAAATGGATTGTGCGAAAATAAACATCAAATGTGGAAACACAGCGCCCTTTAGCTTGTATGATAGGTCTTTAGACGGACGGCATGCACAACTTCTGGTCATGCACGGCGTCGCTGGAATGCAGCCATTACGTCAGAGACGACTTCATAATCCAGTTCACCTAGCCGACGAAGGGCCTTGTACAAGCCAAAAGAGTGGCGCAAAAGCTTTTCACTCATTCCACAGCGGCGAATGGGCTTCCAAGCCAAGGCTCTATCCCCTGGCTTGTATTCTGCATTACTGCTTCTTAGGTTGTATCGTCCGGCGTCGGTCCGCTGGTGGTCTTTGATCCGTAATTGGGCAAGTCTTCGCGCTCCTTCTGCGCGCTGAAGGTAGGCGGCGACGTCGACGCTATCTTCGTCGGTAATGTTGGGCAGCCTGGCGTATAGAGTGGTCTGGCCTCTCTACCATCGGCGAGCCTAAAGGCGTCATCTGGGTGGTCTTCTGCATTGTGGTGTTGTAGGCAAACACTATGTAAGGCAGGATGACGTCCCAAGTCTTGTGTTCGGCATCGATATGCATGCGAGCATATCGGTGATGGTTTTGTTCAGGCGCTCGGTCAGTATGTTGGTCTGAGGATAGTATGCAGTTGTCCTCCGCTGACTGGTTTGTCTGTAACGCAGACTGGCATGCGTCAGTTCCGCCGTGAACACTGTTCCTCTGCCCGTGATGAGCACGTCAGGAGTGCCATGCCGGAGATGAAAGCACCCCACGAAAAACTTGGGGTCTCTGCCGCTGTTCCGTTCGGTAGAGCTTTTGTTTCGGCGTAGCGAGTCAGTTCGTCGGTCGCTATGATGATCCACTAATTTACAGACGTTGACTTCGGGAAAGGGCCAAGCAAGTCCATGCCGATCTGCTCAAAGGGCCTTTAGGGCGGTTCAATGGGGTTAAAAAATCCTGCTGGTCGAATGGGAGGAGTGTTTCGTCGCTGACAATCTCGGCAGGTTTTCACATATTGTGCGACATCGGCAGACAGTCGGGGCCAGTAATACTTGTCTTGAATGCGGCGGAGGGTGCAAGAAAACCTGACATGTCCGGCTGCCGGCTCGTCGTGTGAAGCCTGTAGAACGTCTTCGCGAACACTTGCAGGTACAAAAAAGGAGGTACGCTGTTTTGTTCGCTCAGAGTGCTTGCGTCCGGCCTTGTAAACGACGGTAACGTCAAACTCCTGGATGCGCAGACTCCACAGAGCGAGATGGTCGGATAGGTCCTTAAAACTGGCAAGCCGGCACCAGTGCGTGGTGATCGCTTACTACCTTGAACGGCCGTCCTTAAAGGCAGAGGCGCAATTTCGACGTAGCTCAGATGATGGCAAGGTCCTCCTTCTCGGTTGTCGAATAGTTAGCCCTAGTCTTGGAAAGGGAACGGCTAGCGTATGCGATTACTTTCTCCAGTCCGTAGCTTTTCTGAACGAGGACGGCGCCGAGGCCCACGCTGATTGCATCGGCATGAACTTCATTATCGGCGTTTTCTTCTAAATGCGCGAGGATCGATGGGAACTGTAAAAGACGGTGAAATTCCTTGAGGCCTTCTGCTTACGGCGCTTCCCATTTAAATGCCACTTCTTCCTCTGTCAGTTAGGTCACAGGCTCGGCGGTGCGCAAAAAGGTCTTGACAAATGGTCGGTAATACGCGCACAGTCCGCGGAATCTGCGCACAGTCCGCGGAATCTGCGCACAGCTTTCTATCGGCCGGTATTAGAAACAGTGCAATAGCAGCTGTTTTCTGCGGGTCCTGCCGTACTGCCTCCTTGACATGTTTCCTTGAAACAGCACCTTTTTACAGGCAAAGTGGCACTTCTCTGCTGTCAAGGTTAGGCCGGACGACTTGATTGTCTCTAGTACTTTTTAGATGGTCTTCAAAGCTTGAGGCGAAGACAACGACGTCATCTAAATACACTAGACGAATTTGTCACTTGAGGCCTGCCAACACCATGTTCATTACTCGCTGAAATGTCGCTAGTGCGGAACAGATACCAAATGGCATCACCTTGAACTCGAAGAGGCCATCCTGAGGGATCAATGCGGTGTTATCGCGATCTCATTCATCGACCTCAGTTTGCCAGTAGCCACTCTTGAGGACCATCGATGAGAAATACTTGGCCTTGCAGAGCCGGTCTACTGTCTCGTCGAGGCAGTGGATGAGATAGACGTCCCTCTTCGTTGTGTTGTTTATTCGGTGGTAATCGACACAGAATCGAAGTGCACCATCTTTCTTCTTCACTAGAACAACCGATGCCGCCCAGGAACTCTTCCATGGCTGAATGACGTCGTCGCGAAGCATTTCTTTCACTTGGTACCGGTATACTCGTCGTTCTCACGGCGACACATGGTAAGGGCTCTGGCGGTAAGGTTCGGCGTGCTGGTCGGCTATAATTCGATGCTTCGCAGTCGGCGTTTGTCATACCGTCGGCGAAGACTAGAAGCGCACGCTGTAATTTCGAATCAGATTGCGGATATCCTCTTCTCTGTTGGCGGACAGTGCTGGGCTTATGTCGAAAACGTGCTTGCGATCTTCCTTAGGTGAATCTTCTGGGACTCGATCGCAGAGGGAAGGCATCGCGAACGTCGGGCATTACGTCGAGGAAAGCAATCATCATTCCTTTTTAACGTACCGGTATTCTTCGCTGAAGCTAGTGAACAGCACTTAAGCTTGTCCACTGCATAAATGTGCAATGCCTATTGCGATGCCGATTCCACGCTCTAGAAGCAACGACGCGTTCCCCTCGATGAGACCTTCCATGTTTTTGGCATCTGTAGCACCTACGGTGACCGAGACGCTTAATCAGCGTGGGACGCTCACTTGGTCGTGCAGGACACTCAGGGCAACACGCTGCTCCGTGGTCGTCATTGAAGAAATGGCTTCCTCAGTCAAAAGCGTGGTGACCTTGAAACGCAGTTCGATGATACCCTGATGCTCGTTTAAGAACTCGATGTCGAATATCACGTCACGGAAACGTTGCTGTAGTGCTACGAAGGTCGCACGGCACGTATGTCCCTTCACGGTCACTCGCGCTGTGCATCGCCCCAATGGCTTAATGAGGTGCCCTCCGGCGGTGCGAATTTGTGGGTCGTTCGCAGGTGGTCCTCACTTCCCTCAATTGTGCGACGAATTGTACGTACATTCATCAGCGAATAATAGGCGCTCGTGTTGACTAGAGCGGCAGCTTTCCAGCCGTCGATAGTCATTTCTAAATCGGATGTCCTGGCTCCTGCGTTGCACGTCGTCCTCGGCGTCGGGTCACGGCTTCGTCGCCTATGTGAATCGTGGGTAAGGCATTTCATCGAAGTTTTTCTGCGTGGCAGCGTCGTTTTGAAGGCGGTTCGCGTCGTGGTCGATGCTGTCACTGTATGCGGCGTCGGCATAGCGGGTGCAGCGTCTTCATGCAGCGTGGTCGCTGGAGGATCTTCGTCGTCTCGCTGGTGAGCAACCTTGCCTCCAAACGTTGCTTTTCTTAATTTTCTCTGCGGGGAGGGGGAACCTTCAGCGAACAGCCGCTGCGTAGCTACAGCCCCGTGAGGCAGAACGTATGGTGGACGGCGACGGCTTGACGGCACCTACTGAACAGGTATATTTGTCAGTTTCCATTAGTCGCTGGTCGGGGAGCGGTCGTAGAACATGGATGGCGAAACCGCGCAGGCCGATGCGTCTGTGCGGGCAGTGATGATGTGGCCAGCATAGCTACAATGGAAGCACTGTAGGCGGTTGTCGGGAGTTCTCCACTCGTCATATTTCCTATAGCGGTTCCGTCGCTCGTAAAGTGGGCGGGAGGAAGCTAGGTGGCGTCGTTCTTGTAGAGCTGGCTCCCGTCGAAGAGGGCTTGGGGTATCTCGCCGGGGCGCTGGATTGCGCAGTGCGGCGGCGTATGTTATGGTCTGGGGTTCTGTGGTCGTCGGAGTCGGCGTGCCAAGTGCCTGGTGCAGTTTTTTCCCGCACCATGTCCATGACAGTGGCTGCATGCGGCTGTGAGGAGGACGCCAGCAGTCGCCGTGCCTCTTCGAAGACAATCTCACAGATGACGTCCCGTAGGCCGTCATTGCTGGCCACTGAGTTGTCCGCATGGAGCTGTCCGGTCGTACTGCAGAGCCCTGATGCCGAGATTCTTCTCGATCATAGACGCTTCAGTTGTGAGCTCGGCAACGGTCTTGGGCGAACTTAGGACCAATCCGGCGAAAAATTCTTCCCTGGCACCGCGTATCAAGAAGCGCGCCTTCTTCTCTTTCTTGTGACGGTCAGCGCGTAGGAACAGACAGCACATCTCTTCGACGTAAACTAGGACGGTCTCATTTAGCAGTTGGATGCGAGTTTTGAGCAGTAATTCGTCATTTTCTTTGCGGACAATGCTTGTAAATGTTTTCACGAGTTCTTTCCTAGTGGAGTGGACTCGGCAGCACTTCCAAAGACAGTCACGTCAAAATGACTTGCCTTTACTTCATGCAGCTGATCTTCCTTGACTGTTCATGGTCGCCCGGTTCCTGCGCATTCCGCGCTGCTGTCCCGAAGGCTGGAACTTCGCGGTCCTGGAATCCTGCCGCCACCGCGGAAGCACGATGCCAGCCACGCCGCCCCGCACCGGCCCAGGTTCTACCGAACGACCAACGATGGATAGATGGATGGATGGATACGGCAGAACCCTTTAAATCGGGCGGTGGCTCAAGCCACCTAACGTTCCTATCCCGCAGCGCCACCCGCGGAATCACCGAACTCCTTGCCTTTCGTGCTCACAGGGCTATCAACATCCCAATCTACATCGCCATCATCATGTATAAAGCCCCCCGGAATCAACGCTCCCTTCAGTGGACTCGGCAGCACTTCCAAAGACAGTCAGGTCAAAATGACTTGCCTTTACTTCATGCAGGTAAACAATGCTTGCCCTCTTTTTGCGAAGCGCACACGTTACGCTGGTTTGATAGTGCTGCGGAGTCCACTTTGTTGTATTGTCATTGCAAGTGACTGCGCACATGTCATTTTCCACGTTCTATTGCTATGTCGGGACATTGAACTAAATCCTGGACCTGGACCTAACACCCGCTCAGGCAACACAGATTCGCACAATGAATTGCTTAAGGCATTGTACGAGTTAAAAATGGGCAAAAAACCCTTCTAAACGAGATGAAATCAATTCATACAAGACTGGTTCAACAAGAAAATGTGTTTAAGGAGATAAAATCAAGACTAACAAAAATTGAAGGAGAATTTGCCTCACTAGACCCCCTTAAAGCCCAAGTTAACGAAGTCCAGTGTCTCGCCCAAGAAAGTGCAAACAAACTGTCAGAACTTGTACATAGGCTAGACGACAGCGAGGACAGGGCCCGTCGTTCCAATCTAGTATTCTTGGGTGTGAAGGATACTGACCGCGAATCCTGGGCTGAATCCGAGAAACTCATAATCGATATTTGCCAATCCGAGCTAAATCTTACAATCCAACCTATGGACATATAACGGGCCCACTGGCTTGGTAATTTCAATTCTGACAGGACCAGACCCATTATTGTTAAGTTCGCACACTTCAGAACCAAGGAACTCGTTCTTTCAAACGCGAAACACTTTAAGGGTACTAATCACAGCGTTTCCGCAGACTACTCCCGTAACACTCGTATTGCCCGTAAAAACCTCATAGATTACGCTACAAGTCAACAAAAAAAACTTACGCTCCGACACGACAGGATGGCAATCGGAAACACCACGTGCACACTCGATCGCGCATCGCAATCAGTGTTACCTCGAACACCATAGCTATCATCTAAACACACCCAAAAAGGCACTCCCAATTCGCTCTCAGTCCTTTACACTAACATTAGAAGCCTCCTGCCTAAACGCGATGCTCTATCTAGCCTAATCAATACCACTGAAAGCAACATAGTCTTACTAACAGAAACATGGTTGAATGAGAACATAACGCATAGCGAACTACAGACCGCATTTCACAACTGTGATGTCTTCCGCTGCGACCGCGTAGGTAAACGAGGCGGTGGCGTCCTAATAGCAACGCACCGCAGCCTGAAATTCCATGTTATGCCACTTGACTCTCCCATTGAAATATTATTCATCTATTCTAAAGCCTCATTTCCGCCGACAGTAATCTGCGCTTGCTGTCGTGCTCCAGACAGTGATGCTTCGTTCATTCCTTCCTTCCACAACTCCCTTCATATGATAACTTCTGAACTTCCACACACTTCCCTCTTTGTCCTAGGTGACTT
Organism: Amblyomma americanum; assembly: GCF_052857255.1. NCBI lineage: Eukaryota > Metazoa > Arthropoda > Arachnida > Ixodida > Ixodidae > Amblyomma > Amblyomma americanum. Next base: position 189,457,436 of record NC_135498.1, on the reverse strand, counting down.
CAACTTTCCCGAAATTAATTGGCAGAACCCGTCTGACACGACTAATTCTTGTGTGCGCGATTTCATGAATACTTGTCACACTTTAGGTCTGACCCAACTGGTCACCAGCCCAACAAGGCAGAATGCTCAATCGTCTAACATATTAGACCTGATACTAACGTCACATACAGAAAACTTGATATCGCTCTTGAATCTGCCGGGTATCAGTGACCACTCAGCAATACATGCCACGTTTCTCAACCACTTACCGCACCCCAAAAGATTAACTAAAACAATCACACTTTATGACAAAGGAGACTATGAAAGCATCAACAGTGATCTTGATGCGTTCCAAACTTGGTTTTTAACTGATTTTCATGATCGCACTCCTGAAACTAATTGTCTACTGTTCAAATACAAAATGCACGCTCTAGGTGAAAAATTTATACCTACCATAACCGTAACTGAACGCCATGAATCACCTTGGTTCAATTCCGTGCTAAAACGCATGAATTACAAAAAGAAAAGACTTTTTCGAACCGCCAAGAAAAACCAATACCCCAAACACGTGGCAAAATTATTACGAAGCAGAAAGATCCTATAACCTACAAGTACACAAAACTAAACACTCATTTTTTCGTACTCATGATTCGTACAAACCCACGTACAAACACTCATGATTCGTACAAACCCACGTCAATTCTGGAAGTGTATCAATCCTAACCCCATCAGAAATGTAACACTGTGCGACGATGATAATAATCCAATTGAAGATCATGATGTTGCGGAAGTTCTGAATTTATCATTCAGCTCAGTTTTCACCTACAAACCGGATAACAAATTACCCGATTTCTCTTCCTTTAACTTTCCACCTATGCCGGACTTGAGCTTCGAACCTGATGGTATTGTCAAATTAATCGACTCTATGAAATTAACCTCTCCAGCTGGTGTTGACGGAATTAATACTAAAGTGTTAAAAAATACAAAACATGCCACTAGCGCCATATTTTCTCAAATATTTCAGCAATCCCTTTCATCAGCCATCATACCCAGTCACTGGAATGTAGGCAAGGTCATCCCAGTCCCCAAAAAAGGGCCTTCATCTTCACGCCGTAATTATCGACCAATATCTATCACATGCATCACTTCTAAACTAATGGAACATATAATTTTCTCTCAAATTATAAATTTTCTAGTGTCCATCAACTTTTTTCACCATAACCAGCATGGCTTTTTAAAATGTTTATCTTGTGAAACACAATTAGCCCTCTTTATTAACGACCTTAGCTCTAGCATTGACCTTAACATTCCTATTGACGCCCTCTTCCGCGATTTTGAAAAAGCTTTTGACATAGTTCCTCACAAGCGACTATTCCTAAAACTTTCTCGTCTCTCATTTCAACGACCATGTTTTTAATTGGATATGCACCTTTCTCACTAATCGGCAGCAGTTTGTTTTTGTTAATAAATGTTCATCTTCTTATTCCTCTGTTATATCTGGGGTACTTCAGGGCACCGTCTTGGGCCCCCTTCTTTTTCTCATATATATTAACGATTTGCCTGCTAACATATGTTGTAACATTCGCATACTCGCTGATGAGTGCGTTATCTACCGGCCTATTACTAACAGCGATGACACTTTGCTTCTTCAGTCTGACATTCAGCACGTACTAACCTGCTGTAATACATGGCTAATGTCCTTAAATGTGAAAAAAAACATCTGCTATCATTCCACCGACGTCATTCACAACCATCTTCAAGATATCTAATCGGGAATGCCGAAATCGCTTCAGTATTAACTTACAAGTATTTAGGCATCCATTTTACACCTGGTCTAAAGTGGTCTTCTCATGTATCTCAGATTACTAACGAGGCAAATCGCGTCCTCGGTTACTTTCGAAGAACCCTGCGACTAGCACCCCCATCAGTGAAATCCCTTGCTTACTTAACACTTCTCCGTCCCATATTAGAATATGCATGAGCGATCTGGGACCCTCATCAAAATAACCTTTCCACTCCTCTCGAATCTGTACAGAATCGCTCAGCTCGTTTCATTTTCTCAGCCTATTCATATCATGTAAGTGTAACTGAACTAAAACGCAAAGCTCATCTCACAACTTTAGCGAACCGCCGAAAAATTTCTAGACTGTGTCTGTTTCATAAATTCTATCATCATCCACATCTCAACTCCATTATCAGTCCCGCACATCGCATCTCCATTCGCACAAGCCACGGGAAGGCAGTCTACCCTCCCCCTGCCCGCACTTCTGCACGTCTGTCATCATTTTTCGTTCATATACAGCAACGGACTGGAATGACCTGCCAAACGCCATCGTTGTTCAGATCGACTCATCGTCATTCAGATCGTCCATAGAAGAAATGTACTGCTGAAATTCCACCCCCTCATGTAATACCCCCTCAATGGGGTCTTTGAGGTATTATTAAATAAATAAACAAATAAATAAATAAATAAATAAATAAAATTCCTTCCACGTTTACACGGAAGCCTCGTGTTTTTCGTACCAATTTTTAGCGGGGCCATTCAGGACGAAAAAGACGTACTGTAATTTTGCTTGCCCATTCCATCCGTTGAATCTCGGCACACTCAAACTGGTCTAACCATTCCTCGGCGTTTTCATGGGGTAGACCACAGAATACACGTGCATCACGTGGGTGTTGAAGAACGATTGGCAATGGTGCAGCGTCGGCCTACATCTTCGGTAGCAATGCAGGTCCACGGTGCAGCACCTCCATCAGATGTCACATAGTGGTGACGGCAGTCGAAGGAGTGAGGAAGAAAGCCAAAAGTTCTAAAAGAAAACTGTTTATTGGGCTGACCTCCGCCTAGAATGGACTGAATGGCTTGGGAGCGGCGAAAGCAACAGGAGTGCCCGGCGGTCGTTTAACAGAATTCCCGCCGCTCTCGGCTGTGCTCAATTTAAGACTTGCAGCGAACTTTCGAGATTAAGCGTACAAAGCTACTAGAACCTTTTGGAACAAAGCAAAATTGGTGCCGCCTGGATGCGATCATTTCAGTTAAATCTGGCAGCGTCTTCCATCCATAAGTAGTGGAAAAGTGGCGTGGCGGTAGCTTTGAAGAAAGAACAAACACTGCAACGATTCGTGGCACGTGATTATTGACGACAGTGGTGGCTGTGTTGCCGCATGTTTGTTTCAAGAAGAAAACTATACAACAAATTCAAGAAAATCAAAAAGTTGACAAAAAGCTGCAAAATTGCTTAGCCGGGTATCGTAGCTATGGCGAACGTACACTGCATGTAGACCCTTTGCGAAACTGCAGGCAACACTGTGCACCGTCCGCCATGGTGAAGGATTGATGTACGGATCATGCCTTTATCAGTGCTGTCCGCTGCTTTGCCGGCGTCTTTACTTTCGTATATTCTGCCGCAACAGGTTCTCCGCCAATGTTTTAATAACGCATATCAAAAGCCTGCACACTTTCGCGAATGTGAACCAACGCTCCCACTCATCGCTCCGTTCTTATGTGTAACCAATCTGGTTATGTCGACAAGGACGGACGAAAGGTACGTACTACATGCGTCTCCTTTCTAGCGTTGCTGCTTGTCGGCTTAAAGTGTTCGAGCAGACAGCTTTGCATAACTGCCGTGTGTGTTATGGCATGTCACCGAGTTTGCAGTCAGCAGAACTGTGTTCACACTCCACTACAGACTAGGCTACGAACGGCAAGGCGCGCGCGTCATCTGGGTGACACATTTTGCCGTTGTGATTTGTTCGCCGCTCACAAAGTTTACGGAGCCTATACCCAGACCCTTTAAGATTAGAGCAAACTAAAAAACATAGGCTACACGTGAGCCTAGCTGTATTCCTTGTTCGTCTAGTTTACCAAGGAGGTGTGCGATCTCCGGAGACCCTCCTGGTCCGCGGCGCTAATTTTTCCGCGGCTCTGTACTACATAATGGAAATTCCGAAGTATTTTCGTCAACCCCCTTGACAGCTGATTTGTTGTCTGACCAAAATATCAATATTACTTTTTAGGCAACTTTATTTCAAAAATATCTAGCATTACAGGTTAGTGTTCTGTGTTCCTTTGCCACAGCCGTGTGCTTGCATAGTTCGCAGTATACATATACGTAGCGATGGCCATGAAGAAGCGTGGGTGTCATTAGCAGCGGTTTATTTTCCGGTCTCGTTTCACGGCTTTCCCACTCACAAAAAACTGAAAATAGTGTGAATAGCTACGTTACTGAGAGATGGGGGACCCTATTCAAGATCTCAAATGCGACCAAACTGCGAACCCTTCATTTCGCCGAGTCGGCCTACTGGAACAGTGTGGCAAGTGGCTTTCGCCTCCACCATCACACTGCTGTGCCATCAGTATATGCATTTTGCAAACCCAAGCCCTCAAGGAAATCGCCATGTGCCCTCCTGTAATGCCAGATTCCCAAGAAAAAGTAACTCAAGAGGAATAATGCAGGTCATTAAGATTCCCAGAGCTACCTGCATAGTGAGAGCGAAACACCGGCCACGGATGTAGTTCCCGAAAGTCCATCTTGACGGCACGGTTCCCCTTTTAAAATTCCATGTCCCCTAAAGCAGGTTATTCCCGCAAATGAGCCCTCGCCACAACAGATTTTTTCTAGCACGTGCATATGCAGTGCCATTCTAATTTACAGGCACAACTCTCTGGTAGCGATGATTATGAGCGGAAACTTCATGGACAACTTGTTGCGAGCAGAGATAATGAGCTACAGACCATTTGTTCTTAATGAGGTGCTTTCGAAACTTCAGAGCATCGCAGTTCTTTCTTATTTATTTATTTACAGATACTTAAATTCGCAAGGGATTTTAGCAGGATGGGAATATAACAAAGCACAAACAGCACGGGGAACTTTCATTTGAGTGAACTCAAAGACGCCTAAAAAACATTATCTGAGTGAATATTGATTAAGATTTATATTTCTTATATGAATGTCATATGCAGAATGTCAAAACCATTAAAACTTTAATTTGGTCATGTGTACAAATGTGGATACGTCTGATGTTGGTTTTGTAGGGTTTTGCGTCCCAGAGCAACTCAGGCTCTGAGGGACGTCGCAGTGGAGGGCTCAAAATAAATTCAGCCACCCGGGGTTTTTTGAAATCCACTGACAGTCCGCAGTAGACTGGCCTCTACAATTTCGCCTCCGTAGAAATGCCACGACCACGGCTGGCATCAAACCCGCGTCTTTCGGGCCAGCAGTCGAGCACCATAACCAGTGGGTCACCGCGGTTGCTTAAAATGTCTATAAAATGCATAACAAGCTGCCTTGGCTCCTACATAGCCACCTAGTCTTAGGCGTACATACTTGCTCAGTCAATTTCTGAAGAAATTCCTTTAGTTTGTTTCTTATCACAAATGCCATGAAAAGACGCACGTCACACTAGGTGAGAAAAGTAACCCCGCCCCCTCCCTCCAGTTTTCTTCTTCAAATCTAAGGTATGACGAATCTCGTCTGGTCGGGCAGTGCATGTACGTCAAAAGGAAAACCAACGTAAACCAAACGTTATTGTTAAAAATGTCAGGCGTCCCGGCATCCATACGAAGCCTTGCTCACTGAACGGAAAGCCCAAGTCACGAAGCTTAAGTGGCGTTCCGCTGCCGTCTCCCTGTGTGCCGAGAAAATTCTGCTCAAGAGCTGCTGATCGGACTTCTGACTCACGTGAAGTGCGACGAGAGCTCAACGTGTGCGGCTACTCCAAGCACTCCGCGGAATCCGCTCTACGATGGTCATCAGGCCGTCACAGCCGTTTTGCCCTTCTCGCCAAGCCCAAGCCTGTGCCGGTGGTGAGCGAGTCTTTGGCGCGTATTCGGCGCCCTTAAGATGGACAGGGTCGTCCTCCCCTAGTTTGAATACGCAGGTGGTGCGGCTGTGCTCTTCAGATGGCCGTCCGACACGTCAAAGGAAGAGCCGCAGGCGTAGAAGGACATAGAGCTGGTGCCTGTCATTTCGCTTTGATTCACACATGCAACGAACACAGTGGCGTTCCGAAATGAGCAGCCATGCCGTTCGCGTGTTCAGGCTAGCAGTGGACGACCTTGCAAATGTTGCTCAGGTTCCAGCGAGCAGGCCGCGGCCGGCATGATTTTGTGACCGTTAAGGAGAACTAAAGGAATAAGTTTCCTCCTGTCATATATAAAATTTTCTGTGCAACCTGCGACTATCCTACATCGGCGAGAGCGGGAACATCGAAACGCGATTGAAAAATCACAGAACGGCGTCGAATACAAGAAGATTACACGCATCTGACGGGCTTGAGGAACACGTGGAATTTGCGACACACAAGATCGCCTGCGAAAAAACATCAATCATCGCAAGAGGAAAGAATTGGCTCTAAAGAAAATATCTGGGGTCGCTGATAATCCAGACGAAACGTTCACCATTTTTAACAATAACATTTTGTCGGCATTCGTTTTTCTTTTGAGATCAATTTTCTCTTTGTGCTTCACTATTCACTTTCATGTTCATGTAGCAATGACCTATTCGTGTGCAATATCTACTTCTGCTCGGCCGTAGGCTCTTAAAGATGCTTTTTATGTAAATAAACGCTTCTGTTTCGCACTCATGCCTATCTTCGAAATTCTCGAAATTCGTTACTTTTCTGTAACAGTTACCAAACGCAAAAAGGTCGCGTGAAAATGAATGAAAGAGAAAAAAATAATTCAACCACTCTGCCTTATTGCTGCACGCCTCAGCCAGCCGGGTTATGTTGTTGCTGCAGGCTGTTTAAACACAGCTTCAAGGACAACGTTTAGAGACAGGAAGACAGCAGCGTTAGTCTGCGAATAAACGCGGGTTAATGACATCCTAGGTGAAATCAAGAGGAAGAAATGGGCCTGGGGAAGGCATGTGATGTGAAGGCAAGATAACCGCTGGTCTTCAAGGGTAACGAAGTGGATTCCAAGAGAAGGCAAGCGTAGCAGGGGGCGGCAGAAGGTTAGGGGGGCGGATGAGATTAAGTAGCTTGCGGGCATAGGGTGGGCGCAGCTGACGAAGGACAGGGTTAATTGGAGAGAAATGGGAGCGACCTTTGCCCTGCAGTGGGCGCAGTCAGGCTTAAGGTGATGATGATGATTTCCTGATAATTCGCGAAATGACGCGCAGTAACTCTGATGGTGATCGTACGGTCATGTTGTTGGGCGTGATGACAGGCGTGCGGATGTGTAGCGTCCTTACAGTGCGGCGAATACACTGGCCGTTTCTGGATGATGCGGTCTACAGGCTATGCGATGTGCCGCGTTTATTGGTTATTGCGTTCTCCGTAATGAGCGTAATGCTCTATAAGTATTCATTCTTTCAATTAGTCTCCGTGGTGGCTTAGTGGTTATGGCGCTCGGCTGCTGACCCGAAGTACTCGGATTCGATCCCGGCAGCCGCGGTCGCATTTCGATAGAGGCGATAGGCTAGATGTCCGTGCACTCGGCGACATCAGTGCAGGTTAATGAAGCAAAGGTGGTCGAAATTTTCGCAGCATCCCTCACAACCAGAGTCGCTTTGGGACTCAAACTCCATAAATAATTCAATCAAGCAACCATAAATCAAATATTTTCAATTATGCAGACTGGTTTGATTATAGTGGAGCGCACACGCGGGGATGGCCGGCTATGCCATTCAGCTTTCCTTTAGAGTAAACCCAATTTAATACACTCATGAACATTATAAACACAAAGCTCCGCACTCAAACATTAAATGCGTAATACGGCATTAATATGGCTATTCCCGCGCTGGTTAGCACGAACGCTCAGATGTTCGCGCAAATAGGCGTTCAAGACAATTTTTTCTGCATTTCACCTTACGTATGGGTGTTATTAGAACTGGAGCAGTCACCCTTTTGATCGCATTTTGAACCGATTCTGATAGAAACCTGCTGCTGTTATTTGCGAAATAGAATCCCGAACTTAAGATGTCCACCAATTTTCTTGACAGGATACAATATATACAGGATACAGGATTCAATATCGCAGACACGGTAGATCCTAATAGAACATCTAGCAACAAGAAGCTAGGACTTGCCGCCTCCCAACACAGCTCTAGAAAAGCTACGTGTGGCTGTTTGAGAGAACGAGCTGCTGCTGGTGGTGTCTCAACTCAAAGCGCAAAAATCTGCCCAGAGAACCACATTAAGAATGTAAAAGAAAAATAAGCACCAGCAAGCCGTGACCTCCACCTCTCTGGTTCTATTAGCCCGTAAAATATCTGGCACGGTAACAAAAAGCTCGTCCAGAGCGATAGCAGCCATAATGTTCCTAGTCAAGACTCGCTACAAGTTCGCACACCTATATGGGGCTGAACCAGCGCGGTGTTTGCGAGAAAACACCATTGTAAAATAATCGGGCCTAGCCAAACGTATCGTAGAAAATAAAATCGCGAGGTGCGTTGTCCGCTCATCATGAAGGGGCTCCCACTAAGACAAAAGGCTCGCACTGTTATTAAAGGTAGAGTTCAAAAATACCCGAATTAACTGTCACAAAAATCGGCGCACATTTCGAATCCCGCCGCGGTGCGGAAAGAATATCGCCAGCGCGCGCCATAGGCGGATCGAGAACCGTGAGGGAGGGAAAAACTTTTATTGAACATTTGCGTAGTTCGGCGGCAGCTGGATCCGCGTCGTCTTCATATCAGGCGATCCCGGATCCCGTCTTCGCAAGGTCGGGCCCTAATTCCAGGGCTCCGCTGAGCCGCGCTGCCTCGTATGCGTGCTGCACCAGAGTCCTTTAGACCGTGAGCTCGCTGCTGACGAGCCGGCTCTCCCATTGCTCCGCACTTGTGTTTTTGTGTTGGTGGAATTTTATGTTTCGCTCACACTCCCATGTGATGTGGTACAGCGTTGGTACCGCCCCGCACCACGGGCATGTGGCTCTGTATTGTGTCGGAAACATCTTGTTTAGTATGTGTAAATTTGGAAAAATACCCGTCTGCAGTCTGCGCCACCCGGTAGCCTCTTCCTTTTTTAGTGCCTTGTGTGGCGGAGGATATTTATACCTTAAGCCCCTGTATAGGGCCAGGTGCTCTGCATGCCCCCCGTCGCAGGCTCGGGTGCAAAAGTCGTCCGGTAATCCCACTCGGAAACTCATCGCTCGAGCATGGCCGTCCGCTCTTTCATTTTCCTTAATACCTGCATGTCCGGGTATCCAAACCAGGCTGTGTATGTGTTTTGTGTCTGAGACACACGCTTCTCTGAGTATGTTCATGGCTGCGGCACCTATCCTTCCCCTAGTGTAGTTCCTACATGCCTCTTTCGAGTCTGTAAGTATGTTTAGAGATTTGTTTCCCTGGGAGCCGCAAGCGACCGCTAGAGCTATGGCAACCTCCTCGGCTTTTGTTGCGTCCGCAGCCTCTGCCGCTGCACAGGTGATCAGTTCTCCCTGGTGGTCGACTACTACAGCCGCGGCCGTGCGTTTCCTATCCATCAGGTACAGCGCCGCGTCCGTGAAGACCGTGTTTTCCAGATTGGCTAAGCCTCGCTCGATATACTCGGCTCTTGCTTTCCGTCTTCCTTCGTGCAGGTCCGGATCCATGTTCCTGGGCAGGGGTGCGACCCGAATGGCTTTTCTAATTCCATCCGGGACGTCCCTGTACCTGTCAAGGCGCTCTTGTGTTTCCACCTCTATTCTTTTCAGCAGTTCCCGGCCTGTCGGCGTGCCTCGGAGTCTCGTATACTGTGCCCTGATTTGGGCCTCCCTCAGCTCTTGGAAGGTGTTACTAATCCATAGCTGGAGTAGTTTCTCGTTCGGTGTGTTCCTAGGTAGATGCAGGGCGGTCTTATATGCCTTTCTTAATATTACATCTATCTGTTCCATGTCGGCTTTGGTTGGTATCTGGTAGGGCAGTGAATAGGTGACTCGGCTGAATATCCAGCTGCTCACGAGTCTGAGCGTGTCTTCCTCTTTCATGCCGTACCGCCTATGCGAGACTCTGCTGATCATTCTTCCTACCTGCTCTGCTGCTTTACTTATTAGGCTGATGGTGTGGCTGCATTTCCTGCTTCTTTGCAGCCACATACCTAGCACCCTTATCATGTCTTTCTCTGGGATCCTTTGCCCTTCCAGGTAGACTTCCAGCTCCGCTTTAGTGGGATGTCTTCCGACTCCCAGCAGCTCCGATTTCTTGGTTGAGCATCTGAGGCCTCTTTCTCTGGTGCACTTCTCCACGCACGCGGCTGCTTCCTGTAGTCTGTCCTTCTTCTCCCCCAGAGAGCCCTGGGTGACCCATACCGTGACATCGTCGGCAGACATCGCGTGTTTTATCCCTGGTATCCTCTCGAGTTGCCGCGCAAGCCCGATCATCGCAACGTTGAATAATATCGGTCAGATGACCGATCCCTGGGGAGTGCCCTTGCATGGTGTGCCGAAAGGGTCGCTTCTAAGGTCTCCAAGCCCGACTGTCGCAGTGACGAAAATTTCGCTTATTCCCAACGAAGAGCGCGTAACCTTGAGCCTGCTGTGTTATGCCCTTTCCACTTCGGTGGCGCGCGGCTGCGCCGGGTCGAAGAGCAGAAGTAACTGGCACCATCTGGAAAAGTCTTTGCTTGCCTGACTGCTTGCCTGACCTATGGCGCTGCGTGCCTCGGCGGCAGGGTGAGAGAGGGGTTATACAGTTGATACTATGTGTATGTACGCGCCTGCCTTGGCGCCAAGAAACGAACAGATGCAGCGAGCCCCGTATAAGGGACACAACCTGGGCCAGAAGGCGCTGCGGACACCAGCGAACAGCGCCTTCTCCGAGCGACTCCTCCTATTTGATCGGGCAGGACGACGAGCTTCGCCACTGACTTGTGTGCGTCTGCCTCGCCGCACGTGAAGGAAACTAGTTTCGCGCGCGCGCACTCGTTCTTTCTCGCTCGCGCTTCGGCGCCGTTCTGAGAGGAGCTTGCTTTGCAAGCGCTATGATATTTCCGCTCGTGCATGGACGCCGTTATGAGAGAAGAGCGCGCCCGCCCGAGGCTTTTCCTCGCGCTTCGACAGTGCTCCGAAAATTTTGCGCGCGCTTCCGTGCTTTAGAGAGAGAGCAGCTCGTGTCCGCGGAGTCAAGGAACTAGTCCAAAAGGGCGCTGTTTTCGTCACGCCCTAGTTTTGTGCCCAGAGCGCATAACCACGTGGTGTACGCAGTGAAAATTGAAATTAAAGCATCCTTCGAACGAAACTGCGGCAAGAATGCGTTTCGCGTTCATTTTTTCTTCGTATCTTCAAATTTTGCTTGCTCAGCTCAATCTGCTTGCTTTCGCCGTGCGTGCTGGTGACACGTGTCTGCTAGCTACCTTTTTCTTTTCCTTTTTTGCGATGTTTCAATGGCTTTGGCGCTAGGCGGCTCACCCCAGTTTAACAGGTCTCATCACGCCCCGTTTCGATTTTGTCCGAAATAGGAAAGCGCATTTCGCGTTGTCGGTGCGCATTAATTATTCCCATTCTGTGGAGCTTTGAGAGTTTTAGCACGGGCGTGAGGTTGACACGGCCAATATGGCAACGCAATGCCGTTCCTAGCGGTGTCGCGCGTGCCTGGCCGCTTCTGCCATATGGTCGTATTTACAGCAGATGGCGTATTTACCACACATATATCTAAAAATAATATCTGTTTTTCATGAGCCCTTCAAAAACGGCTTTGCGCACAATCTACGTAGAGCCTTAGGACGTTAAACTAACAAACCACTGGCAGAACTCAGTTCTGATGCGCATCGAAGGGGCACGTAACACTACTGCGCAGCCGCCCGGGGTCTACAGTCTGTAATTTGCAGAGCCACACTGCTACGCGTGTGTACGACAGAGACACAAGGTTAGTTCACATGTGGAATCGTGTCTGCCATTTTCGCGTTCGCAGTTGTATGCACTGCCAGTTTACATGGTGTCGGCCGAGTAAGTGCACATATATTAATCAAAGGCCCGCCAGCGCTCTCTCCTGTTGTTGCAGGTGATGGATCATTAGTACTATGGATCATTAGTACTCACCCAGCAGCAGCGGCAGCGGTGACGCCGATTGCCTTCATGCCTGGAAGTTAATCTCTCGACAACTTGCGCAGGAACTGCTACCATCGTGCACGAGCTGCGCACATCTATCGAAGACACCCCCCGGCCGTCAGGAACGAGGAAACGCCCTCGACGGATTCCTACAAAAGAGTCCTGCTACCGAAGGAATCTACACTCACCCAGCAGCAGCGGCAGCGGTGACGCCGATTGCCTTCATGCCTGGAAGTTAATCTCTCGACAACTTGCGCAGGTTGGTCGACCCTTTTTGGACCGCTCTTGCTTAAGTTTTCCGTCAGTTGTGTATGGTGTCGGCCGCCGCTGCTGCTGTGTGCTGAGTGCATCAGTCTAAACAGTCTGAGTCTGAGTGTGTCAGGCTAAAAATGTCTGATGAATGTCTTTCATGTCATGAAAAACTTTCTGACGATGAAGTGTTCTTGTCGTGCGCTGAGTGTGAGCATAATTATCACATAGGCGCCTGCTCAGGAGTAAATCAGGCCAACTACAAGAAAAAATCGGAGATTGCAAAAAAAAAAACATGGAAGTGCGCCACTTGCAAAACTTCACAAGCCCGTGGTAGTAGTCAGGGCACAACAAAGCAGAAAGAGGCCGGCCTAGACTTGGCAAAAGAAATTGCTGACATACAGAGCAAGCTTGCTACTGTACTGGAAATGAAGTCGAAATTAGACAACATTGAGGCTATTATGACCACCGTGGGCTGCTTTGAGAGCTCAGTAAAAGCAATGTCTAATAAATACGATGAAGTCCTCACGCGCATGGAAACTCAAAGTGCAGACATAACTGGCTTAAAGAAACGCATGGAAAAGCTTGAAGAAAAAGTTGATGACCAAGAAACAAAGAAACTGAGGCAAGAGATCAACAATCTCGAGCAGTATAGCAGACAGCAGAATATGGAAATACATGGACTGCCTCAGCATACCGACGAAAAGCTTTTAGACAAAATTAACCTTCTGGCCGATGAACTTAATATTGCTCGACTTTCCGAGGCCGACGTTGAGGCAGTGCATCGACTTCCACTCAGGGGCGATAAAGACGCTTCGGAAAGGATAGCACCTGTGCTAGTTCGCTTTTCATCTCGTGTGACTAGGGACAAGTGGCTAAGCAAGAAGAATGAACTGAAGGACAAACAGGCAAAGATATTCTTAAACGAGAACCTTACAGCACAAAATAAGGAGTTGTTGTGGCGAATGAAGTCGAAGGCGAAAGAAAAGGAATACGAATTTGCCTGGGTTAAGAACGGAAAGCTGTTTGTGCGTCGGGCCCCTCGTAGCAAGATTATCAGGATCGCTTCTGTCGATGATCTAGAGAAAATACGATAAGGATTCTGATGGGCCAAGAGTTGCTTACTTACTGGCTTTATGCCAATGACAAACTGCCTTTCTAAAGGCGGCTATCATGACGCTGTTTCTTTCCGTGATTACAAGACTCGTTGTGCTAAGGCCTTTTCTGTCTGCCACCTAAATGCTCAAAGCCTACGAACAAAAAAGGACGCGTGGGATATGCTTCTGGACTCGTTAAATCATCGGTTTGACTTGTTCGCTTTCACTGAGACCTGGTTTTCCAATGAAATGAATGTTATTGAATTTAGCGGGTACAAACATACGTCAATTTTTCGTACTAATACAAGAGGCGGAGGCGTGACCGTTTATGTCAAGAAAAATTTAAGTTGCAGTGTTATCTCAAAATATTGCCGAATTAGCCCTCATTTTGAGACGGTTATGATAAAGTGCGAGAGCATAGTATGTGTGGTAGTATACCGACCTCCATCTGGAACACTGTCTATGTTTCTTGAATTTCTTGAAGAAATGTTGGAGTGCTGCATACAATATAGCTCATCGGTTGTTTTCCTTGGTGATTTCAATGTAGACATTCTTTGTCCTGATTTGAATAATCAAAAACTTACTGATGTGTTTCTTTTATACGGGTATTAAAATGTAATTTATGTACCAACAAGAGTAACAAACAAATCTGGAACCTTGTTAGATCTTTGTTTCACGAACTGTAGCTCAGCCGATATTGAATCTGGTGTTTTATTAGCGGACCTGAGCGACCATCTACCGATCTTTATTTTTCTAACACACCTTACACAACACACGGCGCGACCCTCACGCACGTGGATTCAGTACACGGTTATTAATGAAGAAACAATTAGGATATTTGAAAGACTAACAGCGCAAACAAATTGGGATGACGTTTACTGTTCAGAGGACCCAGTAATGGCGTACAATTTATTTTCAGAGAAAGTTGAGAACACTTATAAACAATCATTTCCAGTATTAGAATTCAGGAAAACTAGGAAAGTAAGAAAGCCGTGGATTAACAGAACACTTTTAAACAGAATCAAGGAACGTGATAGACTTTTCGCTCTATTTATCAGAACTAGAGCTCTGAACTACTTAAATCAATATAAGAAAATAAGAAACAAACTAGGACATGACATTAAAAAAGCGCGCCATTCCTACTACGAAAACAAGTTTGCAGGTGTCATCAACAACCCAAGAAAAATGTGGCAAACCGCAAACCATCTCATGTCAAATACTCAGAAGAAAGAACTCAAGGAATTGAATATTGAAGGCACAACTTATACGGGAACCTCGCTAGCAAATAAATTCAACAAACACTTCCTAAACGCAGGAGCATTTAATACGAACAACGCGGATAGCTCTAACCATGACTGCAAATCATATATGGGTTCGGCTGTTGCGGGTTCAATCTATTTGAATCCTACTACAGAGGCAGAAATATTTACGCTACTAAAAAAGCTAAATAACAGTAGTGCTTGCGGAGTGGATAACTTGAAAGCGCAACCAATAAAATCAGTTGCACATCTATTTAGCCGCCCTTTGTCGCATATATGCAATTTGATCCTAAGTTCGGGTGTCTTTCCTGATAAACTGAAAATCGCAAGAGTATCCGTTGTTCATAAAGGAGGTGATAAATGTAGCCTTAATAACTACAGACCTATCTCTGTCTTGCCAATCTTTTCTAAAATAATAGAACAAGTTATAAATACACGCTTTCTAAACAACTTCCAGCAAAACGACGTCATAGTAGAACAACAGTATGGGTTCCAAAAATGTAAGTCAACGGAGACGGCCCTTCTATATATTAAAGATCAAATAATAGATAACTTTGAGCATAAATTGTACACAGTAGGTTTGTTTCTTGATTTCAAAAAAGCATTCGACTCTATCAAACATGAAATCTTACTGCAAAAGTTACCCAACTACGGAATTAGAGGCGTTGCTCTCGACTTAAGAGTTACCTGTTAAACAGATTTCAGTACACAGCGGTAGGCAAAGCGCAGTCAGATATTGGTGTTATCGCATATGGGATACCACAAGGGTCTATACTTGGTCCATTATTGTTTCTGTTATATATCAATGATATTGTAAATATTCCACTAACCCCGCAAATTATCCTGTATGCTGATGACACTAACGCCTTTTTTTCTGGTGCGAATATTGTAGATATTGAGAGGCAGGCGAATGTCTGGCTGTGTAACCTATCGGTATGGCTCGACATAAATAAACTAGCCCTAAACACGAACAAAACAAAATATATTGTATTTCGACCAAAAAATAAATGTATGTCAGACATTCTTCTACGCTTCGGCAATGAACAGATCGAACGCGTTGCATCACATAAATTCCTAGGTGTAATCTTTCAGGAACACCTAAACTGGTCTGCACATGTCGCAAAAGTTCGAACAGATATCTCAAGAACGATTGGGCTCACCTATAAACTGAAGGATTTGCTACCACCATGGTTAAAAAAGCAATTGTATTATGCTCTAATACACTCCCGTCTGCACTACTGTCTTCTTGTATGGGGTACGACCACAAAAACAAATTTAGAAAACCTACATGTACTACAAAAACATTTTCTGCGCCAAATAGAAAATGTCCCACGCCGAACTCATACAGCACCGTTATTCCAAAAACACCGAATCCTGACTATCACAAACATCCTATGTAAAAAACTAGCAGTAGCTATATACACTCAAATCAAACAGAATGCATCATCGTTCACAGAGAAATATCTTCATAAAGAACACATGTACAATCTCCGGCATACCATTTATAACAGAGACAGGATTCGTACAAACTACGGTACACAAAAGTTAACATATCAGATTCCTGACTTCTTGAATAAGCACGCCATGGTTATGAATATTATTACTGACAGTTCTTCAGCTCTAGCCTTTAACAGAAACATTAACACATTTTTTTTAAGCACACAATTTTGACTATTTCCTTTTTTTTTCTGGGTTCCAAGTAGACACCAGATGGTTTTTGTTGTGAATGTTTTATTGTTCCCGCTTGTTTATTTTCTCTGCCTATTACTGCATGCGATTTATATTGGCTGTTTGTTTCCTCGCAGTATGACTTAGGCCTGTATGCTATGCTGTATTAATGTGTTCCTTTTATGTTGATCGAAACTTTGTTCAACGATGTGACTGTACCTGCTGTTGAGTGATGTGTTTGGGAAGGGGGGAAGGGGGCCGACACTGAGTCAGGCATTAATTTGCCTTTATGTCTGCCTCCTAGGCACCTATTACTGCTGCCTGAATAAAATGACTTTGACTTTGACTTAATCAATTCTGCAGCGCGCGATACTGCACCGGTACTTTGCATTGAACGATCCCTGCAACCTGGGTAATTTCTGTTGACAACACACACGGCAGTAAGCAAATGCGTCATTTCAGGGAAGCCCGTAAATCAAGCAACACGCTTCCCCGCCTTTAGGCAACCACGGTCCGCGTGCCACTTCGATCACCGCTTAAAAACTGCCCAGAGATGGACATAGACGGCGCACTGTGCAGCCGTCAGGCTGTGTTCGCATCCGCTGCGCCCGCGAGGAGACGGGCGCGAGAAGCACGCAGAGAGAGAAAGCGCGCGCAGCAAGCGAACACGACCAGTCAGAGCGCCGCGGCGCCGTCGCGCCCGATCGACGCTTCAGAATTCCGCCGCCACGGGAGGAGCACGGCGCTGTTGTCGCGGGGCAAACTTTAGTTTGGGGTCCCTATGGGAAGCAGTCTTGCACAGGCTAAAGAAAATAAGTCAGCGATTAAAATTACGCTTACTCCGCCTGTAATGTAACTGGTTAGCGCGGTCAATTATAGCGCCAGAAAATTAACTGAATAATTACCGAAAACTAATCGATTGCAGTTCTGTTATTTTCTTTACAGATTTTATCACGAAAACACAAATTTACTCTAACTTCATTTAACTTCTGCGGCTTGGTTGATATTTTGTTGAAAGTTCAAGTGCAGTTCTTTCCCGAAGTTGTCGCTATTTTTCCCGCATTTCTCGGTGAAGAAATCAGCAGCTACACCAAACCCTCTCTCGATGTATGCGCTCTAGGGAAGGCCGGTATTATAACGTATAAACACCTTTCGTTATCTCTCATCGTTGCTCAATGCTTCGCTGCTAGTCCTCTATGGAGCGCCGCGCCTCGTTGTTGCTTCGCGCTTTGTGTGTGAGCATCCCAGTTATCCAGTGGCTCTAAGTTGCAGCGCCATCTGTGAGGACGAGGGGCACCCTCCAAAGCGGTGATGTAGTATTTCTCGGGACGAGAACTGTCGTAGAACACGGCCGTGACCCGGTTGTGGTCCGGACATGATCGGGCGCATGTGTCTGCGTAGCCTGTCCGCTGTCAATTTGTTACGAAAAAAACAACCCCGTGTTTGCCGTCACGTTGAGGCTCTCAAGGTTATAAGGGTCTTATAACTTTTTTTGGAAAACAGTGCACAATTACTGGTAATCAATTCCAGGAAAAAGTAACTAAATTAAGCAGAACGTTACCCTTTGAAAAAGTAGTTAATTAATCACAGAATTATAAGAAAATATAATACGCTACAGGAAATCAATTACTTGTACCGCATTGCGTACAACGCCGATAGGAAGGACGTTTAGCGCTGTCGATCAGCCCGTGTCGTAGTTGGAGCCTCGGAGAAGCGCTACCGCACGACTCCTAGGGAGCACCGCTGTCAACCAGCCACGGCCCGCGAGGGACGGCGTGCCAATCTGCGGGACGGCCCATCGTGATCTTCCACTCGTCGGACTGTCGCAGTGACCAGTGTACAAATTGTGATCAAGGCGGAAAGCTGGGCTAGTTTGTGTGTCATCATAAATTGAAAGACTAGCGCTTATAACAAGGCTTTAGCCACGGTTCCTGGTGCAGAGGAACCCTCTAGAAGTCCAAGGCATATCCGTAGGCAGTTCCGCGCCGCCTCGAGAGTCTTCTTGCTTGCAGGAGATACTCTTTGAAGCGTCGGTAGACAATAGCACAAGGTTCATTCAACGTCGACTTTTTCAAGCGGAAGCATTGATCGGAAGTTGCCACCCCACCGCGTTCCCGCCATGAACCTTAAAACTTGCGATGCTGCAGTGATCCTCTCACGGAGTTTTTTTTTTATCTGAGGTGACCACGGGAGATTAGTCTATCACAACACCTAGGAACCGCTTAGATCGTGCATAAGGTATTCTGACCGCCCACCGATTCGAAGATAAAGCTGTTCGCAGCAATTAATTAATCAGTCTAACCTGCAAAGAACGCGTGAACGTCCGAGTCCTATGTTCGGCTCCTGTCAAGCTATAAACCCTTTGCAAGTACTCGTGCCCTGTCAAGAAAGTCAAGCCAAAATGCACGATCAACCACGTGAACAAATTAGTGGCCTGTTCTAGGGGCGTTGTAGACAAAATCGGCTAAACCTGTGGTGCCTGGTAATCGGCCAGACCAGAAGGTGATAAATGAGCGTCTCAGAGAACATCGCAGGAAGCTGCACCAATTGGCAATCAATAGAAACCTTGCCCAATACTGAAGGTCCTGCAAATGCAGAGCGCTGCTTGACGAATGCTCTGCCATCTGCGAACACAAAAACCAGCTCACACTCGAAATAGTAGAAGCTGAAAAAATATTGTGAACAAACAAAGCATGCGTCCGCACAGCATCAGTCTGACTCAAGAAAGAAGAATCAGATTTCTTGGCCGAACGAAAGGGATCTCGGGGTAGCAGATATAACAAGGGTTGAGCTTTCTGCGCCAGGGCGCGGTCTCGGTGCTAGTAACTTGAGCTTTTAATGTTTCCCTCTTTGTCTTTGTGTTTGTGCTTCTCTTGTGTCGTCTTCCGTAGCGCTGCTTTAACTAATTCTGCAAAAAACGTGCACATGCCAAAACTGCCTATAAAAAATGACCATTGACCTTTAGGGCGCCCTTTCGTGTCTCTTGCGAACAAGGCACCGGTAAGGGTGCCGAAACCTCACGTTCTCTACCTTTCCGCATCTGTTGGCGAGTGCACGTTTTTGTCACTCGCTAAAATTTTCCCTGACACGGGGGTCTGTCGAATCTTAGATAAAATGGCATGTAGTCTGTACAGTTTTAGTTGAGTAAATCTAATGCAATGCTGCGTGTGACCGTTGAAGACTTGCCTGAAACGCTCCTGGGCCGACTGAAGAAAACAGCCAGAAATTGATGATTCCATGGCAAACACTTTTCACTCGGCTCTTTCAAGAAATTTTATATATTCAACACGATTTAGTGTAATGTGAAATGTTACTTGCGCAGTTATTTCTGGCAGAAACCTTTTCTGGTCGTTTCAATGTTACTTGAAACTTATAGACGAGTGCAAAAATAGGTCACTTTCACATTAACCTTTTGTATTGCTATCTAAAATTTTCATAAGACTGAGGAAGCACCATTATTTGTTGTTCGGTTCCAAAAAACGGTGCTTCGCAATTTAGAAGAATTTTTCGCTCTCATTTTTAGTGAATGAAGGACCGCATTTACAATTTTCAAAAAGAAAAAATCTGAACGTCTTTCTCGCAACCAAGAAAATTTGTATGCGCTTCCTCAGACACATACTCACTGCTAGAATTTTTTTTTAAATTCAATATATATTTAATAGGGCAACTGTTAAGAGGAGGGATATTGAAGTAGCGCAAAGGAAAATTTTTGCCTATAACCGGCTGTAATTAAGTGCTGAGGTATTCGAAGTAACAATATTAAAATGTCCGGAATAAACAGCCTGCGTTTGTTCCTTTTCCTTCAGCTATATGCTAAGACGCATAGAGATATTCATCATCATCCCCAGCCTGAGCTATTCCTGTTATCCTTTTAAGATAATTTCTTTTAAAGGTGCACTAAACAGGATTCTAAGCTCGTCTTTCTACTGCGGGAATTCGACCTGTACGCTCCGAGAATTTTAGAAGCTTCGAATTTGCTGCCGATTTCCCTCTTAAATCAGGACAATAGTCGAAGCTTTTAAGAATGCTCGCGGACTGTAGATCGAATTAGTGCGATAAAAAGACGACTTCAGATTTTCTTTGGTGCATCTTTAACACACAAACGTTGGAACGCAAAAGTTATAGAGCATGTAGAAAAATCCTATCCTTCAAAGCAAATTTTCCTTGATTTGTTTTCCTCAGCTCAAATCAAAAAAGGACTGCAAGACACATGCTCCTGCTCTTCGACGTTATCCCCTTCAACACGCCCTGATTGAAGAAACTCGGCTGCGCGCTTTCGCAAACAGAAATCACATACCTGTCAAGACGAAGGTTCTATAATGACGGAAGGAGTTGAGATTTGTTAGCATTATAATGTTGCAATGCATTCAGATGCAAGTACAAATCAGCTGTCCAGCCAGCGACACGTCTGACAACGCTCTAAGAACTGAAACCAACTGCATCCACACACACACGCACATGCCACCCGACATCCACTCAGTCGCCCCAAAAGACCATCGACCGTCTTCCCTTCGCTAGTGGCCCTGCCCATCCTCATTTCCTCCTCTTGATTTCAGCCCGGATAACATCCAACACCTTTCTCTTTGTAGCCCACTCTGCCCTCTTCCTGTCCGATAAAGTTACCGCATGATCATGAGTGCGAAGCTCTTCTGGTGTGTGTGAGTTTTTGAAACCTCAATGCCCACAGAACGTTAATGTCTTTTCTATTAAGATAAAACATCTTTATTACTCTTTGCCACATGATTCGTTGTGCGAAGCAGACACATTCGGACCTTTCATATTTTATATCCGTGCCACACGCAAACAAGAAATTGCCGTAAATGGCTAAAGCCTTACATTTATCAATGCCATTATTTTCGAATTTGTTGCTACATTTCCACAATTAATGTTTTTACACGAAAGTAACGATGACGATAATGCTTGCAAGGCAGTGAAAAATTTCACACAAATATAAACCGTGGTAATGTGCACCGTATCCCCAAAATGTTAATAGAAAGCACTATAAAGTTTTTTTTCGCAGAAAATACCGCTGCTCTTGCTTGACAATTCCAAACAGTAGACATAAACTCGCGTGTCAGCGCACAAGCCGAGAGTATCTGTCAGAAGTGCTGGTAAAAGTGGCGCCCTTCGATCATAAATGCACTGGATATGCCTCATCTGACTGGATTGTTAAGAATTAACCATTTACTACTGGTTAGGAAGTTGTTACTAACAAACTTCCGCGCTTTTCGGCAAGTAGAGTGGAGGCAAGAGTACCCATTGCCCAGGCGAATGAGTTGTGGTAAACTCAGGAGCTAGCGAATGGCAGTAAGGCTAATGCCATTAAATTTATGTGTATATAAAGCACCACTCGAATGGTATTAAAACTTAAGGCGGTAAATATTTCATGGCATTAAAGATGCCGGTGGGGCACGGGTAATAGAACGCTTGTGGTATCAGCACAAAACGTTTCCTCGAGCTTCTTTCATTCTACCTGCTGTCAACTTTTGTCTGCTTCGTAGAAAATTTGTCCATCTAGCGCCATGGCGTGTGCAAAGGATCGTGCTTGGCTCCAATACTCGGTGACTTACTGATAGCTCGATGTGATAAGCGAGACGATGAAGTGGCTCTACGTCAGAGAGCCGTCCCTTCGCCTCTTCACTTTTATCCCGATTTGTGACATTATAATGAAACCACTGTTTCTGTTTTGCTCATGGTGATTAAAGTAGACGCTGTTGAACTTCAGACCGGTGGGCCAGCCGCTGCCGGCCAGAGGACACGTCTTGGCGACCCTAATGATGCAAGCAACCGGGACACCGTATTGTACTCGGCCACCAGTGATGACTCTTCAGCTGGCAACCGCTTCATCAGAGTCCTAATCAAGAAGGCAAAGCGAAGACTGCGGAAAAGTGAGGACTGGTCGTCGTAGAGTCCGTCCACGATCACCACGGAGCGTGGATCATTGGCACACACTGTCTGTGCCAGAGACTCCCGCCAACAATCTCAACCACATCAACAGGAAAGCCACTTTTGCGTTCCTGGAGACTCGTCCCAGAAGCAATTCAAGATGTAAGGGTGAATCGTTTTAGGAATGTCGTTGACACTGATGTCATGGACCGGTACGCGCTTGAAAGTTTGAGAAACATCAAACCACTCGGTGGCATCAGCGTTCGTTCCCGTGTCCTAGGCAGTGGCACTACGGCAGGCGTCATTTACGACGTCGACGTGCCCATTTTGATTCAACCAGCTACCTACAGTGTAGCCATACTGCAAGTTCAGCGTCTTGGGAGGACAAAGTGCATCAAGTCGGCCTTCCAAGGCGACTGCATTCTAATGTACTTCAAGGTTGGGCACTATCGGCATGTAGTTAGGCCTCTCGTCCCGAAGCCTCTCCAGTGCTTGAAATGAATGACCATCGGGCACATGAGTAGTGTGTGCAATTTCCTCATCGTGTGCGCACGGTGTACTCAGCCATACAGCGGCGATTCTTGCCGGGCACCAGTCCTTACGTGTGCCAATTGCCGCGGCCCTCATGACGCTGGCTCAAAAGATTGTCCTCGCGTGAAAAGGGAACGGGCGATACTCAAACAAATGACAAGAGACAATTCCGCGCACAGAGAAGCCGCCGCTAAGGTGCGACGACGTCGTCACCCTCGGCAGAGGTCTTCTAACAAATGTAGTGAGCATTGGAAAGGATCGTCCAAGTATTTGCACAACTTGTCCTGCCTCTCCGCATACTACTATAAGGAACGGGAGCCGTATGACTGGCGAAGCAGGGATGGTTGCAGCAGACGGGCCTTGGCCATCCCTGCCTGAGCTACACACACCCGCAGTGACACAGCAGTACGCATTGTGCACGCAGAGTCCTGAGCCTATTGCTAATCAAGCAAAAGGCCCAACCTCGTTCCAAGACTGGGACTGGCAAATGACTTGGCCATCACTCCCGAAGCACTGCACTCGCTCAGTGATAGAAAAGTCCCTGTGCACAAAGTGTGTTGAGCCCACTGCTGGTCGGGTAGTAGGTCAAGAAGTACGTAGTAGGTCAGGATTGCAATGCTGAAGTCAATCGTGAATACCATGCGTGTGCTGCTTTCCAGCTTGCACATTCCAGCTGCACAGAATGCACTGCAGATGCTGGATTTGTTCAATCGAGTGCTTGCAGCTGTCCTATAGCTGGCACAACACATCCTCCATCCCCATCGTTCTGAGAAGTCGGGTTGTCTTACGTTGCCATCACAATTATCAGCCGCAACGGCAAACAACCTTTCTGCATGCACACTGGAATGTCTGCGCTGAATGTCTGCCTCGTATTAGTAATGGAGGGCTGTAGATCTGTTCTACTCAGGTCGCAGCGTTCGGCAGCCCTCAAGGTGTGCAGGCTACAGCTGCGGCGGCCTGTGACTTTCAGCACGTTTATCATTGTTTGCCATGCTAGATACAGACCACATTTTTCTACTTTTTGTTCTTTTATGCCCCCCTCTTCTCTCTCCCCCACTGCAGGGTAGCCAACTGAAATATTCTTATGGTTGACCTCCTTGCCTTTCCTTTGTAACTTAACTCTCTTTATCTCGATATCACAAGCAACTGAATTAGAGCTTGAGTGACACACTCGTGTTTAAAGTCTCTCGTATTGTGAAAGATTTTCTCATTTTGTTTAAGTGTCAAGCCTCAGAAAACATTGCTCCTGAAAAAAATTGCAGAGAAACATTCCGTGGTTCAGAGGATGCTCTGCAACTAGCTAAGGAGCTCCCAAGCAATAGGAAGATACGCTTCCTTGATACCAAAATCAGTTTTAGACACGAGAATGTGTGTTGGTGTTTTTTCTCTCGCTCTCGAAGGGGTCTGTTGCCTTCCTCATCGGCCCACTCAAAACTACTCGAGAGGTGCAGTCTCACACTTCATCACCAACGCACTGCTGAGGTCGCGCATCCGCACAGTAGCGTTAAGTCTTCCAGCCCAGATCTAACTCTTGGTCCCAGCTGGCTATCCGAGGTGCCTATACTAACAGAAATCGCGGAGATCTTGGCCGGGAACAGAAGAAAAACTACACAAAAAGGCAACGAACAGAGTAATGCAGTTGCAGTCCCCTACATTCACAAGCTGGCGCACAATCCTGAAAAGATTGCCGGCAAAGCGGGAGCATGCGTTTTGTTATCCGCACCAAAAAAGCTCGCAAGCTTATGCAAAAAAGTGAATGCCCGAGAGAAAACCTGGGCAAGCTGCACCATAAAGCATGCCATCCCCCATGTGCATTGCTGAAGCAACGTCATATAAAAGATACCGCTATCGTGTGGACGTTGCTACATAGGTCAGACCGGGCGATATTTAAACAAACGGCTGAGAGACTACGCTCGCTTTGAAAAGGAAGACCCCGAAGCAATCTGGTAATTCATTGTCGCAAATAAGAAGGCCGCAAGCAATTCCTTAACCAGAATGAATCAATAAGTATGTACAGAGACGCGCGTACACGGGAGATATTTGAAGCGCTCCGGACACATCAAGAAGCAGACAAAAGAGGTAGCACAACCTCAATATTGCTCAGAAAAGCAGAAATCTAGTAATTGCAGGCTAGCAGTGGTTTTTGCTGTGTTTTGTGTTGTTTTTATTCGTTTCACCCGTCACTATTAACTACTCTCTTATTCATTCAAGATGTGTTGACTGTGTGACAAATTGTAGTGTCGCTCATGCAACTTTCGCGCCATCTTTCTTTCTTTTTGAGTCCATGTCACCTTCTTCCCTTGCTCGTTTTTTTTTTCACTGTTTCACAACGAATTATTGTACCAGGTCCTGCCAAGCAACTTTGTTCTAATTTTGGGTCGAACGTTTCGTTTTAAAGCTACAAACGCACATAAAAGTACGCCGAACAGATTCGTTGCAATGAAGTTTTAACTGAAAAGGTCAGAACTCTTGAAATACACGTCACATCTAGCTGGCCATTCGGTACCAGTTGCAAGAAAAGGTACACTCCTAATGCGCAAATTATGAGGCAATCGAATATAAAAAGAACCCATAACGTCCACGTTATGCTAGCATACCGGTATTCAAAAGCCCGTATTGAGATTTGGCTAGCGCCGCAAAAATTCCACAAATTGGTGAGCCATTATATATGAACATTTACCATTTTGTCCATTTTGCGCACCTCATCCAATTTTTTGTGAAAGACGAAACTCAGAAGAACAAGGCGGAAGGCTCCGGGGCAATAAACAAGCTCTTATCCAATCGCTGCCACTTCTCCCGCAAATGCTGTCTGAAAACGGCAGAAGAAAAATTGTTGAACACTTGCTGGAAGTCGTACCCTCGCTTCCTTTCTTGTTTTTTTTCATACAGCTTGCTGATATTGACACCAGTCATTCTGACCCGAAAGGGCAGGCTGCTCTAAGCATGTCAACATGAAACTGAGTATGCAAGTTTTAATGAATAATAATTACACAGCCTGGAAACGGTATGCCACGAATTTGCGACGCTGGGCAATACATGCTTAATAGATGGAAGTAGTAACGAGGTCAGACAGCGGTAATATTGGAATTTAGTGCTGTGGTTCTGAGTTCTGAGGCATTGATCCGCGAACTCAGACACGCCATTGCAGATCGGCAGGCTCCACCTTCCAGCAAAGCACTGTCGCAGCTCTGTATGCTCAGACTTTGTACCGGCTTAGGGCTGTCGCTTGGTTTTGTAGGCTTTTCCAGTGCGGACCAGAACACTGACAAATTTAAGAAGTGTAACAAGCAACCGTCAACGAGAAACAACGCACAAACACCACGAAAGTGTCATGTCCTCACTTCTGTGACCGCTAAACGGCAGTTCTATCACTGCCGTCAGCACGCGGGCTACACGATGGGCCGTCTTTACGATGAACTCAAGAGTGCTACGAGAATATGATAGCCAAGTTTTTTAACTAAACTTCCACTTCCGCTTTTGGCTCAGGGCCCAACGATCCACCTTCGTGATTTTGAGTTTTTTTTATCATTCTACACTTCCTTAGGCAAAGGTACCTCTTAATCGTCAATGCCACACAAGGTTCTCATACTACTTACTCAAGTTCACGATAAACCTCACGTCTTCTGACTTCACACGGACATTATATATTACATTTGAAAAAAGTCCCCAATACTCATACTAAGAAAATATTATCCACCGGGAGAAACAATGTTGCGTTCAGGAATAAATACCAAGGAAGCGCGCCTGATTTTCAACAAATAGAAGTCAAGAAGTCCAACCCCTGCTCGTAATATTTCTCCTGGCCAAAACAGAAGGGAATTTCGTTGTTGGTTGCTCCTTACCGCCTAAGCCGGAAGCCTGGTTCATATTGTTATTCTTCCACATGAAGATGGCCATGGAAGCTGCCCCAACTTCTATTCTCTTTTGCTGTCGCAGTCATTTCTTTCTGCCTCTGCGCGGCAGCGTGCAAGAGATGGCCGCGAATGCTGAGAAACGCATTCACTCCAGCTTGGCGTAAGGTACGCCCGCTCGGGGCAATCATGCCGTTTACCTCCTCTTTCCTTCAGAGCCCGGAACTGCCTGAGCATATCGCCGTTCAGCAGAAGTCGCGTGGAAGGCCGGCGTCGCTTGCCGCGGACGTCGCAACGCGCTGAAAGTTTTGCGCAGTCGGAGTGGCGGAAAATAACGACACGGTTTCTCGGCCCGCGAAGGCAGCAAACTTGAGGCCAAAAACAGAACGCGGCATCTCATGTCTATCAGCTGCCGCCGCTTGCCAGCCTCCAGCTACGGTGGGAGAGGCGCTGCCCATTAACAAGAGGTCACCTCTTATCGCTTTTTATTGCTGGCGAGGACTTCGGCACGGATCAGCTGTCAGTTCTCTTTTTGCCTTTTTTTTCTTTGTCGAGAACCGAAGTGTGTTATCACCGGTATTGAAAACAAGATATGCGGAGAAGGTACCGCATGGAAAATGGATTACTCATTAGCTAAGGGTCACAGAGGACATAGGGTGCTTCGTGTACGTGGGCAGTTGTTTCATTCACCACCCAGTGACCCGCATGACCACTTTTTTTTTCTTCAGTCATTTAAATGGACAATACGAAATGACTTATCAGCGCCCACGTTGCAAGAGAGGCCGGGGTGAAGAGAATCGGGGCTTCATTTGTGGTTTTCTCCGCAACTCAGTGAGCACTTCAAGCAGAAAAAGGGCTAGTAGTTATCCCCAACGGTATTAGTTTGGCGTAGCCTCTTGATTTTGTTAACATTTATTTCTAGAGTAATTTAAATTATCCTGCCCGTAAATTACAAGGAACCTGCGGAAGGATCACTCTCTGTACAAGCTGGCTTTTACGACGAAGCAGTTAAATGTGTCTCCCCGTGTACGCCGCTAGTAGACCATGACTTCTAGTAGAAATCATTTTTATTTGTGGCATGGGCATATATATGCGTGCGGAGTTATATCGCATTGAGACGCTAAAGAATCACTACATTCCTCACTGCCCTCGTGGAGTAAAATGATTTATTCTGTAAATCAAAAGGTTTGTTACATTCTCCCCTAACAATCTAATACTGTTAACTAAGAAATACTGGCGGAAAATAGCAGATGACATATGGCAGATGTTTGCGCGATCTGTCCTTCCGCATTCGTGAGAGCGTTCCGAGCACGATGCTAAGCCTCGGCCTTGGCTGCATTGATGTCTCTGTGCCACGTCACCGCTCGTCTTTTCATTGCCATTTCCGCAGACACTACAGCGCGATGCAGAGGAGGGTGCGGCATCTGCCAGGAACGGGCAGGGGGTGGTCACGTGATTACGGGCAATCAAATGGATGTACACGGGGATGTAGGCGTCTGAAAAAGGTTAGACGTTGACTTTTTTCCTTCAATCTATATGTTCCCAGAGAGCTACATAGCCTTCCATTTTGGCCGTACGGTTCCGCTCAGGTGGCTACTAACAAGTTTTCTCAGTTTTCCTTAAAGAGGCACCGCGACGTTTTGCTCAGCGCCGATTAATCTGATTAAACAAATTCCTTGTGCGTTAAAGAGACCAGTAGAAATCAATATTGAAATCGGAGCGTGAAAACGAACGTTATTCCACCTAAAGGTGTCAAATAAAAATATCAGAAGAAAACGTATTTCATCCGCCCATTTCACTCGTCGGGTGCTGATATTAATCGCTACCAGTCATAACCGTGCCTTGCGCACATTCAGCGGAAGATGCGCATGTTGACGGCGTCGTCCCGCCGTGTAGGCGCCGTAGACAGTGACAAACTGAGCAAAGGAAGCTCCCCCATTTTGCTTTCTTGCTGGGATTATTTGCTGTTTGCGGCCTCACCACCAACTGCACCCAGTAGCAGGTGGCAGTTAAGTTAATTATTGGTCGCATGGGAAGAGCAACCAGGTTGTCACGAGCCCCGCCGCTGGCAGCACCTGCCATCGTAGGGCAGTAGCCCATCGCTCAACCGCTGCACCACTGCGCAAGGAAGGTATGAGGACTCCCAAGGATCGGTGAATATAGACTAGAGGTACTAATTCTGCATATGTGGGCATTAACCCAGTAACGCTATCGTGTCATACCCTTAAGGTGGAGCTTAAGTGTACTCTCAAATTATTTTCGGCTGCCAGTATTGACGTGGTCTCTTCTCGCCAGGGCGCGAGATCACCGTAGGTTCATATTCCTAGTTTCGTCGCATTCAATACCGTCGTTCTCACGGACACCCGATCGGTCGAAACGCCGGAAGCGGATGTCAGTTCCGCTGTGACTGAAAGCGGCGGCACGATGTCACAGCGTTACTTGCCGCAGCAAAAGGCCGAGCAGAGTTATTGCTCATTGTCGGTGCCATTGTAGAGAGGTTATCAAAAGCTGCATCGTTCAGCCAGTGGACTTCAGTGAATACAAATTATCTTTTAGAAACTCTTTTCTGCACCGCGAACTGAAAAAAAAAGCAAGAAGGAGTGCTTAAAAATGAAATAACGTACGCAACTACGCATGGCTTTGCAGTGTGACAGATTGCGGCGGATGCAGCCGTCGATCGCCGATGGTAAATTACAGACAGCTAGTGTGTTCGCACAACACAGCGTTCTACATTTAGCTCAAAAGGAAAAAGGAGCGAAAAGTATTTGTGGCGTGCCCTCACTCGCTACGCAATGCAAGCTCACTGCTGTGCTCAAACAGCAAGTCACCGCGACGCCTAGCCGTTTGCAACATTGCTAAACATAATTTTCTGCTATGACCGGACCCCTGTGCCGATGGTAATTACTTTTCTCCAAGCACTGCGAGAGCAGCGAAATGCCGTTGTAATGCTTTTCTTTCTTCTGCAGCAAATAAATGAAAGGGATCAGCTAAAAAACATCTTGGTGTTTTTCTCTCTATGTATGCGCCCGAGGTCTTTGCTGAAGAAGTTTTCACAGTGTCTATGGCGCGAAACGCACACGTGGTCATTGACCCCCGAAAACTCACTTTAGAGTGATTAGTCAGACCAACGCAGACCAACAGCAAACCACCCATCTACAACTGTAAGTAACGCCGTAAAACAACCTATTGCGAGGTGAACGCAATGGTGTAGTGATGCGTCGCCGGCGTGTAACCATCCGCGCGATGAGCTGGTGCGCGCGCCCAGACACTGCGAACAATCATAATGCGGGACGTTCCGAAAGCTAATGGAGAGTTCTGGCCTAGCGAATGCATCTTTGCGTACATTTTTTCGGCACAATACACTTTATATCGCATCGTTCAACGTACGCAAACGCAGCTGCAACAACTTCGGTGAAGTGGCGCCATCTGGTTTTCTTAAAGTCAACCATTTCTTCGACAAATAAATTTCTCGTTAGGCCTAGGAGCTACCTAATCGTCCAAAGAAATAAAATAGGGGCCAGATTTAAAGCCCACCCAATTTGTTGTAGGCAATATGAGATGAAGCGAAACCCCTGTAAATAATATACTTCAACATGACCCGCTGAAAAACGCAATAACACTTATGAGCACTTCGAAGTGAGAATCTCCGCTGTAGAGCGCTCCGCCATGCTCATTAGTTATCTAATTGGTGCGCTTGAGCAACTCCTGTGGACCTATACCCTATGTGTGTGACGTCAAAATCCGGTTTCTTCCACACCTCTCACTAGACAGATAATTATTAGCCTATCTTTTCTACCCGGAAACCGACAAGTGTCACCTAGCCATTAATTCCTAGCGTGATCCGTATCTTCGGATTAACTGCCAATTTTCTGCCCATTACTGAGCTACCCTCTTGACCTTCTCCAACCACTCTTTAGTGGTCTCTTGTTTCTACTTTTTTTAAAATTGAGCATGGCCTGACAAATGCGAAACCCTATCCCTTCGCGTATTCGTACGGCGACATCACGCACAGAGGATTGGAGGGTCTTGCACTGGATAAGAATATGTTCTATTGTTTCTCTGTCTTCTATGCAGCAGCAGCAAACGTAA
The DNA here is from genome assembly GCF_052857255.1 of Amblyomma americanum. NCBI lineage: Eukaryota > Metazoa > Arthropoda > Arachnida > Ixodida > Ixodidae > Amblyomma > Amblyomma americanum. The sequence continues at coordinate 189,426,856 of NC_135498.1, read as the reverse complement.
TCCACACTGTCCAATTTTTGCTGGTAACACTTCGTCCTCAAGCACCCAGCCGTAGCCTCGAGAAGTAAACGACTTCCTTCGGAATTTCAAAAAAATCTTCCTTGAAATCTTACATTTAACTATCCTGTATGGCTCGAACGACGGCTTATGCAGCATTTTCTTTTGGCGGGGAGTATTTTCTGCGGATTGTACTTTCTGCGTCAGGGTTGTATTACTATCGGTTTCTTCCATTTGTCATTTGTATACAATACCAAGGTGTCTAGTTCTTCACCTCCTTGTACTATCGATACTGAGTTCGCATGAGTACCTGAACAATTTTACCACCCATTGTTTCTCATCTATATATGCCTGGATGGATGGATGGATGGATGGATGGATGGATGGATGGATGGATGGATGGATGGATGGATGGATGGATGGATGGATGGATGGATGGATGGATGGATGGATGGATGGATGGATGGATGGATGGATGGATGGATGGATGGATGGATGGATGGATGGATGGACGGACGGATGCGTGGGTGGTTGGGTGGGTGGGTGGGCGGATGGATGGATGGATGGATGGATGGATGGATGGATGGATGGATGGATGGATGGATGGATGGATGGATGGATGGATGGATGGATGGATGGATGGATGGATGGATGGATGGATGGATGGATGAATGGATGGATGGACGGTCGGATGGACGGATGGACGGACAGATGGACGGACGGACGGACGGACGGATGGATGGTTGGATACGACTGAACCCTTTAAATCGGGCGGTGGCCCAAGCCACCTAACCATGACTAATGAAATTTTACTCTTCTCTTGATTTTAGCCACCAATCAGATTGCCTTCGCTTGGTTACTTCTACCCGCTTAAAATCTACTTTCCCTTCACAGTCCTTAAACCCCAATTCCTTGGCTAAATCAGCCCCGCTGCTTTCCACTGTAGGGTGAACCCCTTTACAGAAAAGTATCAAGTATTCAGCCATTTCCTCCTCCTCTCCGCACGCAACGCACAACGTGTCTATCTCATGGTACCTGGCTCTATATGTCTTAGTCCACAAAACTCCCATCCTGGCCTCAAACCACAAAGAGCTTCCCCTACAATTATCATAGATATTTTCTTTGGCAATTTCCTGCTTAAAAGTTCTGTATGTTACCAGTGCTGATTTGGTCAGCATCCCTGTTTTCCACAGAGCTCTCTCTGTTTCTTTAACCTTTTTCCTAACTGATAATTGCTGATTTTCCCCCTGCTGCTGTCCATATATTTGCTTGTCAATTTTCTAATTATCTTTCTCCATTTCGTATCAACATTCCTTATATACAGGTATCTGAAAACTTTCCTAGCCCACTGATTTTCCCCCATTTTTCTCAATCGCCCCTCAAATGCTATCTTACTGCTAGCTTCTCTGCTCTCGAACGACGCCCATCGCATATCACCCTCTACCCCATGATTTCGTGTATTGCCATGTGCTCCCAAAGCTAGCCTCCCTACGCCGCGTTGTTGAATTTCTAACCTTCCTTGAACATCTGGTCTCATGCACACGACCGCATTACCGAAAGTCAGGCTAGGAACTTTCACTCCTTTCCAGATCGCTCTTACAACTTCATACCTATTGTAATTCCACAGTGCCCTATTTTTCATGACAGCTGCATTCCTACTAGCTTTATTCATTACATATTTTTCATGCTCTGTCAGATACTCAGCGCCGTTATTTATCCACACCCCAAGATACTTGTACTCATCCACTATTTCTACCGTGGACCCCTGTATTCTATGCTCGCCGACCTCATCATTAAATATCATGAGTGCAGATTTTTCCATACTAAACTTGAAACCTAATCTATCTCCCTCTGTACCACATATGTCTATCAACTTCTGTAAATCTTCCTTGTTGTCAGCCATTAGCACTATATCATCGGCATACATTAGTCCCGGTAATGACTGTTTAATCAATTCTCCTTGCTTGAAAAAAAGAAATGTTGAAGCTTAGTTCGCTCCTCTCTAGCTTTGTCTCCAACCCTTGCAGGTACAACATGAACAACAAAGGAGACAGAGGACATCCTTGCCTAAGCCCCCGCTGTATCTCTACAGGCTATGATACATTTTTTTCCCATTCGGTAAGCACTCTGGTACCTTTATATCTATCTTTCAAAAAATTAATTACACCATCTTTCACATCCAATGTGCCCAGTATGTCCCACAAATTTTTTTGAATAGCGTTGTCGTAGGCTCCCCTAATATCCAGAAATGCTAGCCATAGAGGCCTGTGTTCCTTTTCAGCAATCTCTATGCACTGCGTCAACGAAAACAGATTGTACTCCAACCTCCTTTGTATACGGAACCCATTTTGTATCTCCCCAAGCACCCCCTCGTTCTCTGTCACATATTTAGGAGCCTAAATTAAATTTTAAAGGAAAGAGGTGTGAAGAAGAAGACGTGGATTGACCGAAGAATAAAGAAGAGAAAGAAGAAGCATTCGATGAGGTGGAGAGAGATGATTGGTGGAGAAGCATTCGGCGATGTGGAGAAAGATGATTGGTGGAGAAGAGAAGACGTCGACAAGGCTCACGTGGACTAACACTGAGGCTATAAAAGGGCGAGTGAGAGCGAGGCACTGGGGGGAACAGCACAGAATCGGAGGCTTCGGCGGGTCAGGGACACACCGGCTGGAAGAGAGCGACGCCGGCTACTGCTCCGGTGAGTTCGCGCTCTACGGCATCACATCGTGGACTCCTGCCGTGCCTGAGCCCGTTCCAGGGAGTCAACGGAGGACGCTACCACCTGCTACGGCCAGGGGTGTCTCCAGCGCTGTTGCCACCCATCCGGGTGGTGCCCCCGACGCCAACAACACCGGCATCACCTCCACGGGCACTTGGACCTGGAGCATGTACGACGCAGCCAGGGACGCCAGCCCAAGCGCGTCGAACGCCGCCAGCGATGCCAGCCCAAGCACGTCGAACGCCATTGGACGCCGCCTGCACGGGTGACGAAGCAACCGCAGCCGTGGTGGACTCCTCTTCATCCGCCCTCCTCACACTACCTCTCCCCCGAGACACCGCCCCAGAGGCTGCAGAGGAAGCCGCCATTGCAATTGCCATCACCCGCACGGAAGCCCGGTACATTTTAACAGACTCAAAAACTGCAATTCTAAATTTTGCGCGAGGCCGAGTCCACGTCCCTGCTTTTCGCATACTGGGCTCGCCCGATGCACCCCCACCCCGCCATGTAGAGCTTATATGGGTGCCTGCGCACTCCGGGAATCCCGGAAACGAGGCCGCCAACCTTTTAGCCCGCGGTTCTTTAAACCGGGCTCAGGTGGCCTCGGATCGGGGATTCGCTAGGGAGCGAATGCACTCGTTCAGCGAGATGACGCAGGCCTACAGAGCCTCGCGCCAGCTCTACCCCCCGCCCCACCCCTCCCTAGATAACAAACACGCAACACTCTGGCGCAAACTACAGACACACACACTCTCCTCACCCCTGACCCTCGCCCACTATCATCCCTCCTTCCCCACTCCTGCCTGCACCTTGTGCCCAGAACCCTTCGCCTCCTCCCTCCACATCCTCTCCCTCTGCCCGGCGGACCCTCCCCCGCGCGGCCTAGAGGACCTCAAGACCTGGGAGGACTGGGAGACCCTGCTGCACTCAGAGGACCCGGCCGTGCAGACCATCGCCACAGGCCGGGCTGCCAGTGTTATGGACCTTAGGGACATAAACACTTGAGTGAAGTGGGGTCGTGCGGGGACCCAGGGGCATGCCCCGATTTCCTCTGGACAATAAAGTTTTTCTCTCTCTCTCTCTCGAACGCCACCTCGACGCCGCCTACTGGATCCATACAACGCCGCAGCCACACCGAACCAACCGTGAGCACGAACGCCGACCGCTAATAGTAGAACGCTAGTAGTAGACGCTAGTAGCAGTGTGCCCGGGTCGTGTGTATTTATAGTCTGTTTTGTGTTAGTTTTGTTAGTTCTAGGTTCTAGTGTGTGTGTCACGTAGGGTGTATTAAATGTGCATTTCTGTGGGTACACCTGTCGCCTAGTTCATTCTTTCGGTCCGAGTGTTCTCCGGGGAGATCCGTGACATTCTCCACCCAAGCCTGCAATCTGTCCTTTATAATCTGCATCACCACCCTGTACGCCACAGATGTCACTGTTATGGGACGGTAGTTACGTCAGCTTTGCCCCCTTTTCTTTATATATCATATTCATTCTACTTAATCGCCATTCATCGGGGACTTTCCCCTCCACTATCATTTTATTCACTACCTGTATTAATGTTTGCTCGGATTTGGGTCCTGGCTTCTTTAATAACATAATCGGAATAACGTCTGGTCCTGTTGACGTGCCACTAGAAACCTTCTTCTCTGCCCTTTCCCACTCTCTTTGCTCAAGTGAAGCTAATGCAGTAACCGGTCTATCCTCTTTCGATAAATTATGGGCAACATTTCTCTATTTAATTTTTTCTGTCATCCTTGTTCCTCTATGTGTTTTATCGCTTCATTCCCTTCTAGTTGAATACCCTAATCTGTAACAATAAACCTTTCTTCTAACCTAGTCTTATTACTCATTGCATTTAGATGCTTCTAGAATGTTTGAGCTGATTTTCTATCTTCTTTATTTACTTTTGACATCCATTGGGCACCCTTTCTTCCAATTTTCTCATTAATCAAATAGGATGCTTCCCTTCTACACTTTATGAAGGTATCCCATTTTCTGTCTACTTCAACTTCTGGTTCCCCCCTCTGCTTGGAATATCTGTGTTCCCTGGATGCTTCCTGACGTTTCTCTATCGCCCTCTCGACCTCCTCATCCGACCAAGTCTTGGGCTTGCGTCTTTTCTCGTTTAGCTTTACTCATAGCATAGCTAGCTCTTGCTCCAGTAATCAAGTTAATTTGGTATAAGTCTACTCTGTTTCACTATCCTCAAGAATTACTTTCTCAATTTGTTTGGCTGCTGCTTCCAGTTGGTTTTCTGAGTAAAAATTCTCCTCTGATTGTTAGTCTCGCTTCAGTCCTACTTTGGTTTCTCTTCTGAAACTCAACTTGATACGCTTGTGGTCACTACCTAGACTTCTGGAACCATGTTCATCTATGCTCATTACCCCTAAGCTATTATACATCCTCTGTGACATCAATGCATAATCTATCGTCGAGTGCAGACTCTCTGCCTCCCATGTTATGAGCCCTTCACACTTCTCGGTACTGTTGCATAAAACTAAATCATGCCTGTCACACATGTTCTGCAGCATGCTTCCTGTCGAATCTGTATACCCATCCAGGTCTTCTATATGGGCGTTCATGTCGCTTAATATATTTATCTCGCCCTGTCCTCCTAGCTCATCAATGTCACGTGCAATACATTTTAACATTTTCCTGTTTTCCTCTTTGGCGTTAGCTCCTGTCCACAGGTATACCAAGCCAAGGAGTGTTTGCTCCCCTGCCACTTTTCCTTTTAGCCATAAATGTTCCTTGCATCCCAGTTTAACCCTTTGAAAATTCTTACTTTTTTGAATGAATTCTCCAATTCCACCCCCCCCCTTTCTGCTGCCCTCTGTTCTATTGCAATATTCCCATGTGTAGTCTGGGTTACAGGGTGGTTGCTCCATGTCTCTAAGATGCGTTTCCACTAATCCATATACCTTTAATTCCTCCTGCCTTAACTGTTCTTGTATTTCCTCCCATTTCAGTCTATTCCTGCCACCTTGCAAGTTTATGAAACATATATCTGAATTCACTTGGCCCTGGCGCTTGTGTCTATTTTTTCTCCTATGGTTCCATCGTCTCTTTGATCTTGGTTCTTCCTTCTCTGCACTGATTCCTTCAGAGCTATGGGTCCCTCAAAAAAAGCTGTTGCCTGGCGACCTATCCTACTACCCACCCTCTTGCCAGCGGCACCACTTTAGTGAATGCCATCCAGTGCAAAAAAGTGGGGCCTGGCCTCGTACACATCCCTGTTAACTTCCATTACCCCGTAACTTAGTCGTCGACTCATTAAACTAATTACACGGTTAACCTCAACGTTCGTCCTTTCCGTTTCGCTAGCCTGCCTCTGAACCTCTGGGATTGTGCATATGGTCACATGCACAACCTCAGGGGCCTCTCTAAGCCTACACATCCCCACTTCTCACTGCTTCTCGAGATTCTAGCTCCTCCCGCTCAGCACATCGTTGAGACCAGCATGGATAACGACAAGGTGTTCGCCATCCATGCTGCCCCCCACCACCTCCTGGGCTTTGGCCATTGCATCTACCATGCACTTCCCTGACTGGGCCTCCACCTGCACCCGCCTGTCCGCCTTCACTGTCGTCACAACTCCTCCATCAACCCTCGCTACGTTCGAGTCACCGACTATCAGAACCCTCCTCCGCTCTAACCGTTCGCTTCCTGACTTCGAATGTTGCCCTCTGGATCGCACTACCTGTCTCCCCCGCCGCCGTACGCTACTGTCGCGAGTTTTTACGTCTCTCTCTTCATCACTCAAAGCCTGCTGCGCTACAGCACTGTAGGATCGACGAGCCTCGTCCCCCACCTGACACTGCTCCGAACCGGGGTGCCCTGCCAGCCGCGACCTGAGCGCTTCTACCTGCTCTTCTAGCTGGGCCCGCTTTTCCCGCTCCTCCTTCAGCTCGCCCACAACTCGCTCCAACAGGTCGGCATTATCCTCCTCCCTCTTAAGCGACTCGGCGACCTGGCATTCAAGCCACCACGCCATCTTTCTGTGTTTTGACCAATCCGGTCTGACCGAAAACAACTGTTTCTAACGAAGAAATTTCGAACACAAGCCCCGGTTTACCGGTCTGTGACTGAGGCGGCCTCCAGAGGGCTGCTGGACCAGGAGGTCCTACTACAAAACATATCATCATTGCTTTCTTCTTTCAATAAAAATTATTCTCTCTCTCTCTTCTCGCCTCTCTTTTAGTTGTGGTAGTTATTGACTGTAAAACGTTTTATTCGTCGAATAGAGCTTGGTGCTAAGAACGCGTTGAGGGGTCGAGAGTACATAGCCCTCGAAGATTTTCAGCCCCCCCCCCTCACCCAGAACATGGGTTCTGGGTCAGAACTAGCCAGCACGGTCTCCCACCGCTCGAGAGAAGGAGCGGTAACTAGGTAACCCGGGGGTGGCTCATACAGGGTGTGATCGTAGTTGGCTCGTTCGCCGCAGTGTTTACAGTTCAGGTTGTGTTGATCAGGATAAGTGTGCGCGAGGAGTGACGGGGTTGTACCGATACCGTCTCTAGACGATGCCGTAACCTCTTGTTCTTTAGTCAGATTTTTGGTTTGGTGATGGTACGTGGTCATGGAGTCCTTCGTAAAATTTAGGGAGCCAGACCTACCCACTGCCCAGTCGACGAAAATTCGGGATTTATTGTGGGCTGCATCGTTTCCCGGATTTTCCGAATGGGCTGGGACCCATAGCAGTTCAAAATAGCATGATGAGAGCTTGCTGACGTTAAGTATTTTGAGGAAGTGAAATTCGCCCTAATTTTTGATAGCCCTTTTAGAGTACGTAAGAGCGTTGCTCTCTTGGGTAAGCGCTACAGCTAGAGCTATAGCTGGCTCTTCTGCCGTTTCAGAGAATTTGGTTTTGTTGGTTGCTGAGACGAGTGGTCACCGTTCTCGTTTACAACCACACTTTCAAAGGCATTTATATGTTTGCATTCTGGCGCATCTAGATAAATTGCTCCGGTGCGCTGTGCGTATTTATTATGTAAGGCTTTGGCTCGTGCTTGTCTTCTACCCTCGTGATGCATCGGAAGAATGTTTTGTGGGAAGTGGTTTGATTAGTACAGCTGCCCTATGCCCACGGTGCAAGTCTACTTTAAAGTCTTTATTCATAGATTGAAAGTTAATTCCAAGATTGGTTGGAATACTCCTGCTTGTTGTGGGATTGGCTAATATCGCCTTTGGGCCATTAAACGGGCTTCTTTCAGTTCAATGTAGGAGCTGTGTACTCCTAAATTTGTAGTTGTGTTTAGGAGCGTTTTGTTGTTATCGAGCATTATTAGCTAGCTGTTTTTTAAATAACCCGTACATATAGCCCTGTTTTTTTCTGTACATATTTCTTATGGCTTTCAACAAATAATGTTACAAGCTCCGTGGCAACAGCATGCGAAAAAAAAACGATTGTCTATTAGTGTAGTTAAGCCAAATGCGAATTACGTGCTCTAGCAGTTTAGTTTTTTCTTTGGTTCCGGCGTTCAGATGGCTGTAGTTCGGATAGCGATAACGGGTTAATGTCTATATACGCGGAATTGCTCATTCTCTCAATTCATAGATCCCTGTGAGTCTTACCGCTCCTGGCGCAGTGGTGCAGCGGTCAGGCGATGCGCCGTTGCTCTTCTGTTGAAGGTGCTAGCATCAGTCGGACTTGAGTTGCGAACCAGGTTGCTCTTCCTGAGCAGCCTTTCATGATTAATTTAGCTGCTGCCTGACACAGTGGGCAGGTTGCCAGGTTTCGAGGGCAGGCTGCCAACCCCCTGTGGGCAGGTGAGCAGCCTGCCACAAAACAGGCTTCAGACAAACAGACAGGCAAACACACACCGGGTAAATGCGGGGAATTACCACTATAAGTGCTTGCGCACTAAAAATGACGGGCGATCATGCCAACTGCTGTGGCAAAGCTACCTTCTGCTTTATATTGCTCGCCTTCGCGATGTGTTTTTGGATTTTATTTCAAGGTAACTTTTTTGTTCTGCTGATGTGTGGGCTTTTGGTCGGCGGAGGCTTATAGAGAAAGGCGATAAATGGAATCTGTTTAGAGGGTAGTGGTCGGTATGTGGTGGGCTCCTAACAAGGGCTTCTGAAGAGTAGACGTTTCTGCAGGGTGGAGGAGGATGGACCTTGTGGAGAGTGGAGGGAGGTGAATTAATGCTCTTGCTCTAGTTGGTGTTACCTTAAGAGTGTACAAATAGGTGGAGAGTGGAGGTGGGTTGTTGGTGGGCTCCTCTCATGTTCTTCTGCCGGGTGGAGGCTTTTCGAGGATGTAGCTAGGTAGCGCGTGCCGCCCCTGGAGGTGCAGGTTGACAGCGTGAAAGCTTTTGCTCTCGCAGGTAGACGCTGCGGTTTTGCCGATGAGCCTGTTACTGCTCTTGCTTTACAGAGGTCCTGATGGCTTTAGCTGACAAAGCAACTCTATTATCCCAACTGTATTGTATCCCAACTATAGCGACTATGATTATGGGTATTATCCCTAGAGTAGGAATAATTTTTAAATAGCGAAAATCATGAAAAGGCAGCAGTAAAGCGCTTGCCTGTCAGCCTCGCGACTGCGCTCAGGCAGACCCTAATGAATATTTAGTCTCTTGACCGATACGGCCATCGCTATCACCTCGTTAGTCCAAGGAGGGGACGAGAAGCTCAAGAATGTTCCTGTTTCTGCCACACTGATGAAGGGAGCCACGTCCTTTTTTCCCTCTATCCTGGATTAATACAGGCGTTTACAACAGCAAGAACGGCACACGCTGCTGTTTTTCAACCCGCAACACTGATCCTATTTTTTCTACGACTTTTTTGCCGCTACATGTCCCTCAATTGGTTTTATCTGCTAATGTGATTAGAACTCTTGAAATAAACAAACTTTTCCCCGTGCTTCCGCCCCGGCGCTCCCTGGATGTCGAACCAAGAAAGAGGAAGCAGAGGAAGAGGGCCACTCATAAGGTAAGGTGAAGAATATTGTTGTGCTCGGCTCGGCCTGCTTTTTATTTACCTCAGGCCCCCGGATCTTATGTCTTTCACTTAAATGTGGTCGGTAAGCTGTATAGCTCGTGAGACGGACCAGAATAGAGCCTTGAACTGCACGTTGTGCTCATTGCCTCGTTGCCACCGAGCTTAAAGGGAGACTGAGGCGGTTTTCAAATCTGCTAACCTTCTAGGCTTTTGAAGTATACTCATTGTTGATCTTGCTTGTGAAGTTATTTTTTCAGTTGTTGCAAAAGCATCGCCACAATCACAGATTGAATGCGCGCCGTTCAAATCTCCCGCGTCCCGAGAGAGCGCAGGAGAGGAGAAAAGCAGAGAGGAAAACCTCCTCCTTGTCGGCCCGTGTGACGTCATTTTGAGGAGCCGGAAACCCTGCGAGTCACCCGAACGTGCTTTCAGCGCGCGTTGCTCCTCGTGTTGCCTGCGTTGTGGTCGTAATCCCAAAGTGTTTCAGCCAAGTTTTCAGCATCCGACCACGTGCAGCCGATCTAACATGAGGTACTGCTGTGCGTTCGGGTGTACGAGCACCTACGGCCGCGACGATGTCGTCTTCCACACTTTCCCGAAAGATCAAAAGCTCGCAGCGCAGTGGGTCGTTGCTGTGAAGAGGGAGAATTTCAAGCCGACCAAAGCAAGCGTACTCTGCTCGAAGCACTTTCGTGACAGCGACTACGTGCAGAGCTTGTCCCTAATGCGATCGCTAGGGGTTTCTGTCAAAGGGGCACGGCTGAACCATGACGCGGTTCCTTCACTATTTTTGCACAAAAGAAGCATGCCACCACCGCCAAGAAGTGCATTTGCTAAAAGAAGGAAACATGAGGTGAGTGCTTCTACTTCCGATTTTAAATTCATTACTCTGCGGCAATTCTGGTCTCATTTGCGTGTGGAGCTTTGCATGAAGCGTTGACCGCGAGGAGCGCACGCGGAGAGCGATCCCGCGATGGTACGGGCACAGCGCCGCGCGGCTGTACTCGGGTTTCCTTTTCTCGCGCAAGGGGATATGCTATAGAGACCCCTGCGCTAAACGTCACTTACTCGTCAATGAAACACTGCTGATGGTTCCTCGCATGCAGACGGGACGGGAAATTATAATGGTAATGGTCTTGCCCATGCGCACTGGCGCCTCGCTATTCCCCTATTTCCGTAACCGATAGCTTCACACTTTTCAAATCTGTCCAATTCCGATGTGGTTATGCAAATGCGATAAGTCGGCAGGCGTCATAGTATTCTTACAAGGTAAACATACATTTCGATGATCGCCAAACAGCCGAGAACGACTTCACATACGCGGTTTTCTTGCTTTGATAGAAACATTTTCAGTAAAGAGCAATTCAGTAATTCAGTACACTTTTTATCCTTCCAGGTCCTTCCAGAACTGCTTGGAGAAGGATCAAGCGTGGAAAAACTTGATCCAAAATTGGGCAGTCCCTCTGGTAGCCCAACAGGTAATGACGCTACATTCAGTCTGAACATTTAGTTGTGCATGCCTATACTGTGCATCAAATCATGTCTCAGTCTGTGTTGCAGATGTCACAACAGAAGCTGGAGCAGATCTTTGTGCAATGCGACATGAAAACTTCGGCGTGAAAAATTCACTAAGTATCCTCACTCTCACTGGTAATGGTCAATCTTCAGCAAGCAGAGTAATGCAAGGCATTGACGCCTTACACATTATGTGATAACCAGCTCATTATTGCAGATTCAGCACATGATGCAACGCTGGAGGTCAAACTCACAGAGTCTTGTGAGGGAAGACACAAGTCTGTCCAAGCAACGATGCGGCCAGCGACAAAAAGCACAGCTGTACAGGCATGTGTGAAAAGAAGCATGGCATCACACCACTCTCAGACAAAACCACACACTGTATCTATCGGTATGTGCCTCCACAATCAGCGTACATTTTTTATGCATGCATTTGTACAATAATGACGGGGAAGGGGGCAAAGCGCTATAGAGGTTTTCAGTTGTACTAAAATTTCCGCATATTGTATGTTGCGTGCAGTGGTAACAACTGCTAAATGCAGCTGCACATATCACATGATTTTTAGGCATTCAGGTTGGCAGCCCCATGATAAATGTAGCCACTCAAACGACCATGCCAATCCAAAGAGAGGCCATTGAAAATGATGACAGCACAAAAGACGAAGGTGGAGATGAGGACTACGATGATGAGGACTACACTCCATGCGAAGAATTTGAAGAGAAGTATGCGATTTATTAACAGTATGATAAAAACCTGTTTGCCCTACTTTTACTCTGGTGCCATAAACATTCACTCATGTTTTTCATGCAAGGTAGCGTGTTTAGGCTGTCCACTGCGATTGAAAATTTGCCCATTCTCTTCCAGGCACAGATGTGTCGGAAACTCCCCAGATGAACCCGGCAACAAATTTTTTTTGGTGCAGGAGAAGTACCTTTGGAAGCTTTTCCAGCTGTGCACAGAGTGCCTCGCAACTCGTACAGTCAGATTCGAGTGTGAAGGCACACTTCTAGAAGTTTATGGGGAGTGTGCATCTGGCCATTTTGTTTACTGGTGTAATCAGGACGTCGAAAAACAGCAGCCGATGCTCAACCTGCAGCTTTGCGCAGCAGTTCTCTTCTCTGGATGCAACCCAACAGCTGCACTGAGAATGCTGGCTTCAATTGGTGTACCGGTTGTGAGCAACAGGACATTTTTTGCAATCCAGCGTTCATATCTGTGGCCTGCAATTGACAGGGTAAGGAGTCATTGTGAAGAAGTTTCCAGCTTTCTTTGCATGGTCAAGGTCCAATGCGCACTGTTTTGTTTTCAGGTTTGGAAAGAGCAGAAAAGTCTGCTGCAAGAGCTGCAAGGCCAACAGGTGAACCTTGCTGGAGATGGACGGGCTGATTCACCAGGATTTAGTGCTAAATATGGCACGTATACTCTGATGGACGTTGAACGCCACAAAGTCTTGCATTTTGAAGTCGTGCAGGTGCGTTTCCACTTTGCTACAACAACGTTCTGTAAATTTCTATAGCTCACTAATGCCGCCAAATGAACTGTAATGCAACATTTAAATATCATGACTTCTTTCTACAGCACATGCATTATCATTGGCTTAGCCTTGAATCCCCGTGCTGGTAGACGAAGCATCAGCACAGCACTACCATTGTTAGAAATACAAAGATTTATTTTCTTAAAAATAGTTACAGCTGGGAGGAGAGACCTCAATGCATGCAGTCTTTTTTTAATTGGTAGACACGCTACACATCACTCAATATCCTTTGCCATTATCATACCACAGTCCAATGATGCTGGCGGCAGCTGTCGCATGGAGTTAGAAGGCCTGAAACAAGGCCTTGCTTTTCTGGAGAGTGAGAGCATCAAGGTAGCAGTGCTGGTGACCGACCGTCATACACAGATCAAGTGCTTTCTCCGCAACAACAAAGCTGCAATCGCCCATGAGTTCGACGTGTGGCACATGGCAAAAGGTATCTAGCAGCTGCGGCTTTATGGTGGCTGGTAAAGTGTTATTTTCAGCATATTATTGGAATATATTACATTAGTCCTATTTTTTTAATATGCACTTTAGGTATCACCAAGAAACTGCACACAGCTGCAAAACAAAATAACTGCAAGGAACTTGCACCCTGGATTAAGTCTGTGTGCAACCATCTGTATTGGGCGGCAGCATCTAGCGAAGGCAAAGCAGAACTCATTGTGCCCAAATGGCTGTCACTTCTTAACCACATAAGGGACATCCACACACACGACCAGGCATCGTTCCCCACGTGCTTGCACGGTGACATCGGACCCAAGCAGTGGCTCAGAGAAGGTATGTTACATTTTGTAATGAAAATATGTGAAAGGCCCTAGCGAAGCATAATTAGGCACATCTAGGTATGATATATTAAGTAACAAAATTCCAATAAGAGAGGGTTTCAGGTACGAAGACATAATCTCTAGAGTACTATTCACTGCGTGTTTACAGGAGGTATTCACAGACCTCAAATGAGAACTGGCGATAAGAGTTAATGAAATTTGGTGATCACGTTGCCTTGCTAAAGAACTCGGAACTCCAGAAGAGTGGAAAATGGGGCTAGTTGGTGCATGTTTGTCATTTTTCGAAAGCGCTGAAACAACACGGACAAAGAAGGGACAGACAGGGATGAGCACTTGTCCATGTCTGTTCCTTCTTTGTCCGTTTTGTTTTAGCGCTTTCGAAAAATGAACTCGGAACAAACTGCAAAGCATTATCGATGACCTCGACAGGCAAAGCAGAACAGTGGGTCTAAAAACTTTATGCATAGAACTTAAGCAACGTCCAACAGTCTCTGAAGCGAGCAGTGGTTTATGATAGGCAGCGAAGCATTAAAAGTGGGAAGGGAAGAAGTCTAATTAGTGTAGGTAATGACCGCAGATCCAGACCATGTGAGTGAAAGAAACAGGATAGTAAGAATAAGGACCAGTGCATTTAACAATTATGCTGAAAATTGAATGGTAATTTACCAGTATCGCTCAAGAGGAAATTATACAACAGCTGTATCTTACCAGTACTCACTTATGGTGCAGAAACAGAATTAGCAAAAAAGGTTGAACTTAGATTGAGTACAATGTTGCAAGCTGTGAAAGTGAAAAGTGTAACATTATGATATGAAGAGAGCAGAGTGGGTAAGTGAACAAACGAGTTAATGATATCTTAGTAGAAATCAAGAGGAAATGGCAGGCAATGCAATGGAGAGGCTGGACAACCTATGGTTGTTGAGGGTTCCAAGATTTTCCAAGAGGGTTTCTCTGGATTCCAAAATTTCAGCTACCTGTGCAGTGCAGCAGAATTTCAATGAAAAGCTTCATGAGCTAAGCAAATAATGGCTGTTTGTTTCTTCCATACCATTTATTACAGTGCACCTCAAATACCAATGTTTATTAAAACTATCGAAACTTATAAGATGTGCATTACTGAACGCAAGTTTATTTACAGGTGCACTGAAACACTTTTTAACTGGTTGATGCAGAGCATACAGCAAGCTGCACACTTAGAGCTTTACAAAGAGATGATAATGGCCGTTTCTTTTTAGAATCAAAGGCTTTCCAGAAGCTTCAAGACATTGCAAATTCTAAGGCCCTTCTGCAAGACATGCCGCGGCTATCTACTAGATATCAAACCTATGGATTAGAGGCTTTTCATAGCCTTCTAGTGCATTTTGCACCAAAGACCTACCATTATTCGTATTTGGGAATGAGGGCCAGGTAAGCTGTTGTCTTCTATTATCTACTTTTACAGTCAGAAGCCATCGATATCACAAAACAATTGTGTTAAACAAAACAAATGTTAGACATGCATCTGTAGAAAAAGTGAAAGGCATGTAGGCACGTGCCGCAACTATATGAACAGGTGCCCATCTTAAATTACACTTACTGAAATTGTCAATAGCTGCATCATTTCTTATGTCGTATAAACAGAAATTAAGAACACAGTCGACCGAATCAGAAGGGGTTTTACATGCCGACACTTTGTGGAAATTTAGAGTTTCGGCTGTGTTCACCATGCAAGCACTGCATTTTCATTTTCAATCCGCCCGGCAACTGAGGCGATGCTTTGTTCTCATAGCTCTTCAAAAGTAGTACTTTGCTCCTTCAGTATTTTCATCACGCGTGCACATGGTGCTTTCAAGCACTAATTGCTAACATGGTGTTGTGCTCAACTCCCATCAGTGACCTTCTTTTGTCACATGATCTTTACAGTTGGACTGTTTACATATGTTACAAGGTGACGCGTTTTCACACTGTCCTGTGCAACTTTTTCAGGACCCAACTTGCTGTACTTCACTACAACGAGAACAGTGGACGTGGTCAGGCACGCACAAAGGATGGCACACTTCGATGGTGTGTGCGTTACCCAAAGGCAGCAGGTGGTGACCCAACAGCTTGTCCAGTAAAGGAGTCACCCACTCATGGTAAGCTTGCACCACCTAGTTTATTTGGTCACGAAGAAAGTGAATATTGCACATGCTACAAGATGAAATGCTCACACAGGCTACGTCAAACGCCTCCTTGACAAGGTTGTGGCCATGGCTGAGACCATGCAGCCTCAGGAGAGGAAAACTGCTCCAGAATCTCGTCCACCACTCAGCAGCAGTTTTCCAAAGGCCCCAAAAGAGAAGCTGGTCGAGAAAAGAAAGTCAAGGTTCAACAGACAATGATCAGTTTCTTACCATCTGCAGAGAAAATACCGGTAAGTAGTATGGGGTTTACCGCATGTCCCAAATCTGAATGTGGCTTGATAGCCATTGTGACAGGTAAAAATGTACAGCGAAGGATGTGATGACATGCACCGTATACTTTAATTAGAGAAAACTAGTTACCAAAATGTTTGGTTCGTCAAAAAAAGAAAAACAGATATTACTAAACATAAGGCAGAGTAGGAAAAATCATGCAGCCACCAGAAAGTATGTAGACCACTGTGCACTATACGCTGGGGATTGCGTAGATTATGAAGGAAAAAAATGCAACCTTGATAGCTACTTTAACGCCTCTATCCTTTCCTTTATGGCATTTTTTTTCCTTTAGCTTTTTTTACCTATTGCTGTTTTATTGCCATCGTTCATTTTGATTCTGTTGCATATTTTTTGAAAAGGTGGGGGGGTCTGTTTTTGCATTCTTTTCATGTCAGTATGGCTATTAACCTGCTTCTCCCCTACCTGTAGGTGACAGCCTCCATGGCCAGGCAACAGCTGTTTGAAGACCAAGTGTGCCATCTTCCAACCCTCCTCACTCCACTCCCCACCATAACCCCAGTCCATCCTCCTTAGAGTGAAGGGCCTATATAACCCCCGCCAATGATGACCGCACTTGACCTGACAAAGACAAGTCCTCTTGTTGGAACGTTGGTCGCTGGACTGAGGCTCTCCCTTCATTTTATTTTTTTAAGATTGAAATCTCCCATACTTGTTATCTGCCATTACGAAAGAACCAATGCACTACTACCACTTATTTAGCAACCATTGCTGTCTTCTAGAAAATATTACTAGCGACAGACTGTGGTGAACACACCATACGCTATACGACAGTATCTGCGTGATCTTAAAAGCGTTATGCTTCAGCATTTCTCGACAATTTGCAGGCTAGCACGAAAGAAGACTTAATCATTTTGCTTAGTGTGCTTCATGGAATAGTCATTTGGTAAGCAGAAAAAAAAAACTTTTTTTTCTTGCCACCTTTCTGCTCTGCATTTTTACGGTAAACATGTTGCAATTTTTTGGGCCTTATTGATTGGAAGGGCAATGATGGTGAAGAAATGGACAGAAGGCACATTTGTAGCTAGGAGTTCAGTGTGTTGGCCCTCGACTACGGCACTTTCCACCAGACTATATACGTAGCTCAATTTTTCACAAAATTTAGTTGAACGATATTGCATCCATCATTGTATCCAGTGTTGGATGTCTATGTCTAACCATTTAACCATGCATGAACTGCAAACAGACCAACTACCTCAATCCAAAGCCACACTAGGGAGACAGCTAGATGCCAGGGCAGACTACAAAGGAAAGTTTCACCCCAATTACAGATCTTCAGAGGTGATTTTTTGTCCTTGACACAAGTAGGTTTTGCATTGCCAACAGGCTTCCAACATGGTTTTTATTTTTTCTGTGACAGTGTTTAATTTATTTTATAATTCGCAGTAGCAATTCTGACATGACTAGAGTTTTATTGCTTTAGCTTGCCCTTCTAAGCGTTCGATAAGCCAAACAGACCTTCTCTCTTATTTCAGTTCCCTGAACAAGTGTCTACTGTGCATGCATCCATATGCTGCTAGCGTATAATTACTGCACGGAGCCCTCATATTTGCATTTATGCCCAAGATTTTAAAAAATAATTTAACTGACGTAAAATCTTATTTGAAGTGGACTTGCAAACTCACTCAGCTGTAGAAGCTACGATTTGTTTAATCCCTGCAGCTGCATCTTTCAAGTTGGTGTTAGTTCAGCCTAACTGCCTTATTTTTTCTGTCATACTGAAGAGCCTCATATGATCGAGAATTTTAGGGCAGCGTCATCAACTCCCAATAAAGCAATGAAGTTTTGCTAACTCGGACATACTTGCTTAGCACCGGCGGCAATAAATGCCACAATACAGCTATTCAGTGTAGTAAAATGCAACTTGATATTGGTTCAACATGTGCCTAACTGTTTTGTTGCTGCTGGCGTAGTGGATCATCACAAGCAGTCACTGAAATGCTGGATGCCAGGAGGCTGTCGCCTCCTACCTATAGCAGAACAACGCTCGGCCAGCTTGTACATGACTGCTCAATGGCAATGGTCATTGACTGAAGTTACAACCCGTGTAATCCCTGCTGTCTTATCTTGCAGGTTGGTATTGGAACACAATTATCTTGTGTGACCTCGCTGAATGGTAAGAGATGTTCTGCCAATCTTCACAAATTAATGCACCTTATTAACATTTTTAGAGGACCACAAATACTTTTTCCTGGCTTCAAAGCGGAATAAAATTCTGGTTTTTTGCCATGTGGTTTCTTCATGTCAATCACACTAGTGCCAGGTTCCTGCACAGTGATTGCAAGAAAACCTGCCAGAACTCAGCAGACCCAGCTAATTTAAATTAGTCCTCGCTCCAAAAAGCACTTTTTCTTGCTCTCACTTTGCAATAACCTCAAGCACTGAAAACAACACACACCTCTGTAGAAACCTCTCTCTGCAGGAACACATAAAAAAGGTGGTTTTCTCAGACTGTATCCAGGAGACAACTTGGCAGAAAGCGTAGACTGTTTCTCATTTGTTTTCAGATGAGCCAAACAGCAATTACGCTGCATTTCGCTATAACCTGTGAATGAAAAGTGCTAAAATTTCCCCCAGGGTTGATTCAAATTTCTCACTCATTAGTGGAGCATTTGCTGTTTTTTTTTCGAGAATTGTAGTGTTAAACCACAGGCTATCATAAATTTCGCAGTAGCCGCACAGAGCAGGTCTCTCCTAGCGATTTCTGGCACTTGATAATAAATGCAGCAGAAGTACTCATCTTCCATTCTGTGCATGCATACAAACACCTGTTATGAACGAGTAATATTGCAGCCACAGCGAAAATACGGTTATGCACAACTGGGTGCCACCCTACATGCGAAAAAATCCCATACCGGCATCAGACACGTACCGGAAATTTTTTCGCGAATGGTGCCGGCCGGCGCATGCACAACTACGAGAGCACTGTGGACGGCTCCTTTCGAAAGGGAGGCCCCTACCGACGGCAGCGAGTCTTGGCACAGTTCATGTGAGCTAGCGAAGTCACCTTTCCGTTGCATCAAGCTTCGGGTATAACTGCCGCTCTCCAGCGTAACCAAAGCAATATTGCGAAACACATCGCAGCAGACGAACGCACTCAGATCACGCACAATCAATTAATTGTGCAGCAACATAATACTTTCTACTCCATGCAACGCTTTGTACGTTGTGCTATTGCCAGGCGAGAAAAATGTGGTCGCGGGTCTTTTCACACACCACGCCACGGCACGATCAAGAACACATCGTAGGGCAAGCGAAAGCAAACACATTCCGGTTTAGTCGTTTCTGTGGACTATAGGCGCACCGTCACGATCTTCCGAATCTTCCTCGAACTCCGAAAGGTATTGTGCGAAGTGGCTTATCGCGAGAAAGTTATCGGACAGTCGTCAAGCTTCTGCCAATAACGACATGCAACTTCGAAAAATGACGTACTACGTACCAGAGCAAGTTTCCAACGTCGGTAGACGATCCCTTCTGCTCTTCGCTCCCCGCAACAGAGATACTGCGTCGTTTGTGTGCGAAACTGGTACAGTGACAACCCGATGTTCACGTGAGTGTCAAAAGTGTCCTATAATCGCTTTTACAACACCGCGAAGAGCTGCAATCAGCACGCAACGCAGCCTACGCAGCACTGGAGCCGTATCGGCAGCTTCGCTGGTCCTCGAAATGTCGTCACGTCTTCTTGGCCAATCAGAGGCGGCGGCGCGACCCGCGATGTGCCCCGAGGCGCCGGCTGCGTATTTCTGCTAAAAACGACAATTGGGGCTTGTTTTTACCCAATTTTATTTCGATATTCGAGTTTGCAGCATCAAAAACTCTAAGGGGCCACCGCAAGCCCAATTTTTGCAAAAAGTGCTTCAGTCTCCCTTTAATGCTGAAGGCTTTGTATTTATCGCTGTAATGGAACTGTGCTCAAGACACTTTACACTAGAGCTTATGCAGGAAAGCAGTCTTCGTCATATTGATTTTTCACTTCATTATGACCACTGAACAGAATTCACGAGGCGGTGCACGGCGTGACGTTGGGCACGCTTTGCGCGCCGCATTGTGCTCTGATAGTTTTTCGTCGTGGAGGAACATCTGTGCGGCGGCCCTGAATGTGGGCGCAGCTTCACTGCAGAGTTCAGTGGTTTCCGGCAATAGCTGGCATTGAATGGAATTTCAGAGCGCTTATTGACATTATAAAGACACGTGAGGCATATACAGTGTTAAACGGCGGGCACGTACAATGCTATCGTCAATTAGCGGACAGACGAGAACCTGGAGTTGGACTCATGAATTGGAATATAGCTGGCAACATAGAGGAGTCCTATGTTATTAACTAGAGGGTGGCAGTTGTCGTAATTGAGCTCAATAAGAGGTACACGCTTAAGGTGGTAATAGCCAGTGCGCGTACATCCAGCCATGATTTCCACGTCGTCCAAAGCTTCTATGAGGTCGTGGAATAGGCATTGAGCAAAATCTAAAAACAGTACACTGTACCGCGTGGCGAACTTTCCAATACCGGCAAGAAGGAGGCTGCAGACTAGGCAATACGCGTCTATGATGCTCGCTCTAGGAATAGCAGGGAGAGATAATAGTAGATGTCGCAGAGAGAAACAATTTACGTATCATTAATACCATCTTCCCCAAACGGGGGGAGAGGAAGCGAACGTGGAAGAACTTTAATGGTGAAACGAAAAATGAAATATATTTCATACTCTGCACTCTTTTTGGTATCCTGCAGGATGTTGAGGGGCTAGTTAAAGTATAATGTAGTGAACATAGGGTGGTGAGGTCTCGAATGAGCCTCGATTTGAACACGGAACCATGGAAACTAGTAAAGAAGCCCATCAACGACTTAGATAAAAGTAAAATAGGTTAATTTAATATCTTGCTGCAGAACACATTTTCGCTCCAAGCGAAGAGAGCGACCTCAATCTTAAGACGATAAATTATAACCTCAAAAATATTATCGCGGAGTGCGCAACAGAAGGAGCGGGTAGGAAGCTAGGCAGGACAATGGCAAGCTCTGACAGGGTATGAAAGATCCAATTAGGAAACTCCACTGCATGAATGAGATAGTTTAAGCCAAAGACTTCTACACAGATCTACCGCCGATTTCTGCGAGATATTTGGAGTACCTTAGTTTATTAAAGAAGGCAGCGCTGCAAAGGACTCCTCCTGGGCGCAGCCTTGGTGGAATCATCCTTGTTTGAAAACTTCAAAATACTATCGCACCTATTTGTCGATGCTGGCGAACTCGTGTCAGTCAGTCTTTCGTCTGGACAATTTAAGAGGGCTAAACGAGGGACAAGGAGGGAATCTTGTGCGGCGTGTGAAAACGGCTGACGTGAATGCGGACTTGTGGATGGCGTACGCAAACTTTGGAGAGAACTGCAAATCAAAAATATATGGCGATTAGAAGCTTGAAGAATAGATCGATGACAGTACTACAAGCAAAATTTCAGCACAAATTGAGCACAAAAGCTAAGCAAGTTTACCTTAGCAAGTGACTGCAATGTGGCTTGCCCGCAAAGCAAGCTAAAAATGTTCTCACTGTCGCGCAGGTTCGCTGTTAGGCGGCCCTTGCTTTGCAAATTTTGGTGCTTGTAATTTTGTTGACCGTATGCTATTTATAGTGATTCAGTGCTTGAGTGAATAAGTGAGCGAGCCAATGAATGAGTGTTGAGAGAGTGAGTGAGTGAGTGAGTACGTGAGAGTGTGATTGAGTGAATGGGTAGGTGAATGAGCGAGGGAGTGAACGAGTGAAAGAGTAACCGAGCGAGTGCGCAAGCGGGTGATTCAGTGTGTGAGTGAATAAGTGAACGAGTCAGTGAATGAGTGATTCAGACATGGAGTGAGTACGCGAGAGAGTGAGTGAATGTAGCCGTGAATGAGCGAGGGAGTGCAAGAGCAAACAAGTAAAAAATTTACCGAGTGAATTCGCGAGCGAGTGATTAAGTGCATGACTGAATAAGTGAGCGAGCCATTGAATAAGCGATTGAAAATGAGTGACTATGTGAGAGATTGAGTGAGTGGGACGGAGAATGAGCGAGGGGGGAGACAGACAACGAGTGGAACATTAACTTAGGGAGTGCGCGCGCGAGTGATTCGGTGCGTGAGTGAATAAGTGAGAGAGCCAGTGGATGAGTGATTGAGAAAGTGGATGAGTACATGAAGTAGTGAGTGCATGAGTGGGTAGGTGAATGACTGAGAGCAAAAAGGTGAAAAAGTAATTCAGTGAGTGCGCAAGCGTGTGATTCAATGCGTGAGTGAATGAGTGAGCGAGCCAGTGAATGATTGAATGAGAGAAAGAGTGAGTATGTGATAAGTGAGTGATTGAGCTGATGAATAAGCGAGAGAGTGTGAGAGCAAAGGAGTGAAAGATTAACTGAGCGTGTGCGCGAGCGAGCGAGAGATTCAGTGCGTGAGTGAGGGAGCGAGTGATTCAGCGTGTGAGTGAATAAGTGAGCGAGCCAGATAATGAGTGATTGAGAAAGTGAGTACGGCAGGAAATGTCTGAGTGAGTGGGTGAATGACCAATGGAGTGAGAGAGAGACCGAATAAGTGAGTGAGTGAACGAGAGTCAGCGAGTGAGTAAGCGGGCCAGCGAGTGAATGAGTGAGTGAATAAGGAAACGAGTCAGTGAATGTGTGATTAAGAGAGTTAGTACATGCGAAACTGAGTGAGTGGGTGAATGGGCGAGGGAGTGAGAGAGCGAGCGTGTGATTGAGTAAGTTAGTGAGTGAGCGAGGTAGTCAGTCTGTGAGTGAGCAAGCGAATCTGCATTTGCACGAGTGGGTGCGCAAGCAAATGAGTGAGCGAGCGAATAAGAGAATGATGCAGTGAATAAGTGATTAAGAGAGTGACTGCGTGAGTATGTGACAGTATGTGAGTGGCCGGGTGAACGAGTGAGGGAGTGAGTGGCCAATTGAGCGCATAAGTGAGCGAGTTAATTAGAGAGCCAGCGAGTGTGTAAGTTGCCCCGCGAGTGAATGAGACTGAATAAGTGATCGATCCAGTGAATGAGGGATTGAGAGTGACTCCGTGAGTGTTTGAGAGCGACTGTGTGAGTGCGCGGGTGAATTTGCTGAGGAGTGAGTTCCAGAACGAATGCATAAGTGAGTGGGTGAGCGAGTGAGACAGCGAGCCAGTGGGCTAGCGTGTGAATGAGTGAGTGAATTAGTGAACGAGCCGGTGAATGAGTGATTAAGAGAGTGCTTGAGTACATAAGACAGTGAGTTAGTGGGCCGGTGTATAGGGGGGTGAGACTGCAAACGAGTGGAAAAGTAAGTGAGGGAGTGGGCGAGCGAGTGATTCGGTGCGTAAGTGAATAGGTGAGCGAGCCAGTGAATGAATGATTGAGAGAGTGAGTGAGTACGTGAGAGAGTGAGTGCGTGAGTCGGTCGGTGAATGAGCGAGCGAGTGAGTGACCTAACGAGCGAATGAGTGAGCGAGCCAGTCAGCGAGTGATTGAGTGTTCGAACGAGTCATTAAGAGAGTGAGTATATGAGAGACTGCTTGAGCGGGTGAATGAACGATGGAGTGAGAAAGCGAACGAGTGAAAGAGAAAATTAGTGAGTGCGCGATTGAGCGATTCAGTGAGTGAGTGAAGAAGTGAGCGAGCCAGTGAAAGAGTGATGGATATAGTGAGTGAGTGAGCGATTGGGTCTGTGAATGAGCGAGGCAGTGACGAAGTGAGTGACTGAACGTGTGAATGAGTGAGTGATTGAGAGAGCGAGTCAGCGAGTTAGAGAGTGGGCGAGCGAGTGAATGAGTGAGTGAATAAGTAAACGAGCCAGTGAATGAGTGCTTAAAAGAGTACATCAAAGAGTGAGTGACTGTTTGGATGAGCGATGAATGAGTGAGTGAGCAAGTGAATGAGCGAGTGAGCAAGTGATCGAGGTAGTCAGCGACTGAGTGAGTGACAGAGTGAGTGAGTGGGCGAGCAAGGGAGTAACTGAGTGAGTCAATAAGTAACGAGCCAGTGAATGAGTGGTTAAGAGAGTGAGTACATGAGAGAGCGAATGTGCATGTGAATGATTGATGGAGTGAGAGAGCGAGCGAGTGAATGAGTGAGTGAGTGAGCGAGCGAATCAGCGAGTGAGTCAGTGGGCTAGAGTGTGAATCAAAGTCATTAAGTGAACGAGCCTGTGAGAGAGTGATTAAGAGAGTGATATAGTACATAAATGAGTGAGTGAGCGGGCCAGTGTATATGGGGGTGAGACAGCGAACGAGTGGAAAAGTCACTGAGGGACTGCACGATCGACTGATTCGGTGCGTGAGTGAATAGGTGAACGAGCCAGTGAAAAAGTGATTAAAAGTTTACATAAGAGACTGAGTGTGTGGGTGAATGTTTGAGTAGGTGAGACAGGAAGCCAGTGAATGAGTGAGTGATTGAGTGAGAGATCAAGGTAGCCAGCGAGTGAATGAGTGGGCGAGCAAGCGAATCAGTAAGTGAATAAGTAACGAGCCAGTGAATGAGTGAAGAGAGTGAGAAAAGTGCGTGAGTGGGCGTGAGGGCGTGAGTGGGCGAGAAGGTGATTCAGTGCATGAGTGAATAAGTGAGCGAGCTAGTGAATGAGTGATTGAGAGAGCGAGTGAGTTAGTACGGGAGAAAATGTGTGAGTGAGTGGCAGAATTAGCATAGGAGTCAGACAGCGAGCGAGTGAATAAGTGAGTGAGTGAGCGAGAGAGACAGCAAGTGAGTTAGTGGGCTAGCAAGTGAATGAGAGAGTGAATAAGTGAACAAGCCAGTAAGAGAGTGATTGAGTACCTGAGAAAGTGAGTGATAGGGTCGGCGAATGAGCGCGAGCGGTGAGACAGCGAACGAGTTGAAATCAACTGAGTGCGCGAGCGAGTGCTTTAGAGCGTGAATGAATAAGTAATCAAGCCAGTGAATGAATGATTGAGAGAATGAGTGCGTGAGTGGGTCTATGATTGAGCGTGAGAGTGAAAGAGCGAACGAGTGAAAGAGTAACAGAGTGCACGAGCGAGCGGGTCACCGAGTGATTGGTGTGAGCGAGTGATTCAGTGCGTTAGTGAATAAATTAGTGAGCCAGTAGATGAGTGATTGAGAGACTGAGTAAGTACGCGAGAGAGTGAGTGGGTTGGTCGCTGAATGAGGGATGGAGCGAGTGAGTAGCTGATCGAGTGCGCGAGCGAGCGTGCGAGTGACTCTGTGCTTAGTGGCTGAGTCAGTGAAGGAGTGATTGAGCGAATAAGTGAATGAGCCAGTGATGAATTATTAAGAGAGTGAGTGCATGAGAGAGTGAGTGAGCAGGTGAATTAGCGAACAAGTGAAAGAGCGGGCGAGCCAATGAGTAGGTGAGTGAGTGAGCGAGCGAGTCAGCGAGTGAGTGAGTGGGCGAGGGAGCGAATGAGTGAGTGAATAAGTGAACGAGCCACTGAATGAGTGATTAGAAGAGTATATAAGAGAGAGAGTGAGCGAGTGAATGAGTAAGTGAGTGAGCGAGTGAGCGAGTCTGCAAGTGACTGGGCGAGTGAGTGAATGAGTGAGTGAATAAGTAAGCGATCCAGTGAATGAGTGATTGAGAGAATGCCTGAGTACGTGGGAGAGTAAGTGCGGGAGTGGGTCGGTGGATGAGCGAGAGAGTGAGAAGGAATGAGCGAAAGAGTAACTGATTGAGTGCCCGAGCAAGCTAGTCATCGAGTGATTCGGCGAGTGAGTGATTCAGTGCGTTAGAGAATAAGTTAACGAGCCAGCGAATGGGTGATTGAGAGAGTGAGTGAATGGGTCGGTGAACGAGCGAGAGAGCGAGAGCGAACTAATGAAAGGGTAACTGAGTGATTGCGCGAGCGAGTGATTCAGTGCAAGAGTGATTAAGTGAGCGAGCCAGTGAATGAGTGATTGAGAGAGTGAGCGAGTACATAAGAGAATGAGTGCGTCAGTGGGTCGGTGAATGAGTGAGGGAGCGAGAGAGTTAACAAGTAAAAAGTAACTGAGTACGCGAGCGAGCAAGTTGTTCAGTGCGTGTGTGGGCAAGCGAGTGATTCCGTGCGTGCGTGAATAAGTGAGTGAGCAAGTGCATGAGATTGAGACAGTGAGTGAGTGATTACGGGAGAATATGTCTGAGAGAGCTCGTAACTGAGCGAGGGAGTGAGTATCTGAACCAGTGCATAAGTGAGTGAGTGAGTGAGTGAGAGAGAGAGATTGAGACAGCGACTGAGTGGGCGAGCTGGTGGTTTGCAGTGAATAAGTAAACGAGCCTACTGCTTAAGGGAGTGATTACATAAGAGAGTGAGTAAGCGGGTGAATGAGCAACGAAGTGAGAGAACGAGCGAGTTAATGATTGAGTAAGTGAGCCAGCGAGTAAGCGAGTGAGTGAGTGGGCTAGCGAGCAAATGACAGTGAATAAATGAACTAACCAGTGAATCAGTGATTCAGAGATTGAGTACTTACGAAAGTGAGTGAGCGGGTGAATGAGCGAAGAAGTTGGAGAGCGAGCGAGTGAATGAGTGATTTGGCGAACAAACAATTGAGTGAGTGAGTGAGTGAGTGGGGCTAGCGAGTGAATTATTCACTAATTGAGCGAGGCAGTGAATAAGTGCTTGATAGCATGACTAGGTGAGTACGTGAGACTTAGTGGATGGGTGAATGAGCGGGGGAGTGAGTAACCAAACGAGCGAGTGAATAAGTGAGTGTTTGAGAGAATGATTGTCAGTAAAGCAGCTGAATGGGCTAGTTGGTTTTGCATCTTGGTGAAAAAACAGCGCACAAGCAGACACAGACAGAAAGAAGGGACAAGCGCTGAGCGCTTGTCCCTTCTTTCTGTCTGTGTCTGCTTGTGCGCTGTTTTTTCACCAAGATGAGAGAATGACTCAGCGAGTGAGTGAGTGAGTGGGTGAACGAGTGAATGAGTGAGTGAATAAGTCAATGAACCATTGAATAAGTGATTAAGAGAGTGAGTATATGAGAGACTGAGTGAACGGGTGAATGAGCGGGGAAGTTATAAACCGAACCAGTGAAAGAGCAACTCAATGAATGCGCGAGTGAATGATTCAGTGCGTGAGTGAAAAATTGAGAGCCACTCAATGAACCATTGAAAGAATGACCGAGTACGTGAGAGAGTTAGTGCGCGATCGGGTCGGTGAATGAGCTGGAAAACGAGAGAGTGGACGAGTGAAAGAGTAACTGAGTATTGCACGAGCGAGCTAGTCCGTGAGTGATTGGACGAACGAGTGATCCAGTGCGTGAATGGGCGAGCATGTCATTCAGTGCGTTTCTGAATAAGTGAGCGAGCCAGTAGATGAGTGATTGAGAGAGCGAGTGAGTACAGGGGAAAATGTGTGAGTGATTGGGTGAATGAGCGAGGGAGTGAAAGACCGAGTGAATAAGTGAGTGAACGAGAGTCAGCGCGTGAGTAAGTAGGCGAGCACGGGAATGAGTATGTGACCGAGTGAAAAGTGAGCTTGGCAGTGGATAGGTGGTTGGGAGATTGAGTGAGTATATGAGAGCGAGTGTGTGAGTGAGCAGGTGAACGAGTGAGGGAGTGAGTGACCGAACGAGTGAATGAGTTAGTAATGATCGGTGAATGAGTGGGTCGGTGAATGGCCGACCGAGTGAGAGAGGTAATGAGTGAAAGAGTAACTGAGTGAGTGCGCGAGCGAACGAGTGATTTAATGTGTGAGTGGGTGAGCGAGTTATTCAGTTCATGAGTGAATAAGTGAGCTTGACAGTTAATGAGTGATTGAGAGAGTGAGTGAGTATGAGAGAAAATGTGTTAGTGAGCGAGAGAGCGAGCGAGTGAATAAATAAGTGAGTGAGTGGGTGAGCAATCGAATAAGTGACTGAGTGAATAAGTGAACGAGCCAGGAGATGAGTGATTAAGAGAGTGCGTACTTGAGATAGTGAGTGAGCGGGTGAATGAGCTAAATAGTCAGAGAACGATCGAGTGGATGAGCAAGCGAGTGATTGAGCGATTTAGCTAATCAGCTAGTAAGTGGGTGAGCAAGCTTAAGAGTAACTGAGTGAATAAGTAAACGACCCATTGAATGAGTGATAGAGAGAATACATGAATTACCGATTGATCGGGTAAATGAGTGAGGGAGAAAGAGAATGGGTGAATAAATGAGTCAGTGATTGATTGTGTCAGTGGTTGAGCAAGCGAATGACTGTGGAAGAGTAAGTGAGCGGTCATTGAATGAATGATTAATAGTGTGACCTCATGTGTGAGTTAGTGATTAAGCCAGTGAATTAGTCATTAAGAGAGTGAGTACATAATAGTGTGACTGAGTGGGTGAATGAGCGGGGAAGTGAGAGCGAGCGAGTGAATTAGTAAGTGAGTGAGTGACTGAGCGAGCTAGTCTGCGAGTGAGTGGGCGAGCATGCGAACAAGTGGCTGAGTGATTAATTGCAAAATCCGGTGAATGAGCTATTAAAAGAGCGAGTACATGAGAAAGTGAGTGAGCAAGTGAATGAACGAGGGATTGAGCGATCGAGCTACTAAATGACTGAGTGAGTAAGCGAGCGAGTCAGCAATTGAGTGAGAAGGCGATGAAGTGAATGAGTGAGTGAGTGAATAAGTGATCGATGCAGTTATTGAGTTATTGAGAGAATGACTGAGTGTGTGATGCTGAGTGTCAGAGAGCGGGGTAAATGAGCGATGGAGGGAGTGACTCAATGGCTGAATGAGTAAGTGAGTGAGTGAGCGAGAGAAGTCATCGAGTGAGTGAGTGGGCGAGTGAACGAATGAGAGTGAATAAGAGAGTACATAAATAGTGCGTGAGCGGTTGACTCAGCGAGAGAGTTATAAAGCAAGCGAGTGGATGAGTAAATGACAAGTGAGTGTGTAAGTGAGAGAGTCAGCAAGTCACTACATGGGCGAGCGAACGAATGAGTGACTGAATAAGTGAACCAGCCACTGAGTGAGTGATCAAGAGAGTACATGAGAGAGTACTGGAGTGGGTGGATCAGCGAGGGAGTAAGAAAGCCAGCGAGTGAATGATCAAGCGAGTGAACGAGCTAGTCAGCGAGTAATTGGGCGAGCGAATGAAAGAGAGTGAATAAGTGAATGAGTGGTTAAGAAAGTAAGCACATAAGAGAGTGACTGAGCGGATGAATGAGTGAGGGAGTGAGAGATTGAGTGAGTGAATGAGTAAGTGACTGAGTGAGTGCGCGAGCGAGTCAGTGATTGAGTGAGTGGGCGAACAAGAGAATGAGTCAGTGAATAGGTGAACAAGCCAGCGAATGAGTGATTAAGAGAGATACATGAGAGAGTGAGTGAGCGGATGAATGAGCTAGGGAGAGAAAGCGAGCGAGTGAAAGAGCAACTCAGTGAGTGCGCGAGCGAGCGATTCAGTGAGTGAGTGAATAAGTCACCGAGCCTTTGAAAGTAATTGAGAGAGTGGGTGAGTACATTAGAGATTGAGTGCGTGAGTGGGTCGGAGAATGAGCGAGGATGTGAGTGACTGAACTAGTGAGTGAGTGAGTGAGTGAGTGAGCGAGCGAGCGAGCTAGTCAGTGAGTGAGTAGGCGAACAAGCGAATGAGTGAGTGAATAAGTAAGCAAGGCTGCGTATGAATGACTGAGAGAGTGACGGAGTGAGTACGTGAGAGTGAGTGTGTGAGTGACGAGTGAATGCGTGAGCGGGTGAGTGACCGAACAAGTGAATAAGTGAGTGAGTGAACGAGAGAGTCAGTCTGTGAGTAGGCCAGCGAGTGAATGAGTGTGTGAATAAGTGAACGAGTCAATGAATGAGTGATTAAGAGAGTGAGTACATAATATAGTGAGTGAGCGGGTGAATGAGCGAGAAAGTGAGAGAGCGGGAGAGTAAATATGTGAGTAAGTGAGTGAGTTAGGGAGAGAGCTAGTCATCAAGTGACTGAGTGGACAAGCAAGCATGAGAATAAGTGAATAAGATAGCGAGTCAGTGAACGAGTGATTGAGAGAGTGACAGTGACTGAGTATGTGAGAGCCAGCGTGTGAGTGAGCGGGTGAATGAGCGAAAGGGGGACTGACCGAACGAGTGAATAAGTGAGTGAGTGAGTGAGAGAGCGAGTCAACCGAGTGACTCAGTGGGCGAGCAAGCGAATGAGTGAGTGGGCGAATAAGCGAGGCAGCAAATGTGTGTTGACAGAGTGACTGAGTACTTGAGAGTGAGTGTGTGAGTAAGATTGTTAATGAGTGAGAAAGTGAGGGACCAAACGAGTGAATGAGTAAGTGAGTGAGTGCGCTAGTGAGTAAATTAGCGAGTGAGTAACTAAGTGAAACAGGCAGTGAATGAGTTATTGAATGAGTGACTGAGTGAATACGTGAAAGTGATTGTGTGAGTGAGCGGGCGAATGAGCGAGGGAGTGAAAGAGTGAGTGAATGAGTGAGATAGTGAACGAGAGAGTCAGCGAGTAAGTGGACGAGCAAGGGAAAGAGTGACTAAGAGAGTGAGTGAGTGGGTGAATGAGCGATGGTGTGAGAGATCGAGCGAGTGAATGAGTGACTGAGTGAGTGAGCGAGCGTGTCAGCGATTCAGTGAGTGGGCGAGGAAGCGAATGAGTGAGAGAGTGACTCAGTGAGTATGTCAGTTGAGTGAGCGGGTGAATGAGTGAGTGAGTGAGTGAGCGAGCGAATGAATGAGAGTGAATAAGTGAACGAATCAGCGAATGAGTGATTAAGAGAGCGAGTAACCGGGTGAATGTGCGAGGGAGTGAACGAGCGAGCGACAGAATAGGTGAGTGAGTGAACGAGAATCAGCGAGTGAGTGAGTGGGCGAGCAATCGAATGAGTGAGTCAGTGAGTGAACGAGTGTGGCAGTGAATAGTAGATTGAGAGATTGAGTGTGTAGATGAGAGTTAGTTCGCGAGTGAGAAAGTGAATGAGCGAGGGAGTGAGTCATCGAGTCAGTGAATGAGTTAGTAACTGTCGATGAATGAGTGGGTCGGTGAATGAGCGACAGAGTGAGAGAGGTAGCCAGTTAAAGAGCAACTGAGTGAATGCGCGAGCGAGCGACTGATTCAGTGCGCAAGTGGGCGAGAAAGTGAGTCAGTGCATCAGTGAATAAGTGAACGAGCTAGTGAATGAGTGATTGAGAGTGAATGAGTTAGTACGGGAGAAAATGTGTGAGTGAGTGGTAGAATTAGCATAGAAGTGAGAGAGCGAGCGAGGGAATGAGTGAGTGAGTGTGTTAGCGACCGAGTCAGCGAGTGAGTGAGCGGGCGAGCGAGTTAATGAGTGAGTGAATAAGTGAACCAGCCATCCAATGATTGATTAAAAGAGGGTGTACATAAGAGAATGAACGAGCGGGTGAATTAGCGAGGGAGTCAGAGTACGAGCAAGTAAATGAATAATTGAGTGATTGAGCGAGTGAGCTAGTGAGCTAATCAGCTTGTGACTGAGTGGGGAAGCAAGCTAATGACTAAGAGTGAATGAGTGAACGACCCAGTGAATGAGTGTACAGGGGAGCGTGATGCGAGAGTACATGATAGAGTGATGAGAGCGAGAGTATATGAGAGAGTGATGGAGCAGGTGAATGAGCGATGGAGAGAGAGCGAACGAGTGAATGAGTGAGTGAGCGAGACAGTAAGCGAGTAATTGGGCGAACGAATGAATGAGAGTGTATAAGTGAGCGACAAAATGAATAAGTAAATCAGTACATAACAGAGTAGTGAAAGGGTGAATGTGCGGTTCATTGAGAGATCGAGCGAGTAAATGAGTGAGTGAGTGAGTGAGGGAGCGAGTTAGCGACTGAGTCAGTGGGCGAGCAAGCGAATGAGTGAGTGAGTGAATAATTGAGCGATTCAGTGAATGAGTGACTGAGACAGTGACTGAGCGAGTACGTAAGCGTGAGTGTGTGAGTGAAGGGGTGAATGAGCGATGGAGTGAGTAAACGAACTAGTGAATGAAGAATTGAGTGAGCGAGTGAGTCAGCGAGTGAGTGGTCAAGCCAATACTGAGTGAGTGAATAAGTGAATGAGCCTGTAAATGAGTGATCAAGACAGTGCATACATGAGGGAGTGAGTGAGCGGGTTAATGAGCAAGGCAATGAGAGAGCGAGCGAGTGAATGAGTGAGTGAGTGAGCGAGCGAGTTCGTGAGGGATTGAGTGGGCGACCGAGCAAATGAGTAAGTGAATAAATGAACGAGCCAGTGAATTAGTGCCTAAAAAGTATAAAAAAGAGAGTGAGTGGGTTAATGAGTGAGGAAGTGAGGGAGCTAACGAGTGGAATAGTTGCTCAGTGCGCGAACGAACGAGTTATTCAGTGCGTGAGTGGGCGCGCGAGCGATTCAGTGCGTGAGTAAAAAAGTGAGCGAGCCATTAAACGGGTGATTGAGAGAGTGCGTTAGTATGGCAGAAAATATGTTAGTGAGCGGGTCAATGAGCTAGGGAGTCAGCGAACAAGTGAATGAGTAAGTGAGTGAGCGACCGAGTCTGCGAGTGAGTGAGTGGGCGAGGAAGCAAATAAGTGATTGAGTGAATAAGTGAACCAGCCAGTCAATGAGTGATTAAGAGAGTGCATACATGAGAGAGTGAGTGAGCGGGTGAATGAGCTAGGTAGTCAGAGAACGATCGAGTGGATGAGTAAGTTAGTGACTGAGCAAGTGAGCTAATCAGCTAGTGAGTGAGTGGGTGAGCAAGCTTAAGAGTAACTGAGTGAATAAATAAACGAGCCATTGGATGAGAGATAAAGAGAGTGAGTACATTAATGACTGAGTGATCGGGTGAATGCGCGAAGGAGGGATAGAGTGAGCGAGTAAATGAGTCAGTGATTGAGTGAGTGAGCAAGCAAGTCAGCGATAGAGTGAGTGGGCGAGCAATCGAATGAGTGGAAGAGTAAATGAGCGCTCATTGAATGAGTGATTAAGAGTGTTACCGTGTGTGAGTGTGTGAGCTGGAGAATGAGCGAGAGAGTGAGTGACAAAACGAGTGCATAAGTGAGTGAGTGCGCGAGTGAGACAGCGAGTGAGTGAGTGGGCGAGCGAGTGAATGACATTGAATAAGTGAACAAGCCAGTGAATGAGCGATTAAGAGAGTGAGTACATAAGAGAGAGACTGAGCGGGTGAATGAGCAAGAGAGCGAGAGAGAGAATTAGTGAATGAGTATGCGACTGAGTGCGCGAGCGAATAAGTTGAGTGAGTGGGCGAGCAAACGAATGAGTCAGTGAATAAGTGAACAAGCCAGTGAATGAGCGATTAAGAGAGATACATGAGAGAGTGAGTGAGTGGAGGAATGAGCGAGGGAGTGAGAGAGCGAGCGTGTGCAAGAGTAACTCAGTGAGTGCGCGAGCGAGCGATTCAGTGATTGAGTGAATATGTCACCGAGCCTGTGAAGGAGTCATTGAGAATGTGAATGAGTGAGTACGTTAGTGAGTGAGTGGGTAAGTGGGTCGGTGAATGAGCGAGGATGTGAGTGACTGAACTAGTGAATGAGTGAGTGAGTGATCGAGCGAGCGAGCGAGCTTTTTAGTGAGTGAGTGGGCGAACAAGCGAAGGAGTGAGTGAGTAAATAAGTAAGCAAGTCTCTGTATGAATGATTGAGAGAGTGACTGAGTGAGCACGTAAGAGTGAGTGTGTGAGTGAGCGGGTGAATGACCGAGGAAGTGAGTGACCGAACGAGTGGATGAGTGAGTGAACGAGAGTCAGTTTTTGAGTGGGCCAGCGAGAGAATGAGTGAGTGAATAAGTGAACGAACCAGTGAATGAGTGATTAGGAGAGTGAGTACATAATATATTGAGTGAGCGGATGAATGAGTGAGGGGGTGAGAGAGCGAGTGAGTGAATGAGTGAGTGAGTGAGTCAGGGAGCGACGTAGTCAACGAGTGAGTGAGTGGACAAGCAAGCGTGCGAATAAGTGAGTGAATAAGATAGCGTGGCAGTGAACGAGTGATTCAGTGTATGTCTGAGTGAGTACGTGAGAGCCAGTGTTTCAGTGAGCGGGTGAATGAGCGAGACAGGGAGTGACCGAACGAGTGAATAAGTGAGTGAGTGAGAGAGCGAGTCAGTCGAGTGATTGTGTGGGCGAGCAAGCGATTGTGTGAGTGGGCGAAGAAGCGAGGCAGTGAATGAGTTATTTACAGTGACCGACCGAGTACATGAGAGAGTGTGTGAGCGAGTGATGGAGTGAGGAATTGAACTAGCGCACTAGTGAATAACTGAGCGAGTGAGCGAGGGATGGAGAGAGCAACTGAACTAGCGTACTAGTGAATGAGTGAGCGAGTGATTGAGAAAGTGAGTGAACGAGCGAGTGAATGTGCGTTTCATTGAAAGGGTGAGTGAGTAAGTGAGTGATTGAGTGAGTGAGTGAGCGAGCGAGCGAATGAGTGAGTAAATATTGAGTGAGTTAGCGAGCGAGTGAGCCAGCCAGCTAATATTTTTTGTGAGTTTGCGGTATGGTGCGGCATATGCAACAGCGTTCCCGCGCGCGCAATCTTGGACCGCCACAGCTGAGATGGTAATTCGTATGCTATTCCGCGGAACAATGACATAATTCTACCCAGTAACACGTAGAGTGTACAGCGTCGGTTCCGGTATTACCTTGGCCAACTCATGCTGCAAAAGCTACTCTAGTTTCTCACTTTTATAATCTTAATATTTCTTTTCGCGACATTCTTCCTCGTTTCAGAGCAAGTTGTCCTAATCATAAATCCGGCGAAAGCCCGTTCTACCTTCCTTATATTATCCAACTGAACGCGGCATCCAGATTCTATTCTGAAAGGTGACAAATTTTTTTATGATGCCAGGAACAGCAGATTAGCATGCTGCTTCACTTGTATACTTTTGGTGTAAGCGTATCCAGTGGCCTTGGTACAATCTGAATTGCTTGAAGACTTCAGACAAGCGACGTCCTTAAGTTACTGTACCGTGCTTCTCACGATCGGCGCACAACTTTCTGTCGCAGCTGCGTTCATGGACAGGGGTATTCCGGCTCGCAGCTCTGCTGTCTTCCTCAACGCACCTCGGTAAGTGTGTTCAGTCTTTAATATTTTTCCGTGTACTGCCGCTTCCACTTTCTGTCAAAAGAAGCAGGTAGAAGAAAAAGCAGTCGATTTCGAGCGCATAGGACTGGAATATTATGGCTAACTAGCCAAATTTATTGACAATTTGTTAATTCAAACATGACAAAAAAAACCTTCTGAAAGCTAGAAGCTTGAATACGTGGCTGTGCTGCCTGTGCTTTTATAGACCACAGTGCTTTTCAATTTAAACTTCAGGTTAACATCCACTTGCATCAATGCCCTTTGGGTAATTAGTACATATTCAGATAAACAAACAAACAAACAAATGTTCATGGGCATCACTGGGCACGTATTGCGAAGGCAAGACAACTAATGGTCGTTAACAGTAACGGAGTGGATTCAATTTCGCATCGTCGCCTCAGCAGACGGGATACACGGAGAACTCTTATGACGACACAGAACGGAGTGACGTGAAACGTGACGTAAACGGAGACTCCGTGATTTCTGACAGCTAGCGGTGCGGTCTAGCAGCTGCCGAAATGAAAGCTACCGCCGCCGCACGTTGAAAGCATCTATCGGGGGTCGCCACCGTCGCTTCGTTTACGTTTGCACCGGCGTCTTGCCAGCGTTACGATGGATTCGTTCCCGAACCCGACGACGTGGTTCTCGCAAAAACTCTGGCCTGCATTTCGGCGATCTCAGCCCCACAGAGCGTGCGATGCTTTTGAGGGAGCACGGTTAGGTTAGGCGCCGGCAGGTGGTTTCCCCCTTCCTCGGAGAGCAGCCGTTGAAAACTAAATATCATAACCCCAGTGCGGGGAGTCGCAAGGGGCCAGGGCAAGGTCGCCGCCTTGCGCCCATCGGAGGCTGGCCGGGGCTTTGGGGCCGACGGATTGTGATTCTTTGAACGGCGTGGTTGCACTGCGCAGCAGGCGGCGTTGAGGTCTCCCACGGTTGCAAGGGCCAAGTTATTTATTTATTTTTTTTCACAAAAAACAAATAGGTGCTCGAGGGCGGTCGCGTTTAAAGTCGGCGGCTTGAAACCAAAGCCGGCGCACGACGCTTCAACGGCTTCCGCTAGATCCAACGGGTTCACTGTATCTGGCTCTCTCGCCAACTTGCATGTACCTTCAAATATGTACTGTGAATGGATTAAAATAACCGAGCTCGAAAAGAACAGCTCCGCCCAACTGCCGCAGCTATTGAATATAACGCGCACATAGCTGCGGAGCCAAATCAGCCTGGCCGGGCCGGCGGCGGCTGGCGCACTCGGCGCGAAATAGATACATGCTCCAATCTACCCGCCAGTGCGGTCAGAGTGCGCCGAAGCCGCCGAACGCATCGGCGGTCAAGTGCAGTTGGAGTATAAGAGGGTCTCTCTTTGACCGACGTGACTTCGCCGTGCAGCGCGCGCGCGCGCCTCGCCGCAGCATAAACGTGCCTTAACAGAGCCTGCGCTTAACCGCTAACCAACGTACTCAGCGGCGGCATCCACGGGAGCCACTGAAAGTCCCCGCCCACTCACTGAATAAAAGAAAAGAGGTCTGGTGCCGAGGTTCGGAATCGAACAAGGGCCTTCGGCGTTTGAGGCGGAAACGCAAGTTACAGCCGTCAATAAAGGCGCATCTAGTGAATGCACTCTTCTGACGCAGAAATCTCCGCGCTTTCGCTAGGCATATACTGGCCTAAGAGAGCTAGGCCATCAGCAATTTTTCTGAACTGCCTTGTACCTTGTCTCCCGTCCCTAATACACGATCTCCGTTAAGTAGTTTGAAGTTGACTGGAACAGCCGGGAATGTTTCGCCGGGCAAGCGTGCGAATACACATTTGCTGCCTTGTACGATCACCGACCATCGTGCCATCATGGCTTTTCATCGACCGTGGCGATCATCTGACAAGCCTTAACAGGCTCCTTCAAAGGTTAACTAGCACTTGAAGTGGCACTTGGAGTTCCTCTGCTGTTCGGCGCTTGTAAATCGAGGCGCGTCAAAAACAAAACCACGGGGCACGCAAAGCTCATAGACGCGAAGCGCCATAACCAATCGAAACTTTCCTGGCCGCCTGTGGCGCCGCCAAGCATCCGTTTTCTTTGCTTCCAACATTCAGGTTGTCTTTTGCCTTCCTTCCTTGTGTGATAAAAGTGCACTATTGGTTTTTCAACAAAACTTACTTCAATATTGATCTGCGCAACCTATCTTTGTCAGCCTCAGAGATTCGCGAAACCAAGTAGGATGGAAATTTCCTCCAAGGTGGCGTCTCTTGTCCTATGGCGTCACCACGCTTGTACTTGCGAGATTGGCCTGTGGTGGCGATACCTGTATTTTGGTTCTTGCTATTTTCTACCTTACAAGAGTTTTGTTTTCAGTAAGAGCGGCGTTTTTGTGATCAGGAGCTGGTATTCTATCGATACAAGCCAACTTCAATTTCTCCTCAGTGTCCCTTTAAGGAACACTTGGAAACTGCATATCCTCCGACACCAATCGAAGCAATGTAGGGACCAGCCCCCGCAAGGCTATGGTCGTCTTGGTTGTCTTCGTCACTCCGCAAGTGGAGCACCAAATGTCCGGCTGCTTCGCGTAAGAACTGTGTCGCATTGACAGTTGGTACGCCAGAGGGAAGGCGGCTCAAAACACCATCCCAAGTGCTCCTTGTCACTGTGTTTCACTGCTTCCCTCCATGACCACGGCAGCCACCAGAGGGCCCAGGCTTTCGAGCCGACCCGATTCCCATCGCGAAAATTGGTCGTAGGAGCCCTGTTAAGCAGAGCTCCCTCAGCAGGGGCGCGGCCAGCTAACTATTCGAAGTCTGAGATGTTGTTTAATCTAGAGACCGACAAATCCGTAGCGATGTGCTATACTTGTTCCTAAGATCCTAAAAGATGTTCTATACGATAGCATGAAACCTCGTTGAACCAAAAATCTGGCGACCACCGTCTTCACACTCGCCAGGTGGCCATACTTACCACACGTGCGAACTGTTCTCCTCACCCTTTTCTCCCCTCACATGCTCCACTTGTAGGCGTGATGAAGTATATGTCCCACTAACTATACCTCAGCTCATTTGAGAACTAAAACTTTCGAAGAAAAAATTAGTATAAAGAGCAATCAGAATCGGAAAAAAATCTGGAGTGGAATGGAATCAAGAGTGCAATAGAATTGTTCTTGGAAAAGATTGCCGAGGGAACGAAAAGAATTGATATCGCATTTCCTGCGCATAAATCTAACTGATCGCCCCTATATTTCACACTGTTTGATATAAAAATATTCCGATATATATTGGTGGAATTGGTGTTCTATCCATATACCGAGTGTTTAAGCGCACACTTTCAAAAAAAATTTTAAATAGGCTTTCTGTGCTAAACATGTGGCTTTTGCGGCATAGATTACCAGTCTTGGCGGATGCCAGAAAACCGGTGAATCGTCTTAAGTAGTAAGCTGGTTAACTAAATTTTAATAATGAACGCTTTAACTCGTAGACTTAGGCACGTAGTTGCACTTAGAGATTTGTAGACGGTCGTTAGTAATAGCCATATCAGTTTCTAGAACTTCGAAAATGCGGTTGCCCTTGTGCTGTTACTCGACAAAATTTGGCTTTTTCGACTACTTACGTTCACTGGAGAGGTTGCTTTTCCTGCATTCTTTCGAAAGCGCATGTTTTCGAAAGCGCATTAGCGAGAAACTGTTTTCGGCTACCAATTCAGTTTTTTTTCATACAAGATCTAAGCAGCCGGTCTCACAGGCTGCGCCATCTACCGGGTGGCGAGGCAAACGACGTCTTGGCTTGGTGGATGCGCGAAGCGCACTCTCTTTGAAGATGAGGTTCGTCTGCCTGTCGGAATGAATGTCACAAGTAGTATCACTGCTTCTGCTACAATGTTGGTGCCACATTTTCACTGCGGTATTTAGCAGCAGCAGCAGTGATGTTCCGTGTGGCATTACTTCCGGCGGGCAGACGAACCCCATCTTCAAAGATAGCATGCTTCTGGCATCCACCGAGCCGAGGCGTCGTTTTCCTCACCATCCGGTAGATGGCGCAGCCTCTGAGATCGGCTGCTTAGATCTTGTCTGCGAAAAACTGAATGCGTAGCCGAAAACAGTTCTCGCTAATTCCACCAAATACAGGCAAGTACCGATGTTCATTTCAACCTCAAACAACTTAGGCAATGATATTCTACCTTGTGAGCGGCGTTTGCTCGCGATTAGGCGAGATAGGCCAGTATTTTGCGCACAGGAATGTTTTAAAATCCGGCAGATAAAAACGTAGTTCCTGAACGCGCGCGCGCTTGTGTGTGTGTGTGTGTGTGTGTGTGTGTGTGTGTGTGTGTGTGTGTGTGTGTGTGTGTGTGTGTGTGTGTGTGTGTGTGTGTGTGTGTGTGTGTGTGTGTGTGTGTGTGTGTGTGTGTGTGTGTGTGTGTGTGTGTGTGTGTGTGTGTGTGTGTGTGTGTGTGTGTGTGTGTGTGTGTGTGTGTGTGTGTGTGTGTGTGTGTGTGTGTGTGTGTGTGTGTGTGTGTGTGTGTGTGTGTGTGTGTGTGTGTGTGTGTGTGTGTGTGTGTGTGTGTGTGTGTGTGTGTGTGTGTGCGCGTGTGTGCGTGCGTGTGTGTGTGTGTGTGTGTGTGTGTGTGTGTGTGTGTGTGTGTGTGTGTGTGTGTGTGTGTGTGTGTGTGTGTGTGTGTGTGTGTGTGTGTGTGTGTGTGTGTGTGTGTGTGTGTGTGTGTGTGTGTGTGTGTGTGTGTTTGCGCGCGCGCGCGCGCTTATCATCTGTTGCCTACAATGTGTTAACTGAGGTGAAAGCTACGAAAATCACATTAACTGTAGACCAGAATCAACAAAGGACCATGGTGGCTTTCGTAAGGCTTACACAATATACCACATTCCACAAGCTATCAAGTGATAGCGAAATAAGCAGAATTTAAACAATCACTCTACAGGGTCTTTCACGTAACTTGAGCCAAGGATTTTAAAAAAGCGGTAAACCTCAGCCCCCTGAAACACCGATACGTTGTTTGCAATCATGTGGTGCTCCTGAAGATATTTTTGATATTCCGCTTAATTAGTTAATAAACTGAGATGAATTATGCCAATTTTCAAATATTTATTTCAGTGCCTTACAATAGGTTGTAGAGCAGGTTTAGAAACAACCGATCAAAGATGTGAACGGCCTCCGCTCTTTTCCAAGGGCTGACGCACTGTCAAGACGCTGCTATGAGCGGCGGCCGTTCACTTCACCACGATCAGCCATCACGTTCAGTTTGCTCGAAACGCCGTAGAAGATACGATGCCACAATAAACTAGACCGGTTGTTTCTAAACCTGCTGTACATCCTAACGTAACGCTCTTCGCACTGAAATGAATAATTGAAAATTTTCATAATTCATCTGAGCTAATTGAGCAGCACATAAAAAATATTCTGTGGAGCGCCACATGATGGCAAACAATGTATCGTTGGTTTCCGCTGCCTGCTGTTTACCGCTTTTTTTTTAATCCCTGGTTCAAGTTACGTGAAGCATATATATAGGCTTCATACATTGTGACCATTTTACTCATTCAAAACCTCAGCATTCGTGCAGGCATTACGGAACCACGCTCTAAAAGATACATGTGTAAAACTACTCGAAAATATCTATAGCAGCTGCACAGCACCATAGCGAAGGAAAAAACATTGAGGAACGTGTAAGGCAGTGAGACACGACCTCTCCAGTAATATTCGCAGCGCGTTTACAGGAGCTATATTGAGAGACCCGGATTGGGAACAGTTGGGAATGGGAGTTAACGGAGAGGACATCAGTGATCTGCAAATTACTTATGACCTTCCCTTGCTAAGTTACTCAGTGGGTGAATTGCAAAGCATGGCTTAGACAGGGAATCAAGAACGCTAGGTCCAAAAAGTAATGCGCCAAAAACTAGAGTTGCACGAGAGACTTGGAAGAGAACACTTTGCAATAGGCACAGGTAGCATTGCAAGTGGTAAATGGATACATTTATTTACAGCTGGTTGCCACTGAATTTGCGGACCACGACAAAAAATAACTCGAAGAAAAATATTAACGTGGCATGCAATTTACTGGTATTCTGAGATAATTAATAACAGTTTACTAGTATCTATCAGGACAAAATCATTTCCTTACCGATACTTAGCTATTAGGCTAATACTTTAAGGCCGATAAAAGGGGTTGAACTTGAATTCAGGACAACCCAGTGAGCTATAGAAACGAAGATGATAGATGTAACGTATGGGGACAAAAAGAGGGCAGAGTGGGTCAGAGAACAAACGCAGGTAAATCAAATCCTAGTCGACATCAACAAGAACAACGAATGAGTTTGGGCAGGGCTTGTAATGCGAATTCAAGATAACCCATGGTTCTTAAGGCTAATGTGCTGAATTCCAAGAGAAAGCAAGCGTAGCAGGGGGCAGCAGAAGGTTATGTAAGTGTATGAGGCGAGGAAATATCCAGAGACCAGCTGGCACTGGACTGGGTCAACTGGAGAGATATGGAAGAGGCATCTCTCCTGTATTGGGCGTAGACAGGCTGATGTTGACTGTGCACAATATACGGAGCCAGCGGCCTCCAACAGCGCACGTTCATCTTCCTTGCATGCTCCTCGGCCGTTTCCAGGCGCAGCCTCGCCGATGTCGGGGCCATTCCGATACGACAGCCTGGCTACGAACCGTACAAGAAGTCGGCCGTGCATAACCTCGCCTTTTACTGCTCGGCACTCTTCCTGACGCTTATAGCACTCTTCGTGGGCTCTATATACCTGTACACTTCTAGTCCAGGGCGTGAGTATCCTCACATCTACCTTAGATTGACTCCGTTCGCGACCTGCGATTTTCGCTGCCACCATTCAGAGTTTGAGTGGTCATATGGTCAGCTCGTTTTCCGACGTCTTTGCCATCAAGTCAGTTTTGTTACACGTAAAGCAAGTAGCGGCTGCAAGGTACATAAGCAGGAGGTGGTCCCAAAGTCGGGCACGACGGGGGAGATCTGAGGAAACAATTCGTGACAAAAATGTGTTCGCGTAGCATTCGGAAAAAAAGTACCTTATAGGGGCTCTGAAAGGCGCTCTCAATAATGTGTCTGTATGCCTAGGATACTAAAGAAGGCTATTCACAAATATCCTTCAGCAAGAGTTTTTTAATGAGTTCTGTGGAAGCTGAGTTGTCTCTACATAAAATTTGAATTTCCGCGTTTTCGCGCCTTTCTCTCTCCTCTCCTTACTTTTGCTCACTGAAATGTCGGCGCTCCTCCGCCTGCCCGACCCAGTCGGCCACTCTGGCGCCTGCCGACACGCGCGGGAGTTTCCCGGGGGCGGAGTTTTCTGCCACGGACATGGTAGTTGCGTAACGTCAGAAAGAGTTGTCAAGGCGAACCAATGATTCTCCTCCGCTGCTGACGTAACGAGCGCCCCATGACGAGTTACACGCGGATTCGGGTGAAAGCCCGGCATCACTGCTCGCCCCGAGGCGTACAGGTGCGAATTTTTAATAACATATTGTGAACGGTCGGCTCTCTTTTGAGGTCTTGTACGCGGCACATGAACGCTCGGGGGCCTGTACTCTACAAAATGCAAGCGTATTATAGCCAAACTCAAAAACTATTTTCAGGTAACCTTTAAGGAACGTACGGTGTGATGAAAAAACGGCGTAAAGAATTGAAGCTATTTCATTTAATGCAGAACATTTGAAAAGATCCTGTGGTAAAAATAAACATCATGTATTCTGCTAAATTTTTTGTTCTTTATTACTAAATTAAACAATAAAAAGTTTGCGAACGATGTTAACAGGGACTTAAGAAACTGACAGAGAACGGATTTCAAGGAATAAATGTTTCAATCCTTTTTAATAGTCACTGGCGGCTAATTTCAAAGAATGATAGGAGAGACATTCATCTGTTTTTGCCGCAATTAGCATTAGGTGCATGCGATAAAAAGTGTTTATTGTGTCATTTCGATATGGTACTTCGTTACTCAAGATAAGATTGTTTGTGTTCCTCATATTCCGTCGTTCTTCAAGGCCGCAATATGCAGTAAAATGCAGGCCGCAAAACGCAGCAATGTGCGGCTTGCCTCAATTCGCTTACTGCTGACTTTAGAATGCTAGCGATTACAGCATGAAAGATAGCAATGGCACCATGAACATGCAGCAGATAAATCTGACTGCATTTTTTAAAAACAGAACACTGCCACAGGTTTCCACAAACTTGCTTAGAAATTTCAGAATAATAAGACAGGCGCAAGAAAAAACTGTCATGTTTTAACACTGAGGAGAGGGCTGTCATTGTTTAGTTTTTTTTACCTTCAGAGCAACATGCATATCTAAAGCACAGTGTTCCGAAATGAACTCCGACGAGCTTAAACGTGGGTTCTCGACTACTTTGCCAAGCTTTCTTTAATAATATATTTGTCACAGATCTACCCGGAGAACACTCGGACCTAAAGAATGGACTAGGCGACAGGGGCACCCACAAAGACGCACATTTAATACACCCTACGTGACACAAACACTAGCACACTAACTAACAAGACTAACACAAAACACAAAGGCGATCAGTACACACGACCCGGGAACACGGCTATTAGCGTCTACTAGAAGCGTTCTATGATTAACGGTCAGCGTTCGTGCTCACGGTTGGTTCGGACCAAATGCTGCATTGCATGGGTCCAGTAGCCGGCGTCGAGGTGGCGTTCCACGTGCTCGGCGTCGCTGCCGGCGTCGTCGCTGCGTCGTACAAGCTCCCGGTCCAAGCGCCCGTGGAGATGATGCCGGTGATGTTGGCCTTGGGGGCATCACCCTGATGGGTGGCAACAGCGCTGGAGGCACCCCTGGCCGTAGCAGGAGGTACCATCCTCCGTTGACT
This sequence comes from Amblyomma americanum, assembly GCF_052857255.1. Classification (NCBI taxonomy): domain Eukaryota; kingdom Metazoa; phylum Arthropoda; class Arachnida; order Ixodida; family Ixodidae; genus Amblyomma; species Amblyomma americanum. The sequence continues at coordinate 189,383,155 of NC_135498.1, read as the reverse complement.
CCCTCAATGAGTTCAGGAACGGCAGGAAATCTACGGTGTGACGCCGTTGAACTCAAGCTCACCAGAGCAGTAGCCGGCGTTGCTCTCTTCCAGCCGAAGCGTTCCTGACCCGCCGGAGCCTCCGCTTCTCTGTTCCTCCCCCCGTTCCTCAATCTCCCTCGCGCTTTTGTAATAACCTTGGCGTTAGTCCACGTAATCCTTGTCGTCGTCCTCTTCTTCTCTTCTCCACCAATCATCTCTTCCCACCTCACCAAATACTTCTTCATCTTCTTTATTCTTCGGTTAATACACGTCATCCTTATCGCCACCCTCATCTTCTTCAAACCTCTTTCGTTCATACATTTATTCCAGCCTCCTTATTATATGTGACAAAGGCCTCCTCTCTCAAGAGATTTTCCATGAAAAACTAACTGCTCACACAACCCTCATCTGTAAGCCTTCCAGCCAACTGTCTTCTGTGGCGAGTCTGGACCCAGCACAAAACAAACCGCAGATGTCCAGCACACACCAAAAGCACACCCCTAACGCAGCACACCAAACTGCATTTTCGGAACATTAACACACCACTGCCGGTGCCCGTACGGTGTCCTTAATAAACAAGTTAATGTCCACAACACACTCCCTTGTGTAAGCACATAACAACAAAATCAAAAAATGATACATCCCAGAGATAGCTAGAGCTGTTTAGTTGGCTCTATCTGTGGAGAGATCTAATTTGCAACATATGACCTCCGTTTTGCCGGGCACATTCGAAGACACATCCCCCTTGATTTGGAGTAGAGCTGTGATCGTCTGTCTTCATTCAAATTGGAGTTCATTAGTGCCTTATCCGATCCTACAGTTTTCTTCCCACTGCACGTGGGCACCTCGACAACATCATCTGTTTTCTCTGCCACTACCGAGCTTGCTACCTTGGGGGCGTACCCCCGTACGATAACTCGTAGTACTATTTCAACATGTTTGCATGGAAAACCATCTTGGTGTTAATTATCAATAACTCATAATCCATGTCATTTTTCTTCTCCGTCACAAGGTAAGGGCCCTTCCATTGCATCAGTAACTTATTACGATCCATGAGTAGCAGGATGAGAACCCTGACGCCCGGATTTAGATTTCTGTGAGTGGCTTTCTTGTCATAGTATCCCTTATAGCGTTAGCGCGCCCATTCCAGGCCTTCATGGGCAAGCCTGCATATTTCCTCCAACTTGTCCCTCAACTCAAGAACGTATGTGTATGTTGTCTTGAGATCTGACGCAATCCCTTTATTGGCCACAGCTCCTTGAGTATTGTAGGTGGACCTCTAACGGTTCTCCCATACAACATCTCAAAGGGCGAGATACCAAGACTCATTTGCGGCACTTCGCGGTAAGCGAACAAAAGCGCTGGGAGGTATCTATCGCAATCAGTAGGTCTCTCCGGGCACATTTTCCTGGTCATATTTTTGAGGATGCCGTTGAACCGCTCTACAAGCCATTACACATGTAATGGTATGGCGTTGTTAGTAACTGCCTTACTGACAAAAGGCGGTTAACCTCCATCATTAGTTTCAACGTGAAGTTCGAGCCCCGTCACTCAAAATTACCCTCAGGAACCCATAACGAGAGAACATCTCCACAAGACCTTCAGCCACTTGGATACTGCCAATAGTCTTCAATAGAATAGCGTCAGGATAACGAGTGGCCACGTCAACCATATTAAGCACATATCTATTGCCTTTCACGGATACTGGAGAGATTGGCCCCACAATGTCAATAGCCACTCTTTGAAACGTTAGGTCAATGGCTGGCATCTTGCCCAGAGGTATGGGACCAACTCTTCCATTCGTAGCTGTTCACTGGCACACGTAACATGAGCGAACAAAGCGTTTAACGTCACTCTAGACATCTGGCCAGAAAAACTCGGCGATCCTAGACACCGCTTTTTGAACACCCTGGTGCCCCGCGATAGTGGCGCCATGTCCTAAGCGTAACACTGTCTTTCTCATATCTTTCGGTAACACCAGCTGTTGGACCCGCCTTCTTGAGCTAAATATGCATTCCCTGTGCAGCATACCGTTTACCAATTGATATTCGAATGACGTACGACTCCTCTTTCTTTTCACTTTTTCCCCGACTCTTTCGAAGCAGGCTTTCAAGCTCGGGTCTTCTCTCTGCCTAATTGCAATTCCGCCTATGTTACGCTCAGACACATCGTAACGGGAGTAGAGAGCGGATGCTGCGTTGCTCGGGCTGTCACTTGAGCTCTTGTCTGCACTGCCGACGAGAAACTGCCTCATCACCAGTCTGAGGTGTCGCGGGCTCTTCCTCCTTTGGTGTTCTTCAACGTCGAGCATCCTCCACTCGGGATCGGAGTCTGAAACTTATTGCACCCGTAATGTTTCCCACGATGAGATGGTAGATAGGTTGCTCTGCGCATTTTGCCACTAGATGTGCCGTATAAATTGGCGTGGACACTAGTATCCTGGCTTCAGGTAGGTACCTTACTGTGCTATCTACAAGAGTGACGGCCGACGCTTCTCCTGTAAGATCCTCGTCCTTTACCAGGCTCCTCCGAACTAAAACTGTGTTGTCACCGCTGTCTCTCAGCACCAATATAGGACGGTCCCCTATTTGCCCAACCACCACCGGCATTGCTGCTTTCAACTTGAGTGTTACACTCACCGCCTCATTTTCCAGCGGTGTTTTTTCTCCTTTTAGCTGTGGAACTTCAGGTGGTGTGACAAGTTCTGCCTGAGAATCGACAACGCATACAGCTCGGTCCTGCGTTCTATATGGGCACTCATTCAGAGTATGACCACTCCTCTTACAACCTTTATACACAACCCGTGTTTTTTGGCAACGCTTCTAGTCCGACCGTCAACTTCACGGTGATCCACCTTTCCACAGAAGAAACACCTTACTGGCGCCTTAGATGCACCGCCACAGGCTCTTATTTTTGTCGCACCTGTCTTTAGGACGTTTTGTATTTCCTCCTTTGCCTTACTCATATTTATCAGCCCTTGAGCCTCGAGGAATTGGTCTGCAGTGTCGGCAAACGCTTCCAATGAACACAACTTTATTTCGTTCAGGAATAGCGCCAGCTTTGGGCTCCAACATGCTAAAAACTGCTCTGTCACCAGCTTGTCACGCACCCCTTCAAAACTCTTTTCTGTGTTTGACATATCAAGCCTCCTGCCGAAATAGTTAGTCAGCCTACAGGAAAACCGCTTAGCGGTTTCAGAATCCTCAGGATTCGCAGTGCGAAATCTCTCGCGAAAACCCTCTTCCGTAAGCCTGAATCTTTGGCGGAGTGCCTTCTTGACTTTCTCGTAGTCCATGGATTCAGCAGCAGGCATCCTTCCAAATACATTCAGCGCCTCCCCGACTAAACACATTCTCGATGTCGTGGCCCATTCACTACGCTCCCAGCCTTGCCCCAAACTATCCGCTCTATTCGTTGCAGATATGCGTCCAGTTCATCTCTTTTGTCATCGAAAGGAGCCATCATCTTTCTTGCACTAACTCTGGCCGTTTTATTAGATTCTGTACCCGCTAAGGAACGCTTATCATTGTCCGTGATCTCCTCATATCCTACCGCGACATGCGCCTGTTTCCACACGAGCAACTCCTTCTCCCGTTCTATCCTTATTTTCTCCTGTTCTTCTGCCTCGCGAGCCGTTCTAGCTTCCCGCTCTTCTGCCTCGCGAGCTCTTTTATCTGCTTCGCGAGCTCTCTTATCCTCCCGCTCTTCTGCTTCGCGAGCGACTGCGCGTGCTTGCGCCCTTTCCTCTCTCGTCCTTTCTGAATCTTCTTTCTCCTCGTCACAGAGACGCATCGCCTCTTCATTGCTTAACCCTAGCTTGAGAGCCAGTTCTAACGTTTTTGCCAAATCCATACTATCTGCCGTCGAGAGATCAGAAAAATCCGAGACAAAGCAAAAAGAAAAAAAGAAATGAATCTTGGCACAGGCTCCCCACTAAACTTTGTCACAGATCTCTGAACACTCCAACCGAAAAAATCGACTAGGCGACAGGTATACTCACACAGACGCACATTTAATACACCCTACGTGACACGAACACTAGCGCACAAAACTAACAAAGCTGACACAAAACACAAAGACGCGCGACCCGGGAACACTGCTACTAGCGTCTCCTACTAACATTCTACTGTTAGTGGTCGGTGTTCGTGCTCGCGGTAGGTTCGGTGCTGATGCAGCATTGCATAGGTCCAGTAGCCAGTGTCGAGGTGGCGTTCGACGTGCTAGGGCTGGCATCGCTGGTGGCGTCGTTGCTGCGTTGTTTCAAGATCCCGGTCCAAGCGCCCGTGGAGGTGATGCCGGTGTTGTTGGCGTTGGGGGCACCATCCGGATGGGTGGCAACAGCGCTGGAGACACCCCTGGCCGTATAAGGCGGTAGCGTCTTCCGTTGACTCCCCGGAACGGGTTCAGGAACGGCAGGAAATCTACGATGCGATGCCGTAGACCTAGAGCTGACTGGAGCAGTAGCCGGCGTTGCTCTGTTCCAACCGAAGCGTTCCTGACCCGCCGGAGCCTCCACTTCTCTGTTCTTCCCCCGTTCCTCGCTCTCCCTCGCGCTTTTATAACCTTGGCGTTAGTCCACGTCATCCTTGTCGTCGTCCTCAGCTTCTCTGCTGCACTAATCATCTCTTTCCACCTCACCGAATATTTATTCTTCATCTTCTTTATTCTTCGGTTAATCCACGTCATCCTTATCGCCATCGTCGTTGCCTTCTTCAAACCACTTTCGTTCATAGTTTTGTTTCAGACTCCGTATTATATGCGACAATATTTCTCTATTACTTTTTTTGCATCCAAATTCAACCCTCTGTCTGCGTCAGCTTCTTCATACGCACACCTAACTCTCCTTATATAACTGCAGGATACAACGAAGTAACACGCAAAGGACTGCAATACTCTTTCTTGGGCTATATATTGTGACTGAAGCCAGGAAACAACTATCCGGGCATCAAATTCCCCAGGCGAAGTGTGTCCTAAAAAAATGCATGTCAAAAAGGAACTTTGTGTTACACCGTAATGTCCATGTTCGTGCTGAACGTAAGCATTGCGCTGGAAACAAGGAGTTTCAACTCTATCTGTAGCCTTGAGTCAATTTACAGGAAACCTGTGACGCTTATAAAGCTCTAATTCATGCTCTAATCATTTTCTTAGCGGTTTAAAAACACATACACTACTTTTGTGTTGTCTTGATTTAGTGTCCAAAGCCCGTAAGAAAATGATTCCTGCAAACAATTAAGAAACTAGACACCTTAATGTTTTATTGCAAATCAAGGTTCCGTTTTTAAATTCTTTAACATTATATGCCACCAACGTCTGAAACGTTCGCGCTTTGGAACCTTAAGAATATGGCAAGCGAGCCCTGTAGCTCTGGGCGATGCTCCCTAATAACGAAACGATGCTTTCGTGTATCAAATTGCTTTTATAGATAACGCGCAGTGCATACCTGTAGTGGTCTTGGCTATAACAAAATTGTTACGATTAGAACCGACAGCCCTGGCAAAGACAGCCGTCATTGCGAATATACCATTCCGCCAAGTGTCTTAATCAGATATTCATAAACCTTCAAGGTGTTTATGAAGCTTTTTTCCTGCATTGCAGGTGCACAAAAAATTGTAGGTAAGTTCTTGGTGTCCAAACGTTTCAGCTTCAACATATCTCTTTTAATGCGATGGCATTTAAGCTGTCGAGTTCAAACGCTGGCGGTCTCTTTCAGCAAATTTAGTGACCGGTCGAGACGTTCGTGTTGTCATCAAGGTCACGTGACATCGAGGAAGCAATCATCCGTTAGCGCCAATTATCAAAATCAATCACCACCGGAGGAGCTGGAAGGTTGCGGCATTATCGACTTCGCTGCCGGAGAAGGCAAGCGTAGCAAGGGGCGTCAGTGTGTCAAGAGGGTGGAGTAGGCAAATAAAAAACACTTTGTGACAGCTAGTAGGTTCCGAACATGCAGCGGCGCAAACAGATCCGCCTCGTTGGCCTGTGGATTCGACCACTACGCCACCGCCGCGGCCGAACATGTCACGTGCTTAATTGCCATTCTCGCGCTCTGCTTTCGATGTCGTGGTTTTCATTAATTTCCACCCGTGCGCTATGGAAGCAGAACAAACACACTGCAATCGCATTAGCCCTTTAAAAGGACTTAACAGCCCCATAATTTTTGTGTGTGAGTAGACTCGCTATTTTTTATATTTCCAACAAACATGATGAAATATTTCCAACAAACAAATAGGAACAAAAAAAAAGAAAAGGAAGACTGGATCGGCTGATCAACATTTCTACAAGAGAATATGCGTTCGTCAGGGCAAGTGCGGTCGTTCTTTCTGAGAAGTAGGAACCGGGGTACGACCGAAGACAGAACAGGCATAAAGTGTTGCCCCTTTGTGCGCAGTACCGTCACAGAGTTCACTTAACGATATATACACAGAAGGTACCAAATCTGAGACTTCTAAGAGTAAGCATTCTGCTTCATGGAGAAATCATAACTGAAACAAGACAAAATAATGCGCACAATGACAGACTAGAACACGTTCAAGAGAAAAAAAAAAGTTGACTACGGGAACAGTAAACGAGAAGGTGCTGGTAACGGACGATTCAATGCGGTCCATTCTAAATTTGACGTTTCTGTAAAAACTGTTTTTCATCGAGCACTTAGCAAATTTAATAAATATTTTTTAGCTAAAAAAACAATTTTCTTAGTATCGCAGTCTAAGCGGTAGTGTCATCAAAAAGCAGAAAAGAATGTTCTTCATCGAGCAGGTTGAATAAATTCTAAATTAGCTTAATAATTGTTGCAGGTTCGCTATTGACTGATTTAAAAATGTAATTTAGCATTTGTTTATTTATTTATTCGTACTGCTGTCCCGTGGAGAGATTTTAGCAAATTGGGAATACATGAGAAAAACAACAAGCGATAGATTTCAAAGGAGGTGGGATAAATGAAAACAACGGAACGTTTCGACAGTGCAATCAAGCAAAAAATAGCACAATAGTACTTGTCACGACAAAAACAAATTGAAAACCTTCAGATGAAATTCAAACAATTTCAAGGATGCTGAAGAATTTCATTCTTTGCAAGTAAATTCCAGCCAGTCACGATTCTTGCGAAAAATGAGTATTTAAAGTGGGGGTGTGAACTTTATTACATACAGGGGAGTTTAGGACGCACAGGTCCTTGGGCCCCCGCACGGCCCCACTGCACTCAAACGTTCATGTCCCTGAGGCTCATGACGCTCGCAGCCCGGCCAGTGGCGATGGCTTGCTTGGCCGGGTCCTCAGAGCGCAGTAGAGTCTCCTAAGCCTCCCAAGTGGTAAGGTGCTCCAGACCCCGCGGGGGAGGATCCGCCGGACAGAGGAAAAGGATATGATCGAGAGTGGCTTTGGGGTGATGGCAGAGGGTGCAGGAGGCACTTATGTGGACTTGGTGATAGCGCGAGAGTATATAAGGGGAGGGTGAGGTGCGTGTTTGGAGCCTCCTCCAAAGTGTCTGATGATAATTGTCGAGGGACGGATGGGGTGGGGGGTACAGCCGACGCTCGGCTTTGCAGATCTGCGTCAGTTCACTGAAGGAATGCATGCGCTCCCGTGAGAACCTCCGATCGGAGGCTGCCGGCGCCTGGTTGAGAGAACCTCGGGCTAAAGCGTTGGCAGCCTCGTTTCCGGGATTCCCGGAGTGCGCAGGCACCCATATGAACTCCATGTGGCGGGGCGGGTGTGCGGCGAGGGTGTTCAATATGCGAAATGCAGGGAGGTGAACTCTCCCGCGGGCGAAATTTAGTGTAACAGATTTAGAGTCCGATAGTATATACCGGGCCTCCGTGCGCGTGATGGCTAGGGCAATAGCGGCCTCTTCAGCCTCCTCCGAAGTGGCAGTGGGGGATATGTGAAGGGTAGCAATCGGTTGTGGGGAGGGGCTCGTGATAGCTACAACCGCGTCCTCGCCTGTGCATGCGGCATCCACCAACACGGCATCCGGTTCGATGCCATAGTTTTTGTGGAGCGCCCGTGCGCGAGCTCTGCGGCAGGGTTCGTGGTAGGTGGGCTGCGTGTTTTTAGGGAGAGGTTTAATAAGTAGTTTAGGCTCAACGTCTACCTAGAGGGAAAACCCATACCAGAGAAAACACTCATAAGAATCTTGGGCATGTAGATACAATCAAACCAACGGTGTACACATGCACTTGCTCTACTCAAAGCTTCCACCCTACAAGTTGCCCGCATGATCACGCGCGTCTCCCATAAACGCTCGGGCATGCGAGAAGACACGCTAAAGCTGGTCAGGAGCCTGGTGATCAGCCGAGTCACCTACAGTTTTCCATACTACAACCCAATCAAAAGCGAAATCCAACAGATTGATGCAATTATACGCAAAGCTTACAAAACAGCACTCCATCTACCGCAATGCACATCCACAGAGAAGCTTTTAGCACTAGGACTTCATAACAACTTTGAAGAACTAAGAGAGGCACAACACATCGCCCAGTTGCAGAGACTACAGCAGACTCCGTCTGGCAGGGAGCTTCTGCGGAAGTTGGGATGCAACGAACAAATACAAGAAATCCAGCGAACCGAGACTATCCCGGACGGCATACGAGACACAATTAGTGTGACCCCCATCCCCAAGAACATGGACCCCAACCTACACGAAGAACGCAGAAAGGCGAGAGCCGAGTACATCCAAAAATCACTAGCCCGCCAGACAGCAACGGTGTATGTGGACGCAGCCACATACCCCAGAAGGACGGGACAAAACAACCCCAACGCGGTAGCGGCTGTGATAAACTCGGACATGCGGGAAATCATCAGCGCGTCGCTATGGGACTGCACGGTAGTCGAGGCTGAAGAAGTGGCCGTCGCTCTAGCGGCAGCGGAAGGCTACCGGACTAAGCGATCCTTAACAATACTAACCGACTCTCAAACGGCATGCCGAAGCTTCATGTTAGGCAGATTAGGTCACAAAGCGCTCCGCATACTCCGCTCTGGGGACCGACCCAAACAAAGCACAGAAGAAGAACCAATAAAACATACGATGGTATGGACGCCGGGACACGCGGGAGTGGAAGGCAACCAAGCGGTCGACAGGGTAGCTCGAGGGTACACTTTCTACCGAGCTCCCTCCACAAGCGACCTCGAGGAAGCCGAACCTGTCCCTAGAGATTACTCGGCTATCTTAAACCACTACAAGGGCTGCAGGAAACGGTACCCCCAACCCCATAAATCTCTCTCCAGGGAAGACGCCGTCTCCTGGACAGACGGGCTCATACCCGAATCTAAATATACGCAACAAAATACAACCCACACAATACACAGACAAATGCCCATGGTGCCATGAAACACCCACGCTCTATCACATAACATGGGCCTGCCAGAAAATAGAGGTGGCACCAAAAATACCAAACCCGAGTGCGGAGCAATGGGAAGGAATGCTCTCCAGCGACCGTCAGGACGTCCAAGTTGGGCTAATCCGGCGAGCACAGCTGGCAGCGGCATCCAGCGGAGCCCTGGACTAGGGGCAGACGACCATTGCTAAGACGGACGACACACCTGACTCCGCCAAATTGCTCACCTACTCTCTAGAGCTGAATAAACGTTTTCCTTCCTTCCTTCGCGGTGAATGTGTGGGGGACCGGGAGCTGTGTTGGATCCGTGGCTGGTATCCTGATGCCTAGGGTGTGTAGGATGCGTCTGGCGGTGGTGGTTCTTGCGAGACGTGTGTATTGTCTCTCGGTGGGTCTCGATAAGCTCACCTACCGTGTTGCGTAGGCCTAGCTGGAGGAGTTTTTCGGTTGAGGTGTTTAAGTGTAGGTGTAGTGCTGTCTTAAATGCTGCTCGGATCATGGCATCCAGGGGGTGGTGATTTCTGTAGCCTGGAGTTTCAGGTAGGGGAGCGTGAAGAGAAAGCGGCTGCGGACGAAGGCATGAATGAGACGACATAGGTCATGCTCCTTCGTGCCCCGGTGGTGTCTAGAAACTCGGTGGATTAGGTGGGATATCGACACAGCCGTCTGCTTGAGTTTGTGGATGGTGAGAGTGTTCACTACGCTAGTCAACACAAAGCTTCACTACGCTAGTCAACACCACGCTTCGCGCGAGCCGGCGTATGTCGAAGCACGAGTGACGTCACGCACGGCGCAGGTGGCCGCCGCCGACTTCGTCGCCTGACCTTTCGTTTCTCTCTCGCTCGCTCCCTAGTCACTACTGCGCATGCGCCACTAGTAGCACCGAGCCACTAGTGTTCCGCCGCTGCGCAGCGCCGCGCCTTTGCTCGAAAAGCAAATTTTCAGTTTTCTCTTTCTTCTTTCCCTCTCTCCTTTACCCCTTCCTTTACGGCGCGGTTCGGGTGTCAACCGAGATGTGTGATACTGTTACCGTGCCATTTCTTTTCCTCAACAACCAAACAAAACAAGTGAGCCGACGGCGTTCATAGAGTTTATTGGCGTTGACAACTTTGCAAAGGCCGTTGCAAAGGCCGTGGGTCACTGGAGACCTCAATAACGCTTTCGCTTTGTATATCCTGGATTAGCTGAGCTAGTCCTCATTAATGTTTTCCCGTTGTTCTGGATGGGGAGGCCCAGTACCCGGAGAGTGTGTACCTTCAAGGTGTACCGGTTTTCCAGTATCACGGTTATGGGAGCTGTGGGGCAGTTCCGGGTTGTGGGTGGAGTATGAACCGCAGCCGTCCACGAGTGCTAGTGTAGAGCAGCGTCTATGTTTGTCAGCGGGCAAGGCGATAGCGTTCCGTGGAATCCCTGGCAGCGCCACAACACGCTGTCGCGATCTACTATAAAAAGGGGAAGCTTAAGCGTCCTCTAATTTTACAGCAAAGCTGTATAGCTCTCCCGTGCAAGGAAATTTTCGTGGCGTCGTAAGCAAAAAAACGCTGCGCTAAACAAAAACACGCTCGAAAATGCACTGACTTTGCGAGAAAGAAACCAGAATATTAGTGAAGAAAGAAACCGTAATATTAGTGAAGTCTAGTGAGCGCTTTAGTATGTAGAATTTTAAATATTTCTGCATATCAGGTGTTGCGTAAGTTTCCAACTTAATTTCTATATGCAGCGGGAACACCATCCGACGCGTTCCGGTTAACATTAGGTTTTCAGCTTCTGCGAAAGGTTAACGTTAACTTCATTCGAAGCCCTCGTGTGAAGTGCAGACCGCATATTGTACGATAACCGCGTCGGCATAACTGGCTAAAAATAATAAAAAGTGAAAAAAATTGCAGGACGCTTAACCTTCGTCTTTCAGAGCGGGACGCGACCGCGTGTTGCAGCGTTGGCAAGGGGTCCACGGAAGGCCGTCGTCCGTTCGACGCGACGCCTAGCCCGTTGGACAACTTAAGGAAAGGAAACAGCGCCTGACGCACATATCTTGATGGACACCCGAACTGCGCCGTTAGGGCAGGAAAAGGAAACCATAAGTACTTCCGAGGAAAGGAGATGATTCCTGCGTTACATATATCGGTGGACACCCAAACCGCGCCGTAAGGGAGGAAATATTTCTGACGTGCTGTGCCTACAATTACAACTACGCGTTCCGGTAAACATTAGGTTTTCATCTTCTTCTAAAGGGTAACGTTAACTTCATTCGAAGCCCTCGTGTGAAGTGCAAACCGCATAATGTATGTTAGCGGCGCCTGCAAACAATGCGAAGCACGTTCCTTCTTCCCATGTGTGTTTCTCAGTGAAGATTATGGCTGCGTTTTCGTGTCGTCGTAAACAAAAAACGCCAGGCTAAAAATTGAATGCAAACAGCATATCTCTTTTGAAATCAGCCATACAGCATACAGCTCACGTACATTTCACTTGTCTCCGGTTTCACGTGTGTGAAATTTCAAGTGAAGTCGCAATGTGTAATTGGGTTCGTTTTACAGCTCCGCAGTCCAACCACCATCACAGCGTGGATTGGAGCCACAATTTTTTATTCTGTTCGAACCAAGAAGCTCCGTAGCGCGTTTTGCGCGTACTCGCCTCGTAATCTGAGAGACCTTGGTTCGATACCTCGTATCTCCACAAGGTTTGTTTACTTGGAGATTCTCGTGTTTCGTGTTACCATGCCAACCCCAACGGCCAACACGCCGACAACGGCTTATCTGCGACACGAGCTCCTTAACGCCATAGCGTTAAAAACACGGCGAAGGGCGGAGCACACACAAAGACGAGCGCCATCCTAAGTTGTGGTGTGTGTGCTGTAATAATTTAGTGTCCTCTCGATACAAGACGCCCGATTCGCCACACTAGTCGCGTTACGTCCTTACGTTTACGTCCTTATGCGAGAGCTACAAATCTTTCCTGAATTACTGAGCGGCCCAATGCTATCAGAAAAATGATCACTAATGTTTTCTCAATTATTACTTGCGCCTAGTTTTTTTTCTCGTCCACATACTTGAATTACTCTTGGAAGCGCACAGTAGTGTATACAGTGGAGATCTTGTCTTCTTGTCTACCATTTCTTCTGATATGTTTTCACTCAACGTTCATTTGCAGGATTATAGTCGTTTTACAGACCAAGAGTTAGCATTTTTAAAAGTACTAGTACGCTATTCACCGGTTAACATATGCGGCATAACGGTTCATGTTTACCAAAAGTCATATTTTGTTACCTATTAGGACTCTCTACTGAAGTTTGTTATAGTGTGCGTTCTACCGTATAACCTGATTAATTGGAACAAATAAGAACATGGCGCCAGCATGATTAGACTTCACAATTAGTGGACATCGCAGGATAATCCAGGATGTGAGAGCGTTTGGCAAGGTTACGTGAAGCGACGGAAAGGTGATAACAGCAATACCTGCTAATATTAAAGCAGGAAAACCGAAAAAAGCAATGAAAACAAACAAATAGAACATACAATTTCTCACAGTAAGAACTATTTTCGGGCTCTCTCAGGAAAGAGCAGGTATGCCATTTTAACTAAGAAAGACAACCGAAGGACAGGGATAGTGAGTAAAAACCCCACTCATATTCTTCTAAACCGGAATTGAGCTAAGTGCGGAATACTTAGGCAGGACAATGGTAAACTCTTCCTGGAAACAAAAGACCTGATTAGAAATGAAAGGTGAGTAATCAACTCAGAATATAGTAAAGGCACATACAGTTTGGCTACCTGGTCTCCAGTTGCCCGTAAACTGTAGCAAGTCATCATGAACACTTTATATACCCAAAAAATCTGGACTAAAGCACAGTTAAGCGGGAAACCTTTTATGAACGCAGCTCTTTCATATAATGCAAGATTTCACTACAACAATCAATATATCATCTGATCACCCGACAGCAGTCTTGAATTTTTTCCCACTAACGTTTTTGCAACTGTCAAAAGCGTTCCTCATTGGTTTTCTATTGGAGCCTTAGGTGTTCGTGGCGATCGACAGAAACACTTTAGAAGAAGGAGTTTGCTACATATCACAAGAATGGACCATTGCCTTCAATAATTCCGCAAAAGTACTTAAACTTTTCCATTTTTCAAAATTTTTGGCCGAAATTGTTAGAAATGAAGCTCTTGCTGGCCAACTGCTTAAAAGTGTTATTATTTGAGCGAAAAGGGGTTATTGTTGCATTATGACTACCTTGTGGCGTGCCCGGATGAAAAAAAATATCTTTGCGAAGTCCAGATTGTAATTTCTGTTAATTACTTGATACAAATTTAAGACGCGGCACACGACTTATTTTAACTTACGAAACTAAACGTGCTCTTGTGAGTGATGCAATTACAGATGCTTTCCTCTCTTTCGCTCTCCCTTTCGAGCTTATCGATATCGGTTTGTGTCTACAGGTCCGAAATGATGGCAGCATAATCTAGTATTGGAAATGCGATGGGCTTGCATGCAAGAGGACGAACACTAGGAGTGGAACGTTTAAGGACCTTCCGAAGAAAAACAATTTCGTATTAACAATAGCTACCACATAATCTACATGTTTATTCCATTTAAGATTGTACGTAATTCAAAGTCCTAATTCTTATATTGGGACACCTCCTTTATTATGTTTTGGTTGGCGTAGTACTGGAGTTCTAAAGCTATTTTTTTGCGAGTTAGTTTCATATACACAGTTTTTTTCAAAATTTAGAGGCATATTCCAAGTGTCGCACGAAGCGATGACATTACCGAATTCATTATTTAATGCTATTTGATCGGTAACACTTTAAACTTCAGAATAAAGAACACAGTCATCAGCATACTATTTAATCTTAACATGAATGTCTTGCACGATATCGTTATCGGTTGCTCGATATCGGTTGCCCGGTGAGGTTAGTTTCAATGGACCGTACAGGTCGATACCAACGACTTCGAAGGGTGAGAAAGGACAGGGAAGAGGTTGTAGAAGGCCAGCAGGAGGAGACGTGGAGCGTTTGCGGCGTTGGCAAGGGATGCAAGATGCAATATATTTGGCGACAGAGGAGGAGAGACCAGGCCAAAAGAAACGGCGCTTTATAAGGTCATATGTTTTCTGGAATCCTAAGTGGCCGGCCACGGGGTCGTCATGAAGCGCCTGCAAAACCTCACGGCGAAGAGAATGGGGAATGACAGGCACCCAGGCGTGACCCAGGGGGCTATGATTGTGCCAAAGAAGGGTGCCGTCAGCCAGCTTGAAACAGTTGAGTTGGCGTCGGAGGCGGGCATTTGGAGGCCGCATAGCACCAATCAGGCGTTCAATGAGAGTCCGGCAGTAAGGGTTGGCCCGCTGCGCTGAAGCGAGATCGCCGAGAGCGGGAACGGGCACCAGATCAATGGCTGCGGCCGTCGAGGCGTGGGTAGCGATGGGATTAGTAGTTGGGAGCTATGAAGCAACAGGAGGAGAGAACAGAGGTTCTGCGGAGGCGAGGGGGCAACGAGCGAGCGCATCGGCGTCTTTGTGTTTTTTTCCCGATTTGTAGGTGACTGTGAAATCATACTCCTGGAGGCGGAGAATCCAGCGGCCGAGGCGCCCAGACAAGTTCTTCTGTGACGACAGCCAGCACAACGCATGACGGTCAGTTACAATGGTGAACTGGCGACCGTACAAATAGGGGCGAAATTTCTGAACGGCCCAGACAGCTGCAAGACACTCTTGTTCAGTGATCGTGTATTTCTGCTCCGCTGCAGTCAGGGTACGACTTGCGTAAGCAATCACGCGCTCAGTCGAAGATTGCTGGCGCTGCAGAAGAACGGCACCAATGCCGTGTCCACTGGCGTAAGTGTGCAAAATCGTTGAAGCGCTGTCATCAAAATGAGCCAGTATCGGATCAGATGTGAGAGCCTGCTTTAGAGAAGTAAAGGCGGCCTCGCAGGCCTCAGACCAAACAAAGGGCCTGCTGAGTCCAAGAAGCTGATGCAAAGGTGCGGCGATGGATGCGAAACCTCGGATGAAACGACGAAAGTATGAAGCGAGTCCTAGAAAACTGCGCAGGTTTTTAATCCGTGTGGGGCGGGGAAAATGCAGGACTGCAGCAACTTTATCAGGATGTGGTTTTATGCCTCTGCGACTAACGACGTGTCCGAGAACTTTGATAGAAGCGGAAGCAAAGCAACACTTCTTTGTGTTTAACTGAAGGCCGGCCGCGGAAAGAGCACTTAGAACTTCATCGAGGCGGGTGAGGTGCTCAGAAAAAGTCGAGGAGAAAATTAAGATGTCGTCCAGGTAGCAGAGGCAAGTTTTCCATTTCAGCCCGCGGAGTACGGTGTCAATCATGCGTTCGAACGTGGCCGGAGCATTGCACAAGCCGAACGGCATAACGTTAAATTCATATAAGCCATCTGGCGTGGCGAAAGCTGTCTTCTCTTTGTCCTCTTCATGCATGGGGATTTGCCAGTAGCCGGATCGGAGGTCAAGACTAGAGAAAAAATGAGCACCTTGGAGACAGTCGAGGGCGTCGTCAATCCGAGGAAGTGGATAAACATCCTTTCGAGTGATCTTATTGAGGGCGCGATAGTGACACAAAAGCGTACGGAACCATCCTTCTTTTGTACCAGTACGACTGGTGAGGACCAAGGACTTGAAGAAGGTCGTATGATGCGGCGCTTGAGCATGTCGGCGACATTATCTTGAATAATTATTAGTTCACTAGAAGACACACGATACGGGCGGCGAATGATGCGCGAACCGTCAGTGTGGGTGCGATGCGTAGCCGCCATTGTTTGGCCCAAAATTTTCGACTGGGTATCGAAAGAACCGGCATGTTTGTTCGAGAGGGCAAGCAATTCTGCTTTTTGAGCAGGCGTGAGATCGTCGCTGATAGTAGCGGAAATAGCTTCCGGAGAAGAAGGATGGGACGAAATGCCGAAGCTGGGTGGTGGCGAGGAAAGAACGGTGACAGGTTGAATGGTAGACACAGAAGCCACGTTAGTACCAGCGCGCAGAAGAATGAGCTCCGACGTAGTATTGAGCGCCGTCAGAAGGGCAGTCCCATTGACGAAGCGAAGAAGGGGTGCGACGAGGAGAATGCCCCTGGAGAGAAGACGGGGCACGGCTGTGGCGAAAACGTCCCCAGCATGTACGCGAGCAGAAGCAACTGAGATGACATCTTCGGAGCCGGGATAAAGCACATGGTCCGCGGTGTTGATCAAGTGATGAGATGGAATTGCAGGAGAGTCAGAAGGGTCGGAGTCAGCAACTTCCAGAGTAGGAGGGCAACATGTAATGACAGCTTGCGCGGAGTGGAGGAAATCCCAGCCGAGGATGAGAGGGTGAGCACAGGATGGAAGTACAGCGAACTCGATGTGGTGCAGGATGCCGTTGATAAGGACGCGTGCTGTACACAGACCGGAAGGATGCATGGATTCTTCATTAGCAGCACGGAGAGAAGGACCACAGTAAGGACTGCGCACTTTACGAAGATGGGAACACAAAGCAGAACTGATGACGGAAACAGCGGCGCCGGTGTCAATCAATGCGTCTACAATACTGCCTTCAACATTAACAACTAACAAGTTCGACGGCAGCGTAGGAGGAATTGAAGGGTGGGCGAGTGGTGCAGCTTTACCTCCGGAAACTGCACAATTTAGTTTTCCGTATTGCGACCAGGTGCCTGAGAGGCTGGACGTAGAGGCGATGAAGAGCGCCGGAACGGTGACGGGGAGCGGCGGCGCGACGAGCGGACAATCGGCGAGCGGTCGGGAGAGGTCGATGGAGAGAAGAAGCGGGGAGGATCGTTGGGGTGAAACGGTGGCCGGTAAGGAAACGATCAGTATGTGTCGTCGTGATGAGGACTATTGGAGGCAAAAGTAGGGCGGTAACCACATGATGAGTAGGTTTCGGCGTTGCGAACGGTACCAAACTGGTTACGCTCGTCGCGCTGACGCCGACGACAAACGCGGGCAACATGTCCACGAATTCCGCCGTAGTAGCAGATAGGGCGAGGCGAAGGCGGCCGCCAAACCACTAGGTACATTGCGGGCCGCTGGGATAAGGAGGCGACAGTCGGCTGTACGGGCGGCGAATGTGAGGCATAGACGGGAGGAGCAGGAGACGCAGCGACCTGGGCATACGTGGGCGCACAAAGAGGCACAGATGGTTCGGACGCCGCGGGACGAGTAACGGAAGCGAGCTCGTCCTTGAATAGATCACGCAATGGCGAGGTTGGAGGCCGGCGCAGATGGGAATCCAGCGGCGGTAAGGTGGAGCCGTGCAGCTCCTCGCGGATGATGGAGCAGATGAGAGAGCGCAAGTCCACATCAGTTGAAAGGCGGGGGTCCCAGGCGTCTTGCAAGCGGAGAGATTGGAGGTCGTCAAGACGGTGACATGTGGTGCGGATATCGTTGACTGAGGTAGGGTTCTGGCCAGCCAGCGTGGTAAAAGCAAAGGAGCCGATGCCTTTAGGAGTGTGACGGACCCGATCGTACTCGGACATGGCGCAGGATGGCGCCCCTGAGACGCAGATTGGCAAGTCTAATCTTGAGTTAGTTGAGTTGAGTGGTTGTAAACTACCGCTGGGATTAGCCTTGCAGTTGCTGCCGGCAATTGCTCCACCGTAGCGACACTTAAATAGAAATCACAGAAACACTGACTGTAAAAACCCAAATAGACACTCCTGAGGTCACCATGTGGAGGCCAATCCGTGTCCTGCACGTAAATTAGAAGGCGAGAAGCATCCCTTCTACTCGACTGGCTCCCGCGCGGGAAAACAATGTCCTGAAGAGAACTGTGAGGAACTCCTGCCTTCTTGAGGGATCCGAATAACACAGCCTGTTCCGCGTTGTACAAAGTACAGCACAAGAGGTAATGTTCTATGTCACCACACATACCACACGTTGAACACAATGGTGACAACGCTAGGCCAGTCTTATACATCCACGCCGGCGTACGAGAAGAATCCGTGCGAACGCGGTGCAGCAAAGTGGCTTGGTACCTTTTGAGACCCTTGGTCACAGATGGCTGATGAGGAGAGCTCCACAAAGAACTGAAGTGGCACAACACCACATCTCTAAACATTTGCGTGACTTCATGAGGGACTCCATGTACTGGAATCCCGGAGAGAGCTGTATGGGCGGGGTTGTCTGCTATCTCGTTGCCTAAGACACCTATGTGCGAGGGCACCCATTTTAAATGTATAGAGAAGTCTTTGCTATGTAGATTCTGCACCAAACGTAGGTATCTAAGACTCAAGGCATCAGTGGGGAACCCGTACTCTAACCTTTGAAGGGCAGGTTTTGGATCCGTAATTATGACAGTAGGTTGAGGCGTACAACACCGTAGCTTCTTTAGAGCTGCCTCAATGGCAACGCTTTCGGCCATTGTGGAGGACACGACTTTAGTAAAACGAACAGACCAATCATACTTCAAAGACGGAATATGAGAAGCAGCTGCACTAGATCCTCTGACCTTGTCCACAGAGCCGTCTGTAAAAATTTGAAGATGACTGGCATATTCGGTCTCAAGATGTTCCAGTACGAGCGAACGCATTGCCGCTAAAGGAGAATTCCGCTTAGCGCGAACGTGGGGAATTGTCAAGGAACAATCGAGGCTCGGAAAGGACCAAGGTGGCTTCAACGTCTTAGGTCGATCTCGAAGGTCGAGACCCAGAGAACGAAGAGTATTTAAAGCCAAGTACGCCCGGGACTCAGATCTCTTTCGAAGGCGCTGTAGAAGCGCTCTCCCGGCAACAGTCTCTCTGAGGCGGCCAATTTGCAGCAAAAGTCTTTTTGAAGCGGCTAGCCGAAGAGGTTTCGATTGAGACTCATACAGTACTGCATTGTTTGGAGCAGCCTGCGGAACGCCGAGAGCCCTCCTTAGTCCCATTCTGTGCAAACCCTCAAGGCGTTCCAGCTGCGATACCGAGGGGGAAAGTAAAGGGAGCTGGTACATTATGCGACTTGTCACCAGGGCATCGTGAAGCCTGATCATTGAAGCAGGATGGTTTCCCCATTGCTCACTAGCAACTCTACGAAGCACATTGAGACGCGAAGATAGTGAAGCCACAATCGAGTCCACATCTCGTCGCCACTGTAGACGTGAGTCAATAGTGACGCCCAAAAAACGTATGTGGTTAACCTGACGAAGGCAAGACTGATCAAGGTCTATGCTCAGCCGCGCATACCGTCGTCCCCTACCTGGAAACAGGACGAAGCCAGATTTTTCCACCGAGAGAGTCAACCCAACACCTTGAAGGTAACTTTTAACTGAAAGCACGGCCTGTCGCGCTAATAGAGCTAAGCGTTTGTGTTGATATCCGGTTAACCAAAGACAAATGTCGTCTGCATATATCGACATATGGACATCCCTACCATGTGTTTGCACTTTTGCGGGAAGACCAGCCATGACAACATTAAAGAGCGTTGGGGACAGGACACTACACTGAGGTACCCCTCGCGATACCGCCCTTTCGGAGCTCATTGAACTGCCTAACCGCACTCGAAATTTACTATCACTGAGAAATGAGTGAATGAATCGCAGAAGATAGCCCTGAACGCCTATGACCTGCAGACTATTCAGTATTGAGCTCTGGAGGACGCTATCATAAGCCTTTGATACGTCTAGGAAAATAGCTAGTGTTGAAAGTCCAAAAGCACTCTGATGTTCAATGTGGCTTATCAAGTCCAGGACGCTATCTTGCGCGCTAAAACCTGTGCGGAATCCAGTCATGCATGTTGGTAGTGCCCTTCTATCCTCAAGCCACCAAGACAAACGCTTACTTGCCATCTTCTCCATGAGCTTAGCCCCACACGACGTCAGCGATACAGGACGATACGAGGCCGCGTCTGTCATCTCTTTGCTGGCCTTCAGCAGTGGGACTACACAAGCCACCTTCCATGAAGGGGGAACGTCACCAGACTCCCATACTTGATTGAGATATGTTATGAGCATCTTCCGGTGTTCCAGAGGCAGGTTCTGTAACATTTGATTGGTAATGCCGTCAGGACCTGGTGCACAGCGACGCCGCAGGCTGCGGAGCGCTGTCTGTAGTTCTCGAAGTGTGAACGGGGCGTCCATAACAGACGGAGACGTAGCAGGCAGAGCGCAGGGATGAATGCCTGGTCTGGAATTTGCAAATGCATCCTCAAATTCCTCTGCCAAGCACACGAGATGTTTCTGCGTGCGCAATGCAAGCGCCTCGAAAGGTTTACTCGGACGAGAGCCACCAGCAAGACTGCCAACGACACGCCAAATTCTCGTTATCGGTGAGAAAACAGTTAAACTAGCGCAAAAGGATGCCCACTGGGACCTACAGAGCTTGTTCGCATGACGTCTAATGGCAGCCTGTTGAAAGTTGTCTTCAAGGCTCTGTCGTCCTTCTTCCGCAACAGTTGTCGCTCCGCCCTTCTGCGCGCTGCGCAGAGGTTCCTGAGTTTTAAATCCGGAGTCGGAAATTGATCAGGTAGCTTGAGCGCCGTAATAGCAGCCATCTTAGCATAAATAATTTTGTCTGTCTATTCACCGGAAACACAGGCTAAGTGCTCCCTGTATTTGTCCCAATTAACAACATGGCAAATTTTAGTACCACGCAGATGGAAGTCGGCAGTAAACACAAATATCGGGTAGTGATCACTTCCCATTCGGTCAGCTCTAGTTGATCACTGCACACGGACGTCAGGTGAATGTAAGGTTAGGTCTATAGATCTGAGTGAGGTTGGAGGCCGAAAGAAAGTGGGACTTCCGTCATTGGCCACGCACAGGTCCAAACTTTCGATGACTTTTACAAGTTGGCGTCCGCGAGGATCTGTGTTCCTGTCACCCCAGGCAGGGTGGTGGGCGTTGAAGTCACCGCAGATGATTCTGGGTGCTGGGCAGCGGTCACAAAGTTGCTGGAGGAACAAAGCCATATCGACCTTCTTCCGCGGGGACACGTATACTGATGCAATAGACAAAGTTTGGAAGGCGAGCCGAATGCTCACAGCCACTACCTCAATACTGTCGGTGCAAAGATCGGTGACGTTCAAAGCCACATGAGGAATCTCCCTTCAGATGTAAAGGGCGGCACTTCCTGCGGGAAAAGACTTTATGCTGCAATTCTTGTGGGCGACGTATCCCGGCAAAGACCTCCCGCTTGGCAAGCCAGCCTCCGAGAGGGCCAGTACTGGAACACAGGTCTCTTTCAAGAACCATTTTAGTTCTGCTAATCAACTTATAATCCCAGCGCAGTTCCATTGCATGATAAACGGCACTTTTCTAGGGTTTTTAGTTGCAACGCGTTGAAGAAAACTAGCCATCTAGGAGTTGAAGTTCTCTGCGAAGGCGGTGATCAAGGCCTCAAAGGAAAGCACCAGCTGTATAAAGTTCTTCAAAGTGCCAGGCTGCATCGCTTGGCTATATGAACGCAGGACATCCAACAAAACGCGTAGATGGTCGGAGAGATTCCGGCTTTTGAGTTCATTATTTTGCTGCACGCACTTGCGCACCACTTCGACAAAAGACGGGGACTGGGACCCACTCTTGGCCACGGTAGCTGGTGTCTGCATCTCTTTTAAGGCAAGGGGATGTCCTCCATGCTGTCGAGTCTTGCTGTGATCTGGTCGCTGAGGAACATGGACACTTTTTGCAGAAGCAGATCGAACAGCCAGCTCACCCTCGGTGGCCGTTGCCGACTTGCTCGGATCAGGTCGTGCAGCGACGTCGCTTGCTACCACGTCCCAAGCTTCCGACTCGAGCGCAGGGAACTCTTCACTTCTATGTATCGGCTTCTCAGTAGGTTGTGGTTTGGGGCCACTAATAAAGGACTTGCGACGGTGTAAGGCGCTTACACGGAATGTGCAGCCACTGAAACTCGCTGGATGGTCACCTCCACAATTAGCGCAAGCAAAATCTGCCTTGCACTCTTTGTAATCATGGTCACCACCACATCCCTTGCAACGTTGATCTTTGTTGCAAACTCTCGCTACATGTCCAAAGCGTTGGCACCTGAAGCACCGGGGAGGAGTTTCAACGAACTCGTGGACTGCATGTTTGGTGAAACCAAGGTCAATTATTCCAGGGCGCTCGGTGTTGGGAGCAAACGTTAACACTAGAGTTTGTAGGCTTCGCTGCCCATTGTTGTTCTCCAGGCTCCACCCGACGCATTAACCGTCGCACGTGCAGAACTCCTTACGGTTTCAAGTAGTCAAGAAGGGCACTTTCCGAATACCACACTGGTGCTCCCCTTATAACACATGTGTTAGTCATGTAGGAGTGTGGCAACCGGGCTTGAACTCGTATGCCACCGATCTGAGAGCACCGCAGAAGAATGTCTACTTGCTCTTCCGCTGAGATATCTAGATGAAGAGCCCCTTGCGTTGTGAAGCGACTGCGAATCGGAGCAGATCCCAGTAGTACTTTAATATCATCGAACAGCCTGATAGGGTTCCACTCTCTGAAGTCAACACCTTTCTCTTTTGGCTGAACTATCACTGGGATGCCGACTGTCCGGTGCTTCCGATGACTCACCACTTTGAAGCCATCGTTGTCCATTTCCGCCATGTCAGCCACTTCCTCGTCAGAGGCGACGATAGTTGAGTCGTCCCCACTGAGCGATGATGACGCACTGCACTGCTGGACGTCCCTGATGACTGGCAGATCCCCGCCATGTGATGCCATGGCCGCCTCCGCCCCACTGGGCTCCTACGGATGGCGCTGTCCCTTTAAGGATACCGGCGCCGGAGCTGCCGTACCCTTCCCGTAGGGACAGTACCGCCTTAAAGACGTGGCCGTCTTCCAAGGAAAGAAATAACCTAGTTAATAACTAGAAAACAAGGCGCAATTACTGAGCTGAGGTGACAACAGATCGAGCAGCGTCGTCTTCCTCTTCCTCCTGATCAGAAGTCTGATCTTTATGTAGAACTAATTAAGACAATGGTAAGACAATGGTGTAGAATTTCTGGCTAAAGGCATGTATTTTACAGCACTCCTCAAAACAGAATAATTAGTTCAGAAGTCTGATCTTTACGTAGAACTAATTATTTTGTGATGAGGAGTGCTGTAGAATACATTCCTTTAGCCAGAAATTCTACACCATTGTCTTACCGTCGGTCCGGGCATGTGTTCGTGCGTGTACGCTGGAAACGCGAGCACTAACCCGATACTCATCGGAGAGCCCAGAGCGGGAGCGTGCCGCGCTGCGGCATCGCCTCTCTTTTAGGTATGGGCAGTTCACTCCCTTCCTGAGCGAGGCCCGCTGGCAGTATCTCTCCGCCAGTTTTTAGAGTCTTTCTAGTTTATCGCGTGTGCTTTTCTTGGACCTTGGCCCAGCCCCACATTTGCCTCACTTTGAAAGCGCCAGAACGCGCGGAATGCCTGTAGCTCACTGCAACAATAGCAAGTCTCTGATCACTACGCACTGACGACAAAAATAACTGCATTACGGAAAGTTGCCGGGCCATTTGGTACATCATTTCAGCGAAACAGCCCGCGAAAGTCCAGACCAAGAAAATGAGACACGCTCATAAACAGCGCTGTGTGTGTGCGTGTCTGCTTTTATCAGTCTGGCCAGGGCGAAAGCCAAATGAGGGTTGTGCCAGCTTTCCAAGGATTGGTTTTACAAAGCCATGCCTAATGGCCACAAAAACTTGCGATCGTGGATGGCCCACTAACCTGTCAGCGAGAAATTGTACTGTTTCTGCTGCCAACTGTTCGCCAATCATGCTAGAGAAACGACATCTAAATTTGTGAGTGGATTTCAGACGTGGTGGAAGCTTGGCCCAAAATTGAAAATCATAAAAGTTCTGCGGAGCACCTGCGTTGTCAGGAACATTGGAACACTTTACAGGCAAGGCCGACGGTGCATAAAAACATTGAGCTAAAGCCCTTCCACCATGCACCTCTTTCTTGGT
This sequence comes from Amblyomma americanum, assembly GCF_052857255.1. Classification (NCBI taxonomy): domain Eukaryota; kingdom Metazoa; phylum Arthropoda; class Arachnida; order Ixodida; family Ixodidae; genus Amblyomma; species Amblyomma americanum. The sequence goes on along the minus strand of NC_135498.1, from coordinate 189,358,928 downwards.
TTCTTCTCTCTCTCCCTCCTTTATCTCTTCCCTTACGGCGCGGTTCAGGTGTCCGCCGATATGCGAGACAAATACTGCGCCATTTCTTTTCTCCACAAACCAATTTCAAGTTCAAAGCAGCTAATCTCTTGAAATTGGTCAAAGGATCTGGAGGCATATTTGCTTCGACTGCTTGATATTATACTGTTTCTTTTAAACAAGAATCTCTCCAAGGCGTCCGTGGGCTGTACGATCTCAGTGCAAGTTAAACATCCCCAGACGGTCCAAAATACTCCGGAGCCCTCCACTAGGCACCTCTTTTTTTCTTTTTTCTCTCAGTCCCACCTTTATTTCTTCCCTTATAACACGGTTCTGGGGCCCGCCAAGATGTGTGACAGATACTGCGCCATTTCCTGTCCCCTACAACCAATTTTCAGTTTTCAATTCAGCGGGCACAAGGACAATGAAATGGCGGTGAGCAAAGAAAACTTCTTTAAAATGGTTTAAATGCTTTCTAAATATGACCCAATGCTTAAAGAGCTGATACTAAGGCTAAAAGAGACCATTGGCAAAATAAAAGGCCTGGTCGTTGCTTACCGGAGAAGACTAGGAAATATCGGAAAAGACATTTTCCTTTCCGTACTTAGAGTTTAACTACACAGTTTAACTACTACATGATACACTATGTAGTTAAACTACATAGTGTATCATATTTTTGTCAGTATTAAGAGCCTGCCCAAATAGCACCAGTCAGTTTTTATGCGATTTTCTGTGGGAACCAGTTTAGGCACATCATCATCTGGAACAGCGAAACGTTCAAATACAGCATACGGTTCAAAAAGTTTTCTCATTGGGGCATCGTAATTTAACTGAACAACATTAACAGAAAGACTGCCATATATAATAAAATATATACCTGTGAACCACGGAGGATTTCCCACACACTTCACCATGATAATAAGGGCTAAATGCAGTATATCTACTAAAGCAAACAGCTAGTCCTTATATAATGTAGGAGTGAGCAATTGAGGTATTAATGTCACTGTATACAACTATAATTTATCGCGGTAAAAAGTTATTTAAAAAAAACACTTGGAAACAATGTCCGTTGCGTTGTCTAGGGTATGCTATCAAAGCAATATACGTCGGCTCTAATTTAACAGTTCTTTTTCTTTGATTCTACTATCTATTGTCATCATGCTCGGCACTGGCAGGCAGGCTGCACTGTTAGGGACGGAGTGGCATTGCTATCTAAGGACTCAAAAACAACCAGCTTAATCCAATTTCGCTTAGACTTGGAAATTGTTATGGTCTCCAGCCAGAATTCAAATAACAGACTTTATGCATCCTTGTCCTTTCACCGTAGTTTATGCGCATCATGGTATGGAAATTCTTGGAAATTCATCTCAGTATTTAATTCGGGCGTAATTGCTCCTAAGTTCCATGAAAGCTCACTCATGCGGCTACAAAGGAAAGCTATATATCTTCAACGGAAACTTTGCAGTTGAAGAAAAGTTTGTCCTGGCCCTTAGTTCTGACCCGGGATTACCGCCTTAGCAGGGCAGTCGCTTTACCAACTAGACTAACCAGGACAGCTAGCAGATGGTAATGCGAGAGCGAACTTATAAAAAATTAGAAGTGGGCTTAGCGAAATAGCGTTGGTCCTATGTTTAAGAGGAACACCCCAGGTACATTAGATTCAGAAGTCTCGCCTCCTCTCCTCTCCTTTCAGAAGTCTCGCCTCCTCTGATAGGCGCTGAAAAACGTGAATTCGAGGCATCGTCCCACACGTAGTAGGTGTTATCTGTTCGCAGTTTGTCATGCAAAAGGGAAACGTTTTTGCCACTGTCACCTTCATTTTTTGCACTCAGCCAAAGTAATTTACGCCTTCTAATGTCTCCGCAGAATAATCGTTTTGGATAGACACTCCGGTCCCCTTTCGCTTTCCAACACTGCTCCAAACCTGTTGTTTTTCTAAGTAGTCCTGAAAGTACAAGATAACTGGTGAATTCACACCTCGGCGACCTAACCTGTGAATGCGGGCAACAGAAGTACACGTAAGTCAAAGTTTATCGAAGAAAACTTCGTCGCACCTTTCGGCGCAATGTTTCTTCAGTCTCGTCTTCTTTTTTAATGCCAAATACAATCAAATTGTTCCTGTGATTTTTATCCTCTTGATCAACTAACCTTGCACTCTGCGATTTCAATGATTCTTGGACTTCTGCTAAGCTTTCATATAGGCCATCTATTTCCTTCGTCTTTGCGGCTATTATTTTCCCGTTTTCCTCAAGTTCGTTCACGCGCAGGCCAAAGTTCCCGCGAGTTTTTTCTGTGTGTTCAAGCCTACTGATAACATTCACCAAGTCACTGCGTATAGCTTGTTGGCTTATAACAAGTTGCTGAAGTAATTCCGTGACATGGGGATCTGGACCACGGTTTTGCGCAACGTCTTCACAAAGCAATAGAATCGATGTACAGAAACACTCATAAGCAATGGTAAAAACCATATGTGGGCTCGGCATAACGACAAGACACCTTTCGTCACTTCTGTACGAACAAACACTACTAACCTGGACAGTAAGAAGGAATCTTTGCGTTAGCCGCACGATCCCAAGCGCCCGCCGAGCCCACTGGTGAAGTATCGCTGAGGACAGTCTTTTATAGGCCATGCAGGAGACGTCATTGATGCGGGAAAATCGTGAAGTACAACACTGCGCATGTCAGGCAAAAAGTCCGAATTCCAGTAAAAGGCAGCTTTCGCCGACAGAGTCATCTTTGCTGTTATCCGATCCCAAGTGGCGACACGTGCTTGAAATCGTTGATGCACCAGCTGCGGCGAACAGGGCAACCTGGACAGTAAGCAGGAATCTTTGCGTTAACGACATGATCCCCGCCGCCTCGCCGAACCCACTGGTGAAGTATCGCTGAGGATAGTCTTTTATAGGCCATGCTGGAGACGTCATTTTTGCGGGAAAATCGTGAAGTGCAACACTGCGCATGTCAGGCAAAAAGTCCGAATCCGGTAAAGGGCAGCTTTCACCGACGGAGTCATCTTTGCGGTTATCCGATTCCAAGTGGCGACACGTGCTTGCAATCGTTGACGCACCGGCTGTGGCGAACAGGGCAACCTGGACAGTAAGCAGGAATCTTTGCGTTAGCGACATGATCCACGCCACCTCACCGAGCCCACTCTCTCTTTCATGCTCTCATTCCATCAGGAATTACTTCATAGGTAAGTCCACCTAATCGACGAAGAGCTTCCAAAATACTGGCGCAAAAGATTTTCACTCAATTCCCGCCGGTTAATTCGCGTCTAAACCCAGACTCGAGATCCATGCTTGTATCCCGCACTGCGTCTTTCCAGGTTGTAGCGTTTGGCGCCTGTCCGCTCCCTGTTGAAAAAGTACCATATGATTTTATTTGAGACACATATGAATTCATATGGGACAAACATGAAGAGATATGTGTTCCATATCAATTCATATCTCCCCCTATAAATTCATATGGGACATAAGGAAGCTTAATGTGCCCCATATGGAGACATATACCACTTCTTATGGGTGTAGTTGCTATGTGAGGTTATATGTGGCCACAGGGGCATATGAGCCCGTATGCTCATATGAGTCTTGGTTCGGTTAACAGAACTTCAGACACCTATTGGGTCAATTATCTTATTAAGGGGGAAATCTATATGACCTGGACATCTATATCTAAACAATAATGTACCCTGCCACCGTCGCGCGTGTACCAGTCTGTGGTACATTTCGTGGTTTCTTGTGCATTTTCGTGCCTCTGCATGCGTAATCTGAAGTGTATTCTTGACGCCACTCCTCCGCCGGCCGCATGTGAAGCTAAATAACACATTATGCCAGGAATTTCAGTCAGATAACTGTGTGTAGCAAGAATTAAGTGCGTTCTGAGGGGACAACAGGTAAGCTAGCACTAAGAAATTCCCTCGGGCGTTTCTACCACAACAGATGCTTAATGAAGATGCAGCATCGGGAACACCTGCTGATAGCCCGCAAAAATATTCCGCACATTTGCAAGGCAAGAAGCTGTAGCTACGACTGCAGTGTGTTCACTTGGTAAAAAAAACTGCAAAGTGCGAACATGCGCATTTGCCAGGAGAAAATAATGTGCTTTTTAAGCAGTGCTCAACGTGGCTCAGCGGTGAACGCGCTCAGCCGGGAATTTGAAGGTGGCTAGTTCGAAGCCACATTCTGACGGAATGTTTTTTCTCATTTTTTTATTGCATTCTCTCACGTGAATTTTAATCGTATGGCCAAGGCTCTCGCATTTTAAAATATGCACACCCCATATGAACCGTAATTCTCATATTACCCATATCGCCCATATCACCCATGTCCAATAACACCATATGCATATGGGTTTTTCTCAATATGGCTGCTGGGCTTTGATTCATAGTCGGGCATAATGGGCCTTCTGCTCGCTAAAGGCAGGCAGCAACGTCGATATTATTTTCACTGGCGACGTTTGCGAGCATCTCATCGAGCGTTGTGGCAGCCTCCCTGCAGTGGACAAACCTAAACAGTGTCTTCTGGATGTCGCCTGCACTGCTATGTTGTGCGCAAAGGCGACCTAGGGGAGGATGGCATCCCAGGTCTTGTGTTCGGTATCCACATCCATGGCGAGCATGTCGGCTTTTGTTTTGTCTGCGGATGGTATGCAGGAGTTCGCCACAGGCTTGTGAGGCTGTAGTATAGAATTGCTTCGGTAATCTCGGCCGTAAATTCTGTTTCTCTATCCGTAATTAGGACTTTAGGGGCGCCGTGGTCCAAACCAAATTTGCTCGACGAAAACTTTTACGCCTTCCGCTGCAGTACCACTCACCAGGGTTTTTTCTTCGGCGTGGCGGATCAGTCAGTCGTCACGATGATCCAGCAATTGCCCGATGTCAGTGTTGGCAAGGGGCAGATCCATTCCAGACTGTTCAATGGGCCTACGCGGTAGTGTGGGCCTCAAAAATCCAGCTGGCCTTATCGGCGGCTTCTTTCGTCCCTAGCACTCGCGGCATGCTTAGACGTACAACCTTGCGATGCCGGCAGGTAGTCGTCTCCAGTACCATTTATCTTGAACGCGGAGCACGGTGTGGTGTTAAGCCTAAGATGACCACCTGTTTGTTCAACATGCGAAGCCTCCAGAATTTTCTCTCGTAAGCTGTTAGGAGCAATTTTATGAGGAACGCGGTCTTGTCGGGGGCAATGTTTTTCTTCTTGACGATGACATTTTGCAGACTTAAAGACGACAAACCAATATTGAATGCTGCTGGGGTGAAGACGCCTTGCCTTCTAGATACTGGACGAGATGAGTAGATCGGGTTCCGAGCGCTGGCATTGCGCGAGCTCACTGGTGTTTACCGCTTCCCGTCCTCATCATTCTCTTCCGGCGGTGTGTCAACCAGGTGTCGAGACAGGCAGTCCGCGTTGGTGCGCTTGAGTCAAGATCTGCAGACGACGCTGAAGCCAAACTCCTGGAGGCACCCTCGAGAGAGGGGGCCAGAGTGGCCCTCCAAGTTGGCAAGCCAGTAAAGTGCTTGGTGATTTCTGACAACCTTGAATGGTTGTCCGTACAGGTTTTGGCGGAATTTCTACTTGGCCCAGATGATGGCGAGACACTCCTTCTCGGTCGCAGAATACTTCTCCTTCGCCATTGAGAGGGAATGGTTAGAGTACGCGATTACTTTATCCAGTCCGTCACTTTTCTGTACGAGGATGGCGCCTTGTCCATGCTGCTTGCGTCGGTATGAATTACAGTCTCCTCGTTTTCATTAGAGCGCAAGAGGAGAGGAAGGGACTGTAAAGGGCTCTGAAGTTCCTTAAAGGCTTCAGCTTGCCGCGCTTCCCATTTAAATGGTACCTCTGCTTTTGTCAGCTGACTGAGAGGATCGGTGATGCGCGAAAAACTCTGGATGAATCGCCGGTAATATGCGCATAGCCGAAGGAACCTACTGGGCGTGTATTGTTGGTTAGGCGATTCTTCCGCATACTGGTCGGGGAGGGCGAATACGTCTCGAATGTCTGCTAGTTCGTCCAGAAAAGCAATCGTTGCGCCTTTGTTCAGGTGTCGGTATTCATCGCTGAAGTTTTTCACCACCACATGAGCTACTCTGTTCCGAAAATGGGCGATGCCTTTTGCGACGTCGTCCTCGGTCCAACAACAACTGGGTGTTATCTCAATGATGGATTCCACGATCTCAGTATCTCCGGCACCCGCAATGATGACCCTTGATGAATCGCCGGTAATATGCGCATAGCCGAAGGAACCTACTGGGCATGTATTGTTGGTTAGGCGATTCTTCCGCATACTGGTCGGGGAGGGCGAAGACGTCTCGAATGTCTGCTAGTTCGTCCAGAAAAGCAATCGTTGCTCCTTTGTTCAGGTGTCGGTATTCATCGCTGAAGTTTTTCACCAGCACATGAGCTTCTCTATTCCGAAAACGGGCGATGCCTTTTGCGACGTCGTCCTCGGTCCAACAACAACTGGGTGTTATCTCGATGATGCCTTCCACGATCTCAGTATCTCCGGCACCCGCAATGATAACCCTTGATCAGGGTGGAACGCTCACTTCTTCATTGAGGGCATTCAGAACAACCGGATGCTTCAGTGTATAGCAGATGGTACAGTTTTGTCCGTCCAAAGTGTGACGAGCTTTGACGGCAGGCCGATGGCCGCCCGATGTTCACCAGGAAGTCCATACCAAAAAAATTTGAGAACACAACCTCCGCCTTAAGCGTATGTCGCGGTTGCTTTAATCTGTTAATTCCTAAAGGCGCGCAATTGATGAGTCCCTACTTAACATTTATAGATCCCTGGGAGTCCTCTTACTGCTCTTGGCACAGTGGTGAAAGCGGTTAAGCAATGCGCCACTGCCCTGCGATGGCAGGTCCTGCCACCGGTGGGGTTTGTGGGACCCAGGTTGCTTTTTCCGAGCAACCTCTCACGACTTATAGTAAACATAACTGCCGCTTGCAATGGAGTGCAGTTTGTTCACAATTCGATGGACAGGTTGGATGACGCCACAATGTTAAAAAGGTTACATGACCTAGATGACCCCCCTGCTTCCTGGGTTGCTTGTCTGGGTATTTAATGAACTTTTCGCTCACCGTCAATGACGCCGACATCGAATTTTCTGCCAAACGAGCTCCACAGCGCTATCGCGTTAAAATAACTTCGCGAGAGCACTGATTCCGGACGAGAAAATTCGCGGAAAAAGTGCTCCGTTGACCGTAAAGCGAGCGGTGCATCTTCGTGATTGTGTAATAAGTTGCCCTCCAGCGGTGCGGATTTGCGGGCGGTCCCAAGCGGTCGTCACTTTGTTAAGCTGAGCCGCAAAAGGCACACTGATGACACAGTAGTCCGCTCCTGTGTCCTATCGACGCAGTTGCCGTGCGGCCGTCTACAGCCACTTCAATGTCGGTCGTTCGTGTATTCGCATTGTAAGTTGGCCTTGGTGTCCGGTCTCGGCTTGTTCGTGTGCTGTGAACGTGGCAGGGGTACAACGTTGTGATTTCACTGGGCGGGGCGTCATGCTTAAGTTGTTTCGCGTAACGGTGAAGCTTGTCTTCATATGCAGCGTCAGCCTAATGGGTGCGGCGTCTTCAAGCGGCGTGGTGGATGAAGAATCTTCGGCGTTTCACTCGTTAGCAACCTCACCTCCTAAGGCTGCTTTCTTTCGTTTCCCTTATGCGGGCTGGGGGATCCTCCACACACGCAGCTTCATTGGTGCCGTGCGGCGACGCGAAGTGCTAGGCTGACGTAAATCGTGAGCTGGAAAGGCGCTTCGGCACATAACCCTCTCTACACGGGTACTCCATGATCTGTCATGGTCGCTGGGCGGTGCGTGGTCGCGAAGAGACAATTAAAAACGCCACGCAGTCCCATTCGCTGTACGGGCATTGGGGTATAATGTGGTTGGCTTCACAGCAGTGAAAACAGACTGAGCGGCATTGATCGGGAGCCCTCCATACCTCTGCTTTGCTTGTTGCGGGTATACAAAGCAAGGCAGAGCGGGCGGGCACCTGTGGTCGCCGGAGCAGCACATAGGGCTCCTGGGACGAGCTTATGGAACCCCATTGGCTGCGTACCACGGCAGCGTACGCCATAGCCATGGGTACTTGGGCCGAAGCCGTCATCTGAGGAAACCCCGACGCCTGCTGTACTTCTTCACGAATAGCATCCGTCAGTGTTGCGACTTGAGGTGCCAGCAGGAGGCGGCGAAATTCTTCCCGGGTGTCTCCACGCATCATTCCCCTCAACTTGCAGTTGCTGGTGGTTGTTTCCAGGTGGACTGCGGTTGGGCAGAGATGGGCGGTTGTATTGGCGGGTACAAGCCTCCAGGGTCTTCTCGATAGTAACTGGTTCCCTGGAGAATTCCGCGACAGTCCTCGGAACGTCACACAACGAGTAAGGTAATAATAATAATAATTGGTTTTTTGAGGAAAGGAAATGGCGCAGTATCTGTCTCATATATCGTTGGACACGTGAACCGCGCCGTAAGGGAAGGGGTAAAAGGGGAGTGAAAGAAGAAAGGAAGAATGGGTGCCGTAGTGGAGAGCTCCGGAATAATTTCGACCACCTGGGTAAGAGGTTGCTTTTTTACAACCACCATCAAGAATTTAACTTTCCTTTTTTGCAATTTCGGGGCCTTCACAACAAAAAAGTCGCGTCATATCTTCGACGTACGCTGTCACTGTCTCTTTCGGGGAATGGATCCGAGCCTAGAGCTGTAATGAGCCCTTTCCTTGCACAACATGCTTAAAAATGTCCTCGAGAACTCATTCTTAATTGTCTGCCACCCTGTGAGGGAGCTTCATGATTCTTGTACCACGTACGAGCAGCCCGATCATTTGCAAAAGTAACGTTCTGAACCTCCACGGCATCGTCCCAAATGCTGAGGTCTGCTACTCGCCCGTACCCTTCCAATCAGTCATCTGCATCTTTGTCAGCGGTGGCGTTGAAAATGGGTGGCGTTCGGGTATGCTGGAGAACAACATGGAGGTGATGCTGTTGGCGGGATGACCGTCGTCGTCTAGCCTTCCTTCCGGGTTTGGGAACAGTACGGTAGAAGTCTGGGTGCAGGTTCAAGCTTTTGGAGTCGACGGATGCTTCGCAGGTCGTCCACCTTCGGCTCGGCTTCGGTGGTTTTTCCGCTGTTCGCCTCTGCAGGGCGGTCGGGTGTGTTCAGGCGGCTCCCAGGAGGTAAGGGCGCCAAGGACATCTGTTAAACCAGTACCTCCACCAGATGTCACATAGTGATGACGGAAGTCCGGCAGTCAAGAGGACAGCGAAAACGGCTTTTGAAAGCAACTGTTTATTGGGCTGACCTGCGCACACAAAAACAGAATGACTCGGCGACGGCGATAAAAATAAGCGTGTTCGGCACTCTTCGTACAGATTGCTTGCCGCCTGTTGCTGCATTCAATTTAAAGTCGACAAGAAACCATAGAGATAAGGCGCCAAAGCAACTACGACACGCTGGAACAAAGTACAGGCAGTTGCGTGTGAGGATGCGATCACTAGAGATAAATCTGGTCGCATCTCGAGTGACAAAAAAAAATCATGAGGCTGCATGCGGGCGATTTCGAGCGTAAGCGCACTAACCGTAAAAAGATTCGTGGCACTATTCTGAGGGAAACTATAAAATAAAGTAACTAAAATACCTTTAGATATAATTTTTAGTTCTGAACTTCCTCTGAAAAGTTGAGCTTTTAGGGTTTACAGACAGAGAAAATTTTTTACCACCTTGGCTTCAGGACACCTGCTTTTCCGCAGCCAAGCGCTGGACGCGATGTCCCGTGTCATGTGTTTGGTGGGCTGCGTTATGTCCACAAGAGCTAGCCTGCTAAGGGTCCTTGCAGAGATGGTGTAGACCCTTAGTCATACCGATACCTTGGCCATGCGACAACTTGATTTTCATGTTCTGGGTGAACCGATCTCAAGAGTTTTTCTTCACAATCTTGCATTTATCAACAAAGGAGTAGCAGCCGTAATTCTGGGGAAAATTTAACGCGCTATTGAGCGAAGACGCCTTCAGCGACGCAACAATCTCTCTTATTAGCGAATTAACAAATCCATAAGGCATCAGGCGGCGCAAGCAAGAAAGGAAGAGTGGAAGTCCAATAGCAGACGCCCCTCTCCAGCCTAATGAAAACATGTTAGCATAAGGCTCATAGAGCCGCAAAGAAACACGAAAAAATCGAACAGGAAATCAAATCTAAATCATTTCGCAGTCTGTGTAAACGCAGTGGAACATCCGTTTCATTGATCATCTTCGTGTTGTAACGACCGGCGCCGGAGGACTGGACGTATTATGGTTCTTCGCGGATGTGGAAAAAGTCACACCGACAGTACTATTTTCGCCAGTTCTGTGGAACGATTTCGTCTTTCCTGGTGTCTAATAAGTCCTTCTCGGGCTACTAAAGCGCGAAACGTCTGCGAAGCTGTTGTGTTCGCACTCGCCTTGGCCATAGCAACGTCGCCACGCTTAAACAACTGGGATGAGAGCGCACTTCAATTCGTGCCATGAAGTTAAAGCTATCATGAAATGCGTTTAGGGTAGCAATCTATTGCTTGTTGGCTTTTTTCGGCGCATTTTCTCAACGGTCCAGTCGCACCAGGCTCAACACTGGACCGCACGCGTTACTGCGACAAGTGTCAGTTGTGCGATCGTTCGCCTATTCGGCGCCTCTCGCCGGACTCATGCTCCTGGAGCATGAACCCGCCATTTGTATTGCGTGGACTGCGAAGAAGCGACGACCGGCCTACATGGCAAGTTACACAAGTGCCTTTATTAGGAATAAGATCCGCGAAAGGCGCACGCCTAGGAGCCGGGTCTGCGCACACAGCGGCGGGTAAGCAGTGACGCGCGCTGGAAGGAATGCGCTGCTCAATCGCAAGGAGGCCCCACGTTTTCATGGAGGAGGTCGTTCAGAATTTGATGTGCGTCCACATGCATCATGCACATGCAGATTAGTTTTAACATTCATACCTGCGGCCGCACTTGCCGTTAAAACCTGCTAATCAATAATAAGTCACACAGGTTCAGCAGCGAGTTAGCTCAGAAAGCCATAGGAATTCTCTTCAGCAGATTTGCACGCTGCCGTAACAAGACACTGATGTTTCAGTGCCTATGTTAGGGACATACTGCACATAATGATGCACCTGCATCCGACATACCTCTCTTGATATTGCTTCTTCCACTAGTGCCACTTTTTTAGTTTACTCCTCTCTAAGGCTTAGTAGGCAACAGCAGCAAGTGTAGCAATGTTTGAGTTATGCAGAATAACAAAGTACAGCGGAGTTTGCATCAAATGCAAAACTTTACCACACGCAGAGATGGTTATTAACATAGCTGTTTGCTGCTGTGTACCCAGTCTTTCCACCACCAATGGAGCTGTGCTCTATGCCTTATGCCTTCACTCCGAGTTGACGTAAACATCAATATTATTTTTGAATTTTCACTATTGCAGCAGTGTTCCCCTGCCTCCAGCGGAGCATTATAATGTGCTTCCACTGAGAAGGAATTTGGCGGTTTTTCCATGAGTAAGAATACTCGCGTAGACAATATGAATAGATATTTTTAATATGAAGCACGGAAGAATGACACACAAGTTTTCACTTCGAAAAATTGTACCAAACACATCATCACCCTCTCCTGGTTTTCAGCAGAGAGGTAACAGTGCCATTCAGTATCAATGATGTCATTTCCACTAAACACCGGAGTAGTCAAAGAAATGACACTATAGTGTTTACCGTAAGTGCGAAGTGGCTGCTATTGTTAAAATATGAGACTGCCGTTTTATGGCACTCATCTGTCCCAGCCATTCCAACCGCTACTTCACAGCAATTACGCAGATTTCCTTCCAAAACTTTATCGCCCTTATAAAGATCATCGTAGAAAATGCATACCAGTCTCCACCAGCAGTATACACACAACAATGGTGAACACCCCCGCAAAGTGATACATCAAGTGAATGAATTACGTAACACCTACGCAAAATATTTTCAGTGTGAATCCTTGCAGACCTACAGAGTGCAAACAGCAACTGGCCTGAAAATAGTAAGATAAATGTCTAAATGAAATAAGAAATGTGGGTAGCAGTAAAGTGATATGGGCTTTCATAATGTTCCATGAAGCCTTCTCAATAGCAAAAGTCATTATGAAGTCATGAAACCAAATCAAAGCCTATCAGGAACAATGCATGGTGGACATAGTGTTCCACAAATTGTTTAACTGATAAAATAGCATTCATTTTGGTGGGGTTTCACTGCATCCTGTACAGATCTAACTCTCACGTGAAGTGTGACCCTAATTTACAATTTATGCACATTAGGGCCAACTTATTCAATATTAATCAATTTGGATGTACCCTATATTAAGCTGCAGGGTGATAAGTAACAATATATATATATATATATATATATATATATATATATATATATATATATATATATATATATATATATATATATATATATATATATATATATATATATATATATATATATATATGCCACAACTTGCCTTAGCCTTTTACAAATGTATAGGACATGTTCATCCCAGGTAAAGTACTCATCTATGCGCAGGCCCAGATATTCGACAGAGTGGGTATAAGGAACAGGGACGTAACAGCAATTGTCACATATCGCAATATATATATATATATAAACGTAGGTTGCGTTGACTCCGCAGAATAAAGATTTAAGAGAAGTGGGCACTTCTACAAAGACACTTTTATTTATCAACGTTTCGACCGCGGTGCGGTCTTCTTCAGGACTGTAGTGGTCTCGCGACAGATGGACGTTTTAAGTTTGTGAGCTCAAGAGGAGGGAGAAAGGAGTGTAACACGCAAATAGCAACAACAGTCCAAAAAATTGAAAACAAATAAAATTAAAGATGGGGGTGCGGGGAGCAGACAGGGGCAATATTGGGGGAGGCAGCAAAAAAATTGAAATAAAAGAAAAAAAGGGGAAAACTAGTATAGTAAGGAAGGGTGGGGTACAAAAGTAGATGGCGAAACGAGAGAAAGGGAGAGGAAGACGGTGCGGGGGACATGGGCAGCACGGCAACCACAGGCGTACGAAAGCAAAACGTGCAAACAAAACATACAAACAAAATGCACGAACACAAAGGGCGCCGCTGCAGATGCGTGGCCAAAGAGGAGCCGCACCGCAAATGACACTGGCAGTGACGAATAGGCCAAACCAGGCGCCTTTTGGGTGTCTCACTAATTTCCGGTGAGCCGAGGGCTAGAACGTTAAGGAAGGAGTGGGCTACGTTAACGAGCACATGTCTAAGAACTTACTCACGGGGTCTGGGTTTCACTGAACGGTGCACCCCTCTCCGTGGGTGGGTTGTAGAACCGACCTCGCCGGGAATACTTGTTTGTAGGGGAGGAGGGCTGGGCTAGCTGTGTGCAAAGATTTCAAATTGTCGGAAAATGTAAGGAAAGAACGTCAAAAGCTTATGAATACTGCAAGAGGCAGGATAGTGTACGTAAGGAGGGGTATTATTGCCTGCGATATACACTAGGAGTTATAAAAGGTATATCTGAGTTTGCCAATTAACGAGAAGTGTAGTATTATTTTGTTTAGAGGTCGTGAACAAAAGAAAGGGTACCAGGCTTTTCGTTAAGACCTTCTTGAATAGTATTAAACTTGTGGATAAAATAGGATTCACGTTGTTCACGTTCTCGCCTGTTTTTCCAGCCCCCTTGAATAATTGTTACTTTTAGTTGGTCAAATGGGTGTCCTTCTGCGTTTACATGCTTGGATAGGGGAAGGTTTGGGAGAGACTTTGCGTGTGCGCGGTGATTGTTAAATCGAATGCGGAATGCAGTGTTTGTCCTATGTATTGCTGGTTACACAAAGTGCATTCAAGAAGGTAAATAATGTTTGATGAGTCGCAGTCAAAGTTACCGTTGATTGAATGCTGGAAAACTGACCTCGTACTAGTTGCGGAACACGTAGTCTGCATGTGCTTGCAAACTTTCCAGCGACCCTTACCACAGGGCTGGCATCCATATTTTGGGGTTTTGTGTTCCTTGGAGTGGACTAGGTGGTTCTGAATGTTTTGGCACGCCTGTAAATCACGCGGGGTGCGCATGTAAATATTTTCGATAGTCGTTGACTTTGCTGGAGAATGTTAAAGTGCTTATTAAGAATTCTGTTTATGTTCGGTGCGTTACTGTTAAATGTGAGGATAAGGTTTGTAGTGTAATCATTTCGGTTATCTATTTGGTGCCCCTGGAGTATTTGACTACGGTTAAGATTTGAAGCTCTGCTTATGGCGTCATCAATAAGGGAACGTGGATAGCGCTGTGTTAAGAGCACGTTGCGCATGTGTTCGGAGTTTTCATGAAAGTCTAGGTCGTTAGAGCAGATTCTTCGAAAACGATGGGCCTGCGAATAAGGGATGCTGGTTTTGCAGTGACGGGGATGGGCGCTTTGAAAATGTAGATATTTTTGTGAGTCGGTTGGTTTTCTATAAACGGTTGTACGAACTGACCCCTTGTCCACCAGAATGTCAACATCAAGAAAATTGATTTCACTGGCTGAGTAGGTGTGCGTAAACTTTATGTTTGGGTGCACGGAGTTGAAACTGTCAATGAAATGGATACGTTGTTGTTCTGTGTGTGTCCATACTATAAAAATATCATCCAAATAGCGCTTGTAAAAGTACGGCTCAATTGGACAAGAAGAAAGAAATTTTGACTCTATATGATGCATGAAGATATTGGCATAATTTGGGATCAATCTTGTTCCCATAGCGGTGCCACTTACTTGCAGATAATATTGAAGATCAAATTCGAAGCTATTATATTCCAACACAATTTTGGCTAGTGTTCCTAATACGTTTGGGCGTGGAGATTCGTGAGGTTTCTGCTGTTCATAAGATTCTAAAAGGGCTGCAATGCCGTCGGCATGGGGAATGTTTGTGTATAAAGATGTTACATCCATGGTCACAAGAAAGGCTCCTTCTGGTAATGTTATATTGTCTATCTGGCGGAGAAAGTGGTTTGTATCTTTGATGTAGGATGGATGTGTGGCTGGAATGTGGCTAATTAGAGTGTTAATGTACTTTGATATTGGTTCTGTGAGAGTGCCGATTCCTGAAATAATTGGCCGTCCAGGAATACCGGCTTTATGTAATTTAGGGAGCATGTAGAAACGCCCAGGAGAAGGATGGGTAGCCGCGAGTGCCTTGCATAGTTTCGGGGAGATTTCATTGTGTTTTGTGAGGTCGAGGAGAATGTCAGATATAGCTTTTGAGTGCTCGTCGGTGGGGTCGCCATGCAGTTGTTTATAAAAATGGTTGTCAGAAAGCTGTCGGATGCCTTCTGCTATATAGTCATCCCTGTTCAAGATAACAATGCCTCCGCCCTTATCAGCTGGCTTTATGACGATGTCGGTACGGTTGCTGAGCGCCTCTAGAGCAGTACGTTCTCTTTTAGGAAGATTGTCTGGTCCTAACCTGCGGTTCTTAAAATTTTCAACAATGTCATTTTGAACTGCCTTAATATAGATATCCAAGTGTTTTTCCCGCCCGATGTTGGGAGTCCAATTTTGGTTTGCTGGGTGGAAGTCCTTGTTTTGGTGGGCGTTTTCGGGCTTATCAAAGAAGTATTCTCTCAGGCGAAATTTTCTGGCGAAGCCGTCAAGACCTTTCAGGAGTTGGAATTCATTGAATTTGCCTGTGCGGGGGCAATAAGTCAGCCCTCTAGATAAGACGGCTCGCTCATACTCTGTGAGCGGTGTTAGAGATAGATTGGTGATGTTGTCTACACTGTGATGGCCCTGTTTTGAGAGTGTTTGCCCTTGGCTGACCTTTGACTGAGCGATATCGGGGTCGGGAGAGTTTGATCCAACCGCACTTAGTACTTCTTTCATCCATTCGTCATGGGGAACTTTGTCCCGTTAAATTTTCTAATTTTGATTATGCCAATTTCTGAAGTTTTTTTTTGTTTTGAAACGTTCTAGTTCCTCGGCCTCCAGCGCGGAAACACGAAGATTATTCCGAGCCCGACGCTCCTCTGTTCCCAGTATCACCGAAGGTTTCTCAGAGTGCAGAATTGTGATTTTTGAATAATCTATCAGAAGGAGACAAAAAGCAATGGAAAGACATATTAAAATCAGCTTCCCTAGAGTTAATAATAATTGGTTTTTTGGGGAAAGGAAATGGCGCAGTATCTGTCTCATATATCGTTGGACACCTGAACCGCTCCGTAAGGGAAGGGATAAGAGAGAGAGTGAAAGAAGGAAGAAAGAATTAGGTGCCGTAGTGGAGGGCTCCGGAATAATTTCGACCACCTGGGGATCTTTAACGTGCACTGACATCGTACAGCACACGGGCGCTTTAGCCCAGACCTTTAATGCCCTTCTTGTCGACATCTGCCGACGAGAGCAGAACACCTTCTTCGTAGACCACCAAATGGAAATGTTCCACCCTAGCACAGTTCTGTCTGCAGATGGCGTGCACCCCAGCTTCGGTGGAGTCTCGCTGCTGTCATGGAATATCTATAATTTACTCCTCCGAATTCGCCACCTCACATTGGGGCAATGGAGAGACTACGCGCCACGCCACAACATCCACAGCCTCGGCAGCAACAAAATTCGATGAGTACTCCAGAGCCTCGAACATTTGCACAAGTCGTAGGCCAAAATGCTATGTCTACTAGACAAGCAGCAGCCAGCCGTCCAGACACCACCACCAGGTCACCACTCACCTCTCGGACATCGAGGGGACACTGCAGCGCAGCACTAAAACAGCCACCCCAGACCACCAGTGGCACAGCAGCAGCACATTCCCCTACAGCAAGCACTTCAGCCCAGGCGAGCACATCAAACAAACCATCGTGTCGAGAGGCAAGCCCGAAGAGAGGTATGCAACCGAGGCGGAAACCTGCCGTGGATTCTGCACCAGAACAGCAACCCATCAACAGCAGCCCGTCATATAACTGTGGACTGATCCCCAGCACCCCTGTTTTATCATATGACCTCCGGAAGCGTTGTGGTTCCGCCCAGCGAGTGCGCCGGGACTGATACACAGGCCGCGTGAGTACTCCGCCTCCCTTGTTCTCATATCACCGGCAGCCCTGTTTCAAATCTTCAGCTTTTCTTAAATTACGAAAAATAATTGATAAGCGGCTTAGTCTTGACCTTCACGTTAAAACCTTAAAAACGTACCTTCGGGCTAATATCGTACCGAAAGGTCTACAAGTGAAGCTGATACCAGCAATGAATAATCTATCAGAAGGAGACAAAAAGCAATGGAATGACATATTAAAATCAGCTTCCCTAGAGTTACTCAAAATCACAATTCTGCACTCTGAGAAAGCTTCGGTGATACTCGGAACAGAGGAGCGTCGGGCTCGGAATAATCTTCTTGTTTCCGCGCTGGAGGCCGAGGAACTAGAACGTTTCAAAACAAAAAACTTCAGAAATTGGCATAATCAAAATTAGAAAATTTACACGGGACAAAGTTCCCCATGACGAATGGATGAAAGAAGTACTAAGTGCGGTTGGATCAAATTCTCCCGACCCCAATATCGCTCAGTCAAAGGTCAGCCAAGGGCAAACACTCTCAAAACAGGGCCATCACAGTGTAGACAACATCACGAATTTACCTCTAACACCGCTCACAGAGTATGAGCGACCCGTCCTATCTAGAGGGCTGACTTTTTGCCCCCGCACAGGCAAATTCAATGAATTCCAACTCCTGAAAGATCTTGACGACTTCGCCAGAAAACTTCGCCTGAGAGAATACTTCTTTGATAAGCCCGAAAACCCCCACCAAAACACGGACTTCCACCCCGCAAACCAAAATTGGACTGCCAACATCGGGCGGGAAAAACACTTGGATATCTATATTAAGGCAGTTCAAAATGACATTGGTTGAAAATTTTAGGAACCGTAGGTTAGGACCAGACAATCTTCCTAAAAGAGAACGTACTGCTTTAGAGGCGCTCAGCAACCGTACCGAGATCGTCATAAAGCCAGCTGATAAGGGCGGAGGCATTGTTATCTTGAACAGGGATGACTATATAGCAGAAGGCATCCGACAGCTTTCTGACAACCATTTTTATAAACAACTGCATGGCGACCCCACCGACGAGCACTGAAAAGCTATATCTGACATTCTCCTCGACCTCACAAAACACAATGAAATCTCCCCGAAACTATGCAAGGCACTCACGGTTACCCATCCTTCTCCTGGGCGTTTCTACATGCTCCCTAAATTACATAAAGCCGGTATTCCTGGACGGCCAATAATTTCAGGAATCGGCACTCTCACAGAACCAATATCAAAGTACATTGACACTCTAATTAGCCACATTCCAGCCACACATCCATCCTACATCAAAGATACAAACCACTTTCTCCGCCAGATAGACAATATAACATTACCAGAAGGAGCCTTTCTTGTGACCATGGATGTAACATCTTTATACACAAACATTCCCCATGCCGACGGCATTGCAGCCCTTTTAGAATCTTATGAACAGCAGAAACCTCATGAATCTCCAAGCCCAAACGTGTTAGGAACACTAGCCAAAATTGTGTTAGAATATAATAGCTTCGAATTTGATCTTCAATATTATCTGCAAGTAAGTGGCACCGCTATGGGAACAAGAATGGCCCCAAATTATGCCAATATCTTCATGCATCATATAGAGTCAAAATTTCTTTCTTCTTGTCCATTTCAGCCGTACTTTTACAAGCGCTATTTGGAATATATTTTTATAATATGGACAAACACAGAACAACAACTTATCCATTTCATTGACAGTTTCAACTCCGTGCACCCAAACATAAAGTTTACGCACACCTACACCTACTCAGCCAGTCAAATCAATTTTCTTGATGTTGACATTCTGGTGGACAAGGGGTCAGTTCGTACAACCGTTTATAGAAAACCAACCGACTCACAAAAATATCTACATTTTCAAAGCGGCCATCCCCGTCACTGCAAAACCAGCATCCCTTATTCTCAGGCCCATCGTTTTCGAAGAATCTGCTCTAACGACCTAGACTTTCATGAAAACTCCGAACACATGCGCAACGTGTTCTTAACACTGCGCTATCCATGTTCCCTGATTGATGACGCCATAAGCAGAGCTTCAAATCTTAACCGTAGTCAAATACTCCAGGGGCACTAAATAGATAACCGAAATGATTACACTACAAACCTTATCCTCACATTTAACAGTAACGCACCGAACATAAACAGAATTCTTAATAAGCACTTTCACATTCTCCAGCAAAGTCAACGACTATCCAAAATATTTACATGCGCACCCCGCGTGATTTACAGGCGTGCCAAAAACATTCAGGACCACCTAGTCTACTCCAAGGAACACAAAACCCCAAAATATGGATACCAGCCCTGTGGTAAGGATCGCTGCAAAGTTTGCAAGCACATGCAGACTACGTGTTCCGCAACTAGTACGAGGTCAGTTGTCCAGCATTCAATCAACGGTAACTTTGACTGCGACTCATCAAACATTAGTTACCTTCTTGAATGCACTTTGTGTAACCAGTAATACATAGGACAGACAAACACTGCATTCCGCATTCGATTTAACAATCACCGCGCACACGCCAAGTCTCTCCCAAACCTTCCCCAGTTAAACTTTCCTCTTGCCCTCCTACCGATGGGAACGGCTTTTAGCAGTACGAAGAGTACTTCAGGTCTTCGTCCGGCGACACGTTGCCGGTTGGGGCAGCAATTCCAACTTCTTAGAACAAAACTTATTTATTAAAGACGGGACCGAAATACAAGGCAGTGATGACAAGGCAGTTTAAAGAAAAGGCAGTTTAAAGAAAAGGCTGATAAAAAAAAGGCTGTTAAAAACGGCTGAGCTTGAGACTCGGCGCGCTCGTCCCAAGTCGTCGTTTCCCGCGGGTTTTAACCCCTTCGATAATTGGGCGGAGCTTGAGTAATCTAGCTCTCGCCCAATTTGGACCAATAGCAAAGCAAATGCATCGTATGTACTAGTGGGCGGAGCCTAGGGCTCCGGTCCGAGCCCAGTGGAATGCGCAGCTCGCTGCATGCGCATTCGATCCACCGGTTGCCATGCGTTGGAACAGAAAGGATTAGTGCCGCCTCTCACCCTAAGCGCGGGCGTCACGCCTCGACGTACAATCCTCGATTCCCCCCCTTCCCCGGGCATGATCGCTCCTGGTAACAGGTGCGCGGGGGGGGGGGGGGGGTGAGGCCCCGTTGGCTTCCACTTAACGCCTCCCCACCAAGAATGTTGGGGGACACTTGCTGTACAAACAGCATACCGAAGCCCACAATAGCACAAAGCATCCGGCTTTCAACAACATACAAAACGCGCGAAAGCACAAGTACCCGCACTAAAAAAAAACACAAACCAAGGAGGGGCACTTCAAATCCTACTTATGGCAATAGCGAAAAGAGTAGGTTGACAAGGATATCTTGTTGCTTGCATCTACACTCAGATTTACATATTTTTCTCTTTGCGAGCAAATAACAGTCTAAACACTCATCACACGAAGAGTCCATCATTAATGCACTTGAGATGTCAGTCGACAAGCACTCACACACACACACTCAGGTTGGGCCACCGTCCCGTACGTTCCTTGGCCCGCGATGTCTGATCCATCTACCTAGCGCAGGCCGTGCCCCTTCTCTGCTCCCCTTTTTTTTACCTTTTATCTCTCTCTTTTTTTTCTCTGCTGGCCCTCACTCGCATTTGCAGCGGTTCGAAGTTAGCACCTCTGTGGAACGCGTGGGGCAGAGTCGGTGTCCAACCTGGATAGGGCGTCGGCGCATTTATTGAGAGAGCCTTTTATACGAGCGAACTCAAGGTTGTACTTCTGGAGAGCCAGGCTCCAACGGGTCAACCGGGCGCTCGAGGAAGCTGATCTTGTTAAGTAAGTCAAGGGGTTATGGTCAGTGTTTACCTTAATCCTCGCGCCGAAGAGCCATGTATCCAGACGCCCCAATGCCCATATGACTGCATAGGCTTCTCTTTCTATGGCGGACCACTTAGCCTGCTGCGGCGTCAGTTTCTTGCTCAAAAAGGCAATTGGTTTTTCTTGCCCGTTAACCTCTTGCGCCAGACATGCCCCGACCGCTCTTTCCGACGCGTCTGCTGTCAACAAGAAGTCTTTGTTGAGGTCAGGGGCCGTGAGCATAGGCAACTCGATCAAGGCGGCTTTGACGGCGTTAAACGCCCGTTCCGCTTCCTTTGTCCACGGGATTATATTCGGGACCCGCCGGTTGGTGAGATCTGTTAATGGGCGGACTATCTCCGAATACGAGCGAACGTAGTCGCGGTAATAGTTAAAAAGTCCAAGCGCGCTACGCAGCTCTTTCTTGGTAATCGGTGGCTTAAGGCGTCCCATTGCCTGAACTCGTTCCGGGTCCGGTGAATGATGGCCTGATCCGACCACGTGCCCCAAATACCGGACGCTTTGCTGCGCAAACATGCATTTTGTAGGATTAACTGCGAGTCCAACACTCCTGATAGTTGCCAGCACATAACCCAAATGGTCTAAGTGTTCCTGCCAATTTTCGGAGTAGACGGCCACGTCATCGATGTATGCGCACGCGTAGCCAATGTGCTTTTGTAGGACGCCATTCATTATCCTTCGGAAGGTGGCTGCCGAATTGCGCAGTCCATAAGGCATCACGCGCCACGCAAATAGACCTCTGGGCGTCGCAAACGCGGTGTATTGTTGTGAGTTGTGTTCCACCGCTATTTGCCAATAGCCCCGAGTCATGTCAAATACAGAAATGAACTTCGCCTTGGCTACCTCGTAAATCAGCTCTGTGATGTTGCTCATTGGGAAACTATCTACTTCTGATATGGCGTTCAGTTGTCGGTAATCAATGCACAGCCTCACACTTCCGTCTTTCTTCGCAACACAGACTATTGGGTGTGCATAGCTACTCTCCACAGGGTAGATTAGACCCTCTTGAAGAAGTTCTCCGATCTGTCGATCTACCTCATGCCGAAGTGCGACCGGTACACGGTATGGATAAGCCCTTGTTGGCTTGGCGCCTGGTACCAGGTTTATCTTGTGTTCCCCAACCAAGCACTTCCACGGCCGTTCGGAGAACACCATTTCGTATAGGCCTATCACTTCACCGAGCTCCCTGATTTGTTCCTGGGTCAGATGCGTGGACTCATGTAGTGTGGATTCAAAGGTGTAACTCCCACTATGCAATTCCGGAACACCTTTTATATCCCCAAACTCTCCGTCAGACTCAAAAATGACGCCTACGTTGTTCACTCTGGCGTAATACTTTCTTAGTCTATTGGCGTGCACCCACCGCTCAGAGCCATCTCTGAACTTGACAACATAGCTATCGGGTCGTCTATGCTCTTTAATCGTTGCTGGGCCCACCCATTTAGGTCGCATCTTGTTCTGCTGGTTCGTATCTAACACGAGGACTTCCTCACCCTGACAGAACCCTTTGGACCGTGCCCTCAGATTGTATTTCTCCGCATACGCTTTCTGCAGCTGCTTGATTTGGTGATCTACCCTCTCAGCTACTTCAGCCATTTCCTGCCGCAGCTTGATCAGATACTCTGACGTAGCCTTGTTTAGGCCCGTAGGTGGCGTCCAGTTCCCTGTCCATGTCCTTTGAAGGATGCTTAATGGGCCTTGAGGGACGCGCCCATACATAACCTCAAACGGGGACGCTCCCGTGATCTCGTGTGGAACTTCTCGGTATGCCCACAGCATGCATGGAATAAACCGGTCCCACCCGCGCGCGTGGTCACCTATTGTGTGTCTGAGCATCGCCTTGAACGTGCCGTTCCAGCGCTCAATGATGCCATTGCTTTGCGGACGCTCCGGCGTCGAAAACCTCATGTTTATCCTCAAGCGCTGTACGAGTTCCCGAGTCAGTGCTGAGGTGAAGTTTGTTCCCTGGTCGCAGCAAATCAGCTGAGGGACACCGAACCGCGCGAAAATGTCGAGAAGCGCTTGACCCGTGGCCTTAGCTGTTAGTGAGCGCAGCGGTATCACCTCTGGCCACCTGAAACATAGATCGATAACACATAAAGCGTATCGATGTCCCCGCGATGATACGGGCTCGATAGGTCCAATGCAGTCCAAATAAATCACTTCGAAAGGTTTTCTTGGCCGAGTAAGCGGTGTGATCGGTACCCTATTTGTCGTCTTTCTCCTCGAAAATGTTTGACAAGTATGGCAGGTTTGACAATGCCGTCTGACGTCGGCAGCTAGGCTAGGCCAGAAAAACGCACTGCGGATACGCTGTTTAGTTTTCTTTTCAGAAAAGTGTCCTCCGCAAGGCATATCATGCGCAAGAGTTAGCACTTCTTTCCGACGACTCTGCGGGAGTACGAGCTGTTGACACCGTCTGCCATCCAACACTTCCTGGTGAAAGAGTAGTCCTCCTTCTATTACCATTTTATGCGTTCCGGCCTGCGCCTGTGACCAAGAGTCTGCCAGGGAAGCATCTCCTCTTTGCTCAGTGGCGAACGTAGGGTCCGCCATGCTCTCGTCTGTCCACGGTGGCGCGAGCTGTATACCTTCTGATGCCCCATTTTCTTCTGCGCTCTCGCTTGGTTCAAATTCCAACTCCCGTGATCTGTTCTGATCATGTTGTGCGATCTCGGTTTCTGCTTGTATTATCCTCACCGCGAGATCAACGGCTTCTTTTTGCTCTCTTTTGAGTGCCTCGAAAACGTCCGGGGTCAGTAGGGCATCGACCTCTCCAGTTAGCTCATCCGTAACCGCGCATAAAGTGACTAGTTGCGGGCCTGCGCCGCTATCTTCCATGGGTAAGCCCAGTGGAACATAAAAGAGCTCGGCTGTTACGGTGTGCCCGAACGCACCTCGTAAGCGTACCGTCCCACTTCCCTGCTTCCGGACTTCCTCAGGCACCACTTTTCGTCTCAACACGGTGATGTCTGCGCCTGAATCGAGGCACGCTTTGAGCGGTTGTTCCCCACATACGAGATCCACCCATGTCAGCCGTGATACCAGCTCCAAACCTCTTGTTGCCACGTCAGCTCGCGTTACGGATTCGACCGCGGCTCTCGCTGTCATATTTGCGTCCTGCTGGTGACGACCTAGCTCATTACCAGACCCTACATTGGGCCTCTTCTGTGGGCAGTTCCACTGCACGTGACCGAATTTACCACAGCCATAGCATTTTGGCGGTTCCCTGTGCTCGTTCTTGGATCGATTTCCTTGGTTCCGTGGTTCACGCGGTTTTGCCTCATACTTTTTCGGCTCCTCTGCAGACCTTTGGCGGCGCCCACGCCTACTGTCTTCATATTGTTCGGCAAGTTGCGCAAGCTCCTTGGGTTTCAACCACTTATCTGTCTCCTGTTGGAGAATGTACTCGCTCATTTCGTCCGGCATAGTCTGCTTAGCGCGGTCTGCCACCATTAGGGCTCGAGCGTCCTCTAATGTTCTCACTTTCCTACTTTGCAAGTAGTATCCAAGCGTTACGTCCAGCTGGGTGACAAACTGACCCCAGCTTTCGGCATCTTTCCTACAACTGTAGAACCTGCGCTTGTATTCTTCAGCAGTTAATCTGAGCTCCGCGAGTACTAGCTCCCGAATTTCCTCGAAACTCATTACCGTGTCGACCGACTGGTTAGCCACGAGTGCCCGAGTTTTTTCATTCAGGAAGGGCATTATAATTGGCTCCACGATGTCATTCGGGATCTCGCAAGCCCTTATCATATTTTCGGCGCTTTTGAACCATGCAGGAATAAGGACGTTCAACTGTGGCATTGGCGCGAGGACTGCCCTTAGATCATCTGCGTGCCGACCCCATTTTTCCCTTCTGCTGCCATTTCCCGAGGTGCCCTGACCTCCCTGAATCAGCGTCTGGAGCTGAATTTTTAGCTTAAGAGCTTCAATCTCGAGCTCCTGCTCCCTCAAGCGCGTGCTACCCTGGCTGCTGTCACACGCCGGGGTGTTAGCACTCTGCCCATTCATAATCGTCACGTTCTCCGTGTCTTCACCGTCAGAGTCCGTGTCACTAGCGTTTCGACTTCCCACGCGCAGCCTCTGTGCTCGGGTAGTGACTAACATCGCGTTCCCAGAGAAAACGGGAAAGGGCCCACCTGTGTTCTGCAGACTTCTTGTTCGTGCGGCGCTGGGTCGGTGTCTTTCCGCTGTTCACGTTGAGCTGGTGGCGGAAGGGGTGAGAGTCCCACCGGTGTTCACTGCGGGGCCCGTCACGTCCTCCAAGCCGATGAAGTCGCCAGCCACAGATGCCGCCGAAGTCGCCGCGCTCCGCTCCGTCGGTCCGCTTCCTCGCTGTCAGCGCTGACGTGGAGCCTCGACTCCGAGACCTCGCCTGGACTTTGGTCCCCGGGGCTTCTCCCCAAGATTTTGTGCTCCGTCAATCTTCCGGAAGGTACTGCCTCCAACCGCTCTGCAGGAAGCCGCTCAGACGATCCTGGTCACGGCACCAGTTAAACTTTCCTCTTTCCCTCCTACCGATGGGAACGGCTTTTAGCAGTACGAAGAGTACTTCAGGTCTTCGTCCGGCGACACGTTGCCGGTTGGGGCAGCAATTCCAACTTCTTAGAACAAAACTTATTTATTAAAGACGGGACCGAAATACAAGGCAGTGATGAAAAGGCAGTTTAAAGAAAAGGCTGATAAAAAAAGGCTGTTAAAAACGGCCGAGCTTGAGGCTCGGCGCGCTCGTCCCAAGTCGTCGTTTCCCGCGGGTTTTAACCCCTCCGATAATTGGGCGGAGCTTGAGTAATCTAGCTCTCGCCCAATTTGGACCAATAGCAAAGCAATTGCATCGTATGTACTAGTGGGCGGAGCCCAGGGCTCGCCGGTCCGAGCCCAGTGGAATGCGCAGCTCGCTGCATGCACATTCGATCCACCGGTTGCCACGCGTCGGTACAGAAAGGATTAGTGCCGCCTCTCACCCTAAGCGCGGGCGTCACGCCTTGACGTACATTCCTCGATTCCCCCCCTTCCCCGGGCATGATCGCTCCTGGTAACAGGTGCGGGGGGGGCATCGGCCCCGTGGACTGCCCGGAGCCCAGTGGAATGCGCAGCTCGCTGCATGCGCATTCGATCCACCGGTTGCCACGCGTTGGAACAGAAAGGATTAGTGCCGCCTCTCACCCTAAGTGCGGGTGTCACGCCTCGACGTACATTCCTCGATTCCCCCCCTTCCCCGGGCATGATCGCTCCTGGTAACAGGTGCGCGGGGAGGGGGGGGGGGGGGGCATTGGCCCCGTGGGCTTCCACTTAACATTCCCCTATCCAAGCATGTAAACGCAGAAGGACACCCATTTGACCAACTAAAAGTAACAATTATTCAAGGGGGCTTCAAAAACAGGCGAGAACGTGAACAACGTGAATCCTATTTTATCCACAAGTTTAATACTATTCAAGAAGGTCTTAACGAAAAGCCTGGTACCCTTTCTTTTATTCATGACCTCCAAACAAAATAATACTACACTTCTCGTTAATTGGCTAACTCAGATATACCTTTTATAACTCCTAGTGTATATCGCAGGCAATCATACCCCTCCTTACTTACACTATCCTGCCTCGTGCAGTATTGATAAGCTTTTGACGTTCTTTCCTTACATTTTCCGACAATTTGAAATCTTTGCACACAGCTAGCCCAGCCCTCCTCCCCTACAAACAAGTATTCCCGGCGAGGTCGGTTCAACGACCCACCCACGGAGAGGGGTGCACCGTTCAGTGAAACCCAGACCCCGTGAGTAAGTTCTCATGGTGTCTTCGACTGGTCGCTTTAGATCGCTCTAGAGCGCTCTGAGAGGCGGCCGCACATTCGGCTGGTCGAAACCGGGCGCTCTGACTACATTCGGCTGGTTGTTTCTGAGCGCTCGCCTCCAGCTCAGAGCGCTCTGACGCGCTCCGAGAAAAAAGTCGGAGCGGCTCCGAGATGTGTTCACGTGACAGAGCCACTTCCGCTACGTCGCGGAAGCGGTGCGAGTTAACCGCGGCGTTCCCTACTCGTAGGCAGAAGCAAGTGTCGGCTTTTGGTGTAGTCACGCATTTGTAGCGTCCTTGCTGAGTTGTGTTTTGCGTGGGCCGCGCTGTGTGAAACAAAAAAAATGTCCAAGAGGCGCCGGTTAACTACGCTTGGAATGCCGTCTGTGTTGCTGTCACATCTTGCACATAACAACAGCGATTCCAGCAGCAGCTCAGACGAGGACGACAGTGCTGTCTACAAGGCGATGTTTAAAGAAATCTTCAGCGTGCCACTGTGTGTGCCGAAGGTTGCTGACTATGTCTGCACAGTGGTGAAACACTACTCCGGAGAAGAGGTAAGTGTTTATGCGCGAGTATGGTCCGATGAGTAATGATGTTTTACAGTTCCGCAGGAATTTCCGCCTGAGACGCCAGGCATGCTATGACCTCATTGCGATGTTCGAGGAATCTGAATGTTTCCCGTCGAATAGACACCACGGCGGTTCTCCGGCAAAGACGCCAGAGGAACACATTCTTTCCTTTGTCTGGTGAGCTTCATTTTAAGCACCAAGAAAATGAGAAACGTTTGGTGGGGATGCGAATACTGCGCGTGATAGATGAAAAATTTTTCTGAGCTGTGTGACTGTTTGTGGATGCAAAACAAGATATGCAATCTCACTAATGTTTTCATGTCGTACTCACGTTTGGTATAGTTTCTTCCAGTTGAATATGTGCTTAATTATAGTATAATAATAATACAGTTTATTTCCATCAAAGAGGTGGTTGGTGAGTAAAAACTGCCCGAAGGAACGGCAGCTTGACTTGAGCTCAAAGCTCCCTCAGCATGTTTCCACTTCTTTTTTTTTTCTTTCTACAGCACGCGTTCTAAAATGGAGCCTTGGTTACTTCTATAAAATTATTGTATTGTATGCACTTGAAAAGAGTGGTGAGGAAAAAGAAATCGATGATACCTCTTATTAGATCCCAGCATGCTTTTATTTGGCACACAAGGACATGCTATGAACAAATTTTTAAAGACGATAAATGTAGCAAGGCTTGCTCAGAATAGCTCTACTAAATTATCATGAATTCTATTCATCACGTAACTGCAAGAGTGTTTGATAGTGACTGCTGGTTTGGTAAATTATAATTACTGTATTTATTTAACAGGTATGCTGCCAACAAGGCATCGATGCGAGAGTGTTCTGTCCTGTTCAACATGGCAGAGTCAACCCAGCTAGTGGTCATAAATAGGGTCCTGGATTTTCTGTGCCACATCGCTTCGAATGTGATTCACTTTTCATCAGATAAGGACAGGTTGGCTGAAGATTTCCGGAAAGTGAGTGTTTAAATCCCTCTTAGCCTACTGTTAAACTTTGAATAACTGATTTCACCAATGCCATGTTCATGATCCTTGGGCTTAATGCAGTGTAAACAATGCATATGTTTAAATGTTGAAGCATTTCATGCATTAAATTTTCTAGCTTTTGACTTAAGCATGCTGAAGAATGCTCCTTTCTTACATGTAAAACTGAGGCAAATAGAAAATGCTCAGAAGCAAAAACTAGTTACCGGTTGGTTTTGCCTAAGCTTGCACACTGCTGTCATGTAACTAAATTCCCCCATTTGCCACAGAGTTATACCACCATGCTTGAGCAGTTTCATTGACCAACCACGGTGAAGGTCCTGGCTTTCCCATTGTAACTGTTGCTGTCTCGTCTTTTCCAGCTTGCAGGCTTTCCAAATGTCATTGGATGTATTGATGGGACCTACATACCAATACGGTGCCCTAGCAACAAGATCAGGTCTACTTACATAAATAGACATGATCAGGTGTCAATAACTATGCAAGGAATATGCGATGCAAGAGGAAAATTCATGGATGTGTTTACCGGGCCACCAAGCAAAGTGCATGATGCACGAGTGTTGAGGCTGTCTCCGGTGCACGAAGACTTGCCTACACTGTGCGAAGTCAACAAATTCCACATTTTAGGTGATGCCGCTTATCCCATTAGAGAGCACTTGTTGACGCCATTCAAGCACTACGGGCCGATGACAGCAGCCAAAACTAATTACAACCAGTGCCATGCAACTACAAGGGTGATCATTGAAAATGCTTTTGGAATGCTGAAGCAAAGGTTTCGGCAGCTTCGCTACGTTGAGTTTACAACTGTAGACAAAATAACAAAGTTCGTCGTAGCATGCTGTGTGCTCCATAACATATGCTTGGATGGAGGTGACTTTGACGTCAATGATTTGCTGACAGATGATGAGAGAAAAGAAAGAAGAATTGATGCTGCCCTTCACAACAGGCTCAGCCTAGCAGAGCTAAGGGCAAGTCGACAGCCTGTGTCCGAAAGCGAAGGCGCTGTTCGCCGATTGGGCGAATTGAAGAGAAATTCCTTGGCCGAGAACCTATAAGCTGCATTCACAGAGATCAAGTTTTTGTTGTAGAAACATTTATTGCACATCAAATGTTTTTCTTCTTGTCAAGTTTGCTTCATCATGAACTCACGACGCATGCAACCTGTACATATTATTGTGTATATAGTTTGTACATATTACTTCTCCCCCTATCCTCTCTTCCTGTCCCCTCACCTCTTTCATTTAATTTCTCCATTCGGCCTGCTATCCTTTACTTCCGCTGCCCCAGCTCGGGTGCTTCAGTATTGATGGCAGATGCCGGGGCTAGCGAAAATCTTTTCCTTCCTTTTTATTATTATTTTAATAAACCATTTACTACTACTACTTGTCAAATCGTTTTACAAATGACATGCTTCGATTGTATGAAAAATGAGATCAGAGCAGACATTTATTGCATGCTAGAAAAAGTGTGTAAATAAATTAGAATCA
This sequence comes from Amblyomma americanum, assembly GCF_052857255.1. Lineage (NCBI taxonomy): Eukaryota > Metazoa > Arthropoda > Arachnida > Ixodida > Ixodidae > Amblyomma > Amblyomma americanum. The sequence goes on along the minus strand of NC_135498.1, from coordinate 189,329,144 downwards.
GTTTTGACGGGAGATGTACCTCCCGTCAAAAGTATTCGGCCCAAGGGGGTTTGCTTGTGAGGCATCCTGTATGCATCCTCAGTGACCATAACCTCTCAAAAAAAGGTATGGCTTCATGTCCTCAGTCCTCCCAAGCTTTGGACTGCTAGATAATAATAATAATAATAGAGATTTATTCATCACAACGATGAAAAGGGCCGAGGAAAAAAGCCAGCAAGGCTTGACGAGCCCTCGGCCCCTACATATACAAAGGCATCAGCGGAACAAACAATACATATTGTGCAACAGTATCACAATAACAAAATTAGTACTACAAACTTTTGATGCAAACACTGAATAAAAAGGAAAAATGAAAAGATTATAAAAGCAGACTAATTTTTGAAACACAGGAAATGTTTACAAAGGTCATGGATCGGCGTACTAATTATGTCAATATTTTTATGATGTAACGTGTTTAGGTGTTTAGGCAACTGGAAGGCAATCATTTGTAATCCGTAGTTTGTTCTTGGAGTTTTAGTCTGCCACGGGGAGTGTTGTCTAGTGTTATACAGCTTCTCGCTCGGCGTTAGGGAGGCCAGTCTCCTCAAATAATGCGCTAGGGATCCCAACTGAATAGCTTAAAAGCAAACCCCTTGGGGTATATTCTTTTGACAGGGGCTGTACACCTCAAACTAAGTTCTGGATGCTACTCCTTTTCTGCTAGAGTTTTCAAAAGTGCCATATGCTCGGAATGAGCTTTTAGCAGCTCCTGATGCCTTTGCTCCTTCCTTTGTTCTCTATCTTCCTTTTTTTTCTCTTTCTCCCTGTGCAGTTTGTTCATTTCGTCAAAGAACAACTGCAGGTGTTGCATTCTAGAGTTGCTTGGGCGCAACCTCCGGTCGGCTCTTTTTTTCTTGGGCTCTTCGTCCTGCGAATCTGTACCGGCTTCAAATGAACAGTCTCCCCCTGATGATATCAAAGACAGGGTATCACCACTGAACTCCGAGTTTTCCTGGACGTCTGCGCTGGTTGATGGTCGAGGACTTGCTTTACAAGTCGACGCTTTCTTATACCTCACGGTGTCCACACCGCGCAAGACTTCCGGCTCCAAGCTGTCATCTATAGCCTTTATGGCATCAAACTCTTGCTCATATTCCACGCGGCAGCGGGAATTTCCTGATGTATTATTGTGCTTCTCTTCGTTCCTCTTCCGCTTTGACACTGTCTTGAAGCGTGTTTCGCACTGCACAGCAGTGCGATGAATGCCGAGAATACCGAACATATCGCAGGCAATTTGCTCGAACATAGCTCGCTTGCTGCGAAATTTCTTGAGTGGGCCCACGTCTCTGGCATAGCGTGCATAGTAGTCCAGAAGCAGCTTTGTTTGGCGTTCATCCCATGAAGCTGCGTTTGAAAAGAAATAGGTGAAACAAGCTTCTCTAGGCATTTTTGAATTCAGTCTCACAATTAAGTTTGAGTGTTGTTTATTTGGTTTAAATATACATTACACCTGGAAATTTATCTTTATTAAGACCTTTTTTATGTATGTTGTTTAACTCTAGGTGAAACTTTCAAGCATGACCAAACAGATATATATTTTTGCATACATGCTCTCTACATTCATTTTTTTTTTCAGGCATATTCACCACACCAGGTAAAATGAAGGCATCCTCTTTGTGGGTACATAAAAATAAGCATGCAGCTTCACCATTAAAGCATAACAGTGGAAGAAAGACGAATTGATTTGATGCATGCAGGGTAGCTAACTCAGGTTTGCCAACTGCATCTGAATTGCTATGGTATTAACATGCATTCAGGAAAGTTAGTATCTGAACTAACCAATTGACACCGCAGTTTCGTTCGGCTTCTTTGAAGAGTCCATAACTTCAGGCATTGTATGGTCTTCCTCCTCTGCATAGAGAAAACATCAAAATAAAAAAAAATGACTGGCAGTTTAGCATTGTCAAGCCCAAAATATTGCGCGAAAGCACGTTAATTTCTTTAGGCACACTGACACAGATAGCCAGTTATACGGCCTTCCTTTCCTCAAAATGAAAGGGGTCTAAACTTTGCGCTGTTTTTGAGAAAAAGAAAGGCGCATAACTGCCTCAGTTTTGCAGGTAGACGTCACCGTTTACTCGCAGAACGATTCAGGTGTCCGCCAACCCAGTTACGCTTTTTACTCAGAGGCTTCACGCAGACACACACTGCTGAAACCCCGGGGAGTGTGCTGTGCAGCGACACGCGAGGTAAGTGCAGGATGCTAGACATGCAGTTGACACGGGTGTTATGAACACGGACTTCATACGTTGATTACGCATTTCTGCTGGCCACGTGAAGAAAATTATCTGCCGCGCCAGTAGTGTTATTGGTGAAGGCTTATTCCAACGGCCGACCAAAGACCATTATTCATTCCCGGGCAGACAGATTGCACTGAAGTTTGTCTGAAGATGGTAAGGCTAGGAATAGACGTGCACAAGCGTCCTCCGTGAGCTGCTACAAAATGTGCAGTGCGTACGCACGGAGCACGAGGGAAGGAAAAAACGCAAAGTTGGAAACAGTCACACCATAGCAAAAGTTATTGTCCATTTTTTTTTACACTAGAAATCGCACGCCAACGCGCACGATATTAGGAAAGAACCACAATGCTGCTTTCGGCGTCGTACGTCGCTAGAAACTTCCACAGCCCTCAAAACAACGCCGCTGCGAAAAGGCGCGGAAGCGCGTTGTTCGTCCGGAAGAGAAATAAGGCCCGACTTACCGTCGATCATTGTAGTCAACACGACTTCGGCTGGTGAAGTATATCCAGAATGGTCCCATGGGGCGCTCATTTTTGCCGGAGACTGACAGCCGAAGTAGCGACAGGTACACGTGAAGCAGAAGCGGCGACTGCGACGCAGACTGAGTGCGACCACGTGCGGCTACTGTTGAGTGTTGACACCAGCGGTGCCGCGGCGGGGTTCCGGAAGTGACGGCCCCCTTCTGCCTCCTGCGCTTCCGCTCTAAGAATTCGCAGACCATTCGGCTTGACCAGTCTCGCTATGCGCTCGGAGCGAGAGCGGCTCCCACTCTGCCAGATCCAAACCGGATCGCGGGAGCGACCAGTCGAAGACACCATTAGACATATGCTCGTTAACGTAGCCCACTCCTTCCTTAACGTTCTAGCCCTCGGCTCACCGGAAATTAGTGAGACCCCCAAAAGGCGCCTGGTTTGGCCTGTTCGTCACTGCCAGTGTCATTTGCGGTGCGGCTCCTCTTTGGCCACGCATCTGCAGCGACGCCCTTTGTGTTTGTGCATTTTGTTTGTGTGTTTTGTTTGCACGTTTTGCTTTCGTACGCCTGTGGTTGCCGTGCTGCCCATGACCCCCGCACCGTCTTTCTCTCCCGTTCTCTCGTTTCGCCATCTACTTTTGTACCCCACCCTTCCTTACTATACTAGTTTTCCTCTTTTTTTTTCTTTTTTTTCTATTTTTTTGCTGCCTCCCCCAATATTGTCCCGGTCTGCTCCCCGCACCCCCATCTTTATTTTTATTTTTTTCCAATTTTTTGGACTGTTGTTGCTATTTGCGTGTTACACTCCTTTCTCCCTCCTCTTGAGCTCACAAACTGAAAACGTCCATCTGACGCGAGACCACTACAGTCCTGAAGAAGACCGCACCGCGGTCGAAACGTTGATAAATGAAAGTGTCTTTGTAGAAGTGCCCACTTCTCTTAAATCTATATATATATATATATATATATATATATAGTATTGTGCGTTTTTATCGCTGACACATTCAAGAATTTCCCCGCCTCAACCGCTGGCTCATTTGCGGTGAAACTGCCCACAGAGCTTGCGTATTTAGGTAACTTTTCTATCGTAGCAAGTTTGACCATGGTACTTACTTAGTTCAGGCGCACATGATGTGAAAACGTTAGCGTCTACGAGAGATCGGCGAGCCAAAACCCGCAGACGACGCTTTTTCGCTGAGAACCGGCAGTAGCGCCATCTGTTTTCGGCAGCGGAAAGCGTCACAAGTAGGCCGCCGAGGCGAGCGTTGCAAGGAGCGCGGGCTAGCCTCTTTAGATCAGTTGTTTTGATATTTTTCCGCTCAATTAGCCGGAAATGTTGTAAGCGCTTCAGTTGAAGCAGACGCAAATGCCGAACGGCATATTCAAAGGGCCCGCGCTGCTTGCAACGCTCGCCTCGGCGGCCTAGCCGGGACGCTTTCCGCTGCCGAAAACAGATGGCACAACTACCGGTTCTTAGCGAAAAAGTGTCATCTGCGGGTTTTGGCTCGCCGATCTCTCGTAGACGCTTACGTTTTCGCATCATGTGCGCCTGAACTAAGTATAGTATTATTGCCAAACTTGCTACGATACAAAAGCTACCATAATATGCAAGCTCTGTGTGCATTTTCACCGCAAACGAGCCAGCGGTTGAGGCGGGGAAATTTTAGAAAGTGTCAGCAATAAAAACGCACAATACTGTGTGTATATATATATATATATATATATATATATATATATATATATATATATATATATATATATATATATATATATATATATATATATATATATATATATATATATATATATATATATATATATATATATATATATATATATATATATATATATATATATATATATATATATATATATATATTATGACAAGGAACAAATGTCAAAACGCGTTACAGTGTGTCCCAGTCTTTAGGCGAAAACATCCTACGATACGTTATAACAATCTGCGGCAACTGCTCTCTTACTTGGCAAACAGAAGTTAATGAACTGCTACGTAAGATTTCCAGAAATATTGTGTATGGGACACAACTCAATAATAGACAATCAGAAGACATCATGAATCATTTAAGCCTATTGAATTTAAGACTGCCATGTCAATATGCATTTCCAATAACTAATTATTATGACATCAGTTTCAAAGAACCTGTGAACAAAGGAAGAACACTAAGGCCAAATGAAAGATTTCTGATCCCAGGAGTTTATGCTAATTATGGGAAAAGAACTCGTAGGCATTATTTACCACAGTTGTTTAACAGCTCACCTCAAGAGCTCCTGAGTATCAGCGGCAGAAAAGAAAGCAAAAGTCCTGTTAAGAAACTGGCTTCTGTCATGATGAATTTTTTTCCTTTTACCTTTTTTTTTTCTCTTTATCTCCCGCTTGGCATAATCGTGTTTCTCAAAGTGTTGCATTTTTTATGTCACTCTTTTATAGTTATTTTATTCCTTTACTTATTTTTTTATCAGTCTCATGAGCATGACTCTCTTCAGTTACTTAGAAAATGAAAGGTGCACTTGTAGAAGTGGTTGTATTTAAAGGCAGTGTTTTGTTATTTTCTCCTTTCTGGCTCCCTTACTCAGAAGAACTGTGTAAGCAAATTGGCGCTACTTTCGTAATGTTTTATTCCTGTACTTGTGCATATTGTTACGTCCTTGAACTCCGTACATTAGTGTGGCATCACTTTTTGTAAATATTGCGGGCAATAAACCTTTTATTCTATTCTATTCCAAAGAAGGGAGACATGCTCCTCTCACAGCGGCCATTGGTCGCGTCAGCCTGCCCAATCGGTTATCTCTGCCCCTGAGCGGTTGCAGCTCGGAAGCAAAACGAGGCGGAGCTCATCCAAGTTCTCCTCTGTAGGGGGCCGGAGAAACAACATAACATACCGACACACCAGTGCACGCGCATGGTACAGCAGCTGCCCTTCTCTCTGCATAAATGACACATAGATGGAGTGCGGACTAGCAGAGTTTTGCTGGACTCAAGGCCAACAAAAATTAAATGGGAAGGATGCTCGTGCTCGCAAAATTCGCCGTCGATAAGACACAGTTGTGCTGGCCACCGAGCGGGAAGCCGGCGTAGCAATACCAAGGAACGGCATGCAATAAAGGTCTCTTTGAAACTTGGAAAGAATCCACCTTGGCGCAAGTAAAACCACACACACAAAGGAAAGACAAGGAGACAACGTACAGGCGCCAACTTCCAACTGTTTATTCCTCAAGAAAACCACACAGATAAATAGTCTCAGGATACGCCCACTTTTTTTCACTCCATGCGCCTATCACAGCCATAATCTATCACCCTGCATTATCAGTTTTTGCATAGAAAATTGTACTCCGCCGCATACAAATTCAATGACGTGTCACTCACACACAAAGCCGCCTTTTTCTTTATGTGAAACGCTTCCAATAAAAGCATCGCCTTTTTAATCTTGCTCCTGCCAAGAATTCTCGCCTTTTCCAGTCGAGGTTCGCACTTGCACATATTAACATGGTTGACCAAGTTGGCATATTTATCTTTATTGTTTTCAACCTTTTTGCAATGTTCGCCAAGGCGTTTGTTGATGCACCTCCCCGTTTGCCCAATATAGGACATTCCACAGGTCAGGGGTATCTCGTACACCACTCCTTCGATACAACGGGTGAAGACACGCTGATGTTTTATATTGCATCCAGGGCGCTCAGTGCCACAAATCCGGGGAATACGTTTGTTCAGCTTGTTTGGTGCTGAAAATACTAGTGGTACTTCGTGTCTGTTAGCCACCTTCTTCAGATTATGTGACACTTTGTGCACATAAGGCATACCTTCAGGTTTTACCGCAGGGCTCCTTTCTTCCGGATTCTTTGGCCTGGTATAGCGTTTTGTTTTTTGGAGGAGGGTTTCAGCGACGGCAGTCAACACCACCGAGGGGAAGCCAGCAGCCAACAGGCGGCCAATCTGATTTTTTAAGATATCGCGCATTTGGTGCGGACATGACTTTGAAAGCGAGGACTCAATGCAGAGAGAGGCGATGGCGCGCTTCACAATTTTTGAATGCGCCGTATTGAAGGGCAGGAGTTCCTTGCTAGTACGGGGATAGTAACCCCAGCATAAATGGTCTTCCCGGAACGCTAAGCTTAGATTTAAAAATTGCAGTTTTTTTCTCACTTGGGACTTCATGCGTAAAAACTAGACCGCGACCTTTGAGGTTAAAAACACTTAAAATCCTGGACACAATAGCTTCAAAACAATTGTCAAAACCGGTGGATAAAAGGATAAGAAAATCGTCAACATATCTAAAAGTTTTAAAAACAGGTCCTCCTAAAAACAACTGCCGTCGCTGAAAACCTCCTCCAGAAAACAAAACGCTGTACCAGGCCAAAGAATCCGGAAGAAAAGAGCCCTGCAGTAAAACCTGAAGTTATGCCTTATGTGCACAAATTGTCACATAATCTGAAGAAGGTGGCTAACAGACCCAAAGTACCGCTAGTATTTTCAGCACCAAACAAGCTGAACAAACTTATGCCCCGGATTTGTGGCCATGAGCGCCCTGGATGCAATATAAAACATCAGCGTGTCTTAACCCTTTGTATGGGAGGAGTGGTGTACGAGATACCCCTGACCTGTGGAAAGTCCTATATTGGGCAAACGGGGAGGTGCATCAACAAACGCCTTGGGGAACTTGCAAAAAGGTTGAAAACAATAAAGATAAATATGCCAACTTGGTCAACCATGTTAATATGTGCAAGTGCGAACCTCGACTGGAAAAGGCGAGGATTCTTGGCAGGAGCAAGATTAAACAGGCGAGGCTTTTATTGGAAGCGTTTCACATAAAGAAAAAGGCGGCTTTGTGTGTGAGTGACACGTCATTGAATTTGTATGCGGCGGAGTACAATTTTCTGTGCAAAAACTGATAATGCAGGGTGATAGATCATGGCTGTGATAGGCACATGGAGTGAAAAAAAGTGGGCGTATCCTGAGACTATTTGTCTGTGTGGTTTTCTTGAGGAATAAACAGTTGGAAGTTGGCGCCTGTCCGTTGTCTCCTTGTCTTTCCTTTGTGTGTGTGTGGTTTTACTTGCGCCAAGGTGGATTCTTTCCAAGTTTCAAAGATGCTTAACCAACTTGCCCAGCAACATGCCTTACTGAGAATAAAGGTCTCGCTGCAGCGAGAGCGGTTTTGTCGAGAACGCGTACAGGGCCAACCTCCAACGTCGGGCACTGCCACCTCGAGCGAGGTTCGTGCTATGAGCGCAGGAACCCTCAGTGCGAAGTAGCCTCCGCCGCCATGGCCGCCTACTGAAGCCGACAGTTCAACTGGGCCGTTGCCTAGGTTACCCAATTTTATTGTGATGCCGCCAGGGAACAAGCGTGACAAAAATAAATGCGAACAGCGGAGCGCGTGCGTGCCGCGTTGTTCATATTGCTTATCGCGACAGTACTTCAAATAGTGCCGCAGCGCAGAGACGATTCCATGCGACGCTTTCCCTCGAAAGTGGTTCATAGCTACCGCACCCTTCCCGCAGTGCGCTTTATTCATCCACACATCTCAGCAAGTGGGTTCGTGAGTTCACTTGGTGGTTGCTTCCGTGCTCTGAACTGCAAGCCATGGATTTAATGGGTTTTTTTTTGCACAAGTGCTTGTAGCTTCCATTTATAGGGCGAAGCGCGTCAACTTTGTACGTCGTAAACGAGAACTTCCGCGATCAACTGCCTAATGACGAAGTACTCAGCCTTCAGGCGCAGTGGGCAACGGAAAGTGGGTGCTGCAGAGAATGGTCCATGGGTTCTAAGGTGGTCTTGAGACGAGTCCTTTTCACAGGGTACAGAAGCTGTCGGTCGTTGCGGCTATCGATGTCAATTCCTCCCGAGAGGGTCCGGGCAGCCGATGAATATTTTCTTAAATGCCAGCTATGTTTCGAGAAAGGCCGGTCACTTGAGAAGAGCGGAGAGCCTCGCTTCTCGTTCGTCTCAGCACCGAAATGCCCTCAAAGATAGCGCAGGCAGTTGTCACATCGGTTTTCGCCAGCCGGCAATGAAGTTGTAATTCTTCCAAAAACGCTATTCGGACCGTCCAAACTAAACATAGAAATAACATCATTCGTCGATATCGCCACCCGTATGTTGGTGGTATTTTGCCATTGTGTTTCTAGAGCTTGAATTCCTGTAATATATACGGTTATGGGGCATTTGAAGCTCTCCCAGAGACTGTTATGAAACCACGCTTCAGCTCATTTGTTCTACCGCCGGCCGTCTGCCGTAACGACCCGATCTAATTGCCATGGCTTTTTGCTACTAATCGAAGTAATAGACCAGTTACTCCAAAACTCAGAAAACGACGTTTGCTCATCATTGCAGAACCCCCATCCCGTTATGTCTCTCCTCCTTTTAAAACAGACCGCATATCTGAAATGCGTTAACGCGTGCGAAGGCAGGAGCACTGCTCCAGTAGCTCGAATTGCTATGAGCCATGCTTATAGCGGCTACCGCGACAGCGATACAAAGGGAAATTTAGGGTCATATAATTACTATGCGGCAGTATGCACGATTATCGGAGCATCAAGTACATAGAAGCACCAACAACGGACACTCATCTCGCTGTCGGAGCACACCATGGCCGAGATGTGACCTGGTGGCGGCGGGGGGTCGTCCGCAGAACCTCCACCCAAACCGGTTGGCACGGGTCCGATGTGGTGCATGTACCCGCGCAACGGCCGTGGCTACACGGCGGCCAACGTGCCCACACAGCTGTGCTCAACGCTCGTCTACGACTGGGTCACCGTACACGGAGACTTGAAGGTGCGCGCGCTGGACGACCGAGAGCTGGTGACCCAGCTGCCGGCCCTGCGGCAGCTGCGCAGCGCCCACGCCGGGTACGTACACAAAATGCCTGAAAGCTGGCGCACACAGGCGTGTGTTTGAGCACCGTGAGGGTGCTTAGGTGAGGAAACTGGGCTATGTCCATATTAGCATTTGAGCATATCAACATGTATAACGCAAACGCTTGAGCTGCAATAGCTAGGACAGGGACTACTGTAGCTGTCTTAGTAAATACCCTGTAAAGATTACGGAGAAACCACTGTGCCTTCGGAAAAACAAGAAAAAATAAAACAGAAAAGTAATAGTTGATCATTTTTCCCAACAATTCGCATGAGCATGGGCGGGCTATAGATGGTCCTAGCAGCCCTCATTAGCTACTTGTGGAACAGCGGAACCCTATCGATTAGGGGTATAGGCGAATAGCAGGGCGCCAGTACACAGGCAAAGAATTACTCGAGGAGCATTACTGTTCTGCGCATACCGACTGGCGTCCCGCTATTCCGCTATCCCCTTAACCGAACTGTCCCTGTTCTAAATGTCCCTAGTGCCTTGACCTTGCCCGGTCAACCTTTGTAATTGTACATCGTCACAAGCATCCTCGGGAAAAAACTCCCTTGTCGGAAGCTGAAATCGCTGTGTGGCTCGAGGGAACTGACGTCACCTGACCGGAGCATCCCTATTGGCTCCAGGGAAGGGGTGTCACCGGACGGGCAGTGACGTCACCAGGCTAGCACTGATGTCGCTTGCGATTAAGGTGTGAAAAGTTTCTGATGCTGTCGCGTTGCCGGCACATAATGTAATTAGGTATCCTTGTGAATTTTCGAGTCTGCTTCTTCTGCTTTAGCATCTTCTTCAGCCGTCTTTCCCTTGTTCTGGACTCCACGTGTGTGTCGCACAGGGCTACAGCTGCCGATACATCCACTCCCTATTGTACTTCTGCACCAAACCCACTTGTTCTTCAATTTACATCTCATCAGCACGGCCACAGACTTCCACCAGTGGCACGCTTTTGGTGTTGCCCGCCACAGGCGCGAGCGCATGTCGGTTTTGAAGGCTGAGTGACGAGATGCTAGGCCATGTGGTCAGTGCGTTTTAGGTCCGTTGCGTTATTGTGCGGATTTCAGAATGGTCATGGCGGAGGCTCCGTGTGAGCAGCCTGTCAGCTTCCGATACATCCACGCTGGAAGGCGGCGTTCGTCCATCCTCACTGAATAGGCATCGCGATGCACCACCAGCAACAGAGGCCGGGACACAAGGCCCGCGAAAAATTGCGGCACTCATTGCCTGGTCGTCAATATGAGGGAGAATGTGATTGCGCAAATTCTTGTTTTACAAGCCTCAGTGTGTAGGCATTTAAAAGGTACTCTTCCTTCAGCCTGCCCGCCCTGCCGACAAGCTGCAAGACAAGGCAAACTTGTTTTCCAGGGAACTTTGCCAAGCGTGCACTGTCCTGGGCATTTTAACATTTATTTCCACTTTCCGCTAAGCATACAGTTAATTTACCAGTAAATTCATCCCTATTTCATCGAATGCTGCCTTCTCGCGTCATCAGCATCCCCCACCGTGACCATTGTTTTTTTTTCTCCTCATCCCCTTCCCCAGTGCAGAGTAGCAGGCCAGATATTCATTTTTTCTGGCCTTTCCCGTCAATAAACTCTCTTTCTCTCTCTCCTGTGCTTCTTCTCACTGGCGTTTCAGACCACTCCGACGAAGTTGCCGAATCCTCGAAAGCCGCATTCTGTTTTATGTGTTCGGAAATACGACAACACCTCGCCACTTACATGGACACCACAGAGTCTTGTTCACCTATGATTGGCCCTGCTGTCGGTCTGCGAATGCATGGTGCCCCGACACAGCCACAAACGTCCACATCAGCCGACTTGTCCGCTCCGACTCGTCTCCCCACACTAGACTACCCCTTGCTAAAGAAAGCGCCGAGTGTACCATTATGCTACTGGCGGCATTGATTGGCAACATTTGGCTAGCGTTTCACAGAGCACCGCAGCTTTCCTCACTGGCGTCCATGCAGGATGACCCTGCACGTGCGACTTAGCGGTCGGGGCATCGGCGGCTTGGGCACCCGCGTGCTGGCCAGCGTGCTCCACACGGCCGGTGAGGCGCGGCACCAGTTTCTCCTGCAGCTCACCAGCTTCCTGAAGCTTCACGAGTTTGACGGTGCCGTGCTCGACCTGGGCGAAGCGGTCGCCATGCACCACATCTCCTCCGACCAGGCGGTTCGTAACGTTCGCACCTTTGTGCAGGTGCGTCCTTTTACCAATCTCTCGTAAATTAAACATATACATCCATTCCAAATTAATGAAAACTGATTTATTATGCTTCCACTTGTTGTGTAGTGTACAGTGGCCACATTGGGTCCGATAGTTTGCAAATATCCACTAAGTGCCTAAATTGGGGTCGTACGTTCATATCGTGCACATCACAGTGTGCTCGTTCTTTCACGAATTACCACATCTTAGAAGTTGGTATAGCTGCGAAGTGTGCATTAACCCTTTCACTACTAGGCTGACTCGCAGTAGTGGTTGCCTCCTAGTTTGGAACTCCTTATTTCGTTCTGTAACCATAAGAGTTTTCATTCCTAAAAAAGCTTGGAACGTCGTCTTTCCTGAAGTCCCAACACTTTCTGACGAAGCCTGCACGACCATGTAATCACTTCCGGCAACAGTGCGAATGTCCTCTCAGAAGGCGCACATCGCCTTCTTTACTCCATTCAGCATCTGCCTTCTTTTACGGGGCATTCAGCTATTTAAATTCCTGCAGAGGCAAAGTGATCCCACTGCGGAATGGTGCAGAACAGCGTTCACACTACGGACAAACACAGTTACTCCTCTTACTTCTCTCCTCTATTATATCATACCATAGATGCGGTCCCTAACAACTTCTCCTACAGAGCAGAGACAGGTAGAATAACCTGACCCTTCACGGTACACTGCAGCCTAGCGAGGAGTCTAGCCAAGAACTGGAAAAGAAAGTATAATCAACGAAGTAATTGACGAGCGGCATGGAATGATGCCATAGGCTTGATAAAAAGAAAAATAACCAAGGCGCGACCAATCAGTTAAAATCTCCTCGACTTCCATGAAAAAATGTCGATATGACGATCATGACATCAACTCAAAAACATCAAAATATCAGTAGCTGATGACTTTTCCATACCTGTTCGGCAATTAAGCAAACAACTGTGGAAAAGTTCTGAAGAGAGAGGAGGACGACAAGGCACAGCTAATCTATGATAAGCTAACCGTTTATAGCGTCCTGTTTGTTTGGGGCGAAACGAAAGGTTCTCGCTTCAAGATTAAAAAGAAATCAAACTCGCTCGGACTAATAGACCTCAGACCCACGCAACCACTAAATGCTACTTGCAGGAGTGCTAAAAAGCAGCTGAGTTGGAGGCTCCTCTGCTTCTCCATGATCCTGAAATTGTGGCTCTGACTAAGGCTTGGTTTAACGACACAGTATTTGACAGCGAGTTCAATCCCACTGGCAACAGTTCGCACCGAAGAGACCGTGTTGGCCGAGGTGGACGTGTCAGCACACTCTCTAAATCATCCTCGCGAATTTTATTACACTTGACATACCCAATGTAGAGTGTATTCTTTTTCTCAGCATACTACATGTAGTATAGCAGCAAAGTACATGTCCCCAAAGTCCACCATTGTCGTATTACACGAATGAAACAGTATTTGTGCATGAATGTTAAACCCGGTAATCGTATTATATTGTAAGCAGTTTTTAATTTGTCTGATGCAGACTAGTCAACTTTTTTAATTAAAAAGCATCATCTACGTCAAGCAATTTTGGAAATTTCTTTTGCATTCCACTTATTGCAAATTGCGGAAGAAAATACCACAATTCAGGCCAGTTCTCAGTCAATACGTGACATCTTTTTTTTTTGCGGATCAATTACTGCCACCATATAGAAGGTGGATCATCTTGCCACGAAGCTGTATAACTCACTATTGCAGACACCATAAATAGCAAGCCTTAACATTCAGCTTACGAAAACTTTTCTCGCACCTCTGGTGCATAAATTATTGACACACTTTCGCTTAACTTCGATGCATTTTCAAGCAGCACAGAAAATGCACATTCGCATTAGTGCCGGTTCAAAAATTCAGAGAGAAAGTCCGCTTACGGTTTTCTCCCGCAGATAATGAAGAAGAATAAAGGCGACAACCCCTGCACCGCCCGTGAGACAATACGGCTTAAAAACCAAAAGCGCGCATTTGGTCAAAAAAAAATTGGCGAAGTTCTCTCACTGATTAGAAGTCAACTACGTTCCGATACACTATTATGGTGAATCACTGTCGTGTTTCATACCCAGAGTTCCAGAAAAAGCTCGGAGTTCTATTTCTTCAACCTCCAACCTCAGTTTAATGTTGATGGTAAGACAGTTCACGATGGCGCAAAATAGCAAATGAATTTAATAAACACTTCAAGCGCGCCTTTACTGACAATAATGGCGTGATGGCACTGTGGAAAAGAATCCTAGACACAAGTAGTTGACATGTCTCCCCAGATATGTTTGACTGGATCCGCTCAGCCAGGCCGGAGCCTGACAGTGCGCTGCCGGCATTCGATTGCGCAGCCGCGGAATCTTATTGCAAACCAAAAAAAAATGTTTTCGACAAGCCCCGCTCGCCTTAAGCCGGACACTGATTGCCAGAACACAATGACAATCGGGACTCAGCAAAAGGTAGAAATGACAGTCGGTATATTACGAGTAACTCGTCTTATACCGCTGCTACACGGGCGTTTCGAATGCCGGCCAACCGAATGTCATTCGACTGGAATGCCAAACTTACGCTGCTACATGAAGTTTTTCGACGGCATTCGGTTCAGATGTCATTCGAATCGACAGAGCTCCGCGCAGTCAATCCAGGTTTGTAATGCCCCGAAACGTAAACGCAGCCCGAACCAATCAATAGCCGTCGCCGCCGTTTCTCCCCGCCCAAAGCCGCGCGACTGCTTTCGGCTCTGGAGCTGTTCATTTCGATACCCGCTGTTCGCTTTTTTTTTGCTGTTTGTTTAGTAAATAGCTCGTGTGATGTCTAAGTGAGTGCGTGGAGATAACAGTGCACCAATGGACATTTACCGCTTGAACATGAAATTTCCCCACGAGTGCCCCGATGAGGACGACTGCACTCATACTGTTGTTTAGATCGCGGCGTACGAACAGCTAGGGCTTGTTTGCCTGACATTAAACGCAATTTGCGCTTTATTGATCCGGAGTTCCCGGGTTCGAACCCGACCGCGGCGGCAGCGTTTTTATGGAAGAAAAACGCTAAGGCGCCCGTGTGCTGTGCGATGTCAGCGCACGTTAAAGATCCCCAGGTGGTCGAAATTATTCCGGAGCCCTCCACTACGGCACCTCTCTCTTCCTTTCTTCTTTCACTCCCTCCTTTACCCTTCCCTTACGGCGCGGTTCAGGTGTCCAGCGATATACGAGACAGATACTGCGCCATTTCCTTTCCCCCAAAACCAATTATTATTATTATTATTATTATTATTATTATTATTATTATTATTATTATTATTATTTCTAGTAAATAATCTATTCTTTTGTGCCCCGGTTGTACCCGTGCTTCTTCACGAAGTGCGACTATCAGTGGGAAGCGCCGATGCGATCGCTCGCCTGAGAAACACTTGACAGCCGGGTTGGTGACATCGCGTAGGACCGCCACTTCTCACTAATTGTCCCGGGTTTCTCTAACGTGAGCAGTAGTTCATTCTAAACTACTTTGTCCAGAAGTATGTTTGGTGACCATCCACATTAATTGAAACGGTCTAACTAGCTATCCTCAAACTAGCAACGGCGACGACTGCTGCTGGTCGTGAAACAGTGCTAGACAGTGTGGGTCACACCGGCGCTTCCCGTTCATCGTATGCGCGACTTGCTATGTAGGCAATAGTTGATTTCAGGTCACTGTTGTGAAAATTACACTCGTTGACCATTTTCATTCGTTGCTCTTTGTGTGGTAGCGTTGACATCTATTTCTATAGATGGCTTTCGATGCCGTCGCTGGTATAGTCCACCCCTTGTCAGGAAAACAATCTGCACATTCTGGATGCTAATAAAAATCCACTGATACTAGCTTTTTTCTTCTGCCTCGTGAAGTATGTTACCCTATAGACGAGCTTTTCAATGCAGCTCCTAGCCGTCAAAATAAGTGACGATAGTCCATTTGTTGCAGGAAGGGCTTTGTGGCGAAAGCCCTTGCAACTGGGGCACTCCTATCAGAGAAAAGAGATTTCATCTCCAGACTCTCACTGCTTTCACAGCCAGTATCCTTCGATGCTCACGCGTCATCTTCAATTGCGGACATTCCAGCGCGAGCCACGTGCATGGGGCCCGCACAGGCGTAGGAAAAGATCAGAAAGCTCAAGCAGGTTCGCACAGTGACAGGTGATATCAGGTGCAGCTAGGAAGTCTCGAGCCGATAGAGGGGAAGGGAACAAGATAAATTCGAGAAAGGTGGTCACACTTTGAGCCAACAGGAGAACAGAACAAAAGCGCGCCAGTGATAACCCGAAGCGGAAGCCTGAGGTTAGAAGGGAAGCAGAGAGTACACACGTGATTATCGCTGGTGACTCAAACATGAAGAGGTGCGAAGGAACTACAATAGAGCACGTAAAAGAGGGTATGGGAGCATCAGTTGGGTCTTGTCCAGTGACGACAATGAAAGCAGGGCTGAGACAGGCAAAAAAATCTAAGATAATGTTGGCAGGCGTACTCTGGTAACGGTGGTGGCGGGGCTGAATGATGTCTTCAACGGTGACGCCGCACAAGAAGTGCGGATATTAGCTTAGGTAGTTGACGATATAAGGGCAATGACACAGCAAGTGCAGATAGTGTTGTGCACAGTACAAGAGACGCTAGGACAGATCGCAGAGGTTTACAAAGACGTAGTTATTGTTATTCAGGAGATAAGGAAGTTTATCCTCGAGAAAGACATTGAAGATGTAGAAATAAACAGGGGAGTGCGTGGAGTAATCGTTGGCAGAAATTTGAACAATATGGTATCCATTTTAGGGGTACGGTAGAAGCAGAGATCGGCTGGTGCCTGGCGGGTCGGGCAGTAGCCTTTTTAGCGCATTCACTGGAGCTCCGGGCATATAGGTAGGTGGAAGCGAAGTGGAACTTGTAATAATGAAGGCCGAGCCCAACAAAATGGCCACTAGGAGGTCCAAGAAGAAAACTACTGAAAAAAAAATTTAACACCAGAATCAGTTATATAAACATGCAAGGGGGTACACAAAGAGCGAAATGGTTAGAAAGAGAACAGCAGTTAAAGAATGAATAAGTAGGTGTATACGCCCTCTGCGAGACACATCTTGGTGATCTAGAAGACCCACCGTTTATTGACGGCTACGTCTGGGAAGAGAGCAACAGAACAACAACGGAGAGGAAGGGAGGAGGGGTGGGTATGCTGATACATCAAGGAACAAATTGACAGAGAATAAAGTCAACTTGCAAAGAACACGTCTGGGTATAAGGTACTACTGCCGGTAAAAGGACATGGCTCGGGGCAGTTTACTTAGGGACAGGAGACAAATCCAAGCAAGGAAACAAGGATCGATATTTAAGTGTCTCAGTGACTCTATTAAACTGTTTGGAGACGGTGCCAATATAGTTCTGCTGGGGGACATGAATGGCCACATCGAGGACCTGGATGAATACACAGATTGTAACGGGAGGTTAATGCTGGAGCTCTGATAGCGACACAGCCTATTTATTGCTAAGAGAGAAAATGAATGTGAGGGACGAATCACGTAGGAATTCCGGAACAGGCAGACAACCATTGACTATTGCCTAATGTCTCAGGGGATGTATAGCAAGCTGGAAATAACGGAAATAGACGAAGAGGGTAAGTACAGCCACGAAGTGATCATAAGCGTATTAGTCTACAGTTGAAAGCCCTGATCAAAAGAGAAGTGCAGAGATGTCGGAAAGAGAACACAAAATTAAATGCCGAACAAATAGCGCTAATAGCGGCCGGCACAGAGGAAGCAATAGAGAAACGCCGTCTAAAAAACTGGTATTATACTCAGAACTACTCATTAATACAAAAATAAAACAAGTAAAAGAAGTTTAACCGCTGGAGAGGAAAGAGGAAGCCACGAATCTAGTGGAATAAAGAAATTAAGGAGGCCGTATCGAACAACGACAGGAGGCTTCGAGAGAACAAGGAGAGGCAAAGACGGTGCTGTTATCGGAAGAAAAATTGACTCAAAATCTGAATTTTATTGACAAAAATAAGTTGCAGTACAGGCACTCATCCAGGCAAAGAAAAAGGCGGTCAACTGATGGCGATGCAACGAAAGGTGGGCCAAGAAAATTCTGCAAACATATAAGCTGGCTGAGTGAAAAGAATCAAAGAAAGCAGGATTAAATTCTCGATGCCGAGGGAAAATATTAAGAGGGAGACGACGCTGTAAAGCACATTGCATCAGTTATAACTTAGTCATTTAGGAAAGACAATAGGGTAATAGCCACAAACGAGTGAGCAACACCGGACAGCACAATAGAAAACAGCTTGAAACTGACCTATCTTAACTGGAAAAATGCGGAAGAAAATATTCTTCAGGCACAACATCAGGCGTAGACGAAATTCCAATCAAGCTAATTATTGAACTTGGTCCAAGAAGTAAGGAAACGTTGTTAAAAGAATTGGAAACAGTTATAACAAATGAGCAAATTCCGTACAGTTGGCAACAGAGTAAAATAATTTTGTTTATAACTTGAAAGGAGAAAGAATGCGCATAAAATCCTTCAGACCACTTACGATATCATCTGTTGTATACAGACTGGCAATTTAGGAGGTGAAATTAAAAATTCAGTAATGGATAGAAAGTAATAAGATACTTGGAGAACTCCTTAAAGGGAGACTGAAGCGGGTTTCAAATCTGCTAACCTTCTAGGCTTTTGAAGTATACTCATTGTTGATCAAGCTTGTGAAGTTATTTTTTCTGTTGTTGCAAAAGCACCGCCACAATCACAGATTGAATGCGCGCCGTTCAAATCTCCCGCGTCCCTAGAGAGCGCAGGAGAGGAGAACACCAGAGAGGAAAACCTGCTCCTTCTCGGCCCGTGTGACATCATTATGAGGAGCCGGAGACCCTCCGAGTCACCCGAACGTGCTTTCAGCGCGCGTTGTTCCTCGTGTTGCCTGCTTTGTGGTCGTAATCCCAAAGTGTTTCAGCCAAGTTTTGAGCATCCGACCACGTGCAGCCGACCTAACATGACGTACTGCTGTGCGTTCGGGTGTACGAGCACCTACGGCCGCGACGATGTCGTCTTCCACACTATCCCGAAAGATCAAAAGCTCGCAGCGCAGTGGGTCGTTGCTGTGAAGAGGGAGAATTTCAAGCCGACCAAAGCAAGCGTACTCTGCTCGAAGCACTTTCGTGACAGCGACTACGTGCAGAGCTTGTCCCTAATGCGATCGCTAGGGGTTTCTGTCAAAGGGGCACGGCTGAACCATGACGCGGTTCCTTCACTATTTTTGCACAAAAGAAGCATGCCACCACCGCCAAGAAGTGCATTTGCTAAAAGAAGGAAACATGAGGTGAGTGCTTCTACTTCCGATTTTAAATTCATTACTCTGCGGCAATTCTGGTCTCATTTGCGTGTGGAGCTTTGCGTGAAGCGTTGACCGCGAGTAGCCCACGCGGAGAGCGATCCCGCGATGGTACGGGCACTGCGCCGCGCGGCTGTACTCGTGTTCCCTTTTCTCGCGCAAGGGGATATGCTATAGAGACCCGTGCACTAAACGTCACTTAACTCATCAATGAAACACTGCGGATGATTCCTCGCGTGCAGACGGGACGGGCAATTATTATGGTAATGGTCCAGCGCATGCGCACTGGCGCCTCACTATTCACCTATGTCCCTAACCGATAGCTTCACACTTTTTAAATCTGTCCAATTCCGATGTGGTTATGCAAATGCGATAAGTCGACAGGCGTCAGAGTATTCTTACAAGGTAAACATACATTTCGATGATCACGAAACAGCCGAGAACGACTTCACATACGCGGTTTTCTTGCTTTGATAGAAAAAGTTTCAGTAAAGAGCAATTCAGTAATCCAGTACGCTTTTTATACTTTCAGGTCCTTGCAGAACTGCTTGGAGAAGGATCAAGCGTGGAAAAACTTGATCCAAAATGGGGCAGTCCCTCTGGTAGCCCAACAGGTAATGACGCTACATTCAGTCTGAACATTTAGTTGTGCATGCCTATACTGTGCACCAAATCATGTCTCAGTCTGTGTTGCAGATGTCACAACAGAAGCTGGAGCAGATCTCTGTGCAATGCGACATGAAAACTTCGGCGTGCAAAAATCACTAAGTATCCTCACTCTCACTGGTAATGACCAATCTTCAGCAAGCAGAGTAATGCAAGGCATTGACGCCTTACACATTATATGATAACCTGCTCATTATTGCAGATTCAGCACATGATGTAATGCTGTAGGTCAAACTGACAGAGTCTTGTGAGGGAAGACACAAGTATGTCCAAGCAACGATGTGGCCAGCGACAAAAAGCACAGCTGTACAGGCATGTGTAAAAAGAAGCATGGCATCACACCACTCTCAGACAAAACCACACACTGTATCTATCGGTATGTGCCTCCACAATCAGCGTACATTTTTTATGCATGCATTTGTACAATAATGACGGGGAAGGGGGCAAAGCGCTATAGAGGTTTTCAGTTGTACTAAAATTTCCGCATATTCTATGTTGCGTGCAGTGGTAACAACTACTATAGGCAGCTGCACATATCACATGATTTTTAGGCATTCAGGTTGGCAGCCCCATGATAAATGTAGCCACTTAAACGACCATGCCAATCCAAAGAGAGGCCATTGAAAATGATGACAGCACAGAAGACGAAGGTGGAGATGAGAACTACAATGATCAGGACTACAGTTCATGCGAAGAACTTGAAGAGAAGTATGCGATTTATTAACAGTATGATAAAAACCTGTTTGCCCTACTTTTACTCTGGTGCCATAAACATTCACTCCTAATGTTTTTCATGCAAGGTAGCGTGTTTAGGCTGTCCAGTGCGATTGAAAATTTTCCCATTCTCTTCCAGGCAGGGATGTGTCGGAAACTCCCCAGATGAACCCGGCAGCAAAATTTTTTTGGTGCAGGAGAAGTACCTTTGGA
Organism: Amblyomma americanum; assembly: GCF_052857255.1. Classification (NCBI taxonomy): domain Eukaryota; kingdom Metazoa; phylum Arthropoda; class Arachnida; order Ixodida; family Ixodidae; genus Amblyomma; species Amblyomma americanum. Next base: position 189,308,387 of record NC_135498.1, on the reverse strand, counting down.
ATCTTTTCCAGCTGTGCACAGAGTGCCTCGCACCTCGTACAGTCAGATTCAAGTGTGAAGGCACACTTCTAGAAGTTTATGGGGAGTGTGCATCTGGCCATTTCGTTTACTGGTGTAATCAGAACGTCGAAAAACAGCAGCCGATGCTCAACCTGCAGCTTTGCGCAGCAGTTCTCTTCTCTGGATGCAACCAAACAGCTACACTGAGATTGCTGGCTTCAATTGGTGTACCGGTTGTGCGCAACCGGACATTTTTTGCAATCCAGCGTTCATATCTGAGGCCTGCAATTGACAGGGTAAGGAGTCATTGTGAAGAAGTTTCCAGCTTTTTTTTGCATGGTCAAGGTTCAATGCGCACTGTTTTTTTTTCAGGTTTGGAAAGAAGAGCAGAAAAGTCTGCTGCAAGAGCTGCAAAGCCAACAGGTGAACCTTGCTGGAGATGGACGGGCTGATTCACCAGGATTTAGTGCTAAATATGGCACGTATACTCTCATGGAAGCTGAACGCCACAAAGTCTTGCATTTTGAAGTCGTGCAGGTGTGCTTCCACTTTGCTACAACAACGTTCTGTAAATTTCTATAGCTCGCTCATACCGCCAAATGAACTGTAACGCAACATTTAAATATCATAACTTCTTTCTACAGCACATGCCTTATCATTGGCTTAGCCTTGAATCCCCGTGCTGGTAGATGAAGCATCAGCACAGCACTACCATTATTAGAAATACAAAGATTTATTTTCTTAAAAATAGTTACAGCTGGGAAGGAGAGACCTCAATACATGCAGTCTTTTTTTTAATTGGTAGACACGCTGCACATCACTCAATATTCTTTGTCATTATTATTCCACAGTCCAATGATGCTGGCGGCAGCTATTGCATGGAGTTAGAAGGCCTGAAACAAGGCATTGCTTTTCTGGAGAGTGAGAGCATCAAGGTAACAGTGCTGGTAACCGACCGTCATACACAGATCAAGTGCTTTCTCCGCAACAACAAAGCTGCAATCACCCATGAGTTCGACGTGTGGCACATGGCAAAAGGTATCTAGCAGCTGCGGCTTTACGGTGGCTGATAGAATGTTATTTTCAGAATATTTATGGAATATATTACATTAGTTCTATTTTTTAATATGCGTTTAGGTATCACCAAGAAACTGCACACAGCTGCAAAACAAAATAACTGCAAGGAGCTTGCACCCTGGATTAAGTCTGTGTGCAACCATCTGTATTGGGCGGCAGCATCCAGCGAAGGCAAAGCAGAACTCATTGTGCCCAAATGGCTGTCACTTCTTAACCACAAAAGGGACATCCACACACACGACCAGGCATCGTTCCCCACGTGCTTGCACGGTGACATCGAACCCAAGCAGTGGCTCAGAGAAGGTATGTTACATTTTGTAATGAAAATATGTGAAAGGCCGTAACACAGCATAATTAGGCACATCTAGGTATGATATATAAAGTAACAAAATTCTAATAAGAGAGGCTTTCATGTAGGAAGACATAATCTCTAGAGTACTATTCACTGCGTGTTTACAGGAGGTATTTAAAGATCTCAAATGAGAAGAACTGGCGATAAGAGTTATGAAATTTGGTGATCACGTTGCCTTGCTAAAGAACTCGGAACTCCAGAAGAGTGACAAATCGGGCTAGTTGGTGCATGTTTGTCATTTTTCGAAAGCGCTACAACAACATGGACAAAGAAGGAACAGACAGGGATGAGCACTTGTCCATGTGTGTTCCTTCTTTGCCCGTTTTGTTTTAGTGCTTTCGAAAAATGAACTCTGAACAAACTGCAAAACATTATCGATGACCTCGACAGGCAAAGCAGAACAGTGGGTCTAAAAACTTTATGCATAGAACTTAAGCAACGTCCAACAGTCTCTGAAATGAGCAGTGGTTTAAGATAGGCAGCGAAGCATTAAATGTGGGAAGGGAAGAGGTCTAATTAGTGTAGGTAATGACCGCAGATCCAGACCATGAGAGTGAAAGAAACAGGATAATAAGAATAAGTACCAGTGCATTTAACAAATATGCTGAAATCATGAATGGTAATTTACCAGTATCGCTCAAGAGGAAATTGTACAACAGCTGTATCTTACCAGTACTCACTTATGGTGCAGAAACAAAATTAGCAAAAAGGTTGAACTTAGATTGAGTACAATGTTGCAAGCTGTGAAAGTGAAAAGTGTAACATTATGATATGAAGAGAGCAGAGTGGGTAAGTGAACAAACGAGTTAATGATATCCTAGTAGAAATCAAGAGGAAATGGCAGGCAATGCAATGGAGAGGCTGGACAACCTATGGTTGTTGAGGGTTCCAAGATTTTCCAAGAGGGTTCCTCTGGATTCCAAGATTTCAGCAACCTGTGCAGTGCAGCAGGATTTCAATGAAAAGCTTCATAAGCTAAGTAAATAATGGCTGTTTGTTTCTTCCATACCATTTATTACAGTGCACCTCAAATACCAATGTTTATTAAAACTATAGAAACTTATAAGATGTGCATTACTGAACACAAGTTTATTTACAGGTGCACTGAAACACTTTTTAACTGGTCTATGGAGAGCATACAGCAAGCCGCATACTTAGAGCTTTACAAAGAGATGATAATGGCCGTTTCTTTCTAGAATCAAAGGCTTTCCAGAAGCTTCAAGACATTGCAAATTCTAAGGCTCTTCTGCAAGACATGCCGCGGCTATCTACTAGACATCAAACCTATGGATTAGAGGCTTTTCATAGCCTTCTAGTGCATTTTGCACCGAAGACCTACCATTATTCGTATTTGGGAATGAGAGGTAAGCTGTTGTCTTCTATTTTCTACTTTTACAGTCATAAGCCATCGATATCACAAAACAATTGTGTTAAACAAAACAAATGTTAGACATGCATCTGTAGAAAAAGTGAAAGGCATGTAGGCATGTGCCACAACTACATGAACAGGTGCCCATCTTAAATTACACTTACTGAAATTGTCAATAGCTGCATCATTTCTTATGTCGTATAAACAAATTAAAAACACAGTCGACCGAATCGGAAGGTGTTTTACATGCCGACACTTTGTGGGCATTTAGAGTTTCGGCTGTGTTCACCATGCAAGCACTGCATTTTCATTTTCAATCCGCCCTGAAACTGAGGCGATGCTTTGTTCTCATAGCTCTTCAAAAGTAGTACTTTGCTCCTTCAGTATTTTCATCACGCATGCTCATGGTGCTTTCAAGCACTAATTGCTAACATGGTGTTGTGCTCAACTCCCATCAGTGACCTTCTTTTGTCACATGATCTTTACAGTTGGACTTTTTACATATGTTACAATGTACCACGTTTTCACACTGTCCTTTGCAACTTTTTCAGGACCCAACTCGCTGTACTTCACTACAAGGAGAACAGTGGACGTGGTCAGGCATGCGCAAAGGATGGCACACTTCGATGGTGTGTGCGTTACCCAAAGGCAGCAGGTGGTGACCCAACAGCTTGTCCAGTAAAGGAGCCACCCACTCATAGTAAGCTTGCACCACCTAGTTTATATGATCACGAAGAAAGTGGATATTGCACAAACTACAAGATGAAATGCTCACACAGGCTACGTCAAACGCCTCCTCGACAAGGTTGTGGCCATGGCTGAGAGCATGCAGCCTCAGGAGAGGAAAACTGCTCCAGAATCTCGTCCACCACTCAACAGCAGTTTTCCAAAGGCCCCAAAAGAGAGCCTGGTTGAGAAAAGAAAGTCAAGGTTCAACAGACAATGATCAGTTTCTTACCATCTGCAGAGAAAATACCGGTAAGTAATATGGGGTTTACCGCATGTCCCAAATCTGAATGTGGCTTGATAGCCATTGTGACAGGTAAAAATGTACAGCAAAGGATGTGATGACATGCACCGTATACTTTAATTAGAGAAAACTAGTTACCAAACTGTTTGGTTCGTCAAAAAAAGAAAAACAGATATTACTAAACATAAGAAGGAGGAGTAGGAAAAATCATGCAGCCACTAGAAAGTATGTAGACCACTGTGCACTATATGCTGGGGATTGCGTAGATTATAAAGAAAAAAAAATGCAACCCTGATAACCACTTTAACGCCTCTATCCTTTCCTTTATGGCATTTTTTTTCCTTTAGCTTTTTTTACCTTTTGCTGTTTTATTGCCATTGTTCATTTTGATTCTGTTGCATATTTTTTGAAAAGGGGGGGTCTGTTTTTGCATTCTTTTCATGTCAGTATGATTATTAACCTGCTTCTCTCCTACCTGTAGGCGACAGCCTTCATGGCCAGACAAGAGCTGTTTGAAGACCAAATGCGCCATCTTCCCACCCTCCACCCTCCACTCCCCACCATAACTCCAGCCCATCCTCCTTAGAGTGAAGGGCCTATATAACCCCCGCCAATGATGACCGCACTTGACCTGACAAAGACAAGTCCTCTTGTTGGAATGTTGGTCGCTGCACTGAGGCTCTCCCTTCATTTTATTTTTTTTAAGATTGAAATCTCCCGTACTTCTTATCTGCCATTACGAAAGAAGAACCAATGCACTACTACCACATATTTAGCAACCATTGCTGTCTTCTAGGAAATATTACTAGCGACAGACTGTGGTGAACACACCATACGCTATACGACAGTATCTGCATGATCTTAAAAGCGTTATGCTTCTGCATTTCTCGACAATTTGCAGGCTCGCACGAAAGAAGACTTAATCATTTTGCTTAGTGTGCTTCATGGAATAGTCATTTGGTAAGCAGAAAAAAGAACTTTTTTTTCTTGCCACCTTTCTGCTCTGCATTTTTTCGGTAAACATGTTGCAATTTTTTGGGCCTTATTGATTGGAAGGGCAATGATGGTGAAGAAAAGGACACAAGGCACATTTATAGCTAGGAGTTCAGTGTGTTGGCCCTCGACTACAGCACTTTCCACCAGACTATAGACATAGGTCTATTTTTCACAAAATTTAGTTGAACTATATTGTATCCATCATTGTATCCAGTGTTGGATGTCGATGTCCAACCATTTAACCATGCATGAACTGCAAACAGACCAACTACCTCAATCCACAGCCATACTATGGAGACAGCTAGATGCCAGGGCAGACTACAAAGGAAAGTTTCACCCCAATTACAGATCTTCAGAGGTGATTTTTTGTCCTTGACGCAAGTAGGGTTTGCATTGCCAACAGGCTTCCAACATGGTTTTTATTTTTTCTGTGACAGTGTTTAATTTATTTTATAATTCGCAGTAGCAATTCTGACATGATTAGAGTTTTATTGCTTCAGCTTGCCCTTCTAAGCGTTCAATAAGCCAAACAGACCTTCTCTCTTATTTCAGTTCCCTGGAACAAGTGTCTACTGTGCATGCATCCATATGCTGCTAGCGTATAATTACTGCATGGAGCCCTCATATTTGCATTGATGCCCAAGATTTAAAAAATAATTTAACTGACGTAAAATCTTATTTGAAGTGGACTTGCGAACTCACTCAGCTGTAGAAGCAATGATTTGTTTAATCCCTGCAGCTGCATCTTTCAAGTTGATGTTAGTTCAGCCTAACGTGCTTATTTTTTCTGTCATACTGAAAAGCCTCATGTGATCGAGAATTTTAGGGCAGCGTCATCAATTTCCCATAAAGGAATGAAGTTTTGCTAACTCGGGCATACTTGCTTGGCACCGGCGGCAATAAATGCCACAATACAGCTATTCAGTGTAGAAAAATGCAACTTGATATTGGTTCAACATGTGCCTAACTGTTTTGTTACTGCTGGCGTAGTGGATCATCACAAGCAGTCACTGAAATGCTGGATGCCAGGAGGCTGTCGCCTACTACGTATAGCAGAACAACGCTCGGCCAGCTTGTACATGATTGCTCAATGGCAATAATCATTGACTGAAGTTACAACCCGTGTAATCCCTGCTGTCTTATCTTGCAGGTTGGTATTGGGACACAATTATCTTGTGTGACCTCGCTGAATGGTAAGCGATGTTCTGCCAATCTTCACAAATTAATGCACCTTATTAACATTTTAGAGGATCACAAATACTTTTTCCTGGCTTCAAAGCGGAATAAAATTGTGGTTTTTTGCCATGTGGTTTCTTCATGTCAATCACATTAGTGCCAGGCTCCTGCACAGTGATTGCAAGAAAACCTGCCAGAACTCAGCAGACCCACTAATTTAAATTAGTCCTCACTCCAAAAATCCCTTTTTCTTGCTCTCACTTTGCAAAAACCTCAACCACTGAAAACAACACACACCTTTGTAGAAACCACTCTCTGCAGGAACACATAAAAAGGTGGTTTTCTCAGACTGTATCCAGGAGACAACTTGGTAGAAAGCGTAGACTGTTTCTCATTTGTTTTCAGATGAGCCAAACAGCAAGTACGGTGCATTTCGCGATAGCCTGTGAATGAAAAGTGCTAAAATTTCCCCCAGGGTTGATTCAAATTTCTCACTCATTAGTGGAGCATTTGCTGCCTTTTTTTCAAGAATTGTGTTAAACCACAGGCTATCGTAAATTTCGCAGTAGCCGCACAGAGCAGGTCTCTCATAGCGATTTCTGGCACTTGATAATAAATGCAGCAGAAGTACTCATCTTCCATTCTGGTCATGCATACAAACACCTGCTATGAACGAGTAATATTGCAGCCACAGCAAAAATACGGTTATGCACAACTGGGTGCCACCCTACATGCGAAAAAATCGCGTACCGGCATCAGACACGTACCGGAAATTTTTTCGCGAATGGTGCCGGCCGGTGCATGCACAACTACGAGAGCTCTGTGGACGGCTTCTTTCGAAAGGGAGGCCTCTACCGACGGCAGCGAGTCTAGGCGCAGTACATGTGAGCTAGCGAAGTCGCCTTTCCGTTGCATCAAGCTTCGGGTATAACTGCCTCTCGCCAGCGTAACCAAAGCAATATTGCGAATCACATCGCAGCAGACGAACGCACTCAGATCACGCACAATCAATTAATTGTGCAGCAACGTAATACTTTCTACTCCATGCAACGCTTTGTACCTTGTGCTATTGCCAGGCGAGAAAAATGTGGTCGCGGGTCTTTCCACACACCATGCCACGGCACGATCAAGAACACATCGTAGGGCAAGCGAAAGCAAACACATTCCGGTTTAGTCGTTTCTGATCTTCCGAATCTTCCTCGAACTCCGAAAGGCATTGTGGGAAGTGGCTTATCGCGAGAAAGTTATCGGACAGTCGTCAAGCTCCTGCCAATAACGACATGCAACTTCGAAAAATGACGTACTACGTACCAGAGCAAGTTTCCAACGCCGGTAGACGTTCCCGGCTGCTCTTCGCTCCCCGCAACGGAGATACTGCGTCGTTTGTGAGCGAAACTGGTACGAACACATACAGTGACACCCCGATGTTCACGTGAGTGTCAAAAGTGTCCTATAATCGCTTTTACAACACCGCGAAGAGCTGCAATCAGCACGCAACGCAGCCTACGCAGCACTGGAGCCATATCGGCAGCTTCGCCGGTCCTCGAAATGCCGTCACGTCTTCTTGGCCAATCAGAGGCGGCGGCGCGACCCGCGATGTGCCCCGAGGCGCCGGCTGTGTATTTCTGCTAAAAACGACAATTAGCGCTTGTTTTTACCCAATTTTAGTTCGATATTCGAGTTTGCAGCATCAAAAACTCTAAGGGGCCGCCGCAAGCCCAATTTTTGCAAAAAGTGCTTTAGTCTCCCGTTAACGGGTTCAGAGGTAATGCGCGCTTAGATGTTAGCCTGTTCGTGCTTACCCAAAGTGTTGAAATAGCTAGAACGGAAAACATGCATCTGCATTTAGCCTTCCCAAGCATATCCGGTGCATACGACATGTGAACAGGGAACTCCTGTAGAACATACTAAAATACGAGGCTATCAGGCATGCGATAATTGATTTCCTACATTAAATATGCCCAGATAATAAAGTCGAAGTTTCATCGCAAGGAATAAAAAGTATGACAACTGTCCAGGTACGCAAAGAATTAAGGCAAGATTGTCCTCTATCACTGCTGGTCTTGTATGACCATTTATATGATACAGAAAGAAGGCTACAAGAAAATAATCTGGGTGTAAGGTGGTGTTTATTCTGAGAAGCTTCCTAACGGGAGCAGGGACAACAGCGGGTCAGCTAGTCCAGCCGAGAGCGTGTGCCAGGCGATGACCATGCAGCTCGCGCATATGCTCGTCGTCTTCTTTACTATGGAGCCAGGAGCATGCACCAGGCAATGACCATGCGGCTTGCGCATATGCTCGTCGTCTTCTTTATATGGGTTATAATCTGTCGTACAGATTAGGCGTAACGGTCCAAGAGGAACCGATCCCCGGTTTAATGCATGCGGACGATATTGTGCTTTTAGCAGATAGCCAGGAAGATTGGCAAACTGTGTTCAATTTTTGCGGAGAAGAACAAGACAGTCTGGGCTTCAGTTTTAGGGCAACTGAGTCAGGTATGATATTTTTCTACGATTCATCTGGTCAGGTGCTTACAATTCAAATACATCGAATACCTAGAATGGTAGAATACAAATATCTCGGGGTATGGTTAAACGAAGGACAGATATATATGAAAAAAACACGAACAGTTTCTTATGGTAAAAGGGCGAAGAGATGCCGCGATAATAAAGGATAAGGCATTATGCGGGTACAGCATATATGAAGTACTGGCAGGTATTTGGAAACGGGTAATGGTACCAGGGCTTACTTTCGGGAATGCATGTGCAGCGTGTGGCAAATCTGTAGAAACAATTGAACATCTTGTACTGGAATGCTGTGGTATCCATCGGAATGCCGATTCAGGAACAGTCGCTCTCCCAGAAGTCCTAAAGTTCATCGATAACAATGGTCATGTGAATTAATCAGCGGTGTAAGTTAGCCAAAAGCGATTGGAAGATTGGGGGCTGAAAAGCAGAGAGGTGACATATGGTTACAAGTGTAAGATTGAACTGTGTTAAAGAAAATGGCGAATTTTTTTATATATTTATAAAACCGTTTAAGAAATACAACTAAAAAGCTAAGCATAGTGGAAACTCCCACCGCATTGTTTTCAAAGGGGTCTGGCCGCGACGAGAAAGACTCGCTGTCACGCAACCTACATTTTGATTAGAGCAGCAGTTCTGCTAACATGGACACAGTCGGTCAGGCATAACTAGAAAACTACAAAAACTACTGGAGTGTGAGTTTAAAGCACATTTGGGACGGAGGAGCTTTATTTCTGAAATAAAGAGAAAAATCGCACAATAATGAATTATTTTTAAACCATTTTAAGATTTTGGCGCCCCAAGTGATTCACACGTCAAGTACGTTTTTAATTATGAAGTACACATGACAGACAATTGAAACTGATCAGAAGCATTGCTGATGCAAAGCCCGATAGAACCTGAAAGTATCAGGTGTCAAGGTATTTTAGATGCGGAGAAATAAGACCTACTATTTCAAAAGGCTTTCTAATTGTGTCGTGTATAAATTTTTAACTCGAAATAAGCATCCATCAAGACAAAAATAAAATATTTATAATTTCTTAGTGCAGGTAGTGTCAAGTGAAAAATATCTGCATTGTTAGCTACAAAATAATTCATCTTAAAGCACTGAAACTTGTGCGAAATCTTGGGCTTGTGTGCCAAGGAAGTTTTATGGTTTTCTTTTTTGAAAGGATAATAGTTTCCAGGCAGTAAGTCCGGGTATGCATTCCCAGGTGCCGCGTGTACATTACCGATGTTTTCGTCAAGATCAAATATGTAGGCCGGACGTGCGTTTTCGATCTCTGGGAGACACCCAGTTGTCACAATATCTTCTCAGGGCTCATACATCGTTCCATTTGGTAACACTTATGGCAGCGAAAGACGAAAAACCGCGAAATTTGCAGGCAATGATTGGAGCAAGGACCAACACTACCGCGCTGACTTCAACTTAGTTTTTCGTTCCGAAACACGGCAACATATACAGGGTGAATTCTTTTTACGATTAAAGATATTTATTTGAAATTTTCAAGAGGTACGTCGGTGGAGTCTTTACAGGTGGATTCTACACCATGGCGGAGATCATGTACGTGATAGAGCTCAGTTATTAGACATTACTAAACTTGAACTTTTTAATCTTTTTATTTTACGGGGCAAGATTATATTGCCAAACTGAATGCTATCAGTTGACATCGAGGATGAGCGCAGTGTTTAAATTTTCTTCAACGTCAATGTTTTCAGAAATATCGAACCTCAAATATATGTAATTGAAAGCTCGTTGAAATGGCTTTCCCACATTTCATATTTATCCCATGCACGTTGTTCCATCACCGAAATCACACTGACTTTTTTGAAGTCATCAAATACACGAACGGCGTACATGTTTGGTGCGTAATAAACGCGACTGACGGCAATTTAAATATTTTCAGTGCGGGTAAGCCAACCCAAGCTTTCAAATGCGTATTTTATACGGTGGAAAGTTCGAAGCCCATTGCCGATTTAGAAAATTCAGTAAGTGGGCTCACCATCAATGTTAACAGCCTTCAATTCTGCAGCATATTCTTGGCCGCTAATGTCACAACTTGAAAAACTTCTCTAATTATTTCATTCAAATAGAAGTCTGATTATGGAGATCTATTACTCGCATAATGTCCGCCTTTCTATGCAGCTTACCTCTACTGACCGCACCGACGTCTCTCTCATAGTTTCTAGAACAAAAATATGTAAACGTTGAAAAAGTCGCCCTAAATATGAACAGAGTGCGCAGAGCAGACCGGTAGGTTCTGTGGAAATATGGGGGGGGACAGCCTTCCCCCCCCCCCCCCCCCGCCCGCACTCCCACTCCGCGGATGCAGCGTTTCCACTCGCTAACCGCGGAGGGTTTTGTGCTCGAATGAACAAAGGAAAGGGACGACAAAGCGTGAACACTCATATGCAGTTTATTACACTTGCAATTAATACACAGAGCGGGCCAGCTAGCTACAAAACATCAACGAGGAATTCCTCGGAAATAGAAGGCTACGTAAGAAGGGCTTCCGACTTACCGGCTGGGGCAGGGGCACGACTTCGGAGGTACCGGCGGCGAACGCTTGCATGCGCCGACAATGGCGGCTGGGTTTTCCCGCGCGCGCCGCATTCTTGGGGCAAAGCCATCTCCGAGCATTTGTTGCGTACGGTTACCAGAACGCGCGTTTGCTGCGCTCGCGTCGCTGCCTTGAACCAGCAGTCCGGAGGCAAGGCACGACGGATCTCCGTGCGTCTGCCGCGGAAGGTGACGAGAGCGTGCGGCTGCAACCGCTTGTGACGCTGGCCGGATCCTGAGAGACTCAACACTCAACGGCCCCGCGGAAATCCGCGTAGCCTACGAGGTGGCGCTCCCGTCCCTGTTTCACCTTCCATGAGGGAGACTTCCCTCCTCGCCCAGCCGGTGCTGTCCTGACGCACGATGGTGAAGATGGGCCGCGTCGAAATGGAGGGGTGGCGAAACAGGTTCTCCAAAGTTCGCACACAAAGCAAGTGGCGAAGTACAAAGGCAACTTTATATGACGTGAGGTAACAGTGTAAAGCACAAAGACACACGAAAAAAAATGCCATTAAAATGTAGAGCCGAAAGAGAGGGTTAAGATTCTAGAAAGGGTGGTACTAAAAAAGCCAATAAAGGTTACGTATGGCCGGCCAAAAGGGCGATTAAAAAGTTGAAAAGGGCTATATCGAGAACCATGGAACTTTAAAACCTCAAAGTAGATAGCACGACCAAACTACTCAAATGACGCGAGGCTAAGATACTCTACTTCACGTTTCGGTAAATCTATCGACGTAGTGCTCATACAGGCCTTTCCCAGTGTCAAAATGTGCATAGTTTCTATGATTTCACGGGTGCATTCATCACACAATGGCTCGTAGAAACATGTGAGACATGTCAGGCAATGCACACCCAGTTTCCTCTTCACATGTCCGTAAATATTGTCGGAATGCTTCATGAGTCTTCTATGGAAATGTGGCCTAGCTTTCGTGGCGTACGCTTTTCCACTCCTTAAGGCAATTTTGTACACAACCCTAACTTTATATGTAACAAGCGGTTATTGGTTGTTGATTTTGTAGACTGCGTTTCGCGCAGTAGGAGCGTTAACTCGGTCACAAAGCTTGGACAGATTGTCGGGAGCCGAACAGACAACTATGCGATTCGCTTCGTTGCCCTGTCTTCTTGAGCCGGTGAGAAATATTGTGCCGGTACTAGACAACGGCGACCTTTTTTCATTATCTTGCGCAGCGGTCTGACCACCTCCCGTTTTGCCTTTTTGAAAGGCATCCTTCTTTTGAAATGAGGAGGTGCTGTGGGAACCCTGCTTGAGCAAGTCGAGAAAGCTGCTCATTGAAACTATTCCGCTTAATGTGCACGCACGGCTTCGTTAACGCATCGGTGAAACACAGATTGATAGTGTCCCTATTTATAATATTAAAATGAGCACACTCGTAGCATGCAAATTTACTTGCAGCCGTTTGCAGAATCAACCACCAATCACCGTTCGTGACATACAAAGTTGGGGTTGTGTGCAAAATTCCCTTAAGCTATGGCAAATCATATGTAGGGGCAAACTGGCCGATATCTGAGTGTAGGACTCATATAGCATTGCAACAACATTTGGAGAACTCTGAAATATCATCTCGGAGTGCATTGACTAAAATATCCCGCACGTTCCAGCGATTCATTGTCTAATTGATGCTCTATTCTCCCCAAGAATGTGCATAAAATCACCCGTGAGATCACAGAAGCCACCCACAACTTGAGATTAGGAAATGACTGCCAGCACTCCCTTGATAGCTTTACCAAACCGCGAAATTCAGTATCTCAGCCTCATGCTATTTGTGTAATCAGATAACGCTGTCCTTCTATATCACCCTTTTAGCTTTTAAATGCCCTTTTGGCTCCACAAACTTTTAATTATCCTTCGTTTGTATAGCCGTTTTTGGCCTTTTAAACACCCATTTTGCTTCTGCCCTGCTTTTTCCTTCGTATAAAGTGGTCCTTGCACTGGCTGTCTCAGGTACTTTCTAGTTGTATTTGTACTTTGCCGTGTATGCGAACTCAGCTGTTTTCTCAGGTGCCTTCCCACCCATTCTGTCGGGAAGCATGGTCGTGTATGTAGCCTGCTTTCGGAACTAAGCTGAAGTCAGTGCGGTGGTGTTTCTTTTTCCTCTAGTCCTTGTATAAAAGTTGCGCTGTTTTTCCAAATTTCCCTGCCATGGATCACCAACTAGCCCTTGTAGACACGCTAACATTTCAGTCTGCACATTATGCGTCAGGAGAAGCATCGAAATCCTCCCATGAAATAACGTCCACTGCATGTCTGTCTTCCTTTTTTTGCGCGAATACTAACCCACGCAAATGAACACTCTAGCGAATTTACGATAGTCTGCAAATCAGCAAATTATTCACCGAAAGCAAGGGCAACAACAAAGGCAGTTGTCAAGTGCCCAGATAGTCAAATTGCTTTTTCCTGAGAAAGTTAATTTTCTCTCCTGTTGTTTCGTCAAAATGAGACAAGAGGAGTCGTGGCACGTTGGCTAACATATGTACTAAGGTTGTCGAAAAAGTAATGCCTCCAATTTTTTTTTCCACTAGTTAATTAATTAGAGCGAAAATGTCAAAAAAACGTCGAAAAAGCGCGGACGCCGGTATAGTGAGTGGACGGGAAAACAGCAGTGGACGGCGAAATGGTATGAAAATGGGCAAATGAGCAAAGGAGTGCAAATAAATTTCGAAATGAATTTAAATGTTTGATGAGTCATAATTAATCCATTAATTAATTTTGACTAGAAATTGTAATCGAGATGAAACGAGGGCATAATCCCAGTTAATCTATAACCAATCGATCAAGTGAACGAGAAAACAACCATGGTACCATATTTCAAAGGTGACCAGTGTCGAGGAGGGGTCAACGCTTTCGCGTTCTTCCATTGCGGCTAGCCGCTGTGATCTCTAATTATTTTTGTTTTCAACCTGGTGTGAGGACGAGCGTTGTCGTATAGGCGAAGAATCTCCCTAGCAGTCTTATTAGTTCGGACACGCTGGTAATGCTGCTTTAGTTTGCGCACGATTTCGATGCGTGTGTCCGAATTTACTGTCTCGCTGTTAGGCAGCGCATCTGCAATGTCCCAGAAAAACAGTGATCATGATTTTCAGGCCAACTAAGTCGCATTGAACATTTTTATTGGCGAACTTGGATGGCGCCATCCCATCGACTGTCGTTTTGAGCCCGGGTTTCATCACGTGTCCCTGTACGATGCAAGAAATCCTCCTGTTCAGCATCGAAACTCTCCAGCAGCTCCTCGGAACAAAATACTTTTCTTTACTCTCTGCGAGGCTTCGTGCAGCCCACCTCCATTATTCCCGCCGCGCTTCATGTACTTACAGGCAGCTCCTCAGCCAACTGACGAACCGCAATGCGCCCGGATGATGGCGCGCTCCAGCATCTCCGGACTGGTTGCAGTGGCACGTCACCCAAGCCGCGCTTCATTGTGCATATCTGTTTCGGCACTTTCTGACGAGGTGACTCGCTTGACACAGCAGCGTCCAACGGTGCTTCTATTGACTGCAGAGCTCCATGCACAGCACACAAACGTTTATGAATACGACGAAGAATTTCCTTTTCTGCTGCAAGAAATTCAACGAGTCGACAGCTCGCTCTTCACAACGGGCGACAAAACCCCAACTCAATTTTTATGGGCTGCTATAGTGGCGCCATCTGTGTGATGGTAGAAGAAGTAGCACACATATTCGGGGAGCATGCCTGTGAAAATTTGAGCCCAATATTTTTGTTCTCAAATGGGAAGAACAAATGAGGGACGCGAGAGCGCGGGAGAAAAAATATTTCTGCGCTTTCTCGTTATCCAGTCACCAGAAGCGCCTGGAGATATTAGTGGACGTTCATGGTCTATCCGCTGGTACCAGAGAAGGCGACTTCCTGGCGCGGCAGCGGTACAATAACTTTATTTCAGACGAAAGCCTTATATGTTCTATTGGCAACGAAACCGGGGTCTCAATCGGCGTCCAGGAAGGGTGGTGCTCAAAACCCCGCAATAACATCATGAGAAAAGAAACAATGCAAGTTGATCTGGGTAATTAGGCAAAATGATGATATATGCGCTAGTATGACGTCAATTGACGACCTACTATGACGACCTACTATGTGGTGTCAGGCTACCACCTCCCCAAACTCTTCCGATTAGCTACTGTGCGAGCATCATTCCAGTCAAGTTGTACACCAAACCGCTGCTGCTCATTCCGTTTAGCTCGGTGCACTTGGGGGCGGTGCAGCCTAATTCGCACCCCAGGGCATCGCGTGGCTACCACCGGCTACACCTTGGCAAGTAAGCCACTCGGTGGGCAGGTGTTGCCATCGGTGGAGCTTGGGTTGCTTGGGTTGGGTTGCAGCCCGGGTTGCTCTAATCGAGCAACCTCTGACGATTAAATGGGATGCCGCCTGACACGGTGAGCAGCCTGCCAGACAAAGATACAGACATACACAAAACGGTCGAATGCGGAGAATGGCCACTACAAGTGCTAGAACATCAAAAATTTCTTCCGAAGGTGCGGGACACTGAAACAAGGACTTAAAGAATGTAAGGCGAGCACGCAAGCCAGGGGTCACTCAACCGCCGGTTCCCTTATTTCCATGGGCATATGGTCGTAAGGAAACGCATACATTAGGTTTACCTTTGTTCGCCAAGAAGAAGCGCGGTTTTCTAGCTTTCGAATAGGCCACACAACCGGCCGCGTTGCTTCTAGGCGAATAAAGGTAAACCTAGTGTATGCGTTGCCTTATGACTGTATGCTAATGAGTATGTGTCATTAGAAGGAAAGAAAAATTATCAGTTAAAAAATTAATGTTTTCGCCTTAAAAGCACGCAACTAGTCTTAACTGCCCTCTTTTAACAGAGTATACTGAGGGGCCAGTCTGAGGGGTCAGACATAATATAAACGAAAACGTAGCATATGGACGGGGAAAATAAGGGTGTACTAAGATCGTAGGGCAATCGTACTAAGATTGTAGGGCGTGGTAAAGACCAACTGGCTACGGAAATCTTGGAAGCCCAGGGAATTTCGATATGCAGTGAAGGCACGTGCATTAGTGCTCCATCTGTGTATCTGATGGAGAAGGAATTGAAGTTTTTAAAACGCACTTGTATTTCCTTAGCGCCTTTTATCATTTATCCCTCTCTCTCTCTTTTCTTTTTTGCTATTTTTCCACAGGTCTTAAGATTATCAGTTTTTGTTACCTTGTTTTAAGTCATGTGCATGCGTGTTTTTGCTCTGGGATGGGGGTGGTATGCCGTCTCATTCTATTCATTTCTAACTGTGGCCACCTTCCGGTATTCGCCCTTCTTCGTCCCGTCCATGTGCAACGTTTTTGTTTTTACTACTAACTGCCCTCAATTTTTATTGGATAACACGCGTCGCCTCTTTAACGTGGCTTCCTGAGAGTGACGACAGATATTTTCATCGCCCAGTCCTGTATACCAGGAAGAATCATCAATTTTAAATCGAAAGCGTTAGAGGCCTAGTCAAGCCAAGGTCATCGGCGCCGCAATTTGGCCTTCAAGTGGAGGATCGGTGGATGTGGGGCAGTCACGGGTTATACCACGTCCCTCAAGAAGTACTTTGGTTTGGGCTAGTTGGTGCATAGCTTTTTGAAGATGTCAGGACGGCGCGAAAACAATGAGGACCAAACGAGGTCGTGTTGTGTTTGTGTGCCTCTTTGGTCCTCGTTGTTTTCGCGCCGTCCTGACATCTTCAAAAAACCACGTCCCTCCTGGCCCGGTCGGGAGCTTCGGCTCTGGGCGACCGGGCGTTGCATCGAACACAACCAGCGTTCCACTGAACGCCTCGAGGTGCCCCTGCGTTCTATTCAGAACCCAATTACATGCAGTGCACATGCGATGCCGTGTGTGTAAGACTAAATAATCAGGAATAAAAAAAAATAAACGATGCTAAACAATGCAAAACATGTGTTCGTCTTTATGAGCCTAGCCTGGCTTGAACCGCACCACAACCAAGCATAACAAAGCCTTTCGCTTGGGTAACCACGCTTAGCGGAGCTAAACTGCAACCATTTTTTGAAGCGAAAACTTCACTACGCTGGGTAATGCCGATTTCGCCGTGCGTTGCCGATTGACCTCGAAGTGAGCCAGAGGTCAATGCTACAGACTGCTGCAGCATAACACCATATGATGCCACACCGTGAGGCATCTCTCCTCACCTTCTTATCACAGAGACAGCCCCGTACAGGAATGAGGGAGCCGTTGCAGATGCCAGGGATCATGAAGACCAGCCAGAGAACCATGGTCGAGAGATGGAACTGCAGCAGAAAAAGGGCAACGGGCAGTGGACGAACATTCGAACTGCGAGTTTGCAGCTTGCAAGTATAGTGACCTGTATAAAAGCGTACCATCATAATTTTGTTTCACTCCTGCTTCCCAGGGCCTCGTTTATTGTAGGGAGGAAACGTGGTAAGATACAAAACAACCAAAAAACTAGACATTAACTCACGATACAGTGTCATAATAGAATATACTTGCTTGTGAATGCCAAATTGCTACCACCCTCAGCCCAGCAATGCCCACTGCAGGACAGAAGCTTCTCCCCCCGATGTCTTGTGCCAGCAGGGGCCACCTTATCCACACTAGCTTCCTAATCCCGTATGCCCACCTGACTATGACGCCCCCTGCTATGTTAGCCTCTCCGTGAAACGTCATCGTCACGTGACCATATGGCGCAGCTATGACTGCGTACACCGTCGACCTTGGTGCAACCCTTCTCCGAGATCTTGCTGTCGTCGTCGGCATCAAATGACGTCATCACAAAGTGTGCAGCGTCATAAATATAGTATGGATTATATTCGGCAGCTAGCTCAGCGAATATGCCTTACTCATACATTTCTAACTTGCATGCTGGCTACGAAAGCATGCTATAGCATAGTGCAGAGCTGATGGCTTGGTGCCTGTCGGTCGTCGGGCGTCCTCTAACAGCATGCTGTTTTCGAATGTGTAGTCGCCAGAATAACCTATCTGCTCATGTCGCGTATTTTTAGAGCTTACCGCGCCTCGAACACAACTGTGTTGGTGCCTTTGTGCTGTGGCGGCACATAAAAGTTTGCCACGGCAGCGTGACTGTGCTGTCTTTGCCATACTGAGTATATATTTAAGTGCGCGCTGTGTGACTCAAACTCCAGGACTGTGTACTGGAACGTCAGCGCACTTTCCGCGTCCGTGTTTCCGCGTACATTGAACGACCTCTGTCAAACCACTTTCTAGTATTGTTTTCCCCGAGGGACAGCAGTCCCTTTAACCACACCGCAAGTAAACTGTTCTTTAATCTGTCATGCCTCTCGCTGCCTCTCGTAACCCTTTTTGATGTCAACTTTTTCTAACTACAGAAGTGATGTGTTCTTTGAATATAAGAACGCATTTAGCGGGTGCGTTTTCACTTCATCGAGGTAGTCAAGAGAGCCCTCTGTAACGTTAAGTCTGTTAGCTCGTACCAGTTACGTTTGTCAAGGACGCGTCAGTCTGCAATGGAGGTCAAATTGTCAAGTGGCAAATGTGGTCAACGTGGCCACTTAGCGCCATTTTGAGGTGTTGCTCGCGTTCGCCCATACCTCTGTACGCAGTGACGCCGCGCTAACACGTGTAACCACGGTTCCATAGAGTTTTGCGATATCATTGGGTGCAGCAGACGCACTCAAAGGAAGAAACAGAAGATTAAAAACCAAGAAGAGGACCTTAGGTTTTTCAAGGTGCTGAAAGTTAGCGTGAATGAATTTGAGAAGACGCGGCTGTTTTCGATTGACCTCGAAGTGAGCCAGAGGTCAAGCGTGGCTATAGACCTTACCATATGCGGTCCACCATGCTGTCGCACAACTTGGCCCTTCACCTTTGACCTTTCGACTCGCCGGTAGATGGTGTTAGAATCGTCACGTGACAATCCCGTGATGTCAGTCTGGAGGGAATATATAGGCGCTGCAGCATTCATTGGATGACCAGCCTCTCGCGATCAACCATTAATTTAACTGCCACCTACCTGCCAGGGTGGCACGCTGGGCGCACTGCCTATCCAGTATGCGCAACGCACTCAACGTTACAGACGCCAAGCTGTGTCTACTTGCGCGATAAACCACAGCTTTCGCTCTCTTACCATGTTCTGCAGTAGTTAACTAAAGCGGCTGTTTGGGCTTGTTGGTCAGTGAACAGTGAGCAGTAGTTAAACCGCAGCAAATTTATTTTATGCCTTTAAGAGGAAATATTTACGTGGCATAAATTTTATTAGTCACTAGCTGGTGTCACTGGGCTTTAAAGTGCTAAACACACTGAGAGCAATTGCAACTGACAGCATTGAAAATGAAAATAGTAATCGCGCCCGCAATCAACAGTAAGTCAACTCGTCAACATCGTTTGTCGCCCTGTGTTGCAGATATGCCACGACTTCTTCCTGCAGTACAACAAGCAGCTGACCTTGCTTGTCCCAACAGATCCGGCGCTTACCTATTACTACGACATTGACGATTACCTCGGCCTCCTGTGAGTTGCATCATTCCCGTGTCCAGCTCGATCGGACCGGCTTGTGCTCTTCGGAGGGGAGCGCTGCCGCTTAGATTATGCCGTGAACCAGAAACACTGCGAGAAAAAAGCAAGCTTTCGCTACTGCAAAACTAAGCAGTGCTTGATTTCAGAGCAAGTATCTATACAAGTAAAGAGAACAGGTTTTAGGAGAAAAGTCAGTCCCCATATTGTTATTTGGCGAGCGCAAGCGGCGATAACTGTTTCCCAACGGCTGTATTCGACCCTTCGCTGTTAATTCTATAGTTTTGGTTATACTGCGACTGCTCTAAACGCCTCACTGCAACGCTGACATGCAGAGTGCAAAATATTGGGCAGATAAAGAGGGCAAAGCGAAAAAATCAACCCCACCGAGACAAGGCCTGGCGCTACAGGCGCCTGCGTTTTCGATTGTTTAAATGTGAACTTCGAAACCCACATCGTTTCGCAGTGTTTTCTTCTTTGGCACGTTTATGGTAGGCGTGTTTAGAATACCTTGTTGCCAGCGCGTGTACTACGAGATATTAAAGTGAGGTCGCTGGCGGAACACTTCTGCAGGGGCTATTTCTTGAAGAGAAACATCGACATAAAAAGTTTAAAAAACATCCCTGCCAGGATTTGAACCCGGGTCCTTTGGATTAGAAGTCCAACGCGCTTTCCACTGCGCCACAGAAAAAGCGCGATTAAGCTACCGGCAATGTTTCAACTTGGGCGTGGGCATTAAATCAAAACATAACATTGCCTGATTATCTTCAGCGTATGTTTAATTACGCTACCCAAGAAGCAGGCAGGCGCTCAGATAACGGAACATAGACTCCAACGGAGATGACTGGACCGGTTGCCGCGAATGGCTGGCATCTCTAGGCCGCAATATTGCTGTGTTGCCATGTTAAGCGCCCCGCAGCTTTCCCACAATGCTTATGCCACGGGCCTGACTTAGTTTTCTGAGCCGGCGGCGTGCGCCCGCAGCCCGCGCCTGTTGGTGATCTCTGGGACGCACGAGCTGCACTCGAAGAAGTACCGCTCTTGTCCAGCGCCCTTCCGGTTCGGAGGCAAGAAGAGGCCCCGGGGCGTCGAGGACGTGGTGAGTCACAGCTCACGACCACCTCGTTGCCAACACTGCAACGGCGCCGGCGAAGCTCTTCCGTAGTGGCGTTTATGGAAAAGAAAAACAGTCATGAGGATTTATACGTGCACTATTCAGCTTTCACTGAATTATAACCAGGAAAGTGGTCAATACATTTACCACGTCGTTTTTAAAACCTGGTGATCTGGTTGCGGTCGCGGTCGTACGGTATTCGGGCTGTTAAATGAATGCTAGAAAATGTTGCCAGCTGAAAAAGGACTCAAGATCAAATTCTTAATTGTGTCACGCTTGTTAAGAAGGTTTTTTTTTTTAAATTCCGGTATGTCATTTAATAAGTGGTGCTTTCAAAACACCGCATACGTAATGAACGTTTGAAAGGACTTTTTCCCGCGGTGCCGAATACTGTTCAATATAGCCGAAACCAGCAGCAATCCACGTATGCTTGGGCTGCATGTCGTCGTCGAAAATAGAGAGCCGCTGCTTAAAATTCAAGGGCGCATTGCCGCAGTCCCCGTGACTGGGTCATGCCACGCCGGAATACCAGAGCCTTGCGCGTGAATATTTCAAAATGCTTTCAAGAATCGTAGCCTATCGTGTCACTGCGCTAAATGCTCTCCTAACTTCTTTGAATCCAAAGTAGACAATGCTAAATTCCGCATATATGGGCATTAACAAACATCAACGCTGTAGCATAATATCCGTAAGGTGAAGCTTAAGCGGCCTCTTCAGTTATAGTGTGCAAGCACTAAGGCTCCCACTCACCGATTTCGCTTATTTTCATCTCAGACCTGTTTGACCTTGAAAACCGAGCCCCGAACCTAAACCGAAGTGAAACTTGAACTGGTAGCGCACCTGATTTGTCCTGACCGCGCTAAACCGTCGCTCATTTTTTGGTAGCGATAGCTACATAACGGTAGCATTACGAGCCTTCAGCGTGGCGGCGCCGCCATGCTGTCACTTGGTTGGTCACATGGTGCGGAGCAGCTGCCGGCGGCGCGGCGCCGTGGCTGATCACGTGGTTCGTCACGTGGTTGGTTACGTGACTAATCACTTTGTGCGGAGCAGCTGCTGCTGCCGGCGACGCGGCCCGCCGGCGAAACTGAGCTGCCACCGCTGTGCTCATGCGCCGTGTCAAGTGGGACGAAGACGAAGAAGGAACTACCAGCGAAACGGAGCGGCGAAAGACTGACTTTCCAATTCAACTGAGCAAGTTCCACTCGGCCAGTTGTAGCTATCGCGTCACTCCAGGTTTTAACCAGAGCCAAACCACCACCAATTTTTTTTTTACGAAATTGAAACTAGAGAAGCGGAGAACTGGTGTGCGTCACTAAGACGATTTTCCAGCGCTAGCTGGGAACTTGTCTTTCTAAGATTAATTTTAGCGCTGGTTTCTCTGCTTTTAACTACTTTAACATTCTTCTCACAACTCAGATGCTTTGTTGTGTCATCTGGCAAACCGTATAAATCTTTCTCAAAGCAATGACCATTCTAGCCTGCCCTTCGACATAGTCAAGAAGAGAGGTTTTCGCCCTTAAAAATATCACTTTATTGTAGGCTTCCAGCGTCATGTGCACCTTCAAAGCAAAAAAAAAACCTGAACGGGGCATTTAAGCTCACACTTAAGGCTATGACTCAATTGGGTTTGAAGTTTGAAGTTTATTATAATTCTGACAATACAAGATTGCCATGGCGCCGGAGCAAAAGGCGAGACTATACCCGCCTGACTAGGCCCCTGGCGCCACGAGCACAGCAGACAACAGTGCACAAAAAAAATGTATACATATATACACATAATACACACATATACATACTTATATATACAATAGACACATATATACATACAATAAGTCAACGCAACTTAATAGGTATAAATAATGCAAATGAAGAAATAAAGATACAGAAAGGCCAAAGTCAATTGTTGGAAAAATATAGTTTTGATTTCTTTTTGAATATTGAAATGGTTGAGGAATCTTGCATGATATCAAATAAAGCATGCTCACTATTAAGTAAATTAGGAATCTGCCACTGTAAAAGCTGATTGCCGTAGTTTGTTCTAGTTTTAACCTTTATAAAGTTTCTAGCTCTTAAGGTGTAGTTAGTTGTGGTATTAGTATATATAGAAAAAAGTTATCACCATTACGTATGAATTCTAAAAATGCTTTTTCGGATAACTTTTGTTTATATAGATTAGTGACACTCAAAATATTGTCCTGGTGAAAGTACTCAGAGGTATGTTCGTACATCGAGAGGTTATGAATAATACGAAGACACTTTTTCTGCATTCGGAATAGAGTTTCCAAGTTAGCCCTAGAAGTGACGCCCCAGATAAGTAGACAATAGTGTAATCTAGAATGAATAGTAGAAAAGTATAACTGACGTGTAAGTTTTAAAGGTAACAGCGTGCGATGCTTATTGAGCATACCAATTAATTGTGCTATGCTACGTTTAATGTGACTTGCGTGATGCGTCCACCGTAGATTTTCATGGAAGAATACACCCAAGAACTTGTACTGGGAAACCCTTTCAAGTGGTTGAGATTGAAATATTAAAGAAGATGCGAAATTAACTGGCTTATTAATAGGAGTAAAAACAATATACTGTTTTTTTTAACATTTAGGCTCAACTGATTAGCCGATAACCATGCTGAAAGGGAATCTAACCAGTTGTTAATAAGAGGAATTAGAGTAGAGATGTTATCAGAGGAGAAAAAAACGTTTGTATCATCGGCATAGAACACAATATCCGGTGTTTCTGGTATTGCCACGATATCATTGATATAAAGCAGGAAAATCGTAGGACCTATAATAGAACCCTGGGGAACGCCGTACCTAATGTCTGCTAAATCTGATTTTATGCTGTTGATTTCCACAAATTGGGAGCGGTGTGATAGATAGCTACGCAATATGTCTAAAGCAATGCCTCTAATTCCATAAAAGGGTAATGTGGAAAAAAGTATGTCATGTTTAATTGAATCAAATGCTTTATTAAAGTCTAAAAATAAGCCTATTGTGTATTGTTGGTTTTCTATATTGGCAACAATTTTATCACGTATTTCAAGTAACGCAGATTCAGTGGATTTACCCCTTTGAAAACCATACTGATTCGGGGATATAAGGTTATGTTTTTACATGTGTCCAGTTATTCTGGAATTTAAGGCTTTTTCAATAATTTTAGAAAAAACTGGAAGTATGGATATCGGCCGGTAATTAGTAATGCAATCAGTTGCGCCACCTTTATGCAAGACGACGATCCTAGCAATTTTCATGTTATCCGGAAATGTGCCTGTAGAAAACACAATATTTGTTATGTCACAATGAACATTGCATAATAAATCCGCGACTGCTTTAATCGGCGCCACTTTAATACCGTCATAACCACAAGAAGAGCTGTTCTTTAAATTGCTAATAATGTGTGCTATTTCTGTAGGTGTAACAGGACGAAGATACATAGTATTTTGCAAACTGGTGTTAATATAGTCCGTGAAGTTGTTGCCCGAGTCAAAGGAGCCGAAGCACAAGAACTGCTGATTGAATACTTCAGCGAGGGATTTACCGCTTAGCACTTTATCGCCGTACGCAAGTTCCTGGGGAATGCTATTTTTTGTGTGCCGCAATAGGTCATTTAGGGTGCGCGAAGTTTTTTTAGGGTCATAAAGGATGTCCGTAAATTTGTTAGCGTAGTAGTCAACACGTGATTCCTTTATGTCGGCATTTAGCCTGTTCCTGACCTTTTTATATTTCTTAAGAATTTCTACGTCCTTATATTTCAGGAAGTTGCTGAAGAGGTTATCTCGTGCTTTCATTCTCTTGACTAAGTCGTAGGTAACCCAGGGTTTCCTCGCTTTCTTAAACTTTCTAACAGTTACGAAAGGAAAGGAACGTACGTAAATTTCAATAATTTTCTCGAGAAAACTGCTGTATAAAAGGTTTGAATCAGATTTATTTTTATCTAAAATTTTATTGCAGTTTACAGATGCAATATTTTGACGGAAATTATCTATCGCGCGATTAGTTATCACCCGTGTAGTTTTTGTCGAGTGTTCTATGGTAACCTGTGGAAAGGTGCGCTTAGGAATGAAGCAGAACAAAGGTAAATGATCACTGATCGCACTTACAAGCACTCCCGCTTTCACGTCACTTTCATCATGATTAGTCAGACAAAAATCAATCAAGGTTTCACTGGATGCAGAGACGCGAGTAGGCAGAGCAATATTGTTTGAGAAGCCATACATTGATAACAGGTCGACAAATTCATTAACTGATGTGTTAGCAGGTTGCAACAAATCAATGTTAAAGTCACCCAAAATTACCACAGGCATTTTCAGTGACGACAGAGAATCAAGCAATGTTTCAAATCGACGGAAAAATTCAACCAGAGACCCACCGGGAAGCCTATAAACAACGCCAATTACGAAAGTTCTGCATCTGACAAAAAGTATTTCGCAGTCGGACAACATAGCACAGTGTTCAGCCATTACTTCATAATGAACAGCGCTTTTTATGTATAAAGCAACCCCACCTCCTTTTTTACTACACCTGCTCATGCATTCAGATTTGTAACCATTGATGTGGATTACATCTTCAGTGGTATTGTACCAAGTTTCCGTAAAGGCCAAAATATCAAACTCAAAGCCTAAGGACATGAAGAATGTGTTTAATTGGTCCTCTTTGTTCCGTAAACTCTGCGCGTTTAAGTGATAAAAGGAAAAGAACTTCGAGTGCTTACTCTTCTCAGAAGCAAAATCACGAAAAGAAACGAAATCGAGATAAGACTTCGAACATGAAACCGCCATGCGGAAGAAAAAAAATTTATCAAACAATGCCTGAAGCGCTAACATTAAACCATGTTCGCGAGGTCACTTTCTTGGCGGATTCGAATGACACTGTCGCCGTTATTCTTTCGTGCAAAAACATGGCCATTCTTTTGCCACACGAAGCAGTACTTCATTTCCTTTCCCTTCGTTTGCGCTAGCCATAAAAGCCTTTTGTTCATCGCAGTTAGATTATCGAAGATTCGCAAGTCTGCTGCTTTCTCCCGAAGACGTGAGCGACATTGCATCCAGCGTTCCTTCAACATGACAGATCGGAAGCGAGCTATCACCACCGGTTTTTTACCAGCACGTTGATGCAGCCGATGAAGGGAATCAAGGTCAGAGTTTGATAGCTCGGGAAGCTCAAGCGTACTTGCCAGACAGTTCATCTTATCAAGAAGGTTTTCATTCTCTTCTTTTTGCATACCGTGAATCTCGATGTTTTGTCGGCGGCTGCACTGCTCCAATTCATTTAACTGAGCTTTCACTTCTAGGGCATTTGGAGAAGTTTCAGAAGTTTCGGACTCCAAATGCTCAACACGCTTCCTCAAGGCCACAATTTCAGTACCTTGACTGTCAGTCTTCCTAAGTATTTCGTCGTACTTGTCAGAAAGCATTTGGATAGATGCCTCAATGCCACTGATGCCTTTGACAGCTTCGGACAAGGCGTCCACTTTGGCCACAAGTGGTAGAAGTGATAATACATTGGCATTGAGTTGGTTCAGCTTACATTCAAGTCTTGGGCTTTCAGACACATTGGATGAAGCACCGCCCCTTTTTTCATTTGTTTGACATG
Organism: Amblyomma americanum; assembly: GCF_052857255.1. Classification (NCBI taxonomy): domain Eukaryota; kingdom Metazoa; phylum Arthropoda; class Arachnida; order Ixodida; family Ixodidae; genus Amblyomma; species Amblyomma americanum. Next base: position 189,282,156 of record NC_135498.1, on the reverse strand, counting down.
TTGCGCACTTCCAAGAATTTTTCAAGGAATCACCTTTACTGCGAAAAGCAGACCCAGTAACTCCAGAACATTTACCAACATGGTGTGAATGTTTACAACTTGTACACACAAGGGGTATTTCTTCGGGCCGAATGTCTCCATTGCACTCCAAACATTCAGTCATAATAACAGTGGACAGTGATTAACTATAGGCACAGCAGCAGCAGGGGACGCCAAGGGGTTAAGAGCGAGTTCGAGGCAAAATAACACCAACCTGCAACAGTGGCAAAACAGGTGCGTGAGAAGCGATGCTGCGAGCCGTCCACTGCCACTGCTGTGCCCGAAAAGCGGAGAATCCATGATCAGCCTGTCCTTTTTACGTCGTCGTCCTCAGGACCGTCACGTGGTAGTAGCTGAAATCGGGGCGGTGGTCCAGATTATCGCCACGATGACGTAATAGTTGGATTGACGGCCGCACGTTGTATTTCTGCAACAGTGGCAAAACAGGTGCGTGAGAAGCGATGCTGCGAGCCGTCCACTGCCACTGCTGTGCCCGAAAAGCGGAGAATCCAGGATCAGCCTGTCATTTTTACGTCGTCGTCCTCAGGTCCGTCACGTGGTAGTAGCTGAAATCGGGGCGGTGGTCCAGATTATCGCCACGATGACGTAATAGTTGGATTGACGGCCGCACGTTGTATTTCTGCAACAGTGGCAAAACAGGTGCGTGAGAAGCGATGCTGCGAGCCGTCCACTGCCACTGCTGTGCCCGAAAAGCGGAGAATCCAGGATCAGCCTGTCATTTTTACGTCGTCGTCCTCAGGTCCGTCACGTGGTAGTAGCTGAAATCGGGGCGGTGGTCCAGATTATCGCCACGATGACGTAATAGCTGGATTGACGGCCGCACGTTGTATTTCTGCAACAGTGGCAAAACAGGTGCGTGAGAAGCGATGCTGCGAGCCGTCCACTGCCACTGCTGTGCCCGAAAAGCGGAGAATCCAGGATCAGCCTGTCATTTTTACGTCGTCGTCCTCAGGTCCGTCACGTGGTAGTAGCTGAAATCGGGGCGGTGGTCCAGATTATCGCCACGATGACGTAATAGTTGGATTGACGGCCGCACGTTGTATTTCTGCAACAGTGGCAAAACAGGTGCGTGAGAAGCGATGCTGCGAGCCGTCCACTGCCACTGCTGTGCCCGAAAAGCGGAGAATCCAGGATCAGCCTGTCATTTTTACGTCGTCGTCCTCAGGTCCGTCACGTGGTAGTAGCTGAAATCGGGGCGGTGGTCCAGATTATCGCCACGATGACGTAATAGTTGGATTGACGGCCGCACGTTGTATTTCTGCAACAGTGGCAAAACAGGTGCGTGAGAAGCGATGCTGCGAGCCGTCCACTGCCACTGCTGTGCCCGAAAAGCGGAGAATCCAGGATCAGCCTGTCATTTTTACGTCGTCGTCCTCAGGTCCGTCACGTGGTAGTAGCTGAAATCGGGGCGGTGGTCCAGATTATCGCCACGATGACGTAATAGCTGGATTGACGGCCGCACGTTGTATTTCTGCAACAGTGGCAAAACAGGTGCGTGAGAAGCGATGCTGCGAGCCGTCCACTGCCACTGCTGTGCCCGAAAAGCGGAGAATCCAGGATCAGCCTGTCATTTTTACGTCGTCGTCCTCAGGTCCGTCACGTGGTAGTAGCTGAAATCGGGGCGGTGGTCCAGATTATCGCCACGATGACGTAATAGTTGGATTGACGGCCGCACGTTGTATTTCTGCAACAGTGGCAAAACAGGTGCGTGAGAAGCGATGCTGCGAGCCGTCCACTGCCACTGCTGTGCCCGAAAAGCGGAGAATCCAGGATCAGCCTGTCATTTTTACGTCGTCGTCCTCAGGTCCGTCACGTGGTAGTAGCTGAAATCGGGGCGGTGGTCCAGATTATCGCCACGATGACGTAATAGCTGGATTGACGGCCGCACGTTGTATTTCTGCAACAGTGGCAAAACAGGTGCGTGAGAAGCGATGCTGCGAGTCGTCCACTGCCACTGCTGTGCCCGAAAAGCGGAGAATCCAGGATCAGCCTGTCATTTTTACGTCGTCGTCCTCAGGTCCGTCACGTGGTAGTAGCTGAAATCGGGGCGGTGGTCCAGATTATCGCCACGATGACGTAATAGTTGGATTGACGGCCGCACGTTGTATTTCTGCAACAGTGGCAAAACAGGTGCGTGAGAAGCGATGCTGCGAGCCGTCCACTGCCACTGCTGTGCCCGAAAAGCGGAGAATCCAGGATCAGCCTGTCATTTTTACGTCGTCGTCCTCAGGTCCGTCACGTGGTAGTAGCTGAAATCGGGGCGGTGGTCCAGATTATCGCCACGATGACGTAATAGCTGGATTGACGGCCGCACGTTGTATTTCTGCAACAGTGGCAAAACAGGTGCGTGAGAAGCGATGCTGCGAGCCGTCCACTGCCACTGCTGTGTCCGAAAAGCGGAGAATCCAGGATCAGCCTGTCATTTTTACGTCGTCGTCCTCAGGTCCGTCACGTGGTAGTAGCTGAAATCGGGGCGGTGGTCCAGATTATCGCCACGATGACGTAATAGTTGGATTGACGGCCGCACGTTGTATTTCTGCAACAGTGGCAAAACAGGTGCGTGAGAAGCGATGCTGCGAGCCGTCCACTGCCACTGCTGTGCCCGAAAAGCGGAGAATCCAGGATCAGCCTGTCATTTTTACGTCGTCGTCCTCAGGTCCGTCACGTGGTAGTAGCTGAAATCGGGGCGGTGGTCCAGATTATCGCCACGATGACGTAATAGCTGGATTGACGGCCGCACGTTGTATTTCTGCAACAGTGGCAAAACAGGTGCGTGAGAAGGGATGCTGCGAGCCGTCCACTGCCACTGCTGTGCCCGAAAAGCGGAGAATCCAGGATCAGCCTGTCATTTTTACGTCGTCGTCCTCAGGTCCGTCACGTGGTAGTAGCTGAAATCGGGGCGGTGGTCCAGATTATCGCCACGATGACGTAATAGCTGGATTGACGGCCGCACGTTGTATTTCTGCAACAGTGGCAAAACAGGTGCGTGAGAAGCGATGCTGCGAGCCGTCCACTGCCACTGCTGTGCCCGAAAAGCGGAGAATCCAGGATCAGCCTGTCATTTTTACGTCGTCGTCCTCAGGTCCGTCACGTGGTAGTAGCTGAAATCGGGGCGGTGGTCCAGATTATCGCCACGATGACGTAATAGCTGGATTGACGGCCGCACGTTGTATTTCTGCAACAGTGGCAAAACAGGTGCGTGAGAAGCGATGCTGCGAGCCGTCCACTGCCACTGCTGTTCCCGAAAAGCGGAGAATCCAGGATCAGCCTGTCATTTTTACGTCGTCGTCCTCAGGTCCGTCACGTGGTAGTAGCTGAAATCGGGGCGGTGGTCCAGATTATCGCCACGATGACGTAATAGCTGGATTGACGGCCGCACGTTGTATTTCTGCAACAGTGGCAAAACAGGTACGTGAGAAGCGATGCTGCGAGTCGTCCACTGCCACTGCTGTGCCCGAAAAGCGGAGAATCCAGGATCAGCCTGTCCTTTTTACGTCGTCGTCCTCAGGTCCGTCACGTGGTAGTAGCTGAAATCGGGGCGGTGGTCCAGATTATCGCCACGATGACGTAATAGCTGGATTGACGGCCGCACGTTGTATTTCTGCAACAGTGGCAAAACAGGTGCGTGAGAAGCGATGCTGCGAGCCGTCCACTGCCACTGCTGTGCCCGAAAAGCGGAGAATCCAGGATCAGCCTGTCCTTTTTACGTCGTCGTCCTCAGGTCCGTCACGTGGTAGTAGCTGAAATCGGGGCGGTGGTCCAGATTATTGCCACGATGACGTAATAGCTGGATTGACGGCCGCACGTTGTATTTCTGCAACAGTGGCAAAACAGGTACGTGAGAAGCGATGCTGCGAGTCGTCCACTGCCACTGCTGTGCCCGAAAAGCGGAGAATCCAGGATCAGCCTGTCCTTTTTACGTCGTCGTCCTCAGGTCCGTCACGTGGTAGTAGCTGAAATCGGGGCGGTGGTCCAGATTATCGCCACGATGACGTAATAGCTGGATTGACGGCCGCACGTTGTATTTCTGCAACAGTGGCAAAACAGGTGCGTGAGAAGCGATGCTGCGAGCCGTCCACTGCCACTGCTGTGCCCGAAAAGCGGAGAATCCAGGATCAGCCTGTCCTTTTTACGTCGTCGTCCTCAGGTCCGTCACGTGGTAGTAGCTGAAATCGGGGCGGTGGTCCAGATTATCGCCACGATGACGTAATAGCTGGATTGACGGCCGCACGTTGTATTTCTGCAACAGTGGCAAAACAGGTGCGTGAGAAGCGATGCTGCGAGCCGTCCACTGCCACTGCTGTGCCCGAAAAGCGGAGAATCCAGGATCAGCCTGTCCTTTTTACGTCGTCGTCCTCAGGTCCGTCACGTGGTAGTAGCTGAAATCGGGGCGGTGGTCCAATTATCGCCACGATGACGTAATAGCTGGATTGACGGCCGCACGTTGTATTTCTGCAACAGTGGCAAAACAGGTGCGTGAGAAGCGATGCTGCGAGCCGTCCACTGCCACTGCTGTGCCCGAAAAGCGGAGAATCCAGGATCAGCCTGTCATTTTTACGTCGTCGTCCTCAGGTCCGTCACGTGGTAGTAGCTGAAATCGGGGCGGTGGTCCAGATTATCGCCACGATGACGTAATAGCTGGATTGACGGCCGCACGTTGTATTTCTGCAACAGTGGCAAAACAGGTACGTGAGAAGCGATGCTGCGAGTCGTCCACTGCCACTGCTGTGCCCGAAAAGCGGAGAATCCAGGATCAGCCTGTCCTTTTTACGTCGTCGTCCTCAGGTCCGTCACGTGGTAGTAGCTGAAATCGGGGCGGTGGTCCAGATTATCGCCACGATGACGTAATAGCTGGATTGACGGCCGCACGTTGTATTTCTGCAACAGTGGCAAAACAGGTACGTGAGAAGCGATGCTGCGAGTCGTCCACTGCCACTGCTGTGCCCGAAAAGCGGAGAATCCAGGATCAGCCTGTCCTTTTTACGTCGTCGTCCTCAGGTCCGTCACGTGGTAGTAGCTGAAATCGGGGCGGTGGTCCAGATTATCGCCACGATGACGTAATAGCTGGATTGACGGCCGCACGTTGTATTTCTGCAACAGTGGCAAAACAGGTGCGTGAGAAGCGATGCTGCGAGCCGTCCACTGCCACTGCTGTGCCCGAAAATGGGTTAATGCCCATATATGCTGAATTAGTAATTCTCGGCTTTATATTCACACGTCCCTGGGAGTCCTCATACAACTCCTGGCGCAGTGATCCAGCCGTTAAGCGAGGCGCCACTGCCCTGCGATGGCAGGTGCTGCCACCGGTGTAGCTTGTAACACCAAGGTTGCTCTTCTGGAGCTACCTCTCGCTACCAAGCTTTAATTTTACCGCCACCTGCCACTGTGGTCAGTTTGCTCTCAATCTGTCGGGCGGGTTGTGATGACGCCACACGTTCACGGGACCTAAGCGGCTCACCAATGTTTGATGGCCGTTTACTAAGGCCGCTCCGGCTGCGAGGCTTCTAAGGGTCTCTAACGCAGACTCCGCGCAATTTTTCCATCACGGGTATGCTAACGCTCTCACGTTAAAAGTGCTCCAACTTTTCCTTCGCTGCCACTTCGATCTTACAATTTCCAAGCAAAGCAAAACTTTTTTTGCCTAAGAAAACCACAATGCGGTGTTTCGTGCCGGCCTTAACGGCGTCTGCACACACGCAGGCCTCGGTGTTGTCCATCCTCCTGCTGCGCGTTACCGACCCGTCTCGGCAGAGCCGGCTGCTTTTCGGCGCATCGCCTCTGGGCACCGTATACGTGGGCGACAACCAGACGCCGGAGCGAGCGGAGTCCTTCTCTCCGGGTGTGTTCCACAAGTACCTGCCCTTTTCCAAGGTGCGTCCATGGAATTCTGCTTCCTGCTTACGCGGTGAACGAGCAGTTTGTTCGCAGCCCGGAAAGACGAAAAATGTTTGGTGGCGATTGCACGCATGTAAACGCGGCAGATCAGCGCTAGCAGGTATCGATAACGGATACGCACAGAAAAAGATGGATAAACTTGGCAACGACTCACGTAAGCATTGGGCGTGAGCCTTCGGCTGAGTCGCGCTGACACTTGCTACGCTCCAGCGTGGCTCTCCAAGCACGAACTTCGTTCGAGACGGCAGATACGGAGGTCCGCACCCTACGCGCTGTCGCCGGCGCCACTCTCGCTCTTGCAAGGTCTTAGTCGCCCGCCGTTCCTCGGGCTGCTTCGGTCTTGGCGGCGAGCCTCAAGAGCGCTACGACCGTCCCCTGCGCCACCCATAGCACTACGGCACGGCGGCTGCTGTGCCATCCGCTTGCGCTGGTTTTTCGGTTTGTTGTCTTATAGAGAACATTTGGTAGCTAGGTCCCGCAACTAGTAAGGGAATACGTTTACTTAGTGCAGCTAGTGACAGCATATCCTGCGCACGAGAGCAAAATAACTAGAAAAATAAGAATGGGGCAGAAACGTGGAGGCTAACAAAAGGGGTTCAGCTTAAGTTGGGGACAACGCAGCGAGCTACGGAAAGAAAAATGATAGGTTAAGAGGCCGGAAGCGGGCAGAGAGTGAGCGAGGGAACAAACACGGGTTAATGGTATCCCAGTCGAAATCAAGAGGAAGAAATGGGTTTTTGGCATGTGATGCGAAAGCAAGATAACCGCACTGGTCCTTGAGGACAAAAGAGTGGATTCTAAGGGAAGGGAAGCGTAGCGGGGGGCGGCAGAAAAATAGGTGGGCGGATGAGAGTAAGAAGCTTTCGGGGATTGGAGTGGCCGCAGCTGGCAAAAGGTAGTTGGAGAGATATGGGAGAAGCTTTTCTGTCCTGCAGTGGGCGTAGTCCAACTGATGATGAGAACTTTAAAGGGACACTGAGGAGAACCCTATCAAATTTTTTTTGTTAGCAATATCTGATAGTTCGGCATTTCATGGCTTTGTTGACGCTTGTCCGGGAGCGAAAGATGCATTTACTTCAAAGAAATTTGGATTCGAAGTTGAACATTTTTTCCCGCCGCTCCGATTCAAACTCGAGAACTCTTATGACGACACGGAGAACTCTTATGACGACACAGAACGGACTGACGTGAAACGTGACGTAAACGGAGACTCCGTGATTTCTGGCAGCTAGCGGTGCGGTCTAGCAGCTGCCGAAATGAAAGGTACCGCCGCCGCACGTTGAAGGCATCTATCGGGAGTCGCCACCGTCGCTTCGTTTACGTTTGCACCGGCGTCTTGCGAGCGTTACGATGGATCCCGTTCCCGAACCCGACGACGTAGTTCTCGAAAAAACTCTGGCCTGCATTTCAGCCACCTCAGCCCCACAGAGCGTGCGATGCTTTTGAGGGAGCACGGTTAGGTTAGGCGCCGGCGGGTGGTTTCCCCCTTCCTCAGAGAGCAGCCGTTGCAAAATAAATATCATAACCCCAGTGCGGGGAGTCGCAAGGGGCCAGGACAAAGTCGGCGCCTTGCGCCCATCGGAGGCTGGCCGGGGCTTTGGGGCCAACGGATTGTGATTCTTTGAACGGCGTGGTTGCACTGCGCAGCAGGCGGCGTTGAGGTCTCCCACGGTTGCAAGGGCCAAGTTATTTATTTGTTTATTTATTGCCACAAAAAAACAAATGGGTGCTCGAGGGCGGTCGCGTTTAAAGTCGGCGGCTTGAAACTAAAGCCGGCGCACGACGCTTCAGCGGCTTCCGCTAGATCCAACGGGTCCACTAGATCTGGCTCTCTCGCCCACTTGCATAAACCTTCAGATATATATGTACTGTGAATGGATAAAAATAGCCGAGCTCGAAAAGAACTGCTCCGCCCAACTGCCGCAGCTATTGAATATAACGCGCACCTCACCGCGGAGCCAAATAAGTCTGGCCGGGCCGGCGGCGGCTGGCGCACTCGGCGAGAAATGATACATGATCCATCTCCCCGCCAGTGCGGTCAGAGTGCGCCGAAGCCGCCGAACGCGTCGGCGGTCAAGTGCAGTTGGAGTATAGAGGGTCTCGCTTTGACCGACCTGACTTCGCCGTGCAGCGCGCGCGCGCGCCTCGCCGCAGCATAAACGCGCCTTATACCCTCTTTACACGGGCAGCCTTAACAGTGGTTAAGCTTAACTGCCGTTAAGGCGGTTAACCGCGGTTAGAGTTAACTGCAGTTCGCCGCGCTTACACACAGTTTAGCCATCTCGGTTAGTGCGACGAAACAGATCATGTGATACTCACCTCATTGAAGTTAAAACGTCGCCCACTGAGGCGTATTATTAAACAGGGCTACGTTGAAAAGAACACATAAGAGGAAAAACGTTGTTTCTTGTGCTAAGGCCTGCTTAAAAACTTTTTTCTTTGCGCTTTTGGTTGTCGTTAGCCGAAATCTAAAAACAAGTTCTAAACAATGATCGAGGTCGACTTCGTAGCCGACTGAGCGTTCTACTTTGGCTACTTTAGCCTCTTTTCCCCGTGACTGCTGGCTGCGACGCATCGCTGCTCACTGCTATCGTTGCTTATTTTCGTGGCTTTTCTTTCACAGTGAGTGCTGTGCTTGTGTAGTTAAGATCCTTCGGACGTCCTGTGTGTCAAGCCCATGTTGGCCTTTAGCAGGCCTGTCGTGAACGAGGGCGACGCTCAATTTTGGGCTGCGTTCGTGGCGCATCAGGCAGCGCTACAACGCCTGCGCGTACAGATGCTGGCGCTGAGCGCTGAAATTGCCATGGTGGAAGAGACGAGGAAGTGATACCGGGGGCGGCCGAAGCTCTTTTTGTTGGCGGCGGCGCACCTGTCCGTCCGTGAGCGAAATCTGTCGGCGTACCCGCGCCCAGACTCGTGGTACGAGACCACGCTTCCGCACCTTCTGGACAGCGGACTCCGAGAAAACATTCGGATCAACCGCGGCACATTCCGGTACATGGTGGCTGTTTGTGGAAGCATGAGCCGGCAAGATACCAACATGCGGAAAGCGATTCCACTGGAGAAACGCGTGGCGATCGGTTTGTACCGCCTCGCAACATCAGCAGAAGAGCGGGCTGCTGTCAACTTTTTTGACATGAGCACTGCGTCAGTTAATTTAATATTTCACGAATTTTGCAGCGTGTTTGTGGACCAGTTGGAAGCACGATTTATGCATTTCCCAACACCAGCTGAGCTTCACGAGCACGTGTAAATTCACAGCAGTCACTGCGTTAATTTAATATTTCACGAATTTTGCGGCGTTGTAGTGGAGTAGTTGGAAGTACGATTTGTGCATTTCCCAACACCAGCTGAGCTTTACGAGCACATGTGTAAATTCACAGCAGCCTGTGGTTTCTCTCAAGGTGTCGGAGCAGTGGATGGCTGTCATATCGAGGTGCGGCTCTCAAAGCAAGAAGCTGCTGAATAATACAATCATAAAGGGGTGGTACAGTGTCGCTCTACTTGCTGTCGTCGACCACACATACAGGTTCCTATGCACGAATGTTGGGAGCCCTGGTAGGAACAATGACCCGGCACTGTTTCAGAAGTCTCGACTGCCAGCTACTCTGGCTAATGAGCTGTTCCGACAAGAAACATAGCTCATTGAAGGAGTGGGAATTGGCACAATTCTTTTTGATGATCAAGCTTTCTCTTTCCGATGCACCTGATGAAGCTGTTCCTCTTGCAGGTGCCTCTGGGTTCCCCTCACAGACATTTAACTACCGGCTGCCGAGTGCCAGACGTGTTGTCGAAAATGCTTTTGGACGTGTCAAGGCATGCTTTAGAATGGTGCTGAAAGGCCTTAAGTGTGACATCCACAATGTCAATTTTTTTATCCATGCTGCTTTTGTGCTGCACATTTGTGAGCAGCTCAGTGACCACTGTGATTTAAGCTGGTTTGGTGTGCTGCAGAGCGCTAATGAAAAGCGGCTTCAGCCGGTGTGCAAAAGCAACCGCGAAGAGACGTCAGGTGCGGCCATCAGTAACGCATTGGCCAAGCACCTTGCCTTGAACTAGAACCCAGTCCGTGGGAAACCCAAGAGCAGCTAAGAAGGACACCTCTGCCAAGACGGACAGCCTTGAATGGAGCTACACACAATATTGAAGGAGCAGACTCTGGGTTCGGCTCACCTTAAACGGCTACCATTGCATGCACATGATGCATACTCCTTACCGGGGTGAAGGTTATGAGTGTTACAACTAGTGTAAATTTTGTAACCTACATGTGCTTCATAAAATAGGTTTGATTTGGTTTATGGGGTTTCATGTTCCAAAGCGGCTTGGGCTATGAGTGATGCCGTAGTGAAGGGCTGCAGAATTTTCGACCACATGGGGGTTTATTAACATGCACTGACATTGCACAGTACACGAGTGTCTTGCTTTACACCTCCATTGAAAAGCTGCCGTCGTATCCAGGCTTTCAGAAAATAGTCTTGCATTATATAGCTAATGTTAATTATTGGTTCTTGTTAAACTACAAAACGAAGTGGTTCGTACCAACTACTAGTACTCCTTATGACAAACAAACCTTCACCTACATGCAACGATCTCTAATGAACCAATAATGAAGATTTCATTACTTCCTGTAAACAAATCTCTTTCTTCAAACAGTTTTGCTCACAGACGAGAGTAAAATGCCAGCATAAGCTTTCAATTTTTTATGATTCATTCTTGTTGAGCACTGCTGTTTATGTTGCTGTTTCATTGCCATTATACTACCTTTTTCATTGTGTTTGTGTCACATGGTCTGCGTATTGGCAGCTATTCTATCACTTGCTGTTTGCTTATAATTTTCGTGTATAACTGGCCATCGTCTTGCCACATTGCCAATCAGCAACTTGTTGGTACCTTGTCAAGCAGTACAAGCTTTTAGTCTTGCACTCATACTTCTGAAAGCAGAAGTACTTGCTGAGGCATTATGTAGTTGGTTCATCATAAAGTTGAATGGCACAAAGGAACAAAAGCAGGAAGACACAGCAGTGGCGCTTTTTCTGTCTCTGTGTTTGTTCCGTTGCGCCATTCAACTTTATTCTGAAGGTAACGAAATCATGTCGGTCACAGTTGGAAGCTTCATATTTTTGCCACATCATCCACACACAAAGGAAACACAAAAATGTGACGTAAATGTGACCCAATGGTGAGGGCTTTGAAAGACTTAGTGTGATAAATTTCATTACATTCCCATCCCGACTCGTTAAACCAAAGTACGCTTTCTGTGCACAATTTCACGTCATTACTATTTTGCTGTCGTCCAAATTCCCCACTGTTCTATAACTTGCCCCCCCCCCCAAAAAAAAAAAGTTATGTTGCAAGAAAGATATCAGCACAGAAGTACTTGTATTTGGGCGTGTTGGTTCATATCTTTTCAGGAGGACACAGGGGCGCAACAAAAACACACGGACAAGAAGTAGACAGGGATTCGCACAGTGGCGCTTGGGTTGGCGAAAGTATATTAACGGTCTACGTCAAATAAAGCCTGTTGATAGTAAGCGCTCGTCCCTGTCTACTTCTTGTCCGTGTGTTTTTGTTGCGCCCCTGTGTCCTCCTGAAAAGATATCAGCCTTGTAGCAAACAGTTCCTGGTGAACATGCAACAGCCATTGGTTCTGAGTGGGGAAGCAGGTGGAGTGTTACTGCGAGAGCAGCAGCAATGTACTTGCAACAGACTTGTTTTATTATTACACTTGTGTACCCCTGCAGTGTATGCATGGGCTCTGTTAATAACTAATACTGCAAGCTACTACGGTAGCCAGCCCGCACAATACAATTCACTGTTTAAAACACAATACAAAACTTTCAGCAGTAAAAGATCTTTCATCTCATCACATGCTGTAATATCAAATAAATTCCAGCTGTTTTGATCACTCTTTATTGAGCGAGTCATTATTTTCTTTTTTGTCTAGAAACTTTGCTAGCAGTTGCACCATGCTCGCATTTATGGTATTCGCTTCCTTCTGGAGGTGCACTATTATCTCGCGCATTTTGTGTGCCTTGCGGTCGGCCTTTGCTGCTGCCTCGCTTTCTCCTTTATGCACGGCAACTAGCTGCTCTATAGCAGATCCTTGTCGCTTGTGGCGGCTCTTTTGGGGTTCCCTTCTTTTGGCGCTTGTGCCAGCACCGGCACTACTGCTTGGCCCTGCTGTGGCACTGCTGCTTACGCCAGCACTGGCTCTGTTGTGTCGCCGCTGCTGCTGCCTGTGCTTTGCAGTACAGGTACTGCAGCACTGGCACTGCAAATGGGGGAGCTGGCCGCAAGTTGTGCGAGGTCGTCTCTTCTTCTTCCTTCAGGCAGGCTGTCCTCCCATGACAGGAGCACTTCCGAGCCGTGTGGTGCCTCATTGACAACTGGCAGCTGAAAATGATGAAACATACAAGACAACATGTTATCATCTCAGAAAAGATATTAAATGTGTCTTCATGTAATGAAATCATCCGCTTCCATAATATATATGACAAAAACACTAACTTATGATGGCCAATCTGGAAAGAAGGCAGCGGTTCAAATTTTTTGTTTTTCTGAACATAACTAAATAGATATATGAAGATCCAGACATATACATCAGCATTCCCTAGCCCCAACTTTTACATGAACCAATGGGTTCAGTTCAGTTTTTTCCTGAATACTGTTGCGGAGTTCAATCGCCTTCCTTTAGGTTTATGTGACTCGAAATATTTTGTGAAGGAGTTGGAGGATTTTTGTACGGCTCCTAGTGTTGGTGTTGTGATGAATGTTGGATTTTATGTCCTTTAAATGACTTGTGGCTGTTGCGGCTAATGGTTTTACGGCTTTTATAATTGTGTGCCCTCCTGCTTGGGCCAAAGTTATGGCTTGCAGTATGTACAAATAAATAAATGAATGAACAGCTGGACAAGACAGTATACCAAGCTGATCAAAGTCAATAACAAGCAATATGTTAAACATCTGCAAGCATGTGGGGCATGGTTGACCAAGGGTAAATCGAGCTGATGAGGTTACGTTGAACAGAAGTACATGGAAGGTGAGGTGCGAAGTCTGGCACGAGAAGGCGCTGCGATTTGAAGATGCAAGTGCCATTTCCGCTTCCCATTGCCATTAATGCCCATGGTTGTGGGAGTAGCTTACTCTGAATCCCCCCCTCCCCTGAGTCTGTGCAATGGTTCCAAAGGAAGGATTGCTGGGTCAGTTGGTTCATCATTCAAGGCTTAAGAACTGCACGAAAAATGGGATGATACAGAAAGAAGGAATAGACAGCACTGAACCTGCAATTGAGTGTATTTTATGTGAAATGGCAATAAATACAGAAAGCATGCACAAAGAGCTTATAGACAAAAACGCAATACAATACAGACATTACTTATATACTTCGAACGAAGACAGCGCAAAAAAGGACAACCACAGAAGAGGACACTACACAAAGAAAGCTTCTCTTCTGTGGTTGTCCTTTTTTACGCTGTCGTTCATTCCAAGTACGAATCACCAACTAGCCCACCACTTTGTTTTATTGAATACTTGGGCATTACAGATATCACATAGAAATTTATTATCCACTTTGCTACTTCCCTTCAGTGTCCCTGTAGAGAAACAACAGTTCGCAATAACAGCTTATGATCCACAGATTGCTGCATTACTCCACTGTATTCAAGCCCAGTTGCTAATAGAATCAATGGACGACGATGAGTATCTACAAGAGATAAGGATGAAGGTGAAGCTGCATATGCACAGGTGTGAAAGATGAATTGTCATACAGCAGTAGCAATATTAATATATCACGCAAATAAAGGCACCAAAATTCTGGTGCATACCATAACTTCATCTTACTAGAGACTTAAGTCGTATCCATCTGCAGTGTGTGCCTCTTGACATATGATTCCCACTTGAAAAAAAAGGACGTATCCTAAACCAGCAACGCACATTGAACTCTTTGTACAACAAAGAGTTATTTGCTCTGGCATGGTAACATTAAGTATATGGGGAGACAACCAGCTAACCACCGATATGTATAATTGCTAGAAAAAAAACAAGGACTTATGAACGAGCAGTGAGAGTTGCTTGGCTAGTTGGTTCACGTTTCATGACAAAGAACAACAGCACAAGGAAAAAAATGTAGACGTGGAGGCCAGTGCCCATGCTTGTGGGAGTGGTTTACACAACTGCTTGAGTCTGTTCTTTATTATCTATTGTAGGCCAGCATTTTATAATGAGTATAAGTTCCGCACTGAGAAATGAGCAGCAATAGAATTCTGAAGTGATCTGAACGACAGATTGCACGCAATGGTATAAATCACAAATAACCTCTAAACTTTCCTCGACTCGCCCATCATCGTTGATGGGAAGGCCGCCGAGGAAACTGGAGCTGCCAGTAGAAGATCCATGGGACACGAGCGGACCCAGTTGAAGTGCCTGTCCGTCTCAGCTGCCTGGACAAATAAAAATGATATGAGCTATAAAATGTGTTGCTAAAAAAACATTTGAAGGCTGTGATCACAGCATTTCTCTCACTGGATTAAGCTTCACTGTACACATTCTCAATGCAAGAATAAAATTTCATAGATGTGTCTAATGACAGTTACTGGTGAAATTAATGCATGCAATTTACATTTGCGATGTGGCTAAACTACATCCTGCTAGTTGCTGTTTTGCAATTGAAGCCACGACTGTGCATTATGGTTCAACTATTGTCATTCTAGCAACATCTTACTTGGTTCATTTCTAGATTTATTTCTTTCATATATCTTTCCGAGGCTGCACTGTGTATACTACTTCACAAATGCTGCTAGTACACAGTGAAGCCTGGTAAAGAAATATGAAATAAATCAGAAATTCAATTAACTACATTGTGGCTCTAGCAGGTGGCCAGAAATAGCGACACGTATAGCAATGCTGTCAGCGCTGCAGCTCGAAATTTGCAAATAAAAACGACGAACAACACGTGTGTAACGAGGAAGTAGAAGTTTGCATGCAGCGCCGTGCACGCGTGCACGAGCGAAGATTCTAAGTGCTGCGTATGCTGCTCCTGCCTGGGGTCATTACTCTCGATTCTTTACTACCTCAACAATGCATTCTCAAGATCGTCTTCGACACTCCAGAACTGTGCGACGACGGCGAAGAGAATCGACGCGTTGCTCCAGCGACAACACATGCTACTGTCGCACATGCGAGGCTGACGTAAGCAGTTCAGCTGCACTATGAAAACAGCGCCAAGAACCCGATGGCACGAGCATCGTTCGGTAAAGGTCGCACTTACCGTATTTCTTGTTGAGGTTTTCCATTTTCAGCTTCACTTGTTTGCTGGTGTATGGGCCTTGTCCCGGCGGCAGCCCGGCGTTCAGTTCCGCTACAATCGCAACATATATCCGAGCGTTGCGCGTGTTACCGTATCAGATCCGTATCCGATGCGTATCAGGGCCGCGGTTGTTGAATCAAGCCAAATGACACAACTCTGAGAGGACGAGTCGTTCGATGTTGCTGCTGCCACGGGCGCCGCTATCTTGTCGGTTAAGGTAGCAAACGGTGGTCAGCAAGCTCGGTTTGGGTAACCGTGGTTAGGTGGCGTAACTGCAGTTTCGTCTGCCGTGTGAGAGCGGCTAACTATAGTTACGGGGAACCGTAGTTGCCTTAACTGTGGTTAAGGTCGCCCGTGTAGATTCGGTATTAACAGAGCCTGCGCTTAACCGCTAACCAACGTATGCAGCGGCGGCATCCATGGGAGCCACTGAAACCCCCCGCCAACTCACTGAATAAAAGAGAAGAAGTCTGGTGCCGAGATTCGGAATCGAACCAGGGCCTTCGGCGTTTGAGGCGGGAACGCTACCGCTCCGCCACGACGGCTCAAGTTCACGGCTCAAGTTAGAGCCGTTAATAAAGGCGCATCTAGTGAATGCACTCTTCTGATGCAGAAATCTCTGCGCTTTCGCTAGGTATATCCTGGCCTAACAGAGCTAGGCCATCAGCAATTTTTCTGAACTGACTTGTACTTTGTCTCCCGTCATTAATAAACGATTTGCGTTAAGTAGTTTGAAGTTGACTGGCACAGCCGGAAATGTTTCGCCGGGCGAGCGTGCGAATACACAAGTGCTGCCTTGTACGATCACCGACCATCGTGCCATCATGGCTTTTCATCGACCGTGGCGATCATCTGACAGGCCTTAACTGGCTCCTTCAAAGGCTAACTAGCACTTGAAGCGGCACTTGGAGTTCCTCTGCTGTTCGGCGCTTGTAAATCAAAGCGCGTCAAAAACAAAACCACAGGGCACGCAAAGCTCATAGACGCGAAGCGCCATAAAAAATCGACTCTCCTGGCCGCCTGTGGCGCCGCCAAGCATCCGTTTTCTTTGCTTCCAACATTCAGCTGGTCTTTTGCCTGCCTTCCTTGTGTGATAAAAGTGCACTACTGGTTTTTAAACAAAACTTACTTCAGTATTGATCTGCGCAACCTACCTTTGTCAGCCTCAGAAATTCGCGAACCCAAGTAGGATGGAAAATTCTTCCAAGGTGGCGTCTCTTGTCCCATGGCGTCACCACGCTTGTACTTGCGAGATTGGCCTGTGGTGGCGATACCTGTATTTTGGGTCTTGCTATTTTCTACCTTACAAGAGCTTTGTTTTCAGTAAGAGCGGCGTTTTTGTGATCAGGAGCTGGTATTCTATCGATACAAGCCAACTTCAATTTCTCCTCAGTGTCCCTTTAACTGCAGAAAATCCGGCGTCATCGTCGGCGTCGTCAGCGTCAATGTTCTCAGGGAAAAATCCCGGAGAAAAAATTGGTGGGGACACTCAAGCTGAGCCTTGAGGGTATGACGTGATAGCGTAATGGGTTAATTCCAATATATGTAGAAGGTCATTCTCTACATTCTAGACCCTGGGAATCCTCATACCGCCGAAACGCGCAGGACTCAAGTTGCAGTCGCAGTTCGTCGGCACATCGTTCCCGACAAACCCGATGTCACGAACGCCAGCAAACGGGCAGCAAGACGCAAGCTTGGTAGTGAACGCGCCTCGGAT
The DNA here is from genome assembly GCF_052857255.1 of Amblyomma americanum. NCBI lineage: Eukaryota > Metazoa > Arthropoda > Arachnida > Ixodida > Ixodidae > Amblyomma > Amblyomma americanum. Next base: position 189,265,180 of record NC_135498.1, on the reverse strand, counting down.
GTGCCCTGCGTTGTTCGCCGCTCACTGCGTGATTCCGCACCGCCCCACTGCACCCGAACGAGACGAGCGGGAGGCGCTGGGGAAGTTGCGTACATTGCGAGGAGGAGAAGGAGGGAGTGGTCGTAGTGGGCGCCGCCTGATGGCTCTACGTGCGCGCCAAGTGAAGAGGAAAGGGGGCGGAAACGTACTTTCCTGCTTGCTTGACAGCGACTTCTGTAATTTCTATGCTCATAATTACTAACATACACCACAGTGCATGTATCTAAAGCACCCTTCTACATCAACACCGTATTTACTAGACGCGCCTTTGTTCATTCCAAACTATCGAGCTAGTGCGGCGGAGCTTTTCTTCCCGGTTTCTAAATGCTCGGTTCAGTTTGGAATACCTTTTAAATGTCACGCGTACGAAATTGCTAAAAGATTTGCTTGACTGTGTCTTCCCCGAGCCAATATATCGATCTCTGTATAGTGGAGGCCAAGGAGGAAAGGACGCCAGGAGTAAGGAAAATGGTGATGCCAGTGGGTGTGAAGACGTTTTTCTTCAAGTTGCACATTGGTACGTTGCCGGTTAAAACATGGATGGAGGAGAAGGGATTGTTTTTACCATGGGCTGCTGACTGCTTGTTGATTCACAAACCAGAGTCAAAAGAACACGTCTTTATTGATTGATGAGATGCGCTGCTCTTTTGTAGGACGTGCTCTAGCGTACAATAAAAAAAGACTTACCCCTGACGCCGTATGGGATACGATTCCTGGACGTTGAGCTGGATCTTTATAAATACGATGTAATTTTCCTTCTTGGCCTGCACAGCATTTGGCGAAGCAGAATGGCTGCACGACACTGCGATGAAGATGCGCGGTCTGTCCGGGATTACTTCAAAGAAAACATATTTAGGCTGCGTGAAGTGTACAAGGAGTTATGTTTTTGAGGTGAAGTTATCGAGTTGAGGGATGAGTTGGGTTCTTTGAAACAGTTTTGATTTTCTCACATGAGTGAAACGCATGTCCGCTCTTGATGTTTGAGAGTGCATAGCAGAACATATCTTTGTGATGTGTTGTAAACTGTCGAAACAGGCAATAAAGGCAAAAAAAGAGCTGGCGTGGCGGAGTGGTTAGCGCGCTCGTCTCGCACTCCGGAGTACCCGGCTCGATCCCCCAGTCGACCAAATTCCTACTCGTTTTTATTTATTAATACTTCTGGAATTTTTCGCTCACGGCCAACGCCGCAGACGACGGAACCGGTTGGTTTTTCTGCGACACGGGGCCGTTAAAGCCTAGATGACTCAGCTAGGTCGCGTGACCATGTGTAGTCATCACAGCCTGCTCACAAGAGTGCGAGAAAACTGATCTCCGTGGCAGGCGGCAGTTGAATTAATGATTAGTCGCTAGAGGCTACACGGGAAGAGCGACCTGGGTCGCAGAAGCCTCACCGGCGGCAGCACTTGCCACGTTAGGGCAGTAGCGCGTTGGTTGAGCGCTGCACCTCTGCGCCAGGAATGGTATCAGCACTCCTAGGGATTCATGAATTTCGAGAATGTCGAATTCCGCATATATGGGCACCAACCCATGAACGCCGTCGCACCATACTCTTAAGGCGGAGCTGAAGTGTCCCTCCAATTTTTGTTTTTTTGGCTGCACGCAGTGAGAATCTTGACTGAGCTCCATCTCACCTAGCGCTTCGCTTCCGAGCTGCCGACAGAATCGATGGGACCTGCTCACGGGGCCTTCTACCAAGATCACGTGGGCCCCCGGTCATAAAGGCGTAGAAGGCAAGGCCAGGGCTGACACCCTAGCTTATGATTACACCAACCGGGCACAGAGGCCAGACATGTAGCCCCTTTCGGCCCACAGCTGTGCACGCCTTCAGGCCTTGTGGCTGAGTCGACGCTTTTAGCCTCCTCGCAAACACCTTTCATCGCTGGGTGCCTACACGCTCCGCCGAGCCCAGACTCTCTCCCTCCTGAACCACCAGCGCTATATATATAATTGCTTGCCCATGGTGCTGCGTCACCACCGCATTTCTCCATATCACATGCACGTGCACTCAAAATACCACTACCTAAAGCCGCTCAATGCGGCCTTAAAGCAGTGCCGCCAACCACTGCAACCACGGAAGCCCAAGAGGCGCTCATCACCATCTCTACAGCATCGGCCAGCGCCACTGCGGTCTTGGACTGAAAGTTCGCCTGATTCGCTCTAACAGCCATATTCCTCCTCTCAATAGATGTTCATTCCTTCCTTCCTTTGCGGCTCCAATAGCCAGCAGCGGAAGCACAGCTGCGCGTGTGTAAAAATCACACCTTTCTATTCGTCTCTTCGCAGCCCTGCCGCTTTTTATAGCGACAGCTGTTAGGCGCCCGTCCCTGCCTTGCGCGACCACTGTCGTCTCCGTCGGCGTAACCGGCGGTACGTTAATGACATCCATCACCGGGTGGATGTCACCGGGTCGCATAACCATACAGGTGTCTCTGTTTGCAACAGCCGCCTGCCAGTGAAAGGGGTGAGTCACTTGACCACTACACCAGTGCGATATGAGATTACTCTTTATCTTATCTTTTCTGCCCCAAAATAGCCCCAAAGCTAAGCCTAAACAGCTATCACTGAATCTCGCGTTACATAGTCCTAACCATCCTGGGAGTTTTTTACTCCGCATTCTTGTCTAATTTCTCCATCGGCCGCTGTTCTTGTCTTTAGTTGCTCTCGCCTTTTTTTTCATGGAAATTGCCTTTTAGCTCTTCTTTTCACCTCTCTATCGACTGCAGCGACCCTCCGATTTCTCCCCCTACTTCGTACCTTCCTTGTCCCGTCTTCGACCCTCCATTCGTTGTCTCATCTTTCCGCTTCGATCGGTCACATTGGACGGGCTTCATCCACGCGACGGCTCCGCTGAGCTCAGTGTGAAAGCTCACGCAACAAAAAGCAGACCTTGCGGGATACCCATTGTCTCCCTCATTTCAGTCACCTATGGTTGCACGTACGTGAAATGACGTCGAACACGAAAATGCCCTTTTACTGCATCCTTCGCTTTGTTTATTTTCAGAAAGCGCTTCTACAAGGACGCATTTTGACTAGTGGGTTGCGACGAAAACTACGGCGACTACAAACATTCTTTTAACGGCAATCATCGCATTAACAGCTAGAGCTATAAAATTCTAGTGAAATGTGGAAGCTGCAGACACACGGAGAATGTGTACGGGGTAGTGCTTCCGGCACGCGTAGAGGCTTTCTACACGGCTCTCCTAATGCGACACTCAGCCGAAATGCTTGGAAAGCGACACGCACTCTGGAAAGCTTATTGCGGCGTCAAATATCAGGACTGCTTCGTCCGTCATATTTGAAGGACGACTGCGGCCGTAGATTGAAAGACATTTAGAACGAGATTTGCAATTGCAGAATGAATATGGCGCTATGCAAATTTTTAATGCGAAAGCATTACTGGACCTATTAGAAGAAAGCCAGCGGCGTCAGTGTGTGTGTGTGTGTGTGTGTGTGTGTGTGTGTGTGTGTGTGTGTGTGTGTGTGTGTGTGTGTGTGTGTGTGTGTGTGTGTGTGTGTGTGTGTGTGTGTGTGTGTGTGTGTGTGTGTGTGTGTGTGTGTGTGTGTGTGCGTGTGTGTGTGTGTGTGTGCGTGCGTGCGTGCGTGCGTGTGTGTGAGTGAGTGTGTGTGTGTGTGTGTCACATATATTAAAGAGCCTAAATTAAATTTTAAAGGAAAGTGGTGAAGACTACGTGGATTAACCGAAGAATAAAGAAGAGGAAGAAGAAGCATTCGGTGAGGTGGAGAGAGATGATTGGTGGAGAAGAGAAGAAGACGACGACAAGGCTTACGTGGACTAACACCGAGGCTATAAAAGGGCGAGTGAGAGCGAGGCACGGGGGGAACAGCAGAGAAGCGGAGGCTCCGGCGGGTCAGGGACACATCGGCTGGAAGGGAGCGGCGCCGGCTACTGCTCCGGTGAGCTCGCATTCTACGGCTTCGCATCGTGGACTTCCTGCCGTGCCTGAGCCCGTTCCAGGGAGTCAACGGAGGACGCTACCACCTGCTACGGCCAGGGGTGTCTCCAGCGCTGTTGCCACCCATACGGGTGGTGCCCCCAACGCCAACACACCGGCATCACCTACACGGGAGCTTGGACCGGGAGCTTATACGACGCAGCCAGCGACGCCGCCAGCGACGCCAGCCCAAGCATGTCGAACGCCGCCTCGACGCCGGATACTGGATCCATACAACGCCGCAGCCGCACCGAACCAACCGTGAGCACGAACGCCGGCCACGAATAGTAGAACGCTAGTAGTAGACGCTGGTAGCAGTTTGCCCGGGTCGTGTGTACTTATAGTCTTTGTGTTTTGTGTTAGTTCTGTTACTTTTTTCTTCTAGTCTGTGTGTCGCGTAGGGTGTATTAAATGTGCGTTTCTGTGGGTGCACCCGTCGCCTAGTCCATTCTTTCGGTCCGAGTGTTCTCCGGAGAGATCCGTGAATGTGTGTGTGTGTGTGTGTGTGTGTGTGTGTGTGTGTGTGTGTGTGTGTGTGTGTGTGTGTGTGTGTGTGTGTGTGTGTGTGTGTGTGTGTGTGTGTGTGTGTGTGTGTGTGTGTGTGTGTGTGTGTGTGTGTGTGTGTGTGTGTGTGTGTGTGTGTGTGTGTGTGTGTGTGTGTGTGTGTGTGTGTGTGTGTGTGTGTGTGTGTGTGTGTGTGTGTGTGTGTGTGTGTGTGTGTGTGTGTGTGTGTGTGTGTGTGTGTGTGTGTGTGTGTGTGTGTGTGTGTGTGTGTGTGTGTGTGTGTGTGTGTGTGTGTGTGTGTGTGTGTGTGTGTGTGTGTGTGTGTGTGTGTGTGTGTGTGTGTGTGTGTGTGTGCCGAAAGAAGTGGCGAAGTAAAAAATTTTAAGCGGACACGAAAAAAAAATTTGACGAGAGGTTAAAAACGCGGAAGGTAAAAATTGGATAAATTTAATGAAAAAGAAGCACAGTGCAGAACTATATCGATACTGGAAAAGGGAGATCAGGAAGGAAACGTTTTATGATAACTCAAAAGGCAGTGCCCTCCTCTTTGAAGCTAAGACAGGGTGTCTTAGAACGCGAAGCTACAAAAAGAAATTTAACGAAGAAGACACATGTGCTGTGTGTGGTAAATCTGTAGAAACAATTGAATGCCCCATACTCGAATGGGATGGTATCCAGGCGGATGTCGATGCAGGCAGTTACTCTTCCTGAGGCACTAGGGTTTAGAGACAACAGTGGTCACGTAAATAAATCTGCGGTGGAAAAAACCAAAAAGCGATTGGAAAATTTGTAGCTCAAAAGCAGAGAGGTGACATCAGATTAGAGGTGTAGAAAGACGTATTTAAAGAAATTGGCGAATTTCAAAATTTACAAGTTAAACAAAAGGAAAGAAAAAAGCCGACATGGTGGCAACTGCCACCACCTCGTTTCAAAGGCGGCCCTCCTACCATCCATCCATCCATGCAGCCCCCCCCCTGCTACAGTGGACTAGAAGTTCACTGCACCCCTTCGAAGCTGCGGTCCCCACTCAAGAACGAAGTGGCTTTTCTCCGCAATATGCAAGAGTGTAGTTCCTCCCTCCGTGGTGGGGGATAGTCCCGCTACCTGAATTATTATGCTAGCACTGTCATGAGGATAGGCCGACGCCATTGGCTGGAAGCTGGTCCTTTGACGCGTAAAAGCCGCCTCATTCTTCAGTTGAATCCCATTAGTCTGATTACGAGAAAACTCGCGTCTTGTGTGTGTGTGTGTGTGTGTGTGTGTGTGTGTGTGTGTGTGTGTGTGTGTGTGTGTGTGTGTGTGTGTGTGTGTGTGTGTGTGTGTGTGTGTGTGTGTGTGTGTGTGTGTGTGTGTGTGTGTGTGTGTGTGTGTGTGTGTGTGTGTGTGTGTGTGTGTGTGTGTGTGTGTGTGTGTGTGTGTGTGTGTGTGTGTGTGTGTGTGTGTGTGTGTGTGTGTGTGTGTGTGTGTGTGTGTGTGTGTGTGTGTGTGTGTGTGTGTGTGTGTGTGTGTGTGTGTGTGTGTGTGTGTGTGTGTGTGTGTGTGTGTGTGTGTGTGTGTGCGTGTGTGTGTGTGTGTGTGTGTGTGTGTGTGTGTGTGTGTGTGTGTGTGTGTGTGTGTGTGTGTGTGTGTGTGTGTGTGTGTGTGTGTGTGTGTGTGTGTGTGTGTGTGTGTGTGTGTGTGTGTGTGTGTGTGTGTGTGTGTGTGTGTGTGTGTGTGTGTGTGTGTGTGTGTGTGTGTGTGTGTGTGTGTGTGTGTGTGTGTGTGTGTGTGTGTGTGTGTGTGTGTGTGTGTGGATGCTACAGAAAATCCTAGCGACGGCAAGAAAAATAGGGTGATATCAAGCAGCCATATGAGGCACACAGTAAGCCATGCACCGCCATTTCAGACAGTCCTATCCATGTCGTTCTTCTATATGCAACCGCCACTGCTCAATCTAAGTGTGGAGCTGGTTTTCCCGATATACGTACCTAAATTGCGACGCACCCGTTTGTGCTAAAGCGTTCCAGGTGGTGCCATAACATTTTTCTTTTCATGCAGGTTACATGTGCTAATCAAGTTGGAGGCTAACTTGCTTATGGATTTGAACCACCGACATATGCACTTTAAATTGTATGCCTTCACACAGGCTTCCGTATCAAAATTGTGATAAAACCGTTCGTCCTACAGCGTTCCGAGTGGTGTCATACGCGCCTGTGTGTGTATGGGTGGTGTCGTACTTTGAAAAAAAAACTCATCGCTTGAAATCACTTCGGTTCGCAAACATCAACCAGACGACTTGTGCCCACGACATGCTTTCGTATTCCCACACGTAAGTAGTCTCAAGTGTCTCTGAGGGTTTTTGTAGCGACAGCTGCACTATGCTAGTCCGAGCCGCGTTTCGCGTGGTGAGCCGGAGCCGGAACTGCGCATGCGCCGTTACTATGACAACCAGCTGCACCGTTCCACGGGTGTTCGCCACTTGCCATGCCGGTCTCCACCGCTGCGCCGATGCGTGACACCTACTGCGCCCTTTCCTTTCCTCGAAAACGTTTCCTTTCCGCAAAACACGTGCTTCCGCAAGGTTGAGGGGCCCACCGAGATGTCTAGATCTGAGATCTACTTCGTCATTTCCTTTCGTCGAAAGCGTTTCTATTCCTCAAAGAAAAAAAAATGAGTTTATTAGTAAAGTTAAGAATGATGGAATGATGGAAATAGAGGCGCGGTGGGGGCAAAACCGCGTCCGCTGAAGCGACGACGCTGGTTTGGGCAACAGATATTGCAAGTGCAGATGAAATCCCAGTGATGTCATCACTGGTTGACCTCAGTGTCGTTCACCACATTGGGGTTACGGCGCATGCGCAAGGCATGCTATGCGCGAGGAGCATGCGGTAGTGAGGAGTGACGTCACGTCTGACTGCCGCCTATGCGCCGTTGTCATGGCAACCAACTGCGCCGTTCCGCCGGTGTTGCAGTTGCGACTGGCTATGGCTTGGTTTGGTTTTTGGGGTTTCAGCGTCCCAAAGCGACTAAGGCTATGAGGGACGCCGTAGTGAAGGCCTCCGGAAATTTCTACCACCAAGGGTTCTTTAGTGCACTGACGTCGCACAGTACACGGGCCTCTAGAATTTCGCCTCCAACGAAATTCGACCGCCGAGGCCGGGATCGAAACCGCGTCTTTCGGGCCAGCAGCCGAGCGCCATAACCACTGAGCCACTGCGGCAGCTCCTGGCTATGGAGCTTGACGTATAAAAGCCCTGAGGGTATGCGCAGTGCTGTAGTCGGACACAACTTAAGTCTGCAGTGAAGCCCCGCCCACATTCAGGACCAGCGAACAGAATTCCTCCACGACGAAAAAGTAGTGCGTTGTTAAAACTTCTCACGTCACCTAAACAAGAAGCTCATCACAGGAAAAAAAGTTGTAACCTTTAGAATTTTGATACCTGGCTTGGTTAATAATGCCAAACATTAAAAAGCTGATTCCGTTCACTTCTGTGACTGGCTAGCGGGAAAATACTGTCTGCACGTGGCAGCGATTGCGGCTCAGCTTGACCCAGTGGTCATATGTGAGGTGCACAACAAATCCTCAGCAAATTTTTCAGTGCGATGCGTCGACAGTGGTGCGTCGATAGCGGACCGCTGCGTGTGTGCGCCTGCGAATGGTGCGTGCGAGGCGACGGCGACGAAGAGCGTGGCGAGCACGGGGAGCGGGAAGCTGACGTGTCGGAAAACCGAGGTGTGAAGGGGAGAGCGCAGCGGAGATCGTGTCATTCAAGCGCAGGAGGGGGAGTCCGCCGCGGAGGCTGAGTGGTTATAGAGCTCGGCTGCTGGCCCGAAAGACGCGGGTTCGATCCCGGCCGCGGCGGTCAAATTTCGATGGAGGCTAAATTCTATAGGTCCGTGTATTGTGCGATGTCAGTGCACGTTGAAGAACCCCAGGTCGTCGAAATTTCCGAAGCCCTTCATTACGGCGTCTCTCATAGACTGAGTCGATTTGGGACGTTAAAACCCCCCATAAACCATAAAACCAAGCGCAGGAGGCAGCCGTCGGACTTTGAGTCCGGGCTTCCGAGAGGCTTCCTTGGATAGCCTGCGTAAGCCTACGGAGTTTCGGAACGCCTTCGACGGGTCCTGGCTGCACTTCTTCGGCTGCTGCCAAGTTCTTGGGGCGGCTGACGGGAGTCCACCGGCGTCTTCCTGTGGTCCTCTCCGCTCCTACTAACCCCTGGCTCCCATCCGCCACTTCCTTCGACGCAACGCCAGCAAAGCGTCGCAGTTCACCAACCCGCGTCCGTCCTGTCTACAAGGCATCCCCGCTTCACCTGGGACTCTCAATATCTGGTGAACTCTTTCCTTTAATCTGTTCTGTGTACGCGTGTTGAGTGTGTGCTTTCCTTGGTGTTTTCGTTTCTTATTGGTTCTATATTATAATTACGGCTTCGTGTGGTTTTGTTTTATCTGTCTGTTCTCTTGTTCGAACCAGCATGCGATAGCGTTCCCCTTCGGAAAGTCGGGGAGACGTTACGCCTTTCCTTTTCAATCTTCCTTCAGTCGCAACAGCAACGACCACTACAAAATTGCTAGTGAGGTGCTCAATGGGTGTAGAAGCGGAGGGTGAGCGCGTGTACTCTGCGCGGCATCTTCGTCGGCTACGAGAAGCTGCTTCGGACGAAACCGAAATCTTTGTTTGTCGTGAAGAGGCCCGTCATCTGAAGAATGAAGCTCCAAAAACTAAGTGTGGAGTAGCTCTCGCTACTCAAGTCCTGGCGCAGCTGAGCTAAGCGACTTTCAATTCCTTTTTTTACAGCACCACTCCGCTTGCTTACGACTGCAAATAACTGGCAGCGAAATTTTCCGACAGCTTCTCATTCGGCAGTATTTTGCGATCGTTCATAATTATGTGGACCCGTCCTCATTCTCGAGCCGCCGCGGTGGCTCAGTGCCTATGATGCTCGGCTGCTGACCCGAAAGACGCGGGTGCGATCCCGATCGCGGAGCTCAAATCTCGTGTCGTCCAATTGGTTACAGGCGATAGACAGCAAATAAAGAGTAAACGTTGTCTCTTCGGCACCTAATAAGTTGAGTGACTTTTGTTCACAACAGCAAAGCAGATCTGCATAAGGTCACGTGGTAAAAGCGGTGGCTATCAGGTCAAGCATCGTCAGAAGTTTGTTTCGTGCACTGTTGGAGTTTTCTATAGGTCTCCGTTTTCGGGTGGCGCTCTTTATATTGGACAGACCACACCATGCGTTAATGCAAGGCTTCTGGAGCACTCCATTTCTTGCGACAATAACTGGTGACAACCGTCCGTCGATCTTGCACCACACTGTCGCTCCTATTCTTGCGACAATAACTGGTGACAACCGTCCGTCGATCTTGCACCACACTGTCGCTCCTATTGTTGCAGCCCGGTTTTTTTCTAGTAGAGCCATTCTGTACAGGCATAGGGACCAATTAGCAAGCCAAATAATTGAAGCGTTTTACATACATAAGTTTGGAGACACGCGTTTGGTTTCACAGAATTATATTTCCTTCTGAGTGCTTACCTCGATTGATAGCGTAAATAAGGATGCGTCCTGGGTTATTTTCCTCTAGCCAGAGTGTTTTATTCTTGTTGGACACGTGCGCATATAGTTCGCGCCTTGTATGCTGGGCTTTGTATTTGTTTTTTTTTCAAGATTCGTGCTCTGTATATTGCCGCGAGCCTTTGCAGTGTTCCTTCATTCTTCAAAGCTGGCGGCACGCCGCTTTACCGCTTTGTTTGCGATGCAAGACGCGACTAGATTTATCTTGATTGATCGCAGCCAGGCAGAGCTCATTCTACATTGTTCCAGAATGTTCCAGTAACTTTGAACACTTTATCTCGAAAGTTCGCTATCAGCATTAAATTGAGCACGGCCGACAGCGGCGGGCATTCTGTTCGACGACCGCAGAGCACGATTGTTGCTACGCCGCCGCCGAGTGATTCAGTCCATTGTGGCCGCAAGTCAGCCCAAATAAAGAGCTTTGTTTACACGCCATTTTCGCTGTCGTTCCGCTCCCCGGATTGCAGTCACCCCTGCAAAAAATCTGGTGGAGGTGCTAGGTGGCCTTCCATGTAGCGGACGCCCACTTCAAATCGTGACGCCAGCCCTCTGCGCTACGCACCGGAGGACGAAACGGCAGTTAATCGATCCAACATACGTCTTCAGGGAGAGAAGCCTCAGTTCGGGACCCTGCCGGACCGCACCCGAGAACAAAAAGACGCCACTACGAGCACCAGAACTTCGCCAAAGATGTCGGCACCGATCATACTGCAACAGCCGCGGATGCCGCCAAATTTCAGTACATCCCTAGGCGAAACCCCGAAGAATGGTTCGACCAATTTCAGTGCGTGGCATCATTCAACAAGTGGGATGATGCGATTTCTCATCGGAGAGCTCAGCACGCACGTGGTACAAAAACCACGAGTCGTCTCTAACGGCATGGGAGCTATTCAGGAGGGAAATTTTGAAGGTATTCACCAGTATCGTAAGGAAAGAAAGAGCCGAACGACTCCTCTAGTCCAGGATACAGCTTCAGAACGAGCCCGTCCGTAGTTACGTCGAATAGATGAAGCGCCTATTTCACCGCGCCGACCCCGAGATGAACGAAGGAAAAGAAAGTTCAATCTTTAATGCGCGGTTTAAAAGGGCAACTAATTGGCAGCCTCGTCCGCCAGCCGTCAAAAACAGTCGAGAAATTCATGCAAGAAGCCTGCACGGTCGAGAAGTCCCTCGACGTCCGGGCTCGGCAGTACAACCGCCCTTTTTCTGTCTGTGCAATCAGTCCGGACACGACGACCACCACCAGCGACAACCTGCGGGAAGTTATTCGAGAAATGGTCCACGAGGAGCTACGCCGATTGCTGCCGTCACCCCCACAGCCTCAAGCAGCGACTCTCATGGATGTGGTACGGGAAGAAGTGCAACAGGCACTTGGCACCCCGACGGCCACAGGACCCCAGGCCGTGACCTACGCTGCTGCAGTACGGACTCCTCAGCCCCAACGACAACCCCTACGTCCTCTCCGAGATGAGCCACCCCCTCCCCGCATCGACGATACACTGGACCGGCTCTGCAACGCATAGTATTTCTCACCAATCTACCTCAAGAGTGGCTACTGGCAAATTGAGGTCGATGAAAGAGACCGTGAGAAGACCGCATTCATCCCTCCGGATGGGCTCTTTGAGTTGAAGGTGAGGCCACCTGGTCTGCGTTCCGCACCGGCAACATTTCAGCGAGTGATAGATACAGTGCTAGCAGGCCTGAAGTGGCAAATTTGTATGGTATATTTAGTTGACGTCAGTGTCTTCGCCTCTAACTTTGAAGAACACCTCCAGAGACTTCGAACAGTACTAGATGACATCAAGTCGTCTGGCCTAACCTTGAAAGCAGAGAATTGCCACTTTGCCTATTAAGAGCTGCAGTTTCTAGGCCACATTGTTAGCAAGGAGGTAGCACGCCCACAGCCGCAGAAAATAGCTGCTACTGAACAGTTTCCACCACCGGCCTATTAGAAAGCAGAGCGCTGATTCCTCGAACTGAGCACATATTACCGACATAATTAAATACTTTGCGCAGAATAACTCAGGACGGGAGGGAGAAACACGCACACACACACACACGAGCGCAAACTTGCAGCTGTATTTTCAGAAAAGATACACCGCCTTAAGAAGCAGAGAAGGCGCAAGCGTACAAAATTCAGAACATCACGTGTGGGAAGAAAAGAGCACGCTCATAGATACAGTAAAAATTGCATCAAGAATAGCCACATGCAGAATCTTATCATAACTAATCGTATTTGAACAACAAAAGCAGGCTATCCATTGCGGAGAAAGGCGTTCTTTTTCGAGAAGGGCCACCGAAGCCTTACTCACGCAGCCTTCCGTGGTGCTAATTTTAAGGGCCTCTACAATTTCCCAGGCCATCCTATCGGAAGCTAGCCCGATAACAACAGTGGAACAGAGGAAAGGGCGGCACTGCTGTTTCTTCTTATTCCTGTCAGTATAGTGTTCGCATTTGAGGCAATGCAAAGACAGGTTCGAGCCGCCACTTGCGCCCAGAGAATTGGCATGCTCTCTGATCCTGTCATTGAGACAGCGCCCTGTCTGGCCTATGTACACAGACCCACCGCTGAGCGTGGGTCTTTCCACACGTGATGTTCCGAATTTGGTACGCTTGCGCCCTATCTGCTTCTTAAGGCGGTGTATCTTTTTTGAAAATACAGTTGCAAGTTTGCGCTCGTGTATGTGTGTGCGTGTTTCTTCCTCCCGTCCTGTGTTATTCTGCGCAAAGTTTTTAATTATGTCGCTACACCAACTGGCCCAACGTTCTACCCTATTAAGCTTCATATTACCGACGTTTTGTGAAAAACTATTCGCGCATCGCCGAGCCCCTGACCCAACTGACCAAAGCAGAAGTGCCACTTCAATGGGAGGCGCCGCAAGCAGAAGCCTTCAAAGAACTTCAGCGTCGTTTACAGTCCCCACCCATCCTCGCGCATTTTGATGAAAACGCCGATACTGAAGTTCATACGGACACAAGCAGCGTGGGCCTAGGCGCCGTCCTCCTTCAAAAAAGCGACACGCTGGCAAAATTCATCGCATACGGTAGCCGTTCCCTTTCCAAGGCCGAGGCTAACTATTCGACAACTGAAGAGTCGTGCCTTGCCATCGTGTGGGCTACGTCGAAATTCCGCCCCTACCTGTACGGACGACCGTTTAAGGTAGTCGCCGGTCACCACGCGCTGTGTTGGCTTGCCAATTTGAAGGACATCCCTGGCCGCCGAGCCCGATGAAGCCTGCGCCTCCAGGAGTTTGACCTCACCGTCGTTTGCAAGTCCGGAAGCAAGCACTCTGACGCCGATTGCCTCTCACGAGTCCCTGTAGATGCACCGCCGCCGGACGTCGATGAGGACGCCTTCCTGGGACCGGTCAACCCCAGCTCTTTTGCACAGCACCAACGCTCGGACTGTGAGCTAAAACGCCTCATCGATTACTTCGAAGGCAAGGTTTCTTCACCTCCGGCCTCATTCAAGCGAAGACTGTCTTCCTTCTGAGTGCAGAGTGATGTCCTCGTGAAGAACAACTTCGAAGCGAGCAAAACAGCCTACCTCCTTGTTGTACCATGCTTGTCTCCGCGAAGTTCTACACGTTTCACACGACGAGCTGACAGCTGGACATCTCGGGTTTACTGTCACCCTCCTCCGCATTCAAGACAAGTATTGCTGTACACGACTGTCTGCTGATGTCGCACATTATGTGAAAACCTGCCGAGATTGTCAGCTACGAAAGACCTCTCGCACCCGACCAGCAGGATTTCTGAACACCATTAAGCCCCCCTCAAGGCCCTTTCAGCACATCGGCAAGGACTTCCTTGGCCCTTTCCCGAAGTCAACGACTGGAAATAAGTGGATCATCATAGCGACGGACTACCTGGCCCGATACGCCGAGGCGAAAGCGCTACCGAACGGAACAGCAGCAGAAGTCGCCAAGTTTTTCGTGGAGTGCATTCTTCTGTGACACGGCGCCTCCTATGTGCTCATCACGGACAGAGGAACAGGATTCATGGAGGAACTACGCAAGCTATCCTGCGTTATAGCCAAACCAGCCACCGAACGACAACTGCATACCATCCGTGGACCTACGGACTGACCGAGCGCCTGAACAAAACCATCGCCGATATGCTCGCCATGTATGTCGATGCCGAGCACAAGACCTGGGGTGTAATCCTTTCTTACGTCGTCTTCGCCTACAACACCGCAGTGCAGGAGACCACCTAGATGACGCCTTTTAGGCTCGTCCATGGCAGGGAGGCCACGACCATGCTAGACGCCATGCTGCCCAACGTTAGAGAAGAAGAGAACGTCGACGTTGCCGCCTGCCTTCAACGCGCAGAAGAAGCTCGAAGGCTTGCCCAATTACGGATCAAAAATCAGCAGCGGTCCGACTCCAGACGCTACAACCTACGAAGACGCAACGCGGAATACAAGCCTGGAGACCAGCATGGGTTTGGACACCCATTTGCCGCCGTGGATGTAATGAAAAGCTTTTGCGCCGCTATTTTGGCCCACACACGGCTCTTCGTCGGCTAGGTGAACTGGATTAAGAAGTCTTCCCTGACGCAATGACTGCATCCCAGCGACGCCGCGTACGACCACAAGTTTTCCATGTCACCAAGTCTTATTATGCGCGCTAAAGGACGCTGTGTTTCCACAGTAAATTTATTTTCAAGATTCATTTGTATTTTTTGCTAGTCGCATTGATTTAATGCATCAGTTCGATGCGTCTTTGCGAAGGGAATAACGCCGCGAGCCTTTGCAGTATTTGTTTATTCTTCAAAACTGCCGGCAGGCCGCTTCATCCCTTTGTTTGCGATGCAAGACGACTAGATTTATCTCGATTGATCGCGGCCAGGCAGAGCTGATTCTATGTTGTTCGAGAATGTTCTAGTAACTTTGAACACTTTACCTTGAAAGTTAGCTATAAGCTTTATATTGAGTACGGCCGACAGCGGCGGGCTGTCTGTTCGACGGCCGCCGAGCACGATTGTTGCTACGCCGGCGCCGAGTGATTCAGTCCATTGTGGGCGCAAGGCTCCCCAAATAAAGAGTTTTGTTTCGACGGCATCTTCGCTGTCGTTCTGCTCCTCGGATTGCAGTCACCACTTCGTGAAAATATTCTTCCCTATCTGTAATAAAGTTCAGTTGAAGTAAGCGCCTGTCTCGTCTATTCTCCCTTCCGTCCGTGTTTGCTGCGCTGTTGTGAATCAATATTTCTCTTCATTTTCAAGCATGGCTCACCTAGGAATAGGCAGCTGTTCGCGCGATCTGCTATTCAGGTCAAAGCAAACTAAGTGGAGAAGCAAATTGTTTCTATAAGAAACTTTGTCATTTTTGTAAACGGCACATTTCTGTTAATAAGTACTCATTCTCCTTCACTGATGTAACATCAGGTGTGGCCGAAGGCAGTGTAAGTAATGTATCATCAAGCATTGCCCCGACCATTACCATGTTCGCCGACGACTGCATTATCTATCGAAACTTCCATTTAGTTAAAGAACACATTGATCTTCAGGAAGATCTTGACAAACTGGCACTAAGCGTCCTTTAGGGACGTACAGACAGTAACAATCCAATTCTGTATTCACATATTCGCCTTATAACCGTAAAGCCACGCTCGCGTCTCAAGCACCTCTACGTTCATTTTTCACAAATCTCTAATGTACTGCAATATGAAGCGGAGTCCAAGATGAAGCCTTTGGTCGGAAGCATAAATTGCTAGGCCAGTTGGTTCATAGCTTAACAATAAAAGAAGGATTTTTTCCTTTGTTAGGCCAAATACGAATTAAGTGCGGAGGCACTTCGGTTTTCACTTCCGTTTTGGTTTCAGCTCGAGGTTTCGTTTAAGAGGGCAGTACGATCGCGGTGTGTAGTCGATCCATTGCGCACGGATGAAAGTTGATGAATACTATATTCAAAGCTCGGCAGAGAAGCTGGCAGTTAAACACGCGGGATA
The DNA here is from genome assembly GCF_052857255.1 of Amblyomma americanum. Taxonomy (NCBI): domain Eukaryota; kingdom Metazoa; phylum Arthropoda; class Arachnida; order Ixodida; family Ixodidae; genus Amblyomma; species Amblyomma americanum. Next base: position 189,249,172 of record NC_135498.1, on the reverse strand, counting down.
CTCGGTAAAGGGTTGAACTCTGAAAAGAAACAGATGAAGTTGTGTCCTCTCGTTATGCAGCGTGAACTCGACGTGATACCGATGCAGGAAACCAAAGTATAAAGCGATTACCAGACGAGCGAGAATGGCACGCCGTTTAGCGACGCAGTACGGCGCATATTTCAGCCCTGCCGTTGGAGCGTCGGCGAGGTGCGTTCTCTTTGTACGAAACTGTTTGGGCATGGTTGTTAAAGCGGTCGTAAATCTCACCTTGCGTAGGCTCATAGTTTGTGAGTTTTAATTCTGTTTCCCATAATGGCAAGTGATTTGTATGTGCACGCCATTGCGTGTTGACGACAGGCGCGAATTTTTCATAGGTCTCCAGAAATATCTGGTGTGAAAAACGCGCTACACACTAACAAAAACGACAACTGGAACGGGGAACACAGGGTGTAGCTCGTTTTTCACACCAAATGTACAACCAACTAGCCCGCATTGCTGCAAGGCGGAAATTTTGGCGAGTTGGTAAGTGTTCATTTTCGCTCTCAGCGCAACACGAACGGGACACAAGACGAAGGACTACCACGAACATGCGCTGACTATCAACTGGTTTTTTATTGAAGAACGAAAAGCGTGTAAATACAAGCAGTGAACTACTTATCAATCAACAAAAGTTATCTGGAAGGCACGTGGGAGGTCAGATAGCTCCATTCCCTCTCGGATAACATTATGGAAGGCTGCTGATACATTTTGCGCCGTTGTGGTGAATATAAAAAGCTTCCATTACCTCGCGTGTTAATTTATTGTTATGTCGGAACAGGATGCGCGTGTTCCTACAATCGGGAACACATTGGCACTTTTTGCACTGGAAATACTTTGCTCCAGAAATACTCTAACTGTGAGGGGTTTCTAGATATGAATGGTGATTTCAACTGTGTTTATCCGCCAGTTATACCCCTGTCACACGGGCACTTTCGATCCTCATTGAGTCAATGCTCATCCAACTTAATGCAGATCGACGGTTGTCACACGGCCACTTTCAAGCGCAATCGATCTCGATCCTGCTTGACTCGATGCCGATTCCTCAAGAGTGCTTGAGGTTCCAAGCACAATCAAAAACACTCTCGCTCTCATGAAGCTATAAAAATAAACACAAGTTAACAAAACCAAACCACAATTGTTGTTGTTGTAATTGATTAAAATGTAATACAGAACATTTTTCAGGTACTATGCCTACTTATATGCAAACATTTGAAAATAATCTCTACACCACGCTCCAAGCTTCGCCGTCAGTGTAAACAAAGATGGCGTCTTCCTGCTCGTCGGCGCGGAAACTGTGGAGCGAGCGCGAGACAGCCGCTCTCATCGACTGCTGGCAGGACCGCCTAAATAATTTGCGGCGCCAGAAGAGAAACGCCGCAGTCTATGCAGAAATCACGGAGGCGTTGCGGGCCCTCGGGTTGCATCGCACAGCAGCAGAGGTGCGCAACAAAAACCTGGCGCAGATACGCAATGTACCGATTTGGCTACGGATTTGGCTACCGCTGCCCCCGACTGCACAGTGTTGGCGGAGATCGCCATGTTATGGCTGTCGGCGGAATATTTGGCGCCACCTAACACACATGAGGGAAACTTCTCAATGAGCATTGAAAATGCCCGTGTAGCACCGGATGTTTCGAGCGTGCTCGAAAATCTCGATGCAGATCGAGCTCAATGAGGATCGAAAGTGCCCGTGTGACAGGGGTATTAGTCCACAGGTTTCTTTTCTTTAGGTAATCTAGAGATCGCATTTTACGAACTGTTTAGTTTTGCCTTAATTCGTCATCACATCACAATGTATTCAAGGAGATGTTCGTGAATACTTGAATGAAGTTGTGCAATGCTGTCATTTTCTGCTTACACGCTTTTCTTCTATTATGCGCAACTTGCAGCGCATGCTTCTCTTTGCATGTGTATAGCATCGTTTCGCCGAACACAGATTCCCAGCAGGAGTGCTAACAATAACCCCAACTGACCTGGCTAGGAGCTCACCGCTTATGAAAGCAATCATCGCAGTTAGTAGGCGACAGCCCGTGTTATATCACTATTCGGTAAATTTTTACTTATTCAATGCGCTCTGACCACAACGTGCCTGCGTGATAACGCTGCGATGACCGCGGTAAAAAAAGTGCTGGTTTGTATTAGTAGCTTTTACAACCACTGTACGGCCGCTCCTAATATTGTCGCGAAGTGGTTACTGCAGTCCGGAGAGCAGAGAGGCTGCGAAAATGGCGTCTAAACAAAACTCTTTATTTCGGCTGACTTGCGCCCACAATGAACTGAATCACTCGGCGGCGTAGCGACAATCGTGCTCGGCGGTCGTCGAAAAGAATGTCCGCCGCTGTCAGCCGTGCTCAATTTAAAGCTGATAGCGAACTTTTGAGATAAGGCGTGCAAAGTTACTGGAACATTGTAGAACAACGCAGAATCCGCTCTGCTTGGTTGCGATCAATCGAGATAACTCTGGTCGCGTCTTGCATCGCAAACAAAGCGATAAAGCGGCGTGGCGACAGCTTTGAAGAATGAACAAATACTGCAAAGATTCGCGACATTACTCCCCTCTCAAAGAAGCATCGACGCAATGCATTAAAACAAATAATGCGACTAGCAACACATAAAATGTATCGTGCCAAAATAAACACTGAGTGTGCAAACACAGCGTCTTTTAACGCGCGAAATGGGGCTTTAGATGGACGACATGGACAACTTCTGATCATACTCGGCGTCGCTGGGATGCAGTCACTGCGTCAGGGATGACTTCATAATCAAATTCACCTAGCCGACGAGCAACCTTGTACGGGCCGAAATAGCGGCACAAACGCTTTTCACTCAATCCACGGCGGAGAATGGGTATCCAAACCCAGACTTGGCCTCCTGGCTTGTATTCCGCGTTGCGTCTTCGTAGATTGAAGCGCCTGGCGTCGGTCCGCTGCTGGTCTTGGATCCTTAATCGGGCAAGCCTTCGAGCTGCTTCTGCGCGTTGAAGGTATATAGGCAGCTACGTCGACGTTCTCTTCTTCGGTAACGTTGGGCAGCATGGCTTCTAGCGCGGTCGTGGTCTCCCTACCATGGACGAGCCTAAAAGGCGTCATCTGGGTAGTCTCCTGCACTGCGGTGTTCTAGGTGAAGACGACGAAAGGCAGAATGACGTCCCAGGTCTTGCGTTCGACATCGGTATGCATGGCGAGCATACCAGGGATGGTTTTGTTCAGGCGCTCGGTCAATCCGTTGGTCTGCGGATCGTATGCAGTCGTCCTCTGGTGGCTGGTTTGGCTGTAACGCAGGATGGCTGGCGTTATTCCCGACGTGAACACTGCTCCTGTGTCCGTGATGAGCACATCAGGGGCGCCGTGTCGCACAAGATTGGACTCCACGAAAAATTTGGCAACTTCTGCTGCTGTTCTGTTCGGTAGGTCTTTTGCCTCGGCGTAGTGGGTCAGGTAGTCGGTCGCTATGATGATCCACTCATTTCCAGACGTCGACTTTGGAAACGGGCCAAGCAAGTCCATGCTGATCTGCTGAAAGGGTCTTGAGGGCGGTTATGTGGGGTTCTGAAATCCTGCTGGTCGGGTGGGAGGGGACTTTCATCGCTGACAATCTCGGCGGGTTTTCACATTATGTGCGACATCGGCAGAGAGTCGGGGCCAGTAACACTTGTCTTGAATGCGGCGGAGGGTGCGAGTAGACCCGAGATGTCCAGCTGTCGGCTCGCCGTGTGAAGCGTGCAGAACTTCTTCGCGGAGACAAGCAGGTACAACAAGGAGGTAGGCTGTTTTTTTCGCGGCGAAATTCTTCATGAGGACATCATTCTGTACACAGAAGGAAGACAGTCATCGTTTGGCTTGAATGAGGCAAAGGGTGAAGATACTTTGCCTTCCAAGTACTCGATAAGGCGTTTTAGGTCGGGGACCGAGCAACTGCTGAGCATAAGAGCTGGGGCTGATGGATGCCAGGAAGGCGTCCTCATCGTCGTCCGGCGGTGGCGCATCTACACACGCTCGTGAGAGGCAATCGGCGTCAGAGTGCTTGCGTCCCGACTTGTAAACAACGGTTGCGTCAAACGGTCGTCCATACAGGTATGGGCAGAATTTTGACGTTGCCCAGATGATCGCAAGGCACTCCTTCTCAGTTGTCGAATAGTTAGCCTCGGCCTTGGAAAGGGAACGGCTAGCGTATGCGATGACTTTCTCTAGCCCGTCGCTTTTTTGAACGAGAACGGCACCTAGGCCCACGCTGCTTGCTTCGGTATGAACTTCAGTATCGGCGTTTTCATTTAAATGCGTGAGGATCGGTGGGGACTGCAAACGACGCTGAAGTTCCATGAAGGCTTCTGCTTGCGGCGCTTCCCATTTGAATGGCACTTCTGCCTTGGTCAGTTGGGTCAGGGGCACGGCGATGCGCGAAAAGTTTTTCACAAATCGTCGGTAATATTTGCACCGTTCGAGGAATCTACGCACTGCATACTTATCGGCCGGCGGTGGAAACTGTTCAATAAAAGCTTTTTTTTGCGGGTCTCAGCGTACTCCCTCTTTGCTAATGATGTGGCCAAAAAACAGCAGCTCTTCATAGACAAAGTGGCACTTCTGTTTTCAAGGTTAGGCCAGACGACTTGATGGCGTCCAGTACTGTTTGAAGTGTTTTGAGGTGCTCTTCAGTGTTCGTGGCTAGGAAAACGCCGTCATCTGAATTTAACAGACGCATTTGCCACTTCAGGCCTGCCAGCACTGCATCCATTACTCGCTTAAACGTCGCTTGTGCGGAACAGAGACCAAATGACATCGCCTTGAACTCAAAAAGCCAATCCGGAGGGGTAAATGCCGTCTTTTCGCGATCTCTTTTATCGACCTCAATTTGCAAGTAGCCGCTCTTGAGCTCCATCGATGAGAAATACTTGGCGTTGCAGAGCCGGTCCAGTGTGTTGTCGATGCGGGGGATTTGGTAGACGTCCTTCTTTGTTATGTTGTTCAAGCGGCGGTAATCCACGCAGAATCTAAGTGCGCCGTCTTTCTCACTAGAACAACCGGTGCCGCAAATGGGCTGTTTGAAGGCTGGATGACGTCGTCGCGAATCATTTCTTCCACTTGGTCCCGGATGGCTTGTCGTTCTCGCGGCGACGCACGGTAGGGGCTTTGACGGAGAGGCCGGGCGTGCTTGACGGTTATAATAAGATGCTTAGCAGTTGGCGTTTGTCGGACCTTCGGCGACGACGAAAAGCACTCACTGCAGCTTCGAAGTAGATTGCCGATCTGGTCTTGTCAGTTCCGGGGCTGCGCTTGGTCGATGTCGGAACTGGACGAGTTCTCTTGGTCAGGCGAATCTTCTGCGGAGGGGTCGGAGAGGGCAGAGGAGTCTCGTACGTCAGATATTTCGTAGAAGAAAACAATCGTCGTTCCTCTGTTAATTTACCGGCATTCTTCGCTGAAGTTAGTCAGCAGCCATTCGGCCTGGCCATTGCGGAAATGTAAGACGCCTCTAGCGATGCTTTTTCCTCTGTCTAGAAGCAACTGCATGTTCGCCTCGACGATGGTTTCAGCGTTAATGGCTTCTGTGGCGCCTACTGTCAAGATAACGCTTGAACGGGGTGGGACGCTCACTTCTTTCTCCAGGGCACTCAGGGCAACGTGATTTTCTAGAGTTTTAATCGGAGGGATGGCCTCGTCCGTCGAAAGCATCATCAGCTTTGATCGCAGGTCGATGATCGCCTGACATTCACTAAGAAAATCCGTGCCGAAGATCACTTCGCGGGAACATTGTCGTAGCTAGCACAACAAAGGTCGCATGATAGGTATGTCTTTTGACAGTCACTCGCACTGTGCATCGTCCTGATGGCGTAATGAGGTGGCCACTGCGGTGCGAATTTTTGGGCCATCCCATGCGGTCGTGGCTTCAGCTGCGCAACGAATATTCCGTTCATCACCGAGTAATCGGCTCCTGTGTCGACTAGAGCGGTAACTTTCCGGCCGTCGATAGTCACTTCTAAGTCGGAGGTCCTGGCTCTTGCATTGCACGTCGCCCTCGGCGTTGGGTCACGGCTTCGTCGCGTATGCGAACAGCGGGTGGGGCGTGTCGTCGAAGCTTTTCTGGATGGCGGCGTTGTTTTGAAGGCATTTCGCGTCGTGGTCGGGGTTGTCATTTTCTGCGGCATAGCGGGTGCAGCGCCTACATGGGGCGTGGTTGGTGGAGGATCTTCGGCATTTCGCTCGTGAGCAACCTCACCACCTGAGGTTGCTGTCTTTAGTTTCCCCTATTTTAAGCGGCTAGAAGTAACCAAGCGAAGGTTATCTGATTGGTGGCTAAAATCAAGAGAAGAGTAAAATTTCATAAGTCATGGCTAGGTGGCTTGAGTCACAGCCCGATTTATAGGGGTTCCGCCGTATCCATCCATCCATCCATCCATCCATCCTACGGGAACTGGGAGACCTACCTCGTACCGCGGCTGCATAGCTGCGGCGTGGCGACGCAAAGCGCGAGATTGACGGCGATTGTGAGCGCGAAAGGCGGTTCGGCGAGTACTCCTCTCGACGCAGGTACTCGTCAATTTCCTGCGCACGTTGGCCGAAGCGTGGTCGTGGGGCGTCAACGGCAAATCCTCGAAGATCGATACGGCGGTATGGGCAGTGGCGAAGAATATGGCTGGCCTCACCGCAATGGAAGCACAACGGCCGGTTGTCGGAAGTCCTCCAGGCGTCGCATTTCCGGGGGCTTGAGCGTCGCGCATAGGCTGGGTGGGTGGGGGCAAGGAGGCGGCGTTCGGGAACAAGTTGTTCATGTCGAGAGGACGTAGGGGTTGTCGTTGGGGCTGAGGAGTGCATACTGCAGCGCCGTCGGTCATGGTCTGGGGTTCTGTGGCCGTCGGGGTGCCAAGTGCCTGTTGAACTTCTTCCCGTATCGCATCCATGAGAGTCGCTGCTTGCGGCTGTGGGGATGACGGCAGCAATCGGCGTAGCTCCCCGTGGATCATTTCTCGAATAACTTCCCGCAAGTTGTCGCTGGTGGCGGTCGTCGTGACCGCATTAATTGCACAGACAGAAAAAGGGCGGTTGTACTGCCGAGCCCTGACCTCGAGGGACTTCTCGATCGTGCAGGCTTCTTGCATGAATTTCTCGACTGTTTTTTACGGCTGGCGGACGAGGCTGCCAATGAGTTGCCCTTTTAAACCGCGCATTAAAAACTGATCTTTATTTTCTTCTGTCATATCGGGCCTGCGCTGCGAAAGAGGTGCTTCATCCCTTCGACTTAACCGCGGAAGGACTCGTTCGGAACTTAGATTCTGGACTCGAGAATGCCATTCAGCTCTTTCTTTCCTGACAACACTGGTGAATACCCTCAAAAGTTCCTTCTTGAATAGTTCCCATGTCGTTATCTACGACTCGCAGTTTCGTATCACGTACGTGCTGAACCCTTCAGTGAGAAAAATACGTGTCCAATTTTTGCAGCATCATCCCACTTGTTGAACGATGCCACGCGCTCAAATTTGTCCAACCATTCTTCGGTGTCTTCGCCTAGGGATTTATTGAAAGTTGGCGGCACCCGCGGCTGTTGCAGTAAGATAGGTGTCGGCATCTTTGGCGAGGATGTGGTGCTCGTAGCGGCGTCTTTTTGTTCTCGAGTGCGGTCCGGCGGGGTCCCGAACTGAGGCTTCTCTCCCTGAAGGCGTATGTTGGCTCCATTAACTGCCGGTTCGTCCTCCGGTGCGTAGCGCAGAGGGCTGGCGTCACGATTTGAAGTCGGCGTCCGCTACATGGAAGGCCACCCAGCACCTCCACCAGATGTCTTGCAGGGGTGACTGCACTCCGGGGAGCGGAACGAAAGCGAAAATGGCGTGAAAACAAAACTCTTTATTTGGGCTGGCTTGTGTCCACGATGGACTGAATCACTCGGCGGCGGCGTAGCAACAATCGTGCTCTGCGGTCGTCGAACAGAATGCCCGCCGCTGTAGGCGGTGCTCAATTTAAAGCTGATAGCGAACTTTCGAGATAAAGCGTGCAAAGTTAATAACACATTCTGCAACAACGTAGAATCAGCTCTGCCTAAATGCGATCAATAGAGATAATTTTGGTCGCATCTTGCATCGCAAAAAAAGCGGTAAAGCGACGTGGCGGCAGCTTCGAGGAAGGAACAAACAAACGCTGCAAATATTCGTGGCAATATCTGTTTTCTCTTTGCACTGCATGAACGTGAACGTCAAAACCCATGTAAATGTTGGGAATTGTTATTCCAGTCTCTTTATGCATAAAAAAATGGAGGGGGGGGGGACACTTAAGCTCCGCCTCAATGGGTTCATGCCCCTATTTGCAGAAGGCCATTATATTCATAGATCCTCCCCGCAGGGGGGCGCCTGCAGCTTGCAGGCGTCGCGACGGTGAGTGGCGACACCGCGGGTTCCCGAGCATCCGCAGGGACATCCCCGCAAGGGGATGATGGTGAACTGTGCATCACCACGGACCCGAGCACCCGCGCCTCGCCGTGCGTGGCATCGCCGTGTCCGGGGAAAAGGGGATCCTGGTGGTTGAGCCGATGCCGAGCGTTTGGACCCTTAAGGCCCCTCGGCGGAGGCAACACACCACTTTGGCCCCAGCTTCCTGTAGACGGCACCTCCGGCCTGACCCGACCGGGGGAAATCGGCAGTCGTCTTTTCCTTATCCTCCCCTCCATCTTTTACTTTCCTATCATCTTTCTTACAACTCTCCTGTCTCCCCCTCCTTCCTTGATTTTTCCTTTTTCCTGGCGGCTAGGGTTAACCCTGTGTGGCGAACTATCCTGGGTTTCGTCATATTCGGTTATAGCAATGGTGTACAGCTGGCGTGGGCAGGACTTGTTTTCAAGTTCCTGTCCTGTCCCCTAGTTGGGCTCCATGGTGGGCGGCTGGCACCAAGGCCGAAGAACAAAATTTTTTATGGCTTCCTCCCTGCTTAATAATGATCGCCCTCTGAAAAGAGGACGGACCGATGTCACAACACAGTTTTTCAGCAAAAAGAAGACAACTTTTTCGAAGTACCACATCGTCCACAGTAAAGAAACAGAAAAGCCAGCCAGACAAATATCCCCGTTCCTTGTTTCAAGAGTTCTTACAGAATCCCTGGGCCCTCAGTACAAAGTCACAAAGCTGGCTTGTGGTGACCTCCTCCTCGAACTGCTCGACATAACTCAGATTTCAAAGCTTGCAAACATTGAAACTTTTGGCGATATTCCTGTCTCTGTTACACCGCACAGATCATTGAACACAGTACGTGGTGTCATCTCAGATAATGATTTCCTGCACCTAACAGAGGAAGAGATGCTTGAAGGACTGAACCCTCAGAATGTTACCAACGTCCACAGAATTACAATCCGCAAAGACAACAAAGAGATTCCGACAAAACACCTGGTCCTGACGTTTGCCTCATGCACCCTACCCGAGTCAATCGAGGTAGGCTATGCAAAAATCTCCGTTCGCCCTTATATCTCCAACCCTAGACGCTGTTTCAAACGCCAGAAGTTCGGTCACGGCTCCCAGAGCTGCCGCGGCCGCAACACCTGTGCTAAATGTGCCTCCAATGACCACCAATCAGACGGCTGCGACGCCGCGCCACGCTGTGCAAACTGCGAAGGCGAGCACGCTGCTTACTCAAGGTCTTGTCCTGCCTGGAAAAAAGAAAAGGAAATCATTACAATAAAGACAAAAGATAATATCACTTTTAAAGATGCAAGAAAGCGTTATGCAATGTCGCAAGGCACTTTCTCCTTAACACCCCATACAAACTTCGCCGATGTGGTGCGCGGGCGCGGCGCATCACACCGGTCTCAGGCACCTGTTCAGTTCACACCTAGTGAGGCTGAGGCAGGGCCATCCGCGCCCCTGGCAGATGCAGCGAGAGCTGCTATGCCACCCCCAACAACGGGCCGGCCGTCCTCCAAGTCGGCAGCCCGCAAGGCTTCCCCCGTTCGGGAGAAGTCTACCACCCCCCTGCCCGCGGGTTCCCCGCTGAACTCCAGCGCCTCCATGTAGGCGATGGATACAAGTCAAAGCTCGCCTCGGTCGCAACGGCGACGGGGCTCTCTTGACCGGAAAAAAGAAAAAACCACGATAACAGGCCCTCAACAAGGAGGGACCTGAGGTCTCAAAACACTCCTCCTTAAAATAATCATGGCGTTCCTTATCCACTGGAACTGCCGTGGAATTTTAAATAACTACAGCGATGCAACAGATCTCCTACGCTCTATGTCTCCTGTAGCACTGTGCCTTCAGGAGACCAATTTGGGACCTTTACAAAAAAATATTTTTAAGAATTACAAAGTCTCGCCGTGACCGTGAGCAGGCAGATAGGCTCTCTGGAGGTGTTGCTGTCGTTGTTAAGAGCGGTGTTGCAACACGTGAAATCCAGCTGCAGACGAATTATGAAGCCATTGCAGTCACCGTCATTAGCTTTAAAACAATTACCATATGTTCAGTGTACCTTCAGCCACACATCACAGTAACACTTCATGACCTAGAATCACTTTTTAATCAGCTACCAGAGCCATATCTGGTAGTTGGGGATTTTAATGCACACTCCCCTTTCTGGGGGAGTGAACAGACAGACACTAGGGGCCGTATATTAGAAGATTTTATTCTGTGCAATAATGTTTGCCTACTCAATACAGGCAAACCCACATATTGCTCTCCAGCCTCAGGAAAAATGAGTTGCATAGATTTATCTTTTAGCTCTTCTTCCGTTTTTACCGATTTTAAGTGGGATGTTCTCGATAACCCGTACGGAAGCGATCATCTTCCGGTAGTGATTAACTTTTCATCGCCACCATCAGTCATCCCTAGTAAACCACGCCGTTGGAAACTACACCTAGCCAACTGGCAACTATTTAGAGAAAAGGCTAGCCTGGAGAAATTATTTTCAAACAGTCTTAACGTTGACGAACTGAATGAAATTTTTACAAGCTGCATTATTGATGCTGCGTGCCAAGCTATTCCGCAATCGTCAGGAATAGTACGACAAAACAACAAGGTATGGTACACGCAGGAATGCCGAGAAGCAAAAAAGAAGCAAAATAAAGCTTGGGGAGTATTTCGAAGATACCCAACTCAAGATAACCTCATCAACTTTAAAAAGACGAGAGCAAAAGCTCGGTACATCCGCCGAAATGCCGAAAGAACATCATGGAGAAGCTACGTATCATGCATAAATAGTTCAGTTACGTCCAAAAAAATGTGGGAACAAGTCCACAAGTTTAACAGAAGCTTTTCTCCTTACACAATTCCTTTCTTAACAGCTCCAGGTACACAGACAAATATAGAGGAACAGGCAAACATCTTGGGAGAACATTTCTCAAGCATTTCTAGTTCTTCACACTACACAGAAACATTTTTAAAGCATAAACATGCAGTGGAGAAACATAGACTTCCAACAACGGGCTGCACAAAAGAACCGTACAATGGTTTAATAACACTCCAAGAAATAAACGAAGTTCTCTCGGCCGGAAAAAAGACAGCACCTGGCCCTGACAATATACATTACGAAATGCTAGCACATCTTTCCCAGCCATCTGTGGAGGCGCTCTTAAAGTTTTTTAACCAAGTGTGGGTGCTCGGAAGATTGCCGAAAGCCTGGAAGAAAGCAGTTATTGTACCATTCCTGAAATCTGGAAAACAACCAACATCCCCTACTAGTTACAGGCCGATAGCCCTTACCAGCTGCCTTGCCAAATCATTCGAAAGTGTGCTGAATAAAAGACTAACTTTTCTGATTGAATCTCTTGAGCTTATTGACATCCATCAGTGCGGTTTTAAGAAAGCATGCTCAACAACAGACCACTTAACTCGCCTGGAAAATACTGTCCGAGAGGCTTTTATACACAGACAGCACTGTCTTGTCGTCTTTTTTGACCTCGAGAAAGCATACGACACCACCTGGAGGTTCGGCATCCTTCGTGACTTAGCAGATCTTGGCATCCGTGGCAGGATGTTGAACTGCCTGAAGGACTTCCTTTCCGACCGCTCATTTCAAGTGCGCCTAGGATCAACCGTGTCCAGGGGCTTCGTTCAAGAGAACGGGGTTCCTCAGGGGTGTATTTTGAGCACGACATTGTTTGTTATTAAAGTAAATTCCATAGCCAAAGTAATACCGAAGGCCATTATGTATTCCGTCTATGTTGACGATCTGCAAATAGCCTGCACATCCTCAAACCTGGTAACATGCGAGAGACAAATACAGCTGACAATGGATAAACTGGTGACCTGGGCAGACGAGAACGGTTTCCGGTTTTCCACACAGAAAACCGTGGCCATTCTTTTCTCTATTAAGCGAGGCTTACAGGCTGACCCATTTATACACCTGAACAAAACACAGCTACCGGTGAAAAATGAGCACAAATTCCTAGGCGTAACCTTTGACAAAAAGCTCACTTTCCTGCCTCATATAAATGCACTGAAAAAGAAAGCCTCCCGATCCCTCAACATACTCAAAGTACTGTCACGAAAACATTGGGGTGCCGACAGGACATGCCTTCTAAAAATTTACCGCTCTGTAGTACGCTCTACCCTTGATTATGGATGTATAGTGTATGGGTCAGCGAGACCATCATACCTTAAACGACTAGATACAGTGCATAACTTGGGTTTGCGTCTCTCCACTGGTGCTTACAGGACATCACCCATTAACAGTCTTTATGTAGAAACCAACGAACCGTCACTCGAGGACCGAAGAATCATGCTCACGTGCTCGTACGTTTTAAAAATCCGTTCGCTTCCCAAACACCTATGTTACCCCATAGTCACAAAGTGCCCATCAAGAACACTTTTTAACAACAAACCACAAGCTATCAGGCCACTCCTCCTGCGTTTTGAAGAGATGTGTCAAAACCTCGGAGTACTGGACACTTTACCTGCCATTGCTCGAAGACGAGCTCCACTGCCTCCATGGCACAATTTTCCGGCAATCTGTGATTTTACCCTTAAGCAGTTCCAAAAAAAACAAACTCCAAAACAACATATTGTACAGGAGTTCCTTGCACTCGAAGAAAAACACAGTAGTTTTACGGACTTTTACACTGACGGTTCAAAAACGAATGTTTACGTAGGAAGCGCAGTGGTGCGAGGAAATTCGGAGACAGCAATGCGACTTCCACAGTGCGCATCCATCTTCAGCGCAGAATGTTACGCAGTATGTGTGGCAACAAAAAAAATATTAAATGAGAACCTCAAAAACACTATTATTTACACCGACTCTTTAAGTGTACTTACAGCCCTCCACTCTAGAAACGCAGCCACTCCCATACTTGGGGACATCATACACAACATTGTAACAGCAACAGCTCGAGGACAAAACATTAAACTCTGCTGGGTCCCGAGCCACGTCGGAATAAAAGGAAATGAGAGAGCAGATTTGTGTGCCGCTCAAGCTCGGGGCAAGGAAATAAAAAAAGTAGATATACCCTTTAATGACTGCATGAAATTAGTTCAACAGAAATTAAGACAAAAATGGCAGTCGCGTTGGAACAGCGAAGTGAATAATAAACTGCACTTTGTAAAACCAGTTTTGGGTGAATTTAAGTCATGTGTGCACCAGGAACGTTTTAAAGAAGTGGTTTTATGCCGTCTGCGAATAGGCCACACGCACCTCACGCACAACTTCCTGCTAACAAAACAAGATAAACCTGGTTGCGCGGAATGCGGAGAAGAACTTACTGTTAACCACATTCTATTCTCATGTGTGAAACTAGAAAAACTAAGAAAAAAGTACTTCACTCAATTTTATTATGAATACATTCCTTTCCACCCAACATTGCTCTTAGCTGATAATGCCATTGTTAACATACCCTCCGTCTTTAGCTTTTTAAAAGCAGCGGGCGTCCTCGAAAAACTGTAATTTTTGAACCACTGGTTCCCTTTATTACATGATACACCTCAGCCACTTTCTCATTCCTGAGAAGTAGGCTGAGGCTTTTTTGATTGGTTGGGAGCCTCAGGATCCTTGCCTAGCCAAGGATAGCCGCTAAGGCTGCCTGACCTTCCTTAAGGCTTTTACCATTAGCGATTTCCAAATTTCTTCTCTTCTTTTACTAGGCAGCACAATGTTTTTAGGTCATCTACGCCATCGGCATTTTTTGATATTCGTAAACATTCTACAGAAAGCCAATTCTACACCTTGAGTTTGGCGCATGATGGCCTTAGCTGCCTATGTGCCATAAAACCCAACACAAACACAAATATTCATAGATCCCTGGGATTCCTCATACCCCTTCTGGCGCAGTGGTGCAGCGGTTAAGCGATGCGCCACTGTCCATCAATGGCAGGTGCTGCCAGCGGTAGGTCTTGTGCGGTCAGGTTGCTCTTCCCGAGCGACCAATTAAGTGTGATGTGCCACGGTGGGCATTTTGCTCACTATCCGGTGGGCAGGTTGCGATGGCGCTACAAGGTCGCCTGACCTATGTATCCCACCTGCCTTTTAAAAAGCAAAATATCTTGGTTTGGGCTAGTCGGTGGCTCAGTACTTTTAGCTGAAATATTAAAAGTAGTGCAGCGCAAAAAACAACAGGCACATAAGAGGAAGACACAAGCAACAAGACTCGTGCTGACTAATGACAAATTTCATTGAAAATGGCCGAACTTTAAATACAAACCGGGCATCACATGGCCAAGTAGACAATGAATCGGCCCAAAAAATGCCTAATCAGCATCACACCCACTGAAACGCTTATCACAGAGGGCGTGAACAAACATATAGCCCGAAAATCGCGGGAAGGCATGTGCTAATTACGGATGGCATGGACTAAATACTAGTAAAACTAAATACGCCATTTTTAAGCCAGTCAATAAAAAGCACTCATACGCAATGAATATAAAGTTTAAAAACATCCTGCTCACCCAAGTAAGTGAACAAAAATTTCTGTGAATCTGGTTCTCTGAGGATCTTTCATGGACATGTCATACCCTTAAGCTCACCAATGATCTCTCCCGAGTGGTGGGTAGCATATGTAGAATACAGAATCTATTGCCGACGTGGCTAAAAATGAAATTGTATCACTCTTTATTCTAGTCCAAGTTATGTTGTGGCATCTTGACAAGGGGTACAACGACATATTCTAACTATAACAGGTTATTGGTCCTACGAAAAAGAATGTTAAGAATGCGCGAAAACTTCCACGGAAACATCAGAAACCTACCCACACAACCGCTTTTCATAAAATATGCAATGCTCCGGACCGACCAGGTATACTATTTCAAATTACTACTATGGATTCATAAACACAAACATTATCCTACGTCCGCAGGTAATTCATCTCGCTATTCAATTCGAAATCCTACACTTAGACTGCCAGCTATAAGAACAAACTACGGGCGACAAACGTTCAACTTTCAAACAATTAAGATGTTGAACAGAACAGATATCAATGTTGATTTCAACAAAGGATTTGCTGTTTTCAAAAAAGAATGCAACAATGTTTTCGTTTCTGGCAGTATTTTCTTTGCTTTGTGAACACATTGTGTGATTTCGTGTGCGTGTAGTTTCCTATCAAGAAGCAAATGTTCATTTTGTACAACAGGGGTGAAATCAGGCATGAAGAAAAAACCAGCACGTGCTTGCTTTCATCAAGCGATAAATGAGAAAAACCTTGCTTCTTTCAGACAGGCTGTTTCAGATATAACCTGGTTTGACGTGCTCTCTATGGCAGACGTCGACGCCGCTTATTATAGCTTTCTTGATAAATTTAAAGTGCTTTACACTGAATATTTTCCATACAAGGCGCACGTAGCACCTCGAAAAGGGCGCAAGGAGTGGAAGACGTCACAATTGCTCAAAGATATACAATCTAAAGAAAAAATGTACCAAGACTTCATTAAAACACGTGATCCCGAACTATTAGCAAGATACAAAGTCCTCAGAAATAAGCTAAACAAAAAGTTAGGACGTACTAGGGCTTCGTATTACTACGGAAAATTCGAATCATGCGATGGTGATTCCCGAAAGTTATGGAACCAGATTAACAACCTTGTTTTACGTACACCGCAGCCTAGCTCTCCTCAAGAAATACTTATTCAAGGACGAAGTGTAAATGGGCAGGAACTAGCAGAGACGTTCAATCAATATTTCGTTACCCGAGAATACCAAAGTTCGTCAAACATGTCATATGATGCTCTCATCAGGCAAAGCAGCGATTCTATGTATTTAAGTCCAACTACATGTTCTCAAGTATTCACTGCATTTTTTAACGTGAAGAACAGCAGATGCCCCGATGCGGATGATTTGCAGATACGGCCTGTGAAGCATGTGTTAGATATTCTAGCTCCAATTTTGGCACATATATTTAAGTTTTGAATGCGGAGTGTTTCCACGGCGCATGCAAGCTGCTAAAGTGACTGCTTTGTATAAAAAAGGAGATAAGCTTCGTGTTTAAAATTACAGGCCAGTTTCCGTGCTTCCAATCTTTTCTAAAGGACTGGAAAAAATTATTCACACGCGAATATCATGCTTTTGTGACAAACACCAAATAATTACAGATTCGCAGTTTGGCTTTATCAAACACAAATCTACCGAGACAGTATTACTAAGCCAAAAAGAGTATATCTAACGGTGTTTTGAGGAAAAAAAAACTTGCCCTTGGTGTTTTTATAGATTTTTCGCAGGCTTTCGACTACATCAGTTATAATATACTTTTGGCAAAACATTTCGACCACCGGTACAGCACAAGAGGCATTTCGCCTTCAGCATAGACGTCGAAGATTTATTTTACTCCTTAATTCATGCTCAGCTTATGGAGTATGTGAAGGACTGCATCATCGAGGATAATGACGAGGTTGTGTTTATGGCGGAATGTGGTACTTCAGTGGGAAATTTCCTACAGCTCCTATCGTATTACCTCGACTAGACCTTCGTGTGGTGGCGCGAAAAAGTGTACGTCCAGGGGTCTGGCGCGTGTATTGAATCCCGTGTCCCACCTGTTTTGAGCGACATATTCCAAAGCAGAATGGACGTAAAACTAGCTGAAGATCTTGCTGATCTTGCAGAAAGAGTCTTCCGGTACGCTGATTATTTTTTATTCTCCTAAAAGATAGCTCCAGAGGGGTATCCCGGACGTCGTCAAGATATTCAAAGAAAGGGGCGACGGTGTAAAGTTCACATTTCATTTAACACAGTCAGGCTTCATCCGGTTCCTAGACTTGAGGATTGATTGCCATGCGAGTGGAGTGTGCTGGGACTATCGCCCAAGGACGGAAAAGCCCTTCCTCAATCACAGTTCTGGTCATTCAAAACTGTTAAAGGCTGGCATTGCTACTTCTTGCCTAAAAGCCTCCTTCTCAAAATCCTGCTCCCACAAGGTTGAAACAAGCTTCCTGTTACAAATGCGCAGGCTTAAGGAAGCGTGTTTTCCTGATCAGACTCTGGCTAGAGTCACTGAAAGGATCTTGGCCAGGACAGGTAGGCCCGCAGTCACCGTGAAAGAGAACGCCGCGGAAAAACGAATGGTAGGAATTTCCTACACCCACGGCCTTTCACATCGCCTAAAGAAAGTGGAGGCGAGGTACGGGGTGAACGTTGTTTCCATCGAGAAGAATAAGCTCGGTGGTGTGTGGAGTGCTGTGCGCAAAAAGCTTGGGCATGGTGATGACCGTGCAAGCAGTAATTGTGCGATAGCCCACAGAAACAGGCTCACAGACTGTGACACAGGTGCTGTGTATCGCGTTTCGCTTTCATGTGGTAAGAATTGCATCGGCCAGATTGGTCGATATGTCAACGAGCGCCTAGTGGAACACCGCAGATCATTGAAAGGTGCTGTGTAGTTCAACCTCGCATTGCACTGCAGGGGTTGCAAAGATTGTTTTCCTCACCTTGATAGGACAAGTGTCTTGTTCAGGCACAGTGATAAAGTATGCCGGGAGCTGGTAGAAGCATATTTGATTAAAAAAGAAGTAGGCGCGTGTGCCACTTCACCGTCGGTCACCGTGCAGGATAAGGAGGTTCCTTTTCTGCGCCGTTCCTTGAGTGCGAGTAGACAGTACGGGGGGTTGGCGTGATGTGATTGCTTTTGTTTTCCAGTTGTTGTTGTGTTCTTATATCACGTAGGAATGAAATGTCATTGGTTTCCTTCGCACGCGTGGAAATCAGTTGTTGTGTTTCGTTTTTTTTTGTTTCCTCGTTCGCTTTTGTCCTCGTTTTTGCGCTGCTAAGTATGAAGGCCCGTGCAGCTACTCAAAAAGCGGATGACCCATGGAAAACAACAGAACAAGAGTCATATTATGGCAAAATCTGAGTCAGGAAAAGATCATATCATAACAACAAAGAAACAAAACCCCAGCAACAACAACGACCGAAGTCATTAAGCGAAGCAAAAAAAGCTAAACTGGAGTCAGAAGAGTAAAAGCAAAACAACGAAAGAACACCCGAAGAGAACCCCAGCAACAACAGAAGTAAAAAACGTAGCAAAAGCTGTGTCAAAGAAAACAGTAAGAAAAGGCAAGGCAACCAGCGAATTGAAACCGAAAAGCACAGAACTATTGTTACGGAAAAGGGCACGTGGCCAGTTCATGTGGGAACCTTCCAACAGCGTCACTTAAATATCCTGCGGAGTGACGACCCTTTCATGCTGAAGAACTCAGTTGAAATCATCCAAGAGTTAGAGACTTTAAACATACGTCCCTCGGCCGTACGTATCGACGTAGTAAATCTGTTCTACTCAATGCCAAATGCGGGCCTCTTCAGGGCAATCAGAGACGAGATAAAGGAAGAAGGAGCGGTTCGGTTTCAAAATGCTACCGGTCTTAGCGGTGACAACTTCCTCCTCGTCTTGCAAATCTACCTGAAGTCAACTGTCATTGAGTTCGGCGGCAAGCACTATGACTATGTCAAGAAAGATGGTATATGCATTGGCTCATCCGTGGCAGCTCTCCTGTGCAACATGTATCTCGAAGCGGTGGACAAACGCTTAGCACAATATCTTCCTGGCACCAACGAGGTCAAGCTGTTCCGGAATGTGGATGGGTTTCTCATCATTGTAGAAGACGCACCGGATATTCCAGCCATTATAAGCCTTTTGAAAGTAATATCTGGTGGTCTTTCTTTCACTTCTGAGCCAGTAAGAACAACCGCATCTATTTTTCAGAATGGCGCATCTGTTGGATGTACAACCTTCGCTCAAGAAAAGCCCCCTTCCTTATGGTAGCGCCCACTCAAAGCTTGTAAAACAGGCGATCGTTAGTAATAGCCTACAGTAAGCTTTGACAGAAAGCTGTGGGCATTGTGCAAATTAAAGCTTTGAGGGCCAGGTGAGGCGTTTGAGGGGCGCAGGGTATCTAGCAAATGTGATTTCAGTGTATCAACAGGTATTCTGCAAAAGCTCAAGCTCAAGAAGCAGCCTGTTAGGCAGCAAAATAGGAATCCTGTGCACATCATCCCGTACCAAAATAAGCTTTCCCACAGTCTGAAGAAACTAGCCAGCAAGTACAAGTTTAATCTAGCATTTTCTGCGCCGTGCAAGGTGTCTGGAATCTGCAGAATGATGACCAAGAAAAAAGAGCGTGAAGATTGCGGAATCACACATGCGATGCAATCCATAAAATTTACTACGGAAGTTGTGTACGAGATTGCGCTTCTTTGTGCTAGTTCTTACATAGGGCAGATAGGTAGATGCGCAAATGAAAGTTTAACGGAACATTAACAGTGTGTGAAGGGTAACGCGGGCGGACATCTGGCGCACCACTGCAAGAAATGCAAGAAGTGCTATTGCGAGTATGACTAAGGATCGGACAGTGAATTCAAGTGCGAGCCTGTGTTTGCGGAGTCCGAAATAAGGACCAGCGCGAGGGACGAACGCCAGAGAGAGGTGATCGAGGCCTGGCTCATATCTAGGGGAGGTTACTGGTGCGTAAGCAAGCTATCGATTGCCTTATCCAAGAAAGAAATCGGGTTTCTGGACAGTAGCATTGGCTAGCCACACCTCTGTGCTTTCTGGTTTCGCTTCGCTGTGTGCCTTGTTTTTTTTATTACTGTTTTCTTTGAAACTGCTTTTGATACGTTTTTACTTCTTCTATTGTTGCTAGTATTCTCTTCGGGTGTTCTTTCGTTGATTTCCTTTTACTCGTTTGACTCTGCTTTTGCTACGCTCAATGACTTCCCCTGTTGTTGTCGTCGCTGGGGTTATGTTCCTTCGTTGCTATGAAATCAGCTGTTTCCTGACTCAGCTCATGCCATGATATGACTATTGTTTTGTTGCTTCTCACGAGTCATCCGCTTTTTGAGTAGCTGCACACGCCTTCCCGTGATTTCCGGGCTTTGCGTTTGTTCACGCGTTCTGTGATAAACGCTTCAGTGGGTGTGATGCTGGCTAGACAATCTTGGGCCGATTCATTGTCTACTTGGCCATGTGATGTCCTGTTCGTAATTAAAGCTCCTCCCGTTTCAATAAAATTCCAGTTATTTTCGTAATTTTGAAGCGATAGCTTCACTACGCCACGTAAAGCCAAGGTAGCCGGGCCGACCTGGAGCCGGTTAATGCGCACGCGCCGAGAAACAGGTGCGCCGCGCGTGACGTCATAGTTGCGCCGTCGCCCCTGCCGCCGCCAGATCGCGCATGCGCAGTAGCTACAGGTGCGCTGCGCATGTGCAAGTGGCAACAGATGCGCGTCATTGCTCGGCCACTCTATAAACAGACGGTGCGAAGCGCTCGTTCCTCAGGTGAACGCTGAGTGAGGAAGCGGAAAGTCCGCATGTATACTGCGACCGACATCAATAGCGACTGTGGGAAGCCACGTCGACAGATCCCGAAGTTGGTGCGCGGTATAAGCCAAGTCGACAACGAGCCCAAGAAGCCAGGAATGCCAAGCCGAGACGCCGGAACAACGAGAGGAACGGCTCGCCAAGCGACGCCGTCAAGAAGCGGAGAAACGAATGCGACAAGCCGCGAGCGAAGCGACGTCTTCTTCGGGTCAGCTATCGCGTACACATTAGGTTTATCCGGAGCTAAACCATCAGCAATTTTTTCGTTTACAACACCGATGCCGATTTTTCTGGACAACGGTACCAATAACGCTATCGCGTTAAAATTTAACTCTGTAATATACTTAATTGCAGTACAATAAGGCACTGCATGTCAAACGAAACCAACATACACTTGCCCTTGCAATATTTCTTATCGCATGCTGCTTTGATAGAACGCATTATGATATCTGGTGAACTTCGAATAGACGCTTCGTGCACTAATAAAAATCTCATGTGGCCTTAGCCTTGAAATTTTTGGCGCAGCGCTAAGTAATGGCCAGAACTGTTCAACTCAAACCTATCTTTTGTTGCCGCAGATCTGCAAGCGGTTGGCGAGCGACAACTTGTGGACACAAAACCGCGACCCTCCGACAGGATCGGACTGCCTGGTTGCCTGGAAGGGCAACTTGTGGATGTCCACGCCCACTGCGGATTCCTTCGCTTGGATGGTGAGCGCCACTTCTTCAGCATTCTCGCAAAAACTGCTTTCGCACCGGCAGATCACTACACGGAAGCAAATCACGCCACTCGTTGAGATCCTGAGCAGTACGCATATCTACGCAGCTTTCTTGTAGTGCTGCCTCGCGTAGACTGGCCAACTTCGTCTGGATGCCTGAGCAGCGTAGGCTGGTACGTAAGGTACACACTTAATTCCGAACAAACGATCGTTCTTTCCCCGCTCACCTGTGAAACCCGTGTGTCCCATTTACTACTAGAAAGTTCAGCGAGTTTTATTGCGATAGCATCAAAGTTGTCGTCACAACAAAGTCATCAGAAAATTCTCTGATTGGTCTCGACAGCCATGATGTCACCGGTGTCACGTGGCCCCCAAGGACCAATCACAGCGCGGTGCTAAATTAGAAACAACATCACTATCAGGCCAGCCTGGAGGCTGCGACACACTAGGCACACTACACAGAGCTTTGTGACTCCTTTCAGACAGTCCCCAAGTGCTGCCTTCAACTCAGCTTCGCCAGACTCATGTTCTCCGAAACCGTCTGACCTCCCTCCCTCCCTGCCCCAGCTCGCCTTCTCCCCTTTCGCATGTGGTCTGACCGCTCCTGCCCCTCTCCTTCTGCCAATCTGTCCCCTTCAGTGACCAGTGGGCATCCGAACTCCCTTCTTCCCCCCCCCCCTCCTACCTGTAGCACAACTGACCATCAGCGTGTTCTGGTTCTCCATGCCCAGGATACATCGTGCGCTTAATGTTTTTAAAAAAATGTCTCTCTCTCTCTTTCGCTACCGGAGAAGAGAAGCGCAGCAGGGGGCATCAGTTTTAGGTGTGTATATGAAGTAAAAATAAATTATGAAAACACTGGCCTCGAGCAGAATTCCAACCCGCGGCGGCACGAAGAGACCAACTTCGTTGGCCACCCCATTGACCACTACGCCTTCACTGCGCCAGAACATCCCCCGCGTTGACCTGCCCGCTTCTCGCACTGTGCTCCGGATATCGTCGTTTTCATCCACTTCCATTCGTACGCAGTGGATACAGAACGCACAGCTACCGCATTGTCCTCTTTAGGTCACTTGAGCAGCCCTAAAGTTGTTCTCAACTCTGCAGCTCAATGAAGTCAAGCAGATTGGAAGACTGCACAAATAAAATGACTTGCATTCACTAAAGCTGAAGAAATGTAGTCAAGGAAGGCCCTAGATTGGGCCAATTACTTTATTTCGACCGAGTATAGAGAAGCGTCATGTTTGTAAAAAAAGGTGGCGCTGCGGTCGGCAGTGACGCGGGGTGTAGGCAAAACGCAGCACTCCTACACTGCGCCAGGCGACGCTGCCTTCAAAACCAAATGGTTTATGCGAATATTTCAAAAGCGTGCGCTTCGCTTGTTATTAGAAACATTTTTGTTGATGCTCGGAGAGTAGTTCGGCACTTTTTCAGCCTATTCGGAGCGCTGCATCGGGTGCTTCTCCGCTACTAGTTGGCGACAAGTAAAAGCGCAGCGCTACGACGAGTGAAAGCGCGAGGTATGGGGAGGAAGTGATCGTCCACAGTTCTCAACCTATGGGACGATAAAGCATATCCGATTGCTTCTGCAAGATAGGACGACGTGATGCACGACGCGAATCAGCTTTCTCACACGACGAACCTTGTAATGTGCTCCCGATTCACTCCGGAGACCTTGGAAATTAATGAGCACTATAGCTGCTTTTAATAAGGCAAATGCGACCCGAGAGCTCCACGAGCGCATGGATAGACGTTTTCCTCGAGCTCTAGACAAAATTTACGTTCACTCTGCTAAGCCGCAAAATTTTCCTTACTTTAGAATTTATTCATGTGTGCGCATTCCGCTTGATCGGAGTGGCTTTTGGCGTGGAATTTGCCGTGTTCTCCAAGTTCTCATCGACCTACAATGTGAAAATTCAAATAATTTGGGAAACAACACTGCGCGAGTTTGTCGAGATCCTAGCGTTGTTGGACCGGTGTTTAAACGACACATTTGTTGGAATTCGCGAAAATGAAAACGGAGGAAAAAAACCGTCGTGCTGCTACTACCTCCGTGCGGTGTTTCTTCAAGCGCGGCACGGTGTGAACGCTGAAGGCGAGCTGGCGGCAGCTTTTTCTCTTTATTTTTGCGTGCGAAGTGAAGCTAGGGACGTTGTTCGAGTGATAAGCATCTGAACCCCTGCTTTCAGCTTACGATCCCAAGCACACGGAATATCGCGCCTAAACTTACCCTGAGAGCACGACAGAATGAGAATGATTTGCATGCGTTACTTGATTTTTGCACAGTTCATCATGCGGCCGAACAGAAACGATGCGAAGTCAGAGACACAAACCAACTTATTAGATTTGAATGCAGAAACGCAATGTAGTAACCCAAGGGGCGAAACGAGCTCGGCGGTAATAATTAGCCGTGAAGCCGATCCGTCGCCGAACTTGTCTTGCTCCTCGGCCCCTTACCGGAGTTTTCGCGCCTATCTGACTGCAATAAATTCGTGGAAACTTATTCCCCTTCCTTTCTTCTGCATTGCGGCTCAACCAACCGCACCACAATTTTTCGGCGTGCCGTGAATTGCGCCGAAAAACACGCAAGTGTGGCGCACCCAATGCGAATGGTCCCGCTTTTTGCCTACACAACGAAAGTCACTACTGACGCCAGCGCCGCCACATATCTTTGACGTCAAGGCGCTTGTCTATATAGCCCGAAGGAGATAGTCAAACCGAGCAGACATCAGCAGCAGTTGCAAACATTGCTTGTTAGGAAGGGCTAATTTTTCATCCCTCTTTCCGGGAAGCTGAGATGTACTAATGTCACTCTGGCACTATTAGTCGTGAATCGTGTCGGTGTGCGAACACCCGCTCGAGGGTGCACGTTCCGAGACCCCTTTGATCAGCAGACCACACGTCACCGATAATGTACAACGTGCAATCTCCACCCCGCCTAGCTTGCCTCAAAAGCATTCATTTTGGCAGATTCAACAGTGCAAGAATTCTCACCTGCGATTAAATAAGCCCAAATCGAACCCCATGCACGCGAGCTGTCCCTTATCAAACAACCGCTGCAAGAACAGCACTGAACTGAGTACTTTTGGAGGCTCTTCACGGTTCAGGAAGTGGTAGTGCATTATTAAGCCGTGCCGACCGAGTCTTCGTCAAACCACGAGTTTATCTCATGCCCATCATGCATAGCGCCAGCGTCGAGCGGTGGGTTGGACCATCGCCTCCTTTAGAAAGATGCCCGCCGTGTGCGCCAAAAACCTGCTGCCCTTACCTTTCCCTTTTTCCTCCTTTTCACTTGAGGGGGTCCCTAGCGATCCTTGTGGCAGCCGCTTGCAACACATGCGCGCATGCGCACATTACCGCGCAGTCGTGGCGCGCAGTAGCCGTAGCTGACGTCCTGCGGCAGACGACGCCTTCCGCGCGTTTTCGACTGCTTAATACGCAAACGGAAACGTAAACGCGCAGAAATGAAAGTAAAAAGTCGCAAATATATGCAAGTGGCCAGAACACACCGACTCAGCCCAAATACAATCCGCCTTTTTCATTTTCCTGTGCTGCCACCTCGCGTACAAAGCTGGAAGCTCACTGGAAGGGTACTGTGCGCCCAACCCGGCCAGACTGAGTGCTGCTGCGGAGCACGTTTTGTTGGAATCTTTCATTGATGGCGTATCCTGATCAGCACCTGGTACCTGGAGAATTTCTAGGATTGACTGATGGCTGGGTGCGAAGTCCGAAGCAGGCTGCTGTGCCCACCGAAGAGCAAATTCTTCAGTATCTCCGATCAACCGCAATGCGATGCGAACGCCAGCTGAGCAAGGGCCGCCGCTTCAGAGATGAAGGCTACATTCGGAACATAATGTTCAATGAAATATCCCCGATCAGTGAGATTGGCGTTTTCCGCTGTGTATGCCTGCCATCCATTAGAAGGTGGATACTACATCGTGCACGCCGTAGCACAGAAAATGACTGGGGACAACAGTTTTCGCAAGCAATCGTTGTGCTCAAGCACTGCCGAATAGCTACATGAACTACAAAAGCACAAGCGTACTCGCAACATGGAAGCTCTGCTAGAATTTCACTTTATTTTCCCACGGCACACCGCTGCATAGGTTAAACAAGCATGCGCGTCCATAAAGACGAGCGCGAGGGGTGCACATTGAGTCATTCCGGCGATACCACGCAGCGCTCTTCATCATGGATATGATGCGAACACACGCATGACGCACCTTCTTCTTCTGCCTCTTAATACATGGCACATTCCCACACCGGGGGATTGGCCAGGGTGTAGTGGCATAAACAAGGAAATTTCAATAGGAGATTATGACAAAATTCTAGCACCATGCGTGAATGCTCTCGTAGCTTCTTTTTCGTTGTCAGCTCCATCGCGCGTTGAAAGCGGCTCACAGCACTTGCCCATTCGGCCTTCTTGCTTGAGAAAGCAAAAAGCGTCGGAACGAAGTCTAAATGCCGCGGTGACATTCGAGGCCTTCCTGGCCATGAATAAAACCTTTCGTGATAGACTGCACATGCATTTAAACGCAGTACCTCGTCCGTACCTGTCACAAAGTGATTCTCGCACAGTCTTGACGTGCTTGTCGGCGCCCAAGGGCGGCCACGATCGTCGAGCCGGCGAACTGGTTTTATCCCCGCTTCGCGTCGAAGGCGGTCCCGGGAAGCGATCGGAAAGCGAAAAATCTGAGTTTGCTTCCCTTTACATATTGGGCATTGCAGCCGTATGTAACACATGTATGCATCGCCAAATGCGTCGCGCTAAACGCCCGACGCTGCACCCCGCGTAAGAAGCCGGGTTTTTTTATACTTCCACGGCCGGTCTCGAGTGGAGCGCGCGACCCTTCCAATACGTTTCGCGACACCGCCGCCAGGGGATGGGCGCATGCGCAGTCGCGTCGAGAAAAAGGCAGATTGAACAGACGGTACAGACGGGCCGCCGCGCTTGTCGACCAGCGCCGCCGATGCCGTCACCGGCTGCTGCCGCCGCAACACCACACAACCTTGACCGGCGGCGATACGGAAGCAGCTAGCGCCATCTCTTAACAACTGCCTGCAACTCAAGGCACGGCGACTACAATGGGTGAACGAGCGACGCCGCAGGCATCTTTCTAGCGGAGGCAATGGTTGGACCCTCAGTCATAGGACGGGAGAATTTGGCGATTCTCTTCTTTCGCCACACAGGAGGCTCATCGGAAGCTCCGCCCATTGACGGTGACGCCTGTGTTCTGCGATTAAATCGCACCATCGGCGTTTCTCCACGTCTTCTCTTCCTTATTTCCCTCGAATAACCTTTCATATTGAAACCGAACGTACGCAACTGGTGGTACATCTGCTGCGTTCAATTTGACTTTCGCGATTTTCAGCCCCCTGCACAAGTCTTCTGAAAAAACAGTTACAGGACGGTTGCCACTGTGTAACCCACGATTCAGCGACGTGTGTGTTAGGCCGAAAACGTGAACTCCCCCTTACGGCGCGGTTCAGGTGTCCAACGATATATGAGACAGATACTGCGCCATTTCCTTTCCCCCAAAACCAATTATTATTATTATTATTCCTCGGAGTCGGTAGCTACGCCTCGGTGCTCTCCTCCGTGCGCAAACGAAGTTATTTCAGTAAGGTACTTGTCACTTCAATAAATTTTGCACAAGTGTTATGATGGTATGGAAACACTCACAGCATTTCTTTGAGGTGTGCCGCAGTAAAAGCCGTGTTGAATGTCGCGTTGCCGACGGAATCGAGACTTGCTTTAAAAGAGTATAGACACTTAATTTATTTGGCATGTCTCCTCTACAATGATGCGAAAGACATTATTACGCATGAATCACCATGTGGTATTTAGCTGCGACCGCAAAATAATCTATAACCATATTTTTCTTGTAATACTGTTTCGGGATTCAGTTTCAACATCCGAACGGTGGCTATCACGCCAAAGAGTGCTTTTGTGTCACGTTAGGCACAGAAAAACGTGGATTTTATCATCGCTTCATCGTCTTAATTCAGTACAGTGCTGAAGGCAGCCTTCCTCAAGAGCCGGAATGACAACGAATGCGGAAGCAGCGATTATATTGCAGTTGTCTCATGCCTCACGTGACTTAAAACCACTCCTTGACTCCACAGTCCTCATTCGACGGTTGAAACCGAATCCGAAACAACACGTGAAGGAAATTCGATTATAAATTATTTAGCGCTCATAGGAGAATACCAGGTGGTAATCTATGTACAACAATTTCTTACGCATCATTACAAACAAGAAAACACGCACCCAAAACTTAGGCGTCTATACTGCTTTAAAAACGCACACGTTTATTCACGACATCACTCACGCCTGCCCGGCGTCGTGGCCACTCCATGTCTCGCTTGCCCCCCTTTTACCGCGGTCCCTCAGCCTGTCCCGAGTCTTCGGCGCCACTCGGCGCAAGTTGGTGGCACCATCTCTTGCGCCAGCACAGAGCTGCGAAGCGCTGTGCACAGCACTAACAACGCCACGCGGTACACGACACCTCCCCTTGTTGAAAAAAAACTCACGGGCGGAGGCGCCATGTTCGCCTCAGTGTTCGTCCGCAGCGAGTTGTCTGCCTGGTCTGCAGGTGAGCCTGTGTTCGATGAACGTTTCCTGTAACCGTCTGCACAATAAAAGATCTGGGTGCGTCTGCTGGTCCGACAACGGTTTCTTGATGCTGTGCTCCGTGCCAGATGAGAACCGCTGTTCCTTGCCTCAAAGGTGTTTTCTCTCTTGTTCTGTGCCGTGTGTTTAGCTGGCTGCCTCTTTCTCCTTGAGGGTTTTGTCCCGCTGACGATACCCCGACTTGTACTGCCCCTCTGGTACAAGTGCTTAGGGCAGCGTGGGGACAGTCGTCTTTAGTTTACGACCCATAAGTAGTTCGACTGGCGAGTATTCCTCTGGTCGTGGCGTTGCTCTGAGAGAAAACGAAGCCTTCAGTGATGCATGCTGACTTGCGAAGGATGTCCTTAGCTGTCTGTACAGCTCTTTCGACTTCCCCGTTGCTCTGGGCGTAGTGAGGACTGGAAGTGATGTGTTTAACAACCCACTTGCTCTGAAATTGGCCAAACTCGAGCAAGCCAAAGTATGGACGATTATCTGAACGCAGCACGTTTGGAATACCATAGCGAACGAATAATTGGATATAGCAGTCAGCAACTTCTCTGCCTTGAGTTCCGTGCAGCTCTTCCACATCGAAGAACTTTGAGTAGTAGTCGACAGCGATAATGTAGCTGCTACCATTGAAATGGAATAAAACTGCTTTCCATAGGCGATCTGGGAGGTCCAGTCTGGAGCAAATGTTCGGTTGGTACTCGGCGGCGCTTCTTGCATGGTGGGCATCAGCTCACGAATACGTCCACGTCATGACTGATCCCTGACCATCATGCTAACTCTCGTGCTCTGGATCGGCACCTCACTATGCCCTGTAGAAGAACGGCAGATTGGGCGAGTTGGAAATGCTCCATAATGTTAAAACACCGCTAAGCAACAAGGACGAAGGAAACGCTAACCTCTAAGGAAATGACCCTGTTGTACAGGGGATAGCATATCGGCGATAGCTGCATGAGCCTTCGATGCGGTGTGTTTTTATTTGCATTTTTAAATGAGTACATCTGTGTTTGACCATGCGCATGTGCGTAGTTCTTGTGTACGTATAAATTGACCTGCTTACTTCAAATAAAATTTAGTTGTAATATCAGCGCCTGTGTGTGTGTTCCCTTCGTTCTTCGTCCTTGTTGCTTAGCGCTGCTTTAACATTATGGATCACCATGCCCCGATGGCAAGTGTACAGTCGCTCCAAAACTTCGTGGCGTTGACTAAGTGGAATGGCGACAGTCGTTGTCCTGAGTAGCAGTCCATGCGCAACATAGAGATCTTCGGCAACACATGCACATTTCCGTACAGCTCTTTCGACTTCCCCGTTGCCCTGGGCGTACTGAGGACTGGAAGTGATGTGTTTAACAACCCACTTGCTCTGAAATTCAGTTTTGGGTCATTTCGTCTCACGGTACTGCATAACCATTGAGGTCGTAGCTTCCTTTATGAGCTCGGCTCTGACTCTCTGCAGCCTATCAGATGAAACAGGCAGTTGTTCCACTGTCAGAAGCCCATAGACTTGGATAGCTGAAGCAAGGCCTCTACTTGGACATTGCAGCAGCTTACGAGAAAGCACATGTGCTGGGTGCATGTCTTTGCCTGGTATGTGTGAGATGGTGAAATCGTACTCGAGCACTCCGCTTTGTTGTGAACACATACACTAAAGTCTTGTGGACAGTCTCACTGTGGAAGCGGTTCTAAAACGTGCAATCTGAAGAGTTCACACG
Organism: Amblyomma americanum; assembly: GCF_052857255.1. Classification (NCBI taxonomy): domain Eukaryota; kingdom Metazoa; phylum Arthropoda; class Arachnida; order Ixodida; family Ixodidae; genus Amblyomma; species Amblyomma americanum. The sequence goes on along the minus strand of NC_135498.1, from coordinate 189,219,415 downwards.
CCCAATTTGTTGCTAGCGCTTCTTTTTCCACTTGTGCGTACCTGTGCTCTGTTGATGTCACTGCTCATGAAGCATAGGCTACACGCTGCCGCCTGCCTTCACCGTCTCTTTCGAGGAATACCGCTGATATACCATAAGATGATCCATACGCTGATATTAGTTCGAAAGCACTATTGGCCACGAACTCGCACTTTCGCCGTGCTCGCATTCCCACCGTGGTCGCACCGCTCCGCGTGACCAACCATGTGACTGTTCACGTGACCAATCGCGCGACGAACCACGTGACAACTAGCCAGACAGCCAGACTAACCTGGACTTGTAATCAAGATGAACCAAGGTTAACCAAGCTGTGCTACATACATGCTACGTGCCGGCACGTATATGCTACGTATATGCGAATGCTACGTGCTTTCGCTACGTATATCCTGGCATAGCCGAGCTAAGCCCCTGCCAACTTTTTTGTCAAAGGTTTCTATGGATCCAAGTTAGACAGTTCTGTAGTGGACATCGTCATCATAGATGGCTCCTACTGCACTGCGTTGAACCTGGCTCCAACAGCAACTCGCTTCATTGTTTAGCACTTCTCGCAGTGGCTGGGTCTTCGCAGCCAATTTTTGGAGAAACTTCGATAGTTGATTGTTCATGTCCAGAAACGGCCTGAGTTCTGGTGTGTTCTATAGTGGTGGCATCTCTCTGATGGCTTCCGTCTTCTGTAGGTCGGCAATGATGCCAACGCGATCAAGAATGTGCGCAATAAATCTTACTATTGTTTTCCGGAATTCACACGTGTCCGTATTCTACGTCATATCAGCCTTCTTAAGGTGTTGGAGCACTGCTGCAAGCTTGGCATCGTGGTCTGCCTTGTATTTGCCATACACGACGGTGTTTCTGCTGTCTTAAAGCATTTCTACGGCTCGGTCACATGTGTGGCGCCCTTTTAAGCTTCTATTACGTGCGCGCAACGCCAAACTACAACGCCGCATGCCGTGGTTGGTGTAAGCCCGCGGCTGCACAAGCAATATTTGTGAACCACCACATGAACGGATCGTGCCGGGATCGGCCTTGTGTATGGCGGAGGCCGTCATTACTTTTAACGCTGACCAATAAAAAGACTAGGAAAGCACTGTATTAAATTAAGTGCAGTGGAGACCAAGATTTGGTTTGACAAAATAGCGAAATAGCGCTGTTAAAATAATGTTCCTGCGATGTTTTCTCCTAGTCGGCTCTTACCTGTCCTCACAGCGCTAAAACATGATATTTGACCGCTTTCCGGAGGCACTCCTGCATCTGTTTCGACAACCATGCACAACCATGCATGCAATCATGCAGTGTTGCATGGCTTATTGGTGTCTTCTAGTTATGGTGGGAGGCCATGATTTGTAAACACGAGCTTTCGTACTGCGCAAAGACACTTTCTGGAGCGCCTGCCTTCCAAGCGAATATGCCTTCTGGTCTAGCGGACAAACAAGCAGCAAAAAAAAAAACGTGCACTGCCTCCCGTGCGCCCCGGAAGGGGCCAGAAGACACCCCTCCACACGGGAGCCACGAAAGAAGGCGTCGGCGTTGTTTCGTGCTGCTCGGTAAAAAAGAAAAAAAAAACCTCCCTGGGTCCATAGGGTTTCCACGAAGAACGAAGAAACCCGCGTTTTCAGCCACCTGTTCTTTTTTTTTAACTTGTGAATAGAAGTTGTCTAGTTTCCTGCAGTAGAGATGTTCTCTTTCGGTTCTCGGTATTCTTTAGTATCGAGTATCATTAAAATACACTCTACTCAATAAACGTGTGTTCGATACCGATACTCCGATAGCTTCGTTCTGCGAAGCGGTACCTGATACAGATACACAAAATGCATCGAAAAGTGGTGTCGAAGATACATATGCCTTAGATACTGCCAGTGCCTGACCGTCGTAATCCCCCTCTTCCCCTTCTTCTCCCTTAACCTCAAATTCCGACCAGCATAACAGGAATCTATTGTAGCTGAAAAAGAAATGTTCAAACATAACCTTGAGAAGCGCTTTGGCCGCGGCTGAGACGTTGTCAATTCATGCTACAGCTTCACAGTGATTTGGACCATCGCTTGATAATTGCGCAGGTTTAGATGCTAACTGCTTTCCATGAGCCAAGTGAATGTCATGCCACAGATTGTATGACAGGTCATATGAATGGCATCAGTGACTATCGCGTAAAAATTTCATCATCACCACCATTAGCCTGACTACGCCCACTGCAAGGCAAAGGCCTCTCCCATGTCTCTCCAATTAACCCTTTCATATGCCAGTAGCGTCCACTGTATGCCCGCAAACTTCTTAATCTCATCCGCCGACCTAACTTTCTGCTGCCCCCTGCTACGCTTGCCTTCTCTTGGAATACACGTTACCCTTAAGGAACATCGGGTATGTTTCCTTCGCATTACATGCCCGGCCCAAGCCTGTTTTTTTCCCTTTTGATTTCTACTAGGATGTCATTAACGCGTGTTTGTTCCCTCACCTACTGTTCCCGCTTCCGGTCTCTTAACGTTTCACCTATAATTTTTCTTTCCATAGCCCACTGCGTTGTCCTTAACCCAAGCTTAACCCTTGTGTTTAGCCTCTAGGTTTCTGCTTCACAGATGAGTACACGTAAGATGGAAACTGCCATTCAGAATCTGAGAGAACCTGCCATATGCGCTCCACCACATTCTTATTGTTCTAGTTATTTCCCTCCCATGATCCGTATCAGCAGCCACTACCTGCCCTAGGTAGACGTATTCTTTTACCACCTCCAGCACCTCGCTACCAATTGTGCACTGCTGTTTTCTTACGACACTGTTCAGCGTTACTTTCGTTTTCTGCGTGTTAATTTTTAGACTCATCGTTCTGCTCTTTCTGTCTAACTCAGTGATCACGTTTTGCAGTCAATCACCTGAGCAACTTATCAAGGCAATGTCATCAGCGAACCTCAGATTACTTAGGCGTTCTCTATTACCCCCAACCCCGAACTCCCCACCTGTTCCCAATCCAGGCCTCGGAATACCTCCTGTAAACAGGCGGTGAATAGCATTGGCTAGATCGCGTCTCCCTGCCTGACACCTTCCCTTAATGAAATTTTATTGCTGAATTTATTGAGGACTATGATAGCTGTACAGTCGGTATAGATATCTTCCAGTATTTTGACATAAGGCTCTTCTACACCCTGATTCCGCAATGCCTGCGTGACTGTCGAGGTTTCCACTGGGTCAAATGCTTTCTCGTAATCAATAAAAGCTATATAATAGTGGTTGGTTATAATCTACGCATTTCGCTATCACCTGATTGATAGTGTGAATATGAAGTTTTGTGGGATATCGTTTACGAAAGCCTGCCTATCATACAGTTAATTGAGGCCTAAGGTTGCCCTCACTCTATCAGCGATCAGGCCATACGTAAACATCCGCGTACTATCCATCATGGGCGCTTATTGCAGTGTCATCGTATTGTGTAAAGCAGTACTTAAATCTACAACTTCTGAACCAGAGCAGGCAATATTTAAGATAAGGAGAGCTCATCTTGCGTTTTATGCCAAGCGAACGAGCAATACTGTAAGTGCACAGCCCTGTAAACAACCTCAGTGCGGGGAAACAGTTGTCGTAATCGTCGCATTTCTGGGAGACTTTGTGCGCGTACAATAAATGCTAAATGTTGTATTATTATCTTCAAGCACTCATTTAGACACCGGCGACTATTCGTCGGTGCGGGCAGTGAAACATTCGTGTCACGTAGGGTTTGGCCAGCGGCTTGGTTCTCCAAAGGGATTGTACGAGCCGAAAGGAATGTACGTTCGACTTACACACGCACACATGCAGCGGCGAGGCTGTCGCAATCGGCACTTTTCTCTGCTCCTTTCGTGCTGCAAGCTTACTCTAGCGCCACCTTGTGACAATATGAGTTTATTTATCGAGTCGGCGAATAGCGGGCAAGAACTTCCAGTGACAGAACGCCACGCCCTTCACGACACACATCGGCGCAGGCATGCACGGCACATGCCGTTTTTCACACACAGAAGCATTTTACTGCTCAGAAGAGACCACCCTCATAACGTACGAATAACATTCTTCTAAGTGTAAATAATAAAGCAGGGGTGCATCAATTCTTTGCTCACCAACCAGAACACGTCTGCCACGAGCAAGTCCGCTATCCCAAAGATAACTAAGCTCGCGTACTAAGATAAAGGCTTCCGAGAAGAAAACACAGAAAATGACTATTTCGCGAAGCTAAAAAAAAAAACTTTTCGAGTGATCGCCATTTACGGCATGCATGGAAGCACCTCAACGCAGCTAACAGCGCGGAGCAGTCGGACGCGGGGCGCATGTGCCCTTGTGACCTCAGCGATCAGAGGTAGCCAGCCAGCAAGCTGTTCGCAACAGAAAAGAAGAAAATTCGTTTTATAAATATCTAGAGCACAGAATCAACTCAAAATTTGGTGAATTGTAAGTTAACGTGTTAGGAATTAAACGCAATAAGCAGGATATGCGCCAAAACTGGCTGCCGTGGCCCCTTTAACTTCTTCCCATATGGTTACGCGTTGCACTATTCGCGCAGTCTTAACCTTCCTCGAGAGAAATAAAATGCCTTTAAAACTCAATGGGCGCTTCTCACTCTTTTGCTGACTCACTCGGTAACCAACTATCTATAGAGCCAGCACTATCACACAGACCGATGGCTATATGGCTGAAATTGTCGCACATTTTCGCATGCGCGAAAATTTCAGCGGGCAGCCCAAGAATGCAGTTCAGCTTTAAAGGATGTTTTGTTTGGTTTGGTTTCGTCTTTTCGAGCTTTTACTTCCGAAAGCGACTCAGGCTATAAGGAACGCAGTTAGGGAGGGCTACGGATAATTTTGTCCACCTGTGGTTCTTCAACCTGCACTGACATCGCACACTACATGAGCCTCTAGCATTTCGCCTCCATCGAAACCTAATCTACCAAAGCCCGGGATCCATCGATCCCGGCCGCAGCGGACATCCGCGGCCGAGATTGAACCAGCGTTTTCTGGGTCAGCGGCCGAGCACCATAACCACTGAGCCACCGCGGCGGGTTTAAAAGATGTCGCGCTCTGCTACGCGCAAGCAGCGTGAGCCACTGGACACTCGGCCTCCTACGGAGCGATGTCTCGGGCCAGCGTAACTGTGACCTTTGCAATACATCATGCGCATATGTGAAGAATGCGTATGGTCCTGCGTTGTTTCCTCTCAGTAACATACTCTGCACCGATAATTGGCTTTCATACCAGTCAAACCAGTGCGTGAACATTGCTCGACGAACAAGAGATTGCGGTAGCTCGTGGTTTAAACGCACCCCGAGGACGTTGACGGCCTCTCCTGCAGCCGCAGTCGCAGAGGCGGTCCTTGGGGAATCTCGCGAGCCACACTACTGACTGTCCTGCGCAGGGAAACGCCAGCCTGCAGGTGCGCAGCGTGGCCGTGTTCAACATAGAGGCGGACGACTACCTCAACACCTGCGGGGGCGGCGCCCATCCCTTGCTGTTGCGCATCCGGCGGCAGCTGGACGAGGGCAGCGCGGCCTCTGTGGCCGGAGCGCGCCTGCACCCGGGGGCGCTGCAGCGGCCCCTCCGGAGACGGGACTTCGGCGCCCTGTGACGCGCCACGGCCGGCTGCTTGCTTGCGCTTTCGCCGACTGTCCATTGATTTGCACACTCTGCTGAGCCATTGTATTTCTCTTTCTGTTGCGCCCTATTACATTGCCTATGTTGAATATTATATTTTATGCTATGTACGTATATTTTTTATATTGCATATTATATTTAACAATTTCGTCGCATGGAGTAGGAAACTTCAAAGCACTATTTCCGCTCCGTGGAAATAAGGTGTACTTATAAGGAGTGCTTATGTTGAGGTTTTAATTTTATGTTTTGTGCGTTGAGTTCTGTGTTCAGCACCCTTTATTGTTTACATTAGGCCTTCCTAATGGCTCCTAACCATCGGAGAGCCTGATTTATATAGATGCCAGGAAGCTAATACTTACACACGTGGATGGAGGTTAAGTCAAGACTAAATTCGCCATTCTTTTGCGCTACTTTTGCGCCATTGAGCCAAGTGAGCTGAGCCGTCCATTCAATCCATAGCCGCTGCCACGCACTGCGCAAGGAGGAGTGTTCTCAGCTGTAGTTGTGGACTGCGCGTTACGCAGTAGCAGTTGCAAAACAGCACCGCCGTCTGGCCATTAGAGTGGAAGAGGGCGTCGCTGTGTGGGTCACGGCAATCGCGTACCTGTGCAGTGTGTGCCTTTGAGAGCTCCTGGCACGTTCATGAAAACAATCAAAACTATCGAAAAATGCAGCACTGAAAAGTATTTATCTCCGACACGCCAAGAATCGTGGAGTCATTTTCCTCTTTGAAAACACACACGGCACAGGAAATTTGGAGAAAAATTTTGACAATTACACTGGTGACAAAAAATGTCTTTATTAAAATGGCGGAGGTCGTGCTGCCAGGACCAGCTGTTTTGAGAAAATGTTACTATGTTGGCCTAAAAAAAATATATTGTTCGCGAAATGGAAGGCGCTGAATTCGCCTGAAACAAAGAAACACCACACAGAGAGAGAAAGCTGTAAGTTCATGTTGTGCACAATTGTGCTGAAAACGCTTTAAAAGACTAACGTCGTGCTGCACTGTCGTGGCAGCAGTTTAGTTTTATACAGTTTCAGTTTCATGCAAATGGTGTCATTGGCCGTCAGTCCGCTGGTTCAATCACCCAGACAGCCTAGAAGAACGTAAGCGAGGCCTGCATTATTAGTTTGTCACTGCGCGATCGCACACCCAGAGAATCGGTGGCCCTCTGGAACGCAGCCGCGGCACTTGTTTCGCGCGCATCAGTTGACAGACGCTGGCTTGATGAGGCCGCGAGAGCGTACTCTGCTCACTGTCAGCTTTCACCAAGGTGACGTAGCAGGGAGTTCGGAAAACATTGAACCCAAAGCAAATCCCGCCCTGAATTTTCCAATTCGGGTGACACGTTTCGTCTTTCTTATTTCTCTATACTGGCACATTCGGAAGCGTCGCTTGGAACACAGCGAAAGCTACTAGCCGCAAACTGGCTCACACTTTTCCCGGAATACAGCTGCTGCCCGCTGTCCTCAGCTTCAACGTGGCAAAACTCTCTCTTTAATAGCGCTTTCATGCGGGCACTCTGGATCGTGATCGAGGCAGTCAGGATCGGACTCATTGCAGGTCGGGCGTTGCTACGCTCCCATTCAAACCGCGATCGACCTCGATCCTGATCGACCCCAAGACCGTTCAAAATTGAAAATGGGTTTTCAGGAAATGAAATGACGCAGTAACTGTCTCACATATCTCGGGGGAGACCTGAACCGCGCCGCAAAGGAAGGAAGGAAGGAAGGAAGGAAGGAAGGAAGGAAGGAAGGAAGGAAGGAAGGAAGGAAGGAAGAAAGGAAGAAAGGAAGGAAGAAAGAAAGAAAGAAAGAAAGAAAGAAAGAAAGAAAGAAAGAAAGAAAGAAAGAAAGAAAGAAAGAAAGAAAGAAAGAAAGAAAGAAAGAAAGAAAGAAAGAAAGAAAGCGAAAGAAAGAAAGAAAGAAAGAAAGAAAGAAAGAAAGAAAGAAAGAAAGAAAGAAAGAAAGAAAGAAAGAAAGAAAGAAAGAAAGAAAGAAAGAAAGAAAGAAAGAAAGAAAGAAAGTGGTGCGATACTGGAGGGCTCCAGAATAATTTCGACCATCTGGAGATCGCTGGCACACACGTGCGCTGGCATCACACAGCGCACGTGTGCCTTTTGCATTTCGCCTCCATCGAAACCGGCCGCCGCGGTCGGGTTCGAACCCGGTACTCAGTAGACGAGCTCCTTAACCACTGAGACTCCACGGCGGGTACCCAAGCCGGTTCCTGAAGCGCGATTGAAGGTTTCTACCTTCGTGCTAAGAAAGTTGTGAAATTCAATATAAATATGACACATGCAGAAAGGTATTCTATAAAGGCTACCAAGATTTAAAATAGCTCTATTGTTCTGTTCAGTGCCAATTGCCTTCCAAAACTGCGTTCATACTTTCAACGCCGCCCGCCCGACTGGGCGTTAAAAAACATTCACGCGCCAGTGGTACGCTGTTCAGCGCGCGTCTCTGATGGAGCCTCCTGTAGCCTCGTCAAAGCCATGGGATTGTTATTAGGGATTTCTCATTTAGTTTTTTATTACAAACCCATTTGTTCGCCACCAATTGTACAACGATGTGGGTATGCAGTGCCGCCTGACCTTTATCGGTCAAACTTCCGATCGGGATCGCACGCGAATGTATAGCAGCGTTACAGTTGTAGCACGCTCAGCACTTCAGTCGGGATCGGGCTCGATTGAATTCGGAAGTGCCCGTGTGACGGTGTCAAATGGGAACACCTGTGACGGTTAGTGCGCGTGCACCAGGGCATGTCACCGGTCATTGACATTACAGGGCGACCAGTGACCGCGCCTTCCTGGCATCGTGCACACGGAAAGGCTTTCCAGACGAACCCTCCGACAACTTTTTTCGTGTGGGGCTTCAGTGGGCTCATTTTCGTGTTAAAGAGAGGAACGTTTCATAGTGGCACCCCATCGCGAACGCGGAAGAGGTGACAAAGGTAGCAGTCGACAGCCGTAGCAATGAATCGGCTGCTCGAGCGTCCCAAAAAGGAACATGCGGCGACGAAGGCAGCGGCCAGAGGCTGCGGGACCGAAGAGGCGATGGGCAGACAGTACACAAAACAACCAATATTTTAAAAAGGGACCCGATGGGAGGAGCGGGCAGTGTGGTCGCAACCACTGGATGAGACATTCGGAGAGAGAAGCCAAGATACCAGGGGCTGCGCCTCGACCTGAAAGCCCGGGGTCTAACCATCCCTTAACATCATCCTCCGCCAACTCTTCGCCACACCTGGCAGCTCCGCCAAAACCACCAGCCAAACACGAGGACAGCGCAGCCGCAAGAAACCCCCAGGGCAATCGCGGTAGACAACCAGCTCGTCATCGAGCCCGTGCCACACCACGCTGACGCAGCCGCAGCGACGACGAGCCCACCATCAGAGTAGAATATCATGTCATTCGTTTCTGCGAGGAAGGTTTTCGAATCCTTCCTCGTTCGGCGTGGAAGATGGACAGGAGGCCTGCTGGTAGGTGATGACAGCAGAGCACATATTTACAGCATACATATACAGGGAGTAAAACTGGAAGAAGCAGAAATGAATTTACAAATGAACCAACTTTGCTTTACTTCACTCATCGACCTTACGGGTTAGAGCCATAGTAGAACCGCGCTACATGCTAAGCATGGAGCCCCAGCTCAGACTGGACTGGACTCCATCCGTTCACTTGCGCTTTTAAACTCTTAATTAACAAAGGACTAAGGGCGGTCATTTTCAGTGGCCCGCCCTAAGCATCAATTCACCAATCAAAAATAACATGCGAGATGGGGACTACCCCTTGGGTTGGCATTAGCCTCGAACCCAAGATCTCGTTAATAACACAAACCAAATAAAAAACAAATACTCCACCACTCTCTCTCTCAAGTAAGAGTATCCAAACGCTCTCCCTTCGGAGCTATCCCCCCTTTCCTCAGGCACACCGCCACCCATCATCAGTGCGTGTCGTGCGTCAGCAACAGAAGAGGGAGCGAAAGGGCCTCGAAGCCGCCACACTACCTTCGGCGGGACACGGCTAATAAGAATGAATGGGCTTATTTGCCGCTCGTTGCCAGAAAAGCGCCGCAATTGCCCTTTTGAGTGCTCTTTCCCGCCTCGGCAAACCAGATAAGGAACGGTCCTGTTTTCTCACGCCTTGAGTGAGTACAGCATAATTGCTTTAACAGGTGTTCGTCACTGCCGTCCTTGAACTAGGTCTTGGCACTGCGGGCCGCTGTTGGACACCGGGTGCCTCTCCGACGATAGCCTGCGGCGTAAGGGGGTCTCGTCAAGACGGCGGCGATGCGTCAAACGACCCTATTCATTTCCCGTATGCACTTTGCTTTCGGGGTATATCGCTTGTAATGGGAAGCCACTTTCCCGAGTGCCGGCGTCCTGCAAAGGGACGCAGCTGGAAAAGAGCGACGGCCTTAAAATCAGCAATCCGGTTCACGGCACCGGGCCAGACGGCTTATTTAAATATATCTAAAATCTTTTTTTTATTCCGCCTGCTTCAATCTTGAGGTTCATTACACGAGAACGGTTCACGACACAGCAGCTGCATTGTTACACATCTACAAGTTGCAAATATCACAGGCTCACATGCTTAAAGCCAACTGTCCGAAGTTGCCCACTTAATGGATGTAGTGCCCTGTAAAGTGAGGAGAAAAATATAGGGAGCTCGCTGCACAGGAAAAGCGAGTCAGTGACTCTAGGGGAAAAACTTAAGTCCCTTGATAATTTGAAAGTACCGCCATTCTTGGAACTTCGCCGCCGCCGACGCGACCTCCTCGCCGCCTCCTCACTCCTTGCGCGCCCCTCCCATGAGAACCAATTTTCCGCCCGATTTCCGGCAGGACGACTGGTCTCCCTTCCACTGCCATTGAAAACTCGCGGAACTTGCGTTTTGCCTGTTTTTCTTTTTCTTTGGTGCCATTTTTCTCCTAGGCTCGGCGAGCGAACACCTTCCGCGCTGTGCTATGTGCAAGTGCTATGCCGTGCTGTTGCGCATATAAATAAAGCAAGTGGCCTGAAGTTGGCTATGCAGTTTTTATGAAACCGCAAGAAAAGCGCTGTGGCTTGCACAAGAAGTAGTGGCTCCACAACATTGGCTGAAAGAACTTTGTCCCGACAACGAACAGTGTTGCTTTCGAGTTACGGCGCCTTTTGCATTGGTATTATTAACGCGCCTCCGGATGCTGCGTTTTTTCATCCTTCCTGCTTGCTCCTCAGTGTTTTTGCTGTCGTAGTTTGTACGTTGCATAAAATAGGGTTGTCCTCAGCATGCTGAAAATTCTGCTGGGACTCTATCACCTCGCACGTTCTCGACTTTTATGCAGACAGAATAGAGTCTGCTTTCTCCTGTCAACCATATGTGCGAAGGTGCAGCCTCTCGATTGTACTTTTCGTATGCTAGGATGTTTTGCCTGTTTTACTAAATATTGATACAGCGGCCTCTAGAAGAGCTATTCTTTCCAGCTTACACTAGTTGCTTAGGTATAGTCAATACCAGCCCTGAAAAAATTATTGGCGAAGATACCCGTGGTATTGCGGGGAATGAGCGCTAGATAGTCCACATAGCATTTTTTTTCTAATCTTGAATGCGCAACAAGCATTCTGCCCAGTCTGTCACAAGGCAGGTTTTCCGGTAGAAATGCTTCACCACTCCATGTTGTCCTACTCCTGTTCAGTGTACACGAAGAAGAAAGAAGAGGAGAAAGCAGAGATATTCCAAAGACTTGCCTAAAAACATTGTGGGCATCATGGCGCAGAACACACAAACACCGAGTACTTCAAACAACAACAGCACAATTCACCGAGTGCCAACAGCTGGGAAACAGTCGCAACAAACAAAAGCCAATAGTATTCTTAAAATAATACAGGTTAAATTAGAGCATGCATTTCAAGCAAACCAAGCACTTAAAGGTTTTAATGATGAAAACCACCATAGCATTTCAGTAATCCAGGAACCATACCAGTATAATAATCAGATAATACCTTCCCAGTTAAACACAATACAATAGGATCAACGGATAACCCCAAAACCGCGATAATTATTCACGACGAAAGCGTACAAGTCTTTCCAATGAAAATCCCAAGCCAAGTACGGTGTTGCCAGACAAGCAGTAGATCTAACTAAATTTGGCGAATTTTGAGAAAAAACTCCAAATCAGCGAAAAAATATTTTTTGAAAAGAGAAGAGCAAGAGATGAAGGTTTACAACCAATTCAAGAATGAAGGCAAGAAAAAGACGAAATTGGAGGGAAATAAAAATTCTCAAAGAGTAGAAAATTTAATAGCTCTGGAACGGTTGGTCTCGAAGACCCCTATAGCCACTCATTTTCTTCGGTGAGTGAGAGCCAAAGTTGGCACAAGTTTGGAGAATCAAAGACAGATAGTCGAGAAATTAAACCTTCGACCTCAAACGTAGGTCTCCAATACAGCGTAACCGAATTTGGCGGAATTGAGAAGAAATTGCTCTAGAGGCCGGAAAAAATAGCTGTTCTGATGAAGATGAGCTAGAGAACATCAATTCAAGAAGAAGAACAGAAATCAACCAACATAAGTTTTACAAAACTAAATTCTTGGAAACGGACGTCACATACCATACTTTCGAGAGAGTTGTCCATGTGCTTTGAAAGACATGCGTCGAAGAGAAGATTTTTTTCTACTCGAGCGCCGAGAGCTTGACGGACACGACCATAGGAGTTCACAACTCGAAACGAAACCGTAAAAAAGAAGAAAACCGAAAAATGGACATAAACAGAAAAGGCAAGAAGATTTCTCCCACCAAGATCCAAGGCAACCAGAAAAAATGGCAACACCTTCTACATCAACCAGCGAACAACGAAAAAAGGAGAAATCAAGAGAAGCCCAGCAACACCAGACGACTCCAAATGAAGAAGATGGCAGGGAAGACCAGAGACATGGACTTGAAAATAGTCCACAAAAGAGATCCAGTGGACTCAGAGGAGAAGACGAAATGGTGACAAACAGTCCCTTAGAACAGGACAACCAGTCGACGCCCCAAGGAATCTTGGATGAGTCCTCAAACCGACCACCTAGCCAAATTGAGACATCCAGAGGAGCAATGCATTTAGAGCAAGTGACAAGAAAGAGACCCAGCAAATACGCCATGGAGAGAAATCAAGAGTATGACAAAAAATGGCGCGAAGGGATCAAACATCATGAGAGCCCTTTGCAAGATCTCAAATAGATCTCAGGGCGACGAAACGACAGCAAACCAACTAGACATCATCTTGACAGAGGTCTCGAAAGTGAAAGCACTTCTGCCAGAAGCAACTCACGAACATCAATTTTTGAGAATCGAAATAGAAGAACTACACAACAAACAACGCTCTTCTCAAAGTTACGCGGAAGCAACGCAGAAGACACATGGAACACCACAAACTGATCCCAAGCTCAAGAAACAATGGCAATGATTGTGACCTCGAAAACCTTGACAAAAGGCAAGGTAATGGACGTCCTCAAGAAAGAGATTGATCCAACGGAACTTAGGATCAATGACATTACCCTAAGGCCCGGCAGAGAGGGAGTCGTCGTCATGTCAACATACCCTGAGTCCCTGGACCGCCTACAGGGCTACACTGAAGGACACGAAAAACGAAAACTTTGGAAGTGAGAAAACCAAAAGGATGCCGACTTGATCTAAAGCTCTTTGGCACTGACGACGAAATACCACAAGAAGAAGTCGCCGAGAGGCTCATCCGCCAAAACGATCTCAAGTGCACCCCAGAGGACATAAAGGTCGAATAGCAATACCAAGGTCGTAACGGCACAACGGTGACTGTAGCCGTGAACAAGAATGGCTATCAAGATCTAAGGCACAGGAGGACGCTCACCCTCGGGTGGGTCAGAATGCCGGTCTTTGAAAATATCATCGTTAATCGATGTTTGAAATGCGCAGCGTATGAACACAGCTCATTTGGTTGTCAAGAAGCTGCAAGATGCAACAACTGCGTACAACACGGTCCCGAAGTAAATGACTGTGAGCAACAAGCATTCTGCCCAGTCTGTCACAAGGCAGGTTTGCGGACAGAAAGGCATCACCACGCCATGTTTTCCTACTCCTGTCCAGTCTACAGAAAGAAGAAAGAAGAGAAAGCAAGGATAATCCAAAGACTTGCCTAAAAACCTTGTGGGCATCATCGCGCAGAAATCTAAAGAAAAAGAAACCGGAAATACTAAAAACAGACTACAAAATGCACAAAGTAAGTGAAATGTTTGAGATAATATTGAAGAAATCCTATAAGTAGCTACAGTTTTGATACCAGAAATTACCCCTGCGGCCTTTGGTGAGGGGCGAGAATGCTTCGAAGGTTCAAAATCTACACCAACAACATAACCAAATAAACAATAATGCAAACACGAAAACGAATCAACAAAATGGAAAAGAAGAAAGCGGAGACAAAGGAAAAGAACACATGAAAGCAAAAGTAACAAACTAAATAAATAAGGAAGAAAGGAAGGAATATACGAAAATTAACATTTTCAAAAACACATAGAAGACACAACATCTGGAAGGAACAGAAAAAAAATAAAGAAAATAACTAAAGGAAGAAAACCATCTGAAAGAAGCCAATCAGAGGTAAACAAGAAAACATATTAAAGGAAAACTACGCAAACTATGAAGAGGAACATCGCCATGAATACCACCGAATGGAAGAGTGAAACAAGAAAAGAGAAGACAAGAGGTTGAGCAGGATTAGAAAGAGGAAAATAAAAAAAATATATTATTATTCTATCAATAAACGCCCGTTGTACCCGTGTCCATTTCCTTGGCCGTGGACACTAGATGGTAGCCACCTCACACTTTCTCCTTTCTACATATCTTTTCTCATCTTTCAGTTGTTTTTACTTTTTCCTTTTTGACAACCTGCCATATTAAATATTTTTGTATGCTAATTTTTCTCTTCCCTACTTCAATTAGACTCATCTACACTTTGTCTCTCTCTGTCCATCAACTTTCGGTTGCACTGAAAGCGCTGTATACACGTACAACAAGATGTTTACTTCAGCTATTATATACTGTCACCGCTGCTGTGCTTTCTTGAGCATGTCTTTTTCTCAATTGCCATCAGTCCTGTAGGGCATATTTCAACACTATCATACACACTGAATTTTATACGATAATATTTTCGTTTACGTGTACCTTATCCACCAATGTTTTGCCCATGCACGAAAATAAAACATCCTGCTTAACATACCCTCTTCTTTTTATTTGATGATACATCTTTTTGTGATGGCGGATCAAAATACCAACTTTAATTCTGGTGCCACAGAATGAAACGAAATGTCATGCGTAAAGTATCATAATACATTACCCAGAAGGCATTCTAAAGGTACAGACGTCCTTGTGTTATAGGTCTACAGAGTATTTTTTAAAGTTTTCTAGACACCGATGCCTAAAGAATATTTGGTAAATTGTGGTCGATGAGTGGCTGCCCGCGCTGCTTGATCGCATTGAAACTTCGCAGCTGTTCTAGTCAGTTTTAAAGCAACAACCACGTTCACATCGAGAAGACAAACACGTGGACGGGTGAAGGACTCATGACTAATTTATTGTAAGAGGTCCCGCTCAAAATAAGACCTGCTGTACACATGAAGGCACAAGCAAGAAAAAATTCACAGAACTTGCCTCAAAAATTAAAGTTACATCAGTATCCTCAAACCAACCTCCTCATAAAAATTTGCTTTCAGCATTCTTGATGGTGTTATTGCCATTTTTTTTTTCAAAATTTTGTACACCACTGGAGCGCTGACCTGGCCCAAAAACACGCGCATCCACTCAATGCTGCAGCCGGCCGGCGGGCGCTGTGAAGAATAAGCGTTCCGTGAGCAGCTCTCGCAAGCGGCGTGCGAGAAGAATAGAGGAAAGTGATGCGCAGAGCAGAGTGTCGCTACTTTCAAATTATCAGGGGGCTTTAGGAAAAACTGCCTGTCCGCGGCGTCTAGCTAAGCCAGAGGAAACCTCAAAATGGCCAAGCGCATGTGCAGGTCCTCAACCGACACGACCAATTGGTTGCTCCGCTTGCCTCCCATTTGGGTGGTGTCTATGTCGTGCTAATGATGATGATGATGATCGGATGCTCGCGCCGGGTGTAGCAAGCGTGCATTTAGTGCATACGGCTGCATCATTGCCTCCTGAGCCATGCTGTCAACCACTTTATGAGGACATGACGCTTAAATGGTTTATCTGTGACGCCCAAATCACTTTTTTTTACATTTTTCAATAACGCGAGTTGTAGCTCATCACTGCTTTTTCAACCCTGGCTTGGTATATTCAGTATGGGTACTTTGCGTTGATTACGATAAAGGTATAAAGAAATTTCAAGGCTGAGTTAGCTGGAAGTTCAAGTTTTCTGGTTCTATACAAAATTAACATCCCTCAGGTATACAAACCATGATTTTCTACACAATATGCATGCATGTAAGGGTCAGTGGCAAAGCGACAGTGATAGCACACTGATCGAATGGTAGTTTTCATTTCCAGGAGTTGCTTTTACAGTTGAGTTTCAAGTTTCTCCTTTACTCAAGCGTGCGCTTTCTTGACATGACTATTTTGATCAGTGAACAGCATATCACGAAGCTGGATATACCACGGTAGGGCTGAGAAAGAAGTAATTTCGAGGTAGCCTATAAATAAGTTACGTTCGCTGAAGGTGTTTTACGGCATGGTTGAGGAAGTAATGAAACTTAAAGCTAGTGGTTAACAAAACAAACACCTGCTGGAATCAAGGCAAAAAGGTAGCAGGAGCTCACAGTACGTGGTACGCCAGCAATGTGCGGAGATGGTCTGGCGTGGGCGGTGGTTGTGTGTCTGGCGGCAGCATGGGCAGATGCCTGAGGTTTTTCTCCTTCGCTTTACACTTTGCTGCGCTCGCCAAATTTCCGTGTTATGAAAATGGCACATCTTCGCCTCAGCAGCCGTCAACTGAGCTGTGCTCGGTGACTGTCGATCCGTAGGGAGTCGCCACGTTTATGCCGCTACTGGATACCGGAAACGCGGTGTCACATGAAAACCGTCACCTCGTCATCTGGTCCACAATCTACCGGACGTACAACGGGGCCGCAGAGCTATCTCAGTGCTCACACCGGCATAAAAGGCCATCACCCTTCGTGAACCGCTTTAGTGGGTCTGGCGGCAGCATGGACAGCTGCCTGAGGTTTTTCTGCTTTGCTCTACAGGTGGGTAAATTTCACAACTGTAAGTGCTGTAAAAGCGATGATCGGTTTCTACTGGTGTTGCCAGACCCCGCTGCGTTTGTTGGGCTTGCTGAAACTAAAAGTTGTTTATTAACAGGTATTGCGAAAAGTAAGCTCCTTCTTTATGGGGATGTTGAGGTAAACCCTGGGACACCCCCGGAACATGTTGAGTCGAGATCTGAAAAAATATTGGGTGAATTACTGAGCGGTCAAGCCGGCTTTATAATGCCAAGAACTCGCGGTCCTCACTGCTCAGACTGCCTCGTTTGACAAAACCAGAAGCGGCTTCTGCTGCTACAAATGACGTCACCTTGCGTGTTGAAGAATTAGAAAAACTTGTGGCTGGCATAAAAGATATTATGCACAGCATTGACCGAAAGAACGATAATCTTGAGAATCGGTCCCGCAGGAACAACTTATTCACACAAGACGGCGGAACTTCCAGATGAGACCCCTGACACCCTACTCAAATACGTGACCCACCTACTAACCACAATTTTAGGTGTGGCATGCGATAGTATCGAGTGTTGACACCGATTAGGATTTAAAAAAGATGTAAAAGTAAGGCATGTGATTTTTAAGCTGTTAGACTTCCGGACTAAATATACGATATGTTGAGTGAGTTGGTTTTTAACTTCCATGCTTACAGCGCTACAGACGAGACAGAAGGAACACACAAGTCACGCAACAGAGCGCTGTTGACAACTGAACTTTATTGGATGGTCAGCAAGCTTTTATACTTACCGGCTACCAAAAACGAAAGAAAGCACAAAAAACATGCCAGGAAGCAACTAGTGCCGGCGGAAAACAGGCACGTGTCAAATCTCGCATTCAAGATACATCGTTTCTTTTTGTGACAATGCTATTGAAGGAGTGGTTATACACACATCCTGCAGGCTTGCAATCATATGTGCCTCCATTATTTCTCTCGTCAGAGCGTCACGATTTTTTTTTCCAAGAAAGTGCCTAGCCTGTACAAGAAGGTAAATGGCACAAATTTTGAACCGCGCGCGTGTCAAGTTAGACACGGTGAAAGTTTTTTTACCTGTCAAGAAGGGGTCGTCTATTCTCTGTCCATGTCCTGCAGGAAGAGGTAAGTTGGACAGACGGGCCACTGTCTCAACAAAAGTTTAAAAGAGCATCATGACAATGTCGCACGTGTGGCCACTTCAGGTCACGTAGCCAAACATTGCGGGGACTGCAAAACAGAATGAACTGGAAGTTACAATGCAGCCTGTGAACCACTGTACAGAGAATGCAGTGTGAAAGGAAAAAATCGTGACGCTCTGACAAGAGAAATAATGCAGGCGCGTATGGTTGCAAGACTGCAGGATCTTGATTGCGAGATTTTACACGTGCCCACTTTTCCGCCGGCCCTAACTGCTTCTGTGCATGTTTTTTGTGCTTTCTTTCTTTCTTTCCTGGTAGCCAGTAAGTGTAAAAGCTTGCTGGACGTCCAATAAAATTCACTTGTCAGTCAGCGCTCTGCTGTGGGACTTGTGTGTGTCCCTTCTGCCTCGTCTGTGGCACTGTTAATATGGTTGTTGATTGCGTCATGAGAGTTTCCCTTCCTTGATCTTGCCTTCGTCACAGCAAATTTTATGGGTGAAGATTTTCAGTGTGAAGTCGTACAAGGCTTGTCAGATAATAGCGCTGTATTCGTTAGTCTTTCTGTTGCCTGTGAACCAAGGAAGCCGGCATACAAAGTTTTAACAGAGTTTGCAGATTCTGACGACGATGAGGTTCTTTCTATGCTTGCGGATTCCTTCGATAATTTTATGCTTTCTAGCAATCTTTGTGGAGTGGGCGTATTAGTGGAAAACTTTTACGCGATTGTGTCAAAATGCATATAGAAATTAGTGCCGATCAAGTGTGTGAAAAGCAATCCTAAATATCTATGGTAAAACAGAGCGATAATACAGCTTATTCGTCGCATAAAGCGACTTCGTCGGCGATGCCAGTCCGCCGAAAATAACCAGGATTTACTGCTATGCTCGTTAGAGGAAAAGCTTGAAAGAAAGATGCATGAGGCTCGAGACTTCTGTTATAACAATACTTTGTCAGTACTCTTTAAAGAAATCCCGGCCAAATTTTCAAGACAATCAATCCTCCTTCTCCCCATTCATGTTCATTCGTCATTGAAAACGAGTCGTGTTGAAACGATCGCAGAAGCAATGAGTAGTTGTTTCAAATCGGCGTTCTGCGTTGATAATGGTTCCGATCCTTCGTTTGCCCCTAATTTTCCCCAGCAGCGTTTCCAAGTATTGAAATATCGTGTTCTGGGATTCATAACCTCTTACTTAGCATAATAACAACTAAAAGCCCTGGTCCGGAGAGTATTCCTAACATGTTCTTGAAAACCCATTCAGAATGGTGTGCGCGTTACTTAACGATAATATTTCAGAAATCACTCGACTCCCGAACAGTCCCGCGAATTTGGACGGTAGCTAATGTTGTTCCTATTCACAAATCAGGCAACAATTAATCTCCAACTACAGACCGATTTCATTGATATCTACCTGCTACAAAGTTCAAGAAAATATTAATCATAAACACATTATTCAAAACATAACTAAAAATGATATTCTAGCAAACCATCAGAATGGTTTCCGCGCTAGATTTTCTACTGTTACGCAGTTAATTAAATTTACGCACGATATTGCCTCATCACGTAAAAAACGCAAACAGCTCGATGCCATCCTTATTGACTAATTTAAAGCGTTCGATAGGGTATGCCACAGAAAACTTCTCTCCAAACTTCGCACTTTTCTTACAGGCTTCTATAGTGATAAATTACTCAGATGGATCACCCATTATTTGCACCTCAGGACTCAGTTCCAATCAAGAGCAGTCATCACCAGTTCACATTTCCTAGGGTGTTCCACAGAGTTCCGTTCTGGGACTCCTTTTATTCATAATATATGTTAATTATGTCATTCAAGTTGTTTCTAACAGTAGAGTTAAGCTTCGTTTGTACGCAGAAGATTGTGTTTTGTATTCCAGCGTTTTTAGTGATTCTGATCAGATATTACTAAACGATACATTTTCTTCTTTTTACAATTGGAGCAGAACTTACCAAATGGAGGTTAGCTTCAAGAAAACGCTCACAATCACCTTTACGAATAAAAATCAACCGTTACAATTCAAGCACGGACATTCGGAACACGCATTAGAAAGCGTCCCAGAATTCAGGTATCTTGGTGTAGTATTTTCCTCTAACTTAAAATGGCACAAACATGTTGACGCTACATGCGCAAGATCAATGCAAAAAGTAGGCCACCTAAGAAGAACTTTAAAGGGTGCGACTAAAGAATGGAAACTAACAGCTTGTAAATCCCTTGTCAAGCCTCTTCTTGAATACGCATCAGTTGTGTGGCCACCTCATCTTGCGCATGACAAAGACAAGCTTGAGTCGGCTCAAAAGAAGGCAATAAGATTCATTTTTAACGGCTATGACCGTAACTGTTCCCCTTCAAAGCATT
The DNA here is from genome assembly GCF_052857255.1 of Amblyomma americanum. Classification (NCBI taxonomy): domain Eukaryota; kingdom Metazoa; phylum Arthropoda; class Arachnida; order Ixodida; family Ixodidae; genus Amblyomma; species Amblyomma americanum. Next base: position 189,199,080 of record NC_135498.1, on the reverse strand, counting down.
ACCGCGTGTTACTACTAACTTCGCCATCGGCGACACTGTGACCAGCTTATAATGCTGCACAAAATTGTGCACAAGTCCGTTTCTTTAGCTGCCCTCATTTCATTTACCAGTCATTGTGCTCGTGTGACCCGCGGGAGCAATCCTATGAACATTGCACCGTTGAGGTCTTTTCTCGATTTTCATAAATTTCCTTTTTTCCCGCACACAGCTGAGATGTGGAGTAAACAGCAGTAGAGTGGGCACCGGAGTAGCAACAGCAACCTACATTCCGCCTCTCTGCACTTCGCAGGCGTTCCTGGCGTCTTTTCTGCACGGGTCAGCGCTTGCTACCAATTCTTCACCGAGCCGTTCACATTGTGTGTCATCGCCGAACCACCACGCCGGTACCGATATCTATGTCCCGCTGCACCCACCCAGACAGATGCGTCCATCTTACGGCGCATATACGTCACCTACGATGACGTCGACTGCCAGCGCCTATTTAAATTCCTGGCCGTGCGGCACCGTCTCCAGTGGGCACCGGAGTAGCAAAGTCAACATGGTCTACATTCCGCCTCTCTGCACTTCGCAGGTGTCTTTTTATTGAACGCTCATCACTTCTCTAATTATCGCTGCGACCGTACGATAAAAGAAGGTGGCGGTGGTCTACTGGCTATTAACAAACACTTACGCTCTCAGCATATTAGTATTACTACTAACTTGGAGATAATGTGGGCAATTATTGAAATAAGTTTCCGAAAAATTATAATTGGCGCACGCCATCCTTCTCCTGCTCACTCTGCCTCCTTTGTTGACGAATTACAAGATGCGACCGACATCGTCAGAACACGCCATCCTTTCTTGTCTGTTTTTCTTGGCGATTTCAATATTCCAAACATTGCATGGAATAACGAACCCATTATAATGCACCCTTTTTCTACGTTAGCAAAAGATTTTCTTGACTTGTGCGCATTATTCACTTTCAGTTAACTCGTAACACAGCCTACCGGAACCACATCTCAAGTTGCTAGTACTCTTGGCCTACTGCTAGCAACTCGGCCCGAATTTATTTCGAACATTAGTTACTTACCTCCCCTGAACGACCACTCTCTTATTAATTTCAACATCAACATTTTACGGCCAAAAAGCAGAAAGAAAACCAAAACCATTCGGGACTACAAGAAAGCAGATTTTGATTCCATTAACAAAGAGCTGTGTATATTTCTTGATACTTTCCTCCCTTATTTCGACGACCGCAGTGTGCAAACGAACTGGGACATGTTTATTGCTAAAACCACTGAATTAACAAAACATTTCATCCCTGCATACACTGTTTCCTCTAACGGTCACGCTCCCTGGTACAGCATTCACATCAAGCGCTTATCTAACAAGAAAACGTTTACACATATCAGCTAAAACATACTGTAACAGTGCAAAATTGGCAGCCTACAAACGTGCATCTAATGACTACATCACAGCCCTTAATGATGCAAGAGATAACTTTTTTTAAAAAACGCATTGCCATGTATGCTATCTACTGGCACGAAAACGTTTTGGCGCACCATTAACCCGAGGCATGACGACGCAATAACCTTTGCTGATGACGCTGAAAACGTCATCCCGCTTGCCGATTCTGCATCCATCTTCAATGTGGTTTTTTATAATAAACTGCTCAACTCCAACCAAAAATTTTAACTTTAACCCAACGTTTCGAAGCGGACTCGGCTCCTTCATCAGGGGTGACTGAGGGCAGTAGCTAAGCGTCTTTAAGTATGGAGGGGAGGAGGGGGGTGGGGTCGAAGGAACGACAGCTGTGACGCGAAAGGCGTGGAGGAGGGGGAGGGGGGCTTAGGCTGTTAGCTACGCTGGCGCATTGCAGGGAGGTAGTGACGCGACTTTTTTTCGTTGAGTTGAAGAGCGAAGTCCCTGGGAATATACTTCAAACCCAACCAGACAGGCAAATCTGTCAAAAAGTTTAGTTTTCAATGAGGTTTTTACACGCAACTTTTCGAAACACAACCATGCCACTCATCCAAGTACACATCCTTACGACTTTGCTGTAATGTACCCTTTATCACCAGTTGGTGTAGAAAAAGTAATCACCCCACTGAAACTCTCATCTACACCTGGCTGTGACAAAATTAATCCAAGTTTCTGAAAAACACTAACTCGCCATTCTTCCGTTCTACTTTCAAAGATTTTTCAGCAATCACTTGAGAAATGCTCCCTTCCCGCTGAATGGAAGGTGGTGAAAGTAATTCCACTCCACAAATCAGGTACAAAACATTGCCCACTGAACTATCGGCCCATTTGTTTAACCAGGATACCATGAAAACTTTTTGATCATATTCTCTTTTCTCAGATTGCCAATTTTTTAGAAGTGAACTCATTTTTCTCACAATTTCAGCACGGCTTGTGCAAAACATACTCACTGGAAACCCAACTAGCATCATTCATGAATAAACTGCACCAGATACTAGATCACTCTTCAGTAGCTGACGTAATATTTTTAGATTTTACAAAGGCATTCGATAACGTGTGTAATAGCTTATTAATCTACAAACTGCATCAACTAAACCTTGATTCCAAAATTCTGTACTGGCTTGAGGTTTTCACAGTTTGTCTCCGTTAATGACTTAACCTAGCAGCAATGTCCAGTTTAGTCGGGTATCCCGCAAGGCTGTGTGCTTGGGCTTCTTTTATTTGTCATTTACATTAACGACTTACCTTTCTGCGTCCCCTCCCACATTAACGTATTTGCTGATGACTGTGTAATTTTCACCGAAATAACTAAAGATGACGACATAACCAGGCTCCAATCCGGCCTTTACGCTGTTTCTGCATGTTGTAAATTATGGTTTATGGAACTGAACATTAACAAGTGTAAATTTATGTGCGTGTCAAGAAATGCTAACGAACTTCTGGTGTATTCTCTTAATAACGCACCGTCAGGTCCGGTAAATACTTACAAGTATCTTGGCCTTCACATCACCTCTAGTCTAACTTGGAACGTTCACATCGCGCATATGATATCCAATGCTAACCGAAAGCTTGGGTACTTACGACACAACTTTTCCAAAACACCTTCCTCTTTAAAATTACTCTTTATAAAACTCCAATACGGCCCAAGCTCGAGTACGCCGCGTCGATTTGGGATCCAGGTCAAACAAACATAACAGGCATTGTAAATGGTTCAGTATAATTGTGCTAGCTTTATTTTTTCTAACTATACAAGCACAGGAAGCATCAGCGCCATGAAATCTAGCCTTAACTTACCATACTTGTCATCACGTGGCAAAATTTTTCGCATGTGCCTTTTTCACAAATTATTCTATCACCCGAGGTTTCGTGCCGAGCTTATCTCACCATGTCAGTACGTATCGCCAAGACTAGACCACATTCATAAGGTTGGCATCCCTTCCTGCAGATCAAAAACTTTTTTCCAGTCATTCGTATCACGCACATCGAATGAGTGGGATCACCTTCCTTCTTCGACAGCCACCATCACCGGTCATCAATTATTCAAGAACGTTATAGCTAACATTGCTTAACTAGGATACATTTTATATTGTGTAATATTTTTCTTTCTCTCCTGAACGCCTTAGCTACCAATGTATGTGTAGGAGTCATGTTTGTACCTCGTCTGTTTCATTGACTGCACTTTGTTAAATTGATTTCATTTTGTAACCGCTCTCCTCTCTAATGCCGTAGTGGCCCCGAGTGTATAATAAATAATAAACTTGATGGCTCGCTGCGACACCTACCAACTGAGAAGTTTGTCAAACAAGTGCCTTCTCTTGTGTTGTGATTTCTTTATTTTTTTCTATGTAATCACTCCTGCAATGTATCACACTAAGACAGCAGTATCTCTAAATAAAAAAAGAAAAATTACGAGCCACCAAGAATACTTTTGTTGTTTGTTCGGAATTTGCCGCATGTGCTTAAATAGACAGATGCCGAATGCGATACGCAGTGGCTTTGTTGGAATTCTTCGCTTCAAGAGTTAACAAGATGGTGAACAGACGCTTCGGAAAAGAAAGCGGAAAGTTGTGGCATCACACAAAAATTATGTGCAGATAGTAAAGAATATGCAGAGATCCGTGTACCAATTTCCTGCGAGAAATTATTTTGGGTAAAAAGCCACCTGCCTGAATCAATTACGGCATGAGCACAGCTATGCAAGCCAGAAGATTACGAACACTGGGGGAAGTTAACACACGTTGTTCAAGATAGTGATACATGCCGATTTTTGAAGACATTAGTAATTGGAAAACTAAAAAGAAAAATAGCAGATCTGTAAGCCTTTCAGAAACAGAAGTGGCGCATAAAGCGAGGACCCGCCGCGGTGGCTCAGTGGTTAGGGCGCTCGACTACTGATCCGGACTTCCCGGGTTCGAACCCGACCGCGGCGGCTGCGTTTTTATGGAGGAAAAACGCTAAGGCGCCCGTATGCTGTGCGATGTCAGTGCACGTTAAAGATCCCCAGGTGGTCGAAATTATTCCGCAGCCCTCCATTACGGCACCTTTTCTTCTTTCACTCCCTCCTTTATCCCTTCCCTTACGGCGCGGTTCAGGTGTCCAACGATATATGAGACAGATACTGCGCCATTTCTTTTCCCCAAAAACCAATTATTATTATTATTATTATTATTATTATTATTATTATTATTATTATTATTATTATTATTATTATTATTATTATTATTATTATTATAAAGCGAGGGATATTGGACTTAACTCATCCAAGTTTCAAAACTGAACTAAATGTGTCGCATCACACCTAAATTTGGCCGTTTGGCAGGGGTAACGACGGTGGCAGCTGTAGACGCACCAACGTCATGTGATCTGGCTTCCACAATCCGCCAGATCATTCGCGAAGAGTTGACGAGGCCCCTGGAGCTCACTCAGAATTCCTCAGCTCTCCCTCCTGTGTATCCAATGCGCCCTCCTGCGCCAGCCGTCTTTAACACAGCGGACTTTGAGGAGCACCGGGTACCCCGAGGGCTGCGGCCGAGCAACATACCGCGATCGCCCCCGGAACACCGGTCCCGCTTTTGCCAGCCTACGCCGGCCACAAACGACGAGAACTTTCGGCCCAGTCCTTCGTATGATGACTACTTGCCGGCGCAGCCTGCTGCTGGTTTCTCTCTTGAGCGTTACCGCTGCGGTCAACCCAGTCACACCTCGCGATTTTGTCCCCGCCGACGACAGCCATCCCGTTACGGTTCCTCTACCTATCCTCCGCGGCCGGATTACCAACCCATTTCTTCTCGCTACCCATCCTACACGCCTGATTCGGGCAACCCGTGGCCTGCACAATTGCGGAATCGTTCGCCGGCATCTGATAGAAGTGTGACACCGCCTCCAGCTTTCCGCACTCGTCGATCTGCATCACCCCGACGCAGCTTCTTCTCACCCCCGCCGGAAAACTACTCGGCACGACCAATGGCGGCGAGGTCGCTGGAAGTCAGCTGCCGGAAAGAGATACCCATGCCTGTAGTCATGTTACGGAACAAAGTGAATGTGCTAGTGGATGGAGTACGTGTGATGGCATTAGTGGATACCGGTGCTACTGTTTCAGTTATGAGTGCTGCATTTAGGTGTCGCCTTGCACGTTAAGTTTAGTTTCGGTAGGACAAAAATGTCCAGTTTTGTGGTGTGAGTGGCGAACCATTGCCTTCAGTTGGAGTGTGTAGTGTTAAGGTTTCCTTGAGTGGTGAAGTGTTCAGCACGGAATTGGCGGTGCTGGCCCGTTTGACGCACGACGTTATTCTTGGCCTCGACTTTTTGCAGACGTGTGGCGCTAACGTCGACTGTCACATCGATGAGCTCGGTGTCGGCAAATGTTTCACCACAGGCCTTGTGGAAAGCTCGTGCAGTAAAGAGTTTTCTCGGTGTTATCCGAGAGACTGTCGTGCCTCTTTCTTCGGCTGTATGTGTACCGGTTTCCTGCCCTTGATACCACTCTCGACGTGTCTGTTGCGACTGTGGAGACGAACCATTTGGCCTGCATGAAGAAGAATATCTTGGTGCCTCATGCCATGGTTTCCGTTACCAACGGACGCGCTGAACTGTGGAAAGTGAATTGTTCGACAGAATCTGTAGCTCAGCCTGAAGGCCTGAAGCTTTCGTCATGCAGCCACGACTCGCCGATATCCGTTGCTTTGATCACCAACGCCTTCGGTGCAGCAGCACCAGAGCTTTACGAGTCGCAGCTACTTCCTGTGATCGACAACTCGCTTTCCCCATGAGCGCCGTGCTCTGTTGGCCGTTCTCCGGCGACACTCCACTGTGTTTGACTTTTAACAGCCCGATGGGTCACCTTCGGTGCCCTCGTCACGAACCCTGCACAGGATTGACCCTGGCGCCTCGCATCCGATCCGACAAAAGTCTTGCCAAATGTCACCGTCTGAACGATAAGTGATCAATGCACAACTGAAGCAGGTGTTAACCAAAAGTGTTATACAAAAGTCCTCGAGTCCCTGGGCTGCTCCTGTAATTCTTGTTCGAAAGAAGGGTGGATCATGGCGTTTCTGCGTGGATTATCATTGTCTAAATGCCGTCACAAGAAAAGACGTATTACCCCTCCCTCGAATCGACGATGCTATCAACTGAATATTTCAGCCTCCTTCTTCTCTTTTACTGACCTCCGGTCTGGCTATTTGCAAATCCCCATGCATCCTGCAGACAAGGGGAAAACAGCGTTTATGACGGCCTTTATGAATTTTATGTAATGCCATTCGACCATTGTAATGCGCCCGCCACTTTCGAGAGACTTATGGACACTATAGTCCGCGCTTTGAAATGGAAAATATGCATGTGCTACTTAGACGATGTTGTCATTTTCGGTAAGACGTTCAGTGAGCACAACGACCGGTTACCTCTCGTCCTGCACTGTATGCGCAAAGCTCGTCTTGTGCTTAACTCTAAAAAGTGCCACTTTGTTGCGCGTCAAGCGTTAGGGCTTGGACACCTCGTTGACAAAGAACAAAGACGGCGTCAGACCTGATCCAGCCAAGACTGCAGCTGTCGAGTCGTTCAAGCCACCAATGTCTGCCAAAGAGCTGCGAAGTTTCTTGGGCTTATGCTCATACTTTCGCTCGCCTCTTTATTCATCGCTTTGCGGACATCGCATACCTCCTGAAAGGCCTGCTTCAGAAAGATGAGGCTTTCAAATGGACCCCAGAGTGTGACTCCGCCTTCCGCCAACTAAACTTCCTTCTCACGTCTCACGCTGTACTTCACCACTGCGATCCCTCTGCGCCCACAGAGATTCATACCGACTACAGCGGTGTAGGTCTGGACTCTGTGCTGAACCAGCGCTGCGACATCAAAGAGCACGTTGTTGCGCAAGCAAGTCGCTCGCGCAGTAAGCCGCAGCGTAATTATACGGTCACCGAGCAGGAATGTCTCGCCGTCGTTTTCGCCACGCAGTATTTCCGTTCATATCTTTACGGACGCCAGTTCACTGTCGTCACCGACCATCACGCCCTCTGCTGGCTCGTTAACCTTCGTGACCCATGTGGGCGCCTTGCACGGTGGGCTCTCCGGCTACAAGAGTTTGACTACACAGTCGCCTACAAGAGCGGTTGCCGGCACGCTGACGCGGACTGTCTTTCGCGGTTGCCCCTTCCTGAGACGGAGTCTAACATACATAACTTCGACCACTGTGTCACATCAGTGTCACCATTTTTTCCTGATTTCACCACATTCAAAGCGGAACAGCAGAAAGATTCAACCCTGCGGTCTCTCCTTGCGGAGGTTGAAGACCTCTCCGGTGCACACCACTTCTTTATGTGAGATGGTCTCCAATGGAAGAAAAACTGTTCTTCTGCAGGCCAGCGCTTCCTACTGATAGTTCCGAAGAGCCTGTACACCTCTCTCTTACAGGCCATGCATGACAACCCCACATCTGGACATCTTGGGTCGGCGCGCACGCTTCACTGTCTCAGGCACGCTTCTATTGGCCGAAAAGGCGGGCTACGACTGAGGGTTACGTCGCCAGCTGCACTCAGTGTCAACAATACAAGCGGCCAACTAGCGTTGCATCTGGTCAGCATCACCCTGTGATACAAACTGCCGCACCGTTCGAGCAAGTGGGCATAGATCTCCAGGGCCCATTTCCCAAACCCTATCATGGGAACCGCTGGATAGTGGTTTGAGTGGATTACCTTGCTCATTATTGTGAAACGGCAGCCCTACCCTCGTCTACAGCGTATCATGTGCCCTCTATTATGCTGCGCTCCATGTTCTCTGCCATGGACCCCGAAAAATTATCATAATTGACCGTGCTCGGTAGTTCACCGCTGACGTCGTGGAGCAGCTTCTCCGTTCTTGCGCATCGCATTTTCGCCATTCCTGGCCTTACCATCCCCAGACGAATGGGCTAACTGCGCGCACGAACCGAAAGATCACTAACATGCTCTCAATACATTGATTCAAAGCACAAAAACTGTGACAGCGTCCTGCCATTCATCACCTACACTTTCAATACCGCGCGCCATGAGACTACTGGCTTCAGCTTTTTACTATATGCTCGCCCTCCACGCCACACCCGGGACACCACACTAGCATTTTCTGCCGAGCCTTATGAAGATCCCTCCATCGCCGAGACACTTTGTCTCGCCGAAGAGGCCCGGCGCCTTGCCCGCCTTCGTGTCCTCGCCTCCCAAGATCGATCCAAAGCGCGCTACGATGCCGATCACCGTCGCGTCACTTACAGCCCTGGTGATCTGGTCTTGTTGTGGCGGCCTGGCTGAAAGCCCGAATTGTCCCAGAAGCTGCTTTGCCACTACGGTGGACCCTATGTTGTTATTGAGCCAATTAGTGAGCCCAATTACCCCATAGTGCGTCTCACGGCAAGCGGCCGTCGTTCTGCACGAACTGAAGTGACTCATGTTGTCCGGCTAAATCCCATCATTCGCGCGGTGCTTTTTAAATCACCCTGCGGGCTTCGGCTGCGTAGGGGGAAGTGTGGCGCCCATGATGAGGCGGTGCCTATTCTATTTGGTCGGTATCGCCGACTACGCAGAAGATGAGGAGAACGTCTCGTGCTCGTCAAGCAAACGCCATCTGATTTCAGTCGCCCGTCGTGGTCTGAATAAACCCCCGGTCGTAACAATATTTGTTATTTTTCTTTCACTCTGCTTACAGCAGCATGCATAAGAATCATGAATGAAACATTATTAACAGTTATCACTTGCACGCTGTCCTTTGTATTTGCTTCTCTTTACATGCACGTACTCAGAACCAAATAATGAGTGCTAAAAATTTACATTAGTTTCTTTGTTCGCCTATTAATCATGACCCTTTTCCATGACCCTCTGTGGAGCGCGACTGCAGGCAGCATTTGTGATGGAGTCTTTATAAGAGATATGGACCTGCTGCCTACCATGTATAGCAGCCGCACATCACCTGTTCCTTCCAAGTGACGCTTTTGTTATCTTGAGGATATTAGTGATGTATTTTGATTCAGCATATCACTTTCTTCACCCAATATCTACAGCAGACGCACATCAACTTCCCTTCCAAGTGGCGCTTTTGTTATCTTGGGGTCATTTGTCGCGTGTTTTTATTCAGCATTTCAATTTCTTCTAACTGTAGTAGAACGTACGTTTTGCTTGGGCAATAAAATGCTCAATTCTTTAATTGAAGTCATTTCATGGTTTCCTTTTGCACAGAGAAAAGTACCTGCATTGAGAACCAACCACACCGCTTTTTTTTATTTTTAGCGTGAATTTTACTTGATGTTACACTATTACTGCATTCAATTAACAGAGTGTGCACTCCGAAAGCTTCCATCTCACAATCGGAATTGCAGGAATATGCCAGATTTGCACAATTCACTTATTTTACGCAGAAGTAAAAGTGATAGCCACTTTACGAAGAGCCCATCTTGATGTCGCACGAGCAATGAAAGCTCCGTTTCGAGATAATACAGACGTCTTGCGCAATTGGGAGGACAAATGGGAGTATTGAAGGCGCGTAAGAAAACTTTTGCTGTGATGTCTTGTACCTCTTGCCTCACATTTGGCCTGCTGTCTATATATTAAAGGCGTGTTTGCGCTTAGCAGAGGCCTGGGTACCACGGAATTGTTTCATCAGATAACAAAGCAGTTTCTTTTGCATTCTTGATGTGCAAAATTTTATTTCAGGAGAAAATGCTGTGTTCGTGCACCATTTACCTGGTACCTAGACCTCTGCTCAGGGCAAACACGCCTTTAATCTGCAGACAACAGGCCAATGTCACGCAAGAGGAGTAAGACAGCAAAGCAACAAGCTTTCTCATGCACCCTCAATACACATATTTTTCTCCCCAGCATTCAAGACATTTGCATATTCTTCACAGCTTTTATTGCTTTTGCGAAATCAAGCATGGTTTATTTGTAATTGTCTTTCATTCAATAGGATTAGATTACGACAAACACAAAACAGATAAAACACATCTTCACAGCTAGGTAAGCCGTCCCTTAGCAAGCTACGAGCGTTATACCTTATACCATAGCTGCAAAACATCTAAAAGACTTCATTGCAGCTAATCAAGGTATCGCCTAATCACGGTAGTGCTGCATTAGCCTAGGCAGCAGGAGGTCGAGAATTCGGACGGCTATGTAAAATCTTACCTATACTTTTTTTAAACAGAACCGCAGCGGTGGTCAAGTGCTTGTGCATCCGTCTCGCATACGGGAGGTGCGGGGTTCGATCTTCAGTGCCTTCGCGTACCCACCGGTGATAAAGTGCGTACAAGCTTTCACCTGACCGCGTGCAAGGCTTGACAGGAGTGAAATGCTTGGAAAATGGAACTTTGACCCCGCCTTCAGTAATCGAAAATACCTTGTGTCATGGCGTTCTTCGGCCTAGATGCCCTTGCGCCGTAAACATCCATAGTCATCATCATCGTATTTAACATTAAAACGTATTAGTGTCGGTGACTTAGATTTCTACAAGCACATTTTGTGTTACGTGGGTATACGATGTTGATTATCTTTGTGTAAAGTGTCGTTTAAAAATGTAACTATTCGCTTGAACAAATTTCGCCTTAAAACAGGTAGACTGGTGGACGTAATATCAAACGAGCAAAGGCGTCAAAATTCTGTTCCGTATTTTCTTCTGTTTAATGCTGCCCAAAGCATTCAATGTACATAGACCACCATGTGGTATTCATCTGAAACTGCTAAATAAATAATAGTTGCAATTTTTCCTGTCATTTGGTTTTGCTTTTGAACAGCCCAACGAATTCTGTGATTAACGTTAAAGTTTAGTATAGGTAACTTGAGGCATGAAAAAAAAGCCGTATAATAACTCATTCATTGTCATTCCGACTCTTGAGGCAAACTGACTTTAGCCTCCTATTAAATAAAATGAGGCGGCGATTATCGCTGTTTTTTGATACCTGATGTGGCATACAATAAACAGCGGTTTAAACGGAAACATCATCAGCGAAACATTTCATCATAAATTGTTTTTCAGTCTCAGAACAACACCATGCAGTCACCTGTGGACACTAATGTATTACTCGTCGATGCAAGGGAACAAGCATGCAACCAAAAGGTTGGTTTTAAACTCATTTAGGGTGCTGGAAATCATTTACAGGCTTCTGTGCAAACGTATCTTGCAGGGGGTCTGCTATATGTTATCTCATAGCATGGCTAATAGCTTTTGTATGGCTTCTAACTGTACGTTTATAATTGCTTTTAGACTGAGCTTAAGTTCTTTTGCGTTGTTTTTATTGCTGAGGCTCCCAGGGCAAGGGTGTTTTTTTTTCAGGACTTCAACTGGCCATTTCAGAATCATTGTGTACCCCCCCCCATTACATTGCTTTTGGAGCTCGAACCGTTAAATAAACATTAATTAGAGAGAATTCTTTAAGCTGCTTTTAATGCCAAGGCGTTTGCTTGGCAGTAACAGCAACATTTATCCTTGCAATAATATAGCATCAGCGTTATGATGGCAATGTTATCGTGTTATCGTCTTCTATGCCATCCTTACTTCAAAAGTGACATGCGCTTTTCGTATTGATTTCATTAAATGTTCGCACATTTTTCCGCTCCATTTTTGTCGGCAGATAATGTATCACTTTGCTCATCAATCTGTTAGGAATGGAGTAGCACGCGGTAGTCTAAAGAGCAGAAAAATTAACTACAACATTGCCAGTGACCACTGTCGAAAAGCCTTCCGACCAAAGAAAAGCAATATACGTGCCCTGCATGTCTTAAAAGAGTACTCGTGACAGTTCTGAAGAGAATCCAGGGGGGGGGGGGGGGATGACTCAGTGGGGATACTTTAACGGATGGCAAGCATCTGCAGAAGACTTCACTGAACAAAGGAAAGCGAATAAAGTCAGGCCTTTGGTCATTTAATAACAGTAGCAGTTGTGTTTGGCCCAGAAACTGCAACTATTTAATGTGAAGAGCAAGGGATGCCATGCTAGTGCTTGTGTTGGATCGGGTCTCATTAACCACTGAGGCTTCAGGAATCTCCCATAAATAAAACGTCGACGGCGCAACCGTTTACCGAAGTGCCGCAGAGCAATGGGCGACATCAACATTGTGCAGCCGGAAGATATGTGCATGCTTTCATTTTCAGGGGTAATGCATGTTCACCCAGCCATATATATTGCCGCCAGCGCTGTGGAGGGCAGCGAAGTTTTCGGAGGAAGAAGTGTGCGGCTCACGTTCTCTCCTCGGCCATTCTTGCTGACCGCTGCGGTGCCTAATTATTCGGGCTTCGTCCTTGATCCACTCGCAGGCTATTTACCTACGTTACATCCGGTGGAGGGCACTGGGTACGCCTTTCATGTGCCGGACGTCCCCTACAAGCCGGAACCGGCAGCGGCGCAAGTTTTCACCTCTGAAACCTTCTGGTATCCTCAAGCCCATTCCACCCCCGTCCAGCTCATTCCAACAAATTGGTATATACTTGCTTGGACCGTTCGCTACATCATGCTCTGGAAACAGGGTAATCTAGTAGCTACTGACTACCTGGCGCGCTACGCGGAAACGGCAGCTCTCCCCAGTGGCACTGCCGTTGAGATCGGCAATTTCTTCATTCATCAAATTGCCTTGCGGCGCGGCGCACCACAGGTTCTGATTACGGACCGAGAGCCTGCCTTCTCGGCTGAGTTAATGCAGCACATTCTTGTTCTTAGTCGGACACAGCACCCCAGGACGACCGCCTACCACCCCCAGACAAACGGACTAACAGAACGTCTCAACACGACTCTTGCTGACATGCTGTCGATGTACGTGGACGAAAAGCATAGAAAGTGGGACGACATCTTACCATATGTGACGTTCGCGTACAATACCGCCGTCCAAGAAACCACCAATATGACACTATTCCCTTTAGTTTACGGACGCACAGTAACGACCACGCTCGACAGCATGCTTCCCTATTTAGACGACCAGATAAGTGGCGACGTTGCCGCTTTTCTCGAACGCGCCGAAGATGCTCGCCAGCTCACCAGGGTGCATATCCGAGAACTGCAAGACCGGGATTGGCGCCGCAACAACGTAAGCCGAGGAGATGCCGAATTTCTGGCAGGTGACCTTGTCTGGGATTGGTACCCGATCCGACGCCGCTATTTCGATCCCTATAGGGTCCTTCGTCGTTTCGGCGAGCTCAACTATGAGGTTGTCCCTCACAAGATGCCCGCACAACGACGACGCAAGCCATCTGAGGTGGTCCACGTGGTCCACCTCAAACCTTACCACGCCAGGACGCACTGACCTTATGACACGGCAAGTCCTCTTTAGCATCGGAGCTTCCCAAATGGGGGGGGGGGGGGGGCTAATTCCGCCAGCGCTGAAGAGGGAAACGAAGATTTCGAAGGAAGAAAAGCGGCTCATGTTTTCTCCTCGGCCATTCTTGTTGACCGCTGGGGTGCCTAGTCTTCGGGCTGCGTCCTTGATCCACCGGCAAGGCTGTTTACCTACGTAAATAGCCTATGTGGCAATATAAGCAACATCTTGCCTGGCAAATATAAAAAATTCAGAGGGGCCCTTTGTTGACCTAAAGTGCGGTGAGGCGAAAGCATTTAGCGCTTTAGGTGTTGCTTCTTGTGCCACTGATGTGTGGTGAAGATGGGAATTAAGTACACAATTGTTTGTAAATCTTAAATGCTGGAGACACTGGAGGGCAATTGGGGAGCATCCGTCTGATTCAACGCCTTTCTGCCAACACTCTCCAGCGTCCTAGACAAGAACTACGTGTGCGTTGGCAGGAAGTAGCGTAGTCGTTAGCCCACAGGGCCGTGGAGTGGAAGGATGGTGGTTCGAATCTCATCGTGCACAAAGGTTGCTTTTATTATGAAGTTGAAGAGCGTAACGGACGGACGGCCGGACGCGAGCAAGAGCCATTAAAGGCTTTCGCCTTAATGTTTTAGCACCTGCGCTGGTCGTTCAGTCACCCCAGGCGCCGGATGCAACACCGGACGGACGGGCGGGAATATGAGCCATTAAAGGCTTTCACTGTAACACATTCACAAATGGTAAATATTTTCGACACCGCACCTACGGTGCTGGCTATGAGAGTGCACTGCTTGGCATCACGTGCAGCGCTTTGGCCTAGTGATAGCAGACAAGTACACACAAACCTGACAGTTTGCGTAGCTTCACTGTACACTTCTTTTGTATGTGTTTATGTTGTGTGACTGTGTGAGCGCTCTCATTTTTGCGCATTTTGCAGTGGTTGCCCAGGCAAAAGGCAGTTTGACGCGCCAAACACTGCACCTGAGCTGTCGCCTGCCCTAAGGGTAGAGTGTATAAACACCTGTGAGTTTGTACCTAACTACCATTTGCTTTGTGCACATTGCATGTCTTGTGATCATACCGCTAAATCATGAATAATTCGTCTTGCATTCTTCCATTCGTCACGTGCCCATTTTTTTTTCATGTAACATTCAGCAAGAAACATCTGTCTGCATTTTACACCGCTGGGCAGTATCGCAAAATTTTCATTAGCCCTCCCAGCCTGTCCAGGTAAGGGAGCACTTGGGGCATCACGTTTCTTTATTCGAACTAATAATTGTTGCTGCAAGTGACTCATAGGTGTATTATGAAAAATATTCTATGGACATTTTGCATTGTGCGTGTGGTTAGACAAAGGCAGTTAGTGAAATCATATTTCAGTTATTTGTGTTCATCTAACGACGACCGACATGAGTATTCTTCTGACTGCGGTCCCTACTACTGAGAGAGCACAGGTGGTGCTTTGCATCGTAGTGCACTGCTTATGCCCTGTTAGTGAGGCTATAGAAAAGTTGTGCATATTCACCCGAGAGAATTTCCAGCACAATATTTCAGTCACCTGTTCTTCACAAGTGCAGTACCATTCGACATGCCGAACGTCATTCGCTCCAGCCATCATTAGCTCGTCCGTGCGATGGGCTCACCTTTGCATGCCTCATTACATTCCTCTCTGCACAGTGACACTAGGGTACATCGCCCCTTCTGCATGGCGTGCATTCATTTCGCCTGTTTTGCAGTTTTACACCAGTACTTTAATCATTCCATTCATCACGCTTCGTGGACCCTGACGTGTGCTGTCTTCATTGCTCATTATATACAGTGGGTTCTTTCCTTGTTAGGCTTTCATGGTGTCTTCACAGCCTTATAGCTTGGTGCTGGTGAAATTCCATTAAAAAAGAAATAAATGGACAAAGCCAGTCGCGTACATTCTGAATATTGCACATAAAAGCCAGGAGTCAATCGGATTAGTAATAGGAACTACTCTATAAAACTTTCTGCAGGGCTATTTGGTCATTTATCCTTGTTAGTTAAATGTTAGTGGTGCTATGGAAATGTTCATGCGGCAGGGGCACAGGAAAATGTGTTACTGACAATTGGTTGTTTATTTAAAACTCACTTTATATAGGCACAGCACTGTCACCTGCAGTAAACTGACTTCGAGAAGTTGTAAAAGGTCATAAAAGTGGTCACAAAAGGTAAAGAAAGAACCTGTTTTGACTCGCTCAGAATCTAAAAGCGATGGAAGAAGAAAATGTTTTAAAGGTAATGAAAAGTAAAATGCCATGTAATGTAAAGAGGCACGAAGCGTATTGTTTACGATGAGAGCCTGAAAGTGGCAAAGTGACAAAAATAGATGCATTAAAAGGCAAGACACAAAGCATGAAGCATGATGCGGCAGGGGCACAGGAAAATGTGTTACTGACAACTGGTTGTTTATTTAAAACCCACTTTATATAGGCACAGCACTGTCACCTGTAGTAAACTGACTTCGAGAAGTTGTAAAAGGTCATAAAAGTGGTCACAAAAAGGTAAAGAAAGAACCTGTTTTGACTCGCTCCGAGTCTAAAAGCGATGGAAGAAGAAAATGTTTTAAAGGTAATGAAAAGTAAAATGCCATGTAATGTAAAAAGACACGCAGCGTATTGTTTGCGATGAGAGCCTGAAAGTGGCAAAGTGACAAAAATAGATGCATTAAAAGGCAAGACACAAAGCATGAAGCTGCCTAAAGCCTTCGGAGGTCACAATATGGAACAAACAGTTCAGAGGTCTGCAGGCACCCAAATATGTATATGTAATCTCTATTCAACAAAAACACTGTATAAATCGGCCTTTTTTCTATACAGCCAGAAGAAAACATGAATGAGAGAGTAGATGCCCCTTTTCCTGACCAATAAATCCTCTTTTAGTTCATGCGCAACACGGTCGTGGGTTCTAAGAAAGCAGCTTCTTTGAAAAGAGATGTCACTGGTGGTGTCCGCAATTCCTACAGTGCATTCACAGATTTAGCTAGATAGCCTGACTAGTAACTAGAGTAGCACTTAATGAGTACATATGAGACAGGCAGGGTTTTCGTTGTCATAAAAGCACATTTCCTTCAGTATCTGAGGGCTTTCTGTAGTGAAAA
Source organism: Amblyomma americanum (assembly GCF_052857255.1). Taxonomy (NCBI): domain Eukaryota; kingdom Metazoa; phylum Arthropoda; class Arachnida; order Ixodida; family Ixodidae; genus Amblyomma; species Amblyomma americanum. The sequence continues at coordinate 189,182,229 of NC_135498.1, read as the reverse complement.
CAAAAGCTGACTGATGCCGGGTATATTTCTCATCACACAATTGTGACAAGAACAGTATCGTGGTGGTGTCTTAATGTTGGTTTCACTTTGCAATTTTCGAAGCAGTTTCTCTTTGTCAAGTGGTTTACATAATTAACGAGGACGAGCCGAAACCTGCTGGAATGCATTTAGCTGCTATGTTGTGTTGCAAAATGTGTGTTTTTAAAGGGTTGAGAAGATTCACTGTTGGTCTTAAATAAGATTTCTTCGTGTTTAATTCATATACATGTTTAGATAGGGCTACACCTTGCAGTGGTATCTATGCTGCAAGCAACGAAAAATTTCAGAGGGCACCTAAGACATCTTATGTGCTGTGAAGGCGAAAGCATTAGTGCGCCATAGTGAGCGTTCGACAAGGACGCACGTTGCTCACTGAGAAATGAAACGCCTCCGAACGCTGATTCCACAAACGCTGAATGCACAAATGTCTGACTGAAACATCGGACACTCGGTTCGAATACCTGTCTTGAGCTAGCCTCCAGCCTGAATGAGAGAATTATGCAACGAGAAATTGTATGACACCATCCGCAACTATGTACGACGGATGGCTGCGTGACAATTTCAGTGAAAAAATTTTGGTTTTTGCGGAAATAAAATAGCGCAGTAACTGTCTCAAACTTCGATGGGTACCTACATTGCTCCATACAGAAAAAGTAAATGTCTGGAAAAGCATACAATTGAGTGCATATGTCGTCTGTTTGAATCCCTGTCGCAAGCTAGCCGCCAGCTCCCCTAGCGCATGTGAGCAATATACAACCTTTGTCCGAAAAGTTTCGAGACTGATTTATTTTCTTCTGTATAAATGATTCACAAAAGCCGTTCCAAGCTCATGATTAAAGATGTTTTTCTGGAAATAGGCATTGGCCAGACAGAACTGCAGAAGTGTGCTGATGTCCGGAATGTCGACTGGTGTTCTTTCCGGATTAGTTGGGTTTGTTTCGAACGCATCGGCGCAAACCTTGACGGCGAGATGAATTGACACGCTTGTGATAGGCGCCTTCGCATACAAGGAAGCCAATATTTCATCGTCTTTGATGACCATGTCACGAAATTTTCTAGTGAAAGCGAGAAGGCAAGCCCTATTCTTTTGATGCAGAATGGGACATCTTTTGGTACACGTTTCCCAACAGCCAATGGGGACTGCGCGTGCGTGTTTATAGCCATTTTTATCGGTGCTTTAGGCTGTTTTCACTGGACCAAAAGTTCATAAAAACTAAAACACTATTTTCATATTATTTTTTCTTAACTTCCTGACCCCCCCACCCCCCAGCTGCGCTTGCCTTCTCTTGGTGTCTAGTCCCTTAGCCTTAACGACCGTCGGTTGTTTTGCCTTCGCATTACAAGCCCTGGCCAAGCCCATTTCTTCTTCATTCATTTATTCATTTATTGTACCCTTAAAGGCCCTTTTCGGGCATTACATAAGGGGGGGGGGGACAGTTGAAATACAAAGTAAAGAGAATAACAATGTTAATACAGTAAAATACAACACAATGCAAAAAGGATCTGGAATACACTGTGAAATGTTAAAATGCAGTTCTAATCAATACATGGTGGCGGATAGGCTAAATAGGGAATAGTAACAAGAAAAAATAAATGGTAAAAATCAAAGCATGAGGTTGTTTTTTTTCATTTGATGTAATGTTCGATTAGTGCGTCTCTAAATTTACTAGCGTCACGCTTGTTTACGATGTGACCTGGTAACTGGCTTAAATTTTCTATTGCTGTAGGTAGAAATGATTTATTGAAGGCTATTGTAGAACCATGTAAACGCTGAACACTCAGGGAATTGAAGAGGCGACGCGATGTTTGGATGGGAGGTAGGAGTAATGAGTCACGGAGGTAAGGAAAGTTGTAATACAATTTATGAAGAAGGCAAAGTCGTGAGATTTTTCGACGGTTCTCAAGTGGTAGCAGATTGAGTGTTGATTTAATCCTGGTGATGCTGTAGTATCTGTCATAATTTGAGGTTATGTAACGTGCTGCGCGGTTCTGAATAGCTTCTAGGGTGTTAATTAAGTACGCCTGATGAGGGTTCCATATAGAAGATGCATATTCAAGTTTCCTACGGATGAAGGTTTCATATGCCAATTTACGGACAGAAGGAGGAGCCAAGTATAACGATCGTCTGATGAAGCCGAGTGATTTGGATGAATTGGCCGCTAATTTCAAGATGTGTTCGGACCAGGTTAAATTGCTGGAAATGATGACTCCGAGGTATCGGTAGGATTGCACGTTTGTTAATGTGTTTGAAAGCAATGAATAAGCGTAAGTGAGGCTGGAATGTTTGCGAGATACTTGCATGTATTGGCATTTTGAAATGTTTAGCGACATAAGCCACTCAGAGCACCATCGTTCAATTACGTTCAAGTCGTTCTGGAGTAATAATTGGTCCCTGTTAGTAGCAATGCGGCGATAAAGAATGCAATCATCTGCAAAGAGGCGAATTGTGGAAGAAATACCAGAGGGAAGATCATTAATGAAGGTGAGGAAAAGAAGAGGGCCAAGGACCGAACCTTGTGGTACACCAGACAGCGCTTTAGTAGGACCTGAACAATGGTTGTCTATTTCCGTGTACTGAGAACGATCTATTAGAAAACAGTGTATCCATGCTACAATTAGAGGGTCAATGGACAGACCGGAAAGTTTAGACATGAGACGATGGTGGGGTACGCGATCGAAAGCCTTAGAAAAGTCTAAAAAAATGATGTCAGTTTGGAATGAAGAGTCCAGATTTAAGTGAAGATCAGTATTCAATTCAAAAAGCTGAGTTTCGCAGGAGAGACCGAAGCGGAAACCATGCTGTTTAGTGAAAAAGAAAGAGTTATGATCGAGATGCGATGCGACTTGTGAGTATATTATGTGTTCGAGAAGTTTACAGGCAATGCATGTCAAGGAAATGGGGCGATAATTGGATGGGTCTGATCGGTTACCAGCCTTAAACACTGGCACAACTTTACTTATTTTCCAGTCTTTAGGTAGTTCACCCGTTGATATAGACTGTTCAAAGATTACTTTCAGGAATTGACTGGAAATGTCCTTGGTACTTTTAAGTAATTTCGCGGGTATTCCATCAGGCCCAGGTGCGCTCGATGTTTTAAGATTGTCAATTAATTTTGTAATACCATCTGTTGTAATGCAAACTGGGGGCATCTGAGAAAAATTTGAGTCTGGAAATGTTGGTATGTTCAAGGGAGGTTCGTGGGTGAAAACTGACGAAAAATATGAATTCATGACGTCTGAACTGTGTTCAGTGGGAACAGATGATCCATCTTGGTTGACCAAGGTGATGCTTTGTGAACGACTGGTGCTTGGTGTCAGTAAGGTCCAAAACTTCTTCGGGTTTGTGTGAATAATATTCATCAGGTCTTGGTGGAAGAACTATTTTTTAGTGCTCCGTAACAAACCTATATATTGGTGAAGACATGCAAAGTATTTTTTCCATTTTGAAGGAAAATTCGAATTTTTTGCCTCATGGTAAAGGCGTTTTTTTCTTTGTGATAGTCTTCTTAGCGCGCTAGTGTACCACGGTCTTCGAGCATCACCACGTATACGAATGAGGGGAACGTACGTGTCAACGAGTGATAATAGTTTGTTTTTATAAAGTAGCCAGTTATCATCCACTGTTCGGCTACATGGCGATAATCGGAAGTACGAAAAGAACTGGCTCAGCTCGATGTTGATCTTAGCGAAATCGGCTTTCTTGTAACTGCGGATGTATTTTATGGAAGGTTCACTGACGAGAATTGAAATCAAGAGATCGAAAAGCAACATTTTATGATCACTCAGGAAATCAACACATGACAATGACTGGATGAGTTCGGGATCTGAGGCAAAGATAAGGTCAAGAATGTTTTTTCCACGGGTTGCTGTTTTAACTGTTTGGGTAAGGTTCAATGAGAGAGTGATATCAAGAAATTCGTTCGACTGTTGAGAAGGTGCATGCAGATGATTCCATTCAATGTCTGGGAAATTGAAATCTCCACAAACCACGTGTTCAGCGTTTGGAAAGAGGGAATGCAAGTTCAAAAGCACACTGTTAAGCTCGTCAATAAAAGAGCGATCACAATCAGGCGCGCGGTAGCAAGCAGTAATAATGACTGATTTCAACTCATTACGCAGCCTTTATTATCTGACCCACTCTGGCCTCATCCTGTCCCTTTACGTTACACCTATCATTTTCCTTTCAATAGCTCGCTGCGTTGTCCTCAATTTTAGTTGTACCCTTTACGTTACCCTACACGTTTCAGCCCCGTAGGTGAGTAGCGGTAAGATACAGCTGTTATATACTTTTCTCCTGAGGGATATTGCTTAACAGCAATTCACGATCTTAGATAACCGACAAATGCACTCCACCTCATTCTTATCCTTCTAGTTATTTGCCTCTTGTGATCTCTATCTGCGGTCACTACCTGCCCTAAGTAGACATATTCCCTAACCACTTCCAGAGCCTCTCTACCAATTGTAAATTGCTGTTCCCTTGCGAGTCTGTTGAACATTACTTTGATTTTCTGCATAGTAATTTTTAGACCCATGGTTCTGCTCTGCATCTGTAAGTCATTCATTATGCTTTGCAATTCATCCCCTGAGTGAATTAGCAAAATAATGTCATCCGCGATTCCCAATCGAAGCCTTTGAATACCTCTCGTAAACAGGAGTTGAATAGCCTTGGCAAGATCGTGTCTCCATGCCCGGCACCCTTCTTTATTTGAGTTTTATTGCTGATTTTATGAAGAGATACGGCAGCTGTGCAGCCGCTATAAGTATCTTTCAGTATTTTTACTTAAGTTGCTTCTCACCCTGATTCCGCTTCTTTCATGTTAGTGTAATATTAATTAGATAGCGTAGCAAAATACAGCACACCTACAACCTATTAGGTTAATTTCAAAGCGTCATGTTGATTGCACCTGCATGAAAGTGCGAAAATCTGTTTCTTTTATATCTTTTCAGATAGCCACGTTTCCTTGTTTGCCATTTTTGTTTATCTAATACGGGCCACGAAAGAAGTTCCGCGGCTCGGGGTGGTGCTGCCAAGCGGGCGGTGCTGCTCCTGTCTGACGTGCGTCTCTTTCCTGGACCATTGGCAGCGGGGCAGTTCGACGAATCTTCGGCTCCAGCGACGTCGAAAGGCGTCCGTGGTGATCGTCCCAGCACCACACTGCTACAGGTTCGATTTACAGAGGCGAATTGACCAGAGCTTGATGCGTGGAGATGCCGAGCTTCTTCGTCACCGTCCCCACTTGTTTTTTTTACCGTCGGCGTCGAAAGGTAGCGCGTGACAATATATACATAGCACCCTTCGCAAGGTATGTGTCAGCATTTGAAACAAGTCTACAAACACATATGTAAGACATACAATTGGGGTTTGCTGCCCCAGCGGCCAGTGCCGCCGAAGGAGAGAAAGCTGAAGAAGACGAAGCTGACGCAGTTCAGTTTGCGAAGACGCAGCTGACGCTCTCGAACTCTTGGCTTGGAGCTACGCTGTGTCAACAAAGATTTTGCCTGTCCACATTTCTTGCGCGTCTGATTTGCGTCTTTACATTTGGTGGAGGTGCTGCCTGTTCCCACCCTAAAGCTACAGACCTTACGGTTCTACGGACCTGAAGATCTACACCCCTTACCAACCTGTACCACGATGACTGACACCCAGCCCCAGCCTGACTCCACTGTTCCCGCCGCCGTCGTCTGTTCCGGTCCCGTGCGTAAGCGCGACCCTGCGATCTTCAGCGGCACGGACGACACCGACGTCGAACACTGGCTCGCCTCCTATGAACGCGTAAGCGCCTATAATAAGTGGGACGATAGCGTCAAGCAAACAAACGTCATCTTTTTATGTGACCTACGTCGCCAACTTGTGGTTTCGCAACCACGAAGCCGATTTTTCTACCCGGGCGGCCCTCAATACCAGCCTTACCGATGTCTTCGGCCGCCCCGCTGTCCGAAAACTTCGTGCCGAACAACGGTTGCGCAGTCGGGCCCAGCAGAGCGGCGAAAATTTCACAAGCAATATCAAGGATGTCGTTGATTTATGCAAGCGCCTGAATCTATCCATGAGCGACGCGGACAAAATCAAACACATTCTTAAAGGGATTGAGGACGACGCATTTCAGATGTTATAGTCCAAAAATCCTCAAACCATCTCCGACGTCGTTTCTTTGTGTCAGAGCTATGACGAGCTCCGGAAACAGCGTCTTGTCACCCGCCGTACCATTTCACCGGACGACACCCTTTCGAGCTTGGCTGTCAGCGGTCCTGCTCACGATCAGTCGACCCTTCTTCAGAAGATCCAGCAGTTTGTGCGGGAGGAGGTCGCCCGCCAGCTATCGCTGGTTACCTGCCCACCCGCTCCAACGCCAACGCTGTCGCCTTCCATTCAGCGTGTCATCCAGGAGCAGGTTGCAGAGGTCCTGCCGCCCGCTAATCCACCTCCTGTAGTCACTGCACCGCTGACCTATGCTGAAGCTGTCGTCCGGCCACGACCTCAGCCGGTTGTTCCTGCCTATGCGCCACCTTGCACCGTCTTTCCTGACCCGCCACTCGCTCCTACAATGCCTCACCCTCACCGGCCTTTGCCTCGCACCGCTACACGCCCTCTGAATTCGTGGCGCATGCAAGATAACCGCCCGATTTGCTATACCTGCGGCCTCGCTGGTCATGTGGCCCGTTGGTGCCGCACCCGCGGATCCCGTTCTCACGACTACGGGCGAGCGCCTACGTACGACGTTCCCGTGCCCTCCGCACCTGACTCCGCATCTGTCCCAGCATCCATCTACCTATCGCTCAGACTCCTACCACCAAACCCCCGGTCGCCGTCTCCTCGCCGCCGTTCGGTCTGTCCTATGCGCCGCAAGCGGAAAACTAGGCGCCGCAGTTTCGGAGGCAAGAACTGCGCCGTCACCGACCGTCTCAAGTCCTATTGCCGCTCCTGTGAACATTCTAGAAGTGCTGGTTGAAGGTGTTCCAGTTCATGCGCTCATTGACACTGGTGCTGCCGTGTCCATCATTAGCCGCAACTTGTGACGCAAACTAAAAAAAAGTGACGACGCCGCTTTCTGAAATTTCCCTTCGAAGCGCCAGCGCTGACCCCATGCATTCGACCTCTCGCAGCATGCACCGCTCACCTCATCATCCAAGGCCTCTCCTACACCATTGAGTTCTTCGTTCTTGCCCGCTCCTCTCACGACATCATCCTCGGTTGGGACTTTCTGTCCGCGCATCACGCAATCATCGACTGTGCACATGCTCAAACTGATTTGTCGCCGCTGTGTGGTACTCTTGTGGACGCCTCCCCTGCTACTGCCGCGCATATTCTCGCCACTGACGACACCGACGTGCCGGCTTTCTCTTCCGTTCTTGTGCCCCTTACTTGTGCTGCACTCTCTGACGCCACTGTCTTTTTTTCGCCCTCACCCCGTTGTGCGCACCGCAAATCACTCATGCTCCCACATGCTGTGATCACAATTTCTGGTGGTTGTAGCGCCTTGTACGTTGCGAACCCGTTGCCTATCCCGATCACTTTATTTCGGGGAGTATCGCTTGGCACGGTTGATGTCATCGATCTCGACGACGCTTCACCTGTTCCGGATGACCCTCCCGCGTATGACATCAATGCCCTCACTCCTCCCATCGTCGCAACCGATCAGACCTCACCCGACCGGCTTGCCGATTCCGTCGATGCCGCTCTGCCACCTCTCTAACGCGCCCAGCTTGTCGCCTTGCTTCAGCGCTTCCGTGCGTCCTTCGATTCTCATCAAGACACCTTGGGTCGTGCAACAGCGGTTCGCCACCATATCGACACTGGAACACATCGACCTTTGCGCCAGCGCCCTTACCGCGTTTCCTCCGCTGAGCGCCGCATAATTGATGATCAGGTGAGCGACATGCTACACCGTGGAGGGATCCAGCCCTCTCACAGCCCGTGGGCTTCTCCCGTTGTACTCGTCAAGAAAAAGGACGGTTCCATTAGATTCTGCGTAGACTACCGCCGGCTAAACAAAATTACTCGGAAAGACGCCTACCCCCTGCCTCGTATAGATGACGCGCTTGACTGCCTGCAGGGGGCAGAGTACTTTTTTCGTTAGATCTGAGCTCTGGACACTGGCAGGTGCCGATGGCCGAAGCTGATCGCCCGAAAACAGCTTTCATCACGCCTGATGGGCTGTATGAATTTAATGTGATGCCCTTCGGTCTCTGCAACGCGCCTGCAACTTTCGAGCGCATGATGGACAACATCCTACGCGTGCTGAAATGGCAAACATGCCTCTGCTACTTGGACGATGTTGTCGTATTCTCCCCGGATTTTCCGTCTCATCTTCTTCGTCTTGAGAGTGTCCTTCAGTATCTCAATGACGCTGGCCTGCAGCTTAATTTGAAGAAGTGTCACTTTGGCGCCCGACAGCTGACTATCTTAGGCCACGTCGTGTCCTAGGATGGTGTCCTCCCAGACCCTGCCAAGCTACGAGCAGTTGCTGATTTCCCGAAGCCCACCTCCCTGAAAAACTTAGCTTTATTGGACTTTGCTCGTACTTTCGTCGGTTCGTCAAGAATTTTGCTGCAATTATCGCCCCACTGACACAACTTCTCGCCGGCGGCCCCGTCTTACCGGCGTGGTCCACTGCATGCGACGAAGCTTTTGCCATGGTGCGCCATCTTCTCACCTCCCCTCCGATCTTGCGCCATTTCGACCCTTCCGCCCCTACAGAACTCCACACGGACGCCAGCGGCATCGGTCTGGGTGCCGTTCTTGCTCAGCGGAAACCTCGCTGTAATGAGTACGTCGTTGCTTACGCAAGCCGTGCACTCACAAAAGCGGAGACTAATTATTCCGTCACGAAAAAAGAATGTTTGGCAATTATTTGGGCGATCACAAAATTTCGCTCTTACTTATATGGGCGCCCATTCGCTGTCATCACAGCGTCGCTCCGGACGCCAACACTCCGATGCTGACGCCCTCTCCCGCTCCCGTGTCCTCTGAACTCGACCAACCCTCTATTTCCAGCCTCACGCCTTCTTTCAGTACCATTGATATGGCTTCTGAGCAGCGCAATGATCATTGGATAGCTTCTATTCTAGATATATTAGCCAACCGCTCTACCAGCCCCCCTTCTAGAGCACTCCGTCGTCAAGCCCGTCACTTTGTCGTGCGTCACCAGCTGCTGTACCGTCGCAACTACCTACCAGATGGTCGCAAATGGCTGCTCGTGATTCCCCGGCATCTCCGCTCCGCTATTTGTGTCAGTTATCATGACGACCCGCAATGCGCTCATGACGATCTACTGAAAACTTTTACCCGCCTACGTCTTCGGTATTATTGGCGAGGCATGTACCGCTTTGTCCGTCAGTACGTCCGCTCTTGCTTCGAATGTCAGCGGCGCAAGGATCCACCACACCACTCACCGGGTCCTCTGCAACCTTTACCTTGTCCGGCCCGCCCTTTCGACCGTGTTGGAATCGACCTTTATGGCCCTCTTCCTAGCACTTCTGCTGGGCACCGTTGGATCATTGTCGCCATAGATCATCTCACGCGCTCTGCGGAAACTTCACCGTTACCAGCTGCAACGGCCTCCGACGTCGCCGGTTTCATACTTCAAAACATCATTCTTCGCCACGGTGCGCCTCAGGAATTGCTCAGCGACCGAGGTCGCGTCTTCTTGTCCGGCGTCCTGGAAGCCCTTCTTCGGGAGTGTAACATCGTCCACCGTACAGCTTCCTCTTACCATCCCCAAACGAACGGCATGACCGAGAGCTTTAACCGGACCCTCGGCGACATGATGGCCAAGTACATTTCATCCGATCACTCTAACTGGGACCGCATTCTACCATTTGTTACCTATGCTTACAATTCTGCAATGCAAGCAACTACTGGTTTTTCCCCGTATTTTCTTCTCTACAGTCGGGAGCCATCTTCAATTATGGACACCATACTCCCTTACCGCCCAGATTCTTCGGAATTTACAACCGTCTCTCAAGCCGCTGCGCATGCCGAAGAATGCCGTCAACTCGCCCGTTCCTTTACTGCCCACGATCAGTACCGTCAAAAAAGTGCCCGCGCCACTTCTACCTGTCTGCCGCCGGCTTACCTTCCTGACTCCTTAGTTTGGCTTTTGGTGCCCTCTTCCAGCCCGGGCTTGTCGACAAAACTAAGCAAATACCACGGCCCCTATCGCGTAGTTCAGCAGACATCTCCAGTTAACTACATCGTCGAGCCCCCCACGCCTTCGCCTGATCATCGACGTCGTGGCCGCGAAATCGTCCACTTCGACCGCCTGAAACCCTACTACGACCCCGCTATCATCTCGTGCCCTTAGGCCGCCAGGATGGCGCCTTTTCACCCCGGGGGTATTGTAAGACATACAATAGGGGTTTGCTGCCCCAGCGGCCAGTGCCGCCGAAGGAGAGAAAGCTGAAGAAGACGAAGCTGACGCAGTTCAATATGCGAAGAAGACGAAGCTGACGCTCTCGAACTCTTAGCTTGGAGCTACGCTGTGTCAACAAACATTTTGCCTGTCCACATTTCTTGTGCGTCTGATTTGCTTCTTTACAATATTATATGCCTCAAGTAGATTAAAGACAGAGTAAAGAGGTGTTCCGTTACAATTACCCCTAAAAGGGGAAAGAAACACACATTTTCGGTGTGCGCACTTCATGTGACAGTACATTTAAACAGGCTGAGCAAATAGAACAAGAAAGAAAAAGAACACACAGACGCACGTTTGGCAGAACTTTGTAGCGTATGCACCATTTGTGCAGAACGCAAGCTCCAATGATGAGGAGGACGACATGCTTGGTGGAGACGGAATTTACATAAAACAGCCGTCTGAAGCGGTTCTTCAGCAGCCCGAAGGCCCCTCGAACTACAGAATTATGTAGCCTGTGGTCCGGTTGTAGTTCGCTTGGTATTCAGCCATTCCTTTCGAAAAACTCTTGTATGGTGTAAGCAGCCAGGAAAGCAAGGGGTATACATCACAAACAAGTATCCGCATGCTGAATTATGCATATGCACTCTTGGTGTCTACACACCATGCTTCAATTAGACAACAATAAAATTCTGGAAACTATTTGACATATAAATTTTGTCATAGTAATTGCAAACGAAATATAAAATGTTTAGATACCAAAAGAAATGCATGCTCGTTTTTTCTAAATCATTTCTTTGGTGATTTCTTTGTACACTTTCCACTTTTACACGGTGATATGCTTGGGTGTCGGGACCGAGGTCTTCACCGCTTGACGATGAACTCTGCAGACGACGGAGAGAAGCCTTCAGGAGGGTTGGTAAACTTGAAGGTTTATTTACATACATTTACAACAAAAGCAGGGAGACCAAAAGTCCGAGATGAAGTGCTGTGAAACCAGCCAAATTGCGGCTTAAATACAATGAATATTCCCTAGGCACCTAGCTAGGGAAACCAGTGGCTGATCAAGCGTCCAATGGGCAGACACACTCTTCATAGTCTCCGCCCTAACCCCGTGACCGCTCCGCCCTCACAAACACGTGACAGGCGATAGGGAATCTTGGCGCCTTGAGGTCCTGGAATGCGGTTTCCGGCGGGTTGACCAGGTGCATAAGGTCGTTGGCTTTGTAGGCGGTGATCCCCTCCGTGGAAAGATGCGTCCTGACGGTCCCGGTGAATTCCAGAGGGTAAGATGAATCAGCCGTGTCCGCCACCGCTTTGTCTGGCCGCGCAGGTGCAAGCAAGCGAGGAGGGTCCGGCGCCTTTGTTCGGGTCTTTCTGCCGGTCCACGTGAGGGCGCAGTTCGGGAGAAACGCCGCATTCCATACTCCGGACGAAGGGATTAGAGGCCTTTCGTCACAGCTCGCCGTCGCCAGGAGCCGTTCCTAATCCTCTTCTCAGGACGACAGCACCTTTGGTCAAACATAGTTCGATGGCGCCTGCCGGGCTCGTCTGTTCCCGCTGTCGGGGCCTCCGATCACAACAATCCGTCCGCCGCCAAGAAGACGCCACGAAGTGGTTGCAGCTGGTCGGTGCACCATGAATGGGCGTCAGAGTCCCAGTCGGCCTCGTAGTAGTCAGCCCACTTGACCTGCACAGCTGACAAGTGTCCTCAACGGAGCATTAGCGATCAGATCTGAGCTCAGCCCCTACCTCCGGCTAGGCATACGCGGCCAGCCTCAGAACATTGCCAGGTCTCTAATACAGAGCAATATGGCTGCAAATTTTGGATGACTTAACCCTCGCCAACAGCTCACGCCCGGAAGTCTGCTGAACCAAAACTAGTTCCTCTTTTTGTTTTTCCTTTTTTCGCAAAAGACATGCGTCGGAAATTTGGTAAGAAACTATTTTTTTTCAGCAATGAGGTAGGTACGGAGAAGCAAGAAAAAAACAAAAAAACAAAAATGACAGACGGTAGCTTTTCTCGAGCATTAGGGCATTTCACGCCAGATTGTGCAGGAAAGCTACGACTGAGACCGTCGGCATTCTCGTTTTCCCGCCCTTTTCGGTAGCGGTAGCCCGACTGAGTCACTGGCAGAGGACCGACTACGTCCACCACCAAACGACGGAAGGGTTCGCTAATCACGGGCACCAGCTTCATCGGAGCCTTCCTTAAATCCCCTGGCTTTCCGACACGCCGACAGGTGTCGCAGGACTTTACAAACTGCCCGACATCCTTGAATCAGCCAGGCCAATAAAACTCCTGTAGAAGCCTAGCTTTAGTTTTCTTCACTCCAAGGTGGCAAGACCAACCCCCACCATGGTACAATTTAAGGATGCCTGCGCGGTATTTCTGCGGCACCACGAGCTGATCAAACTGGACCTCCTTTGAGTCCTTGTACTCGGCGTCGCATCTGTTCCTGCCGCGAGCCTCTCCGCTCGTCTCAGAAGCATCGCCTCCTGGGTTTGCCCCTGCCTGACCCGTCGTGGGAGAGCCTTCGTTCTTCCTACGATTTACTTCAGCTGCAATCTCGCGAGCCTTCGCAGGAGTGAGCGCCTGGACGGTTCGATCGCCGAAACTACGACCCTCTTCCTGGAGCATCTGCTCCGATCGATTTGAAAAGAGGTACGGAAATTTTTCCGGCAGATTCCGTGATACCGCTGCCTCCGTTTCCAGAACGCCAAACGGGCCCTCTATTCGAACTCGTGCGATCGGCAAGCATGCGCTATTCTCTTCGGCCACCTGCCTAATCCCTGCATATTCCCCAGTAAAATCAGCTGCGTTCACGTACGTGGGGTGGATTACGTCCATGGTGGCCGCGGAGTCCCTCAGAACCCGGCATGGTTTTCCATTAACCTGCAAGTCTTTCAGGTATGGCTCTAGCAGGCGCATGTTCTCATCGCCCGCCTCCACCAAGGAGAGAAAGATTTCCTGCTTCCTTCAAACGTGGGCGAAGTGACCGGGCTCGTGACAACGGAAACACACTGGTTTCTTTCTGGCTTCAAAAGCCTTATCCCTCTTTTTTTCGGTCGCCCCCTTTGTGGGGTTGCTTGATTCTGCTTTGTGGCCCTCGTTCCGCTCCCAGTTACGGCTTGCTGCCCCTCCTGTCTGGATCCGTGGAAATTTTTTTTCTACTTTGGGGCTTACGGGGGTACGCTCACTCTCTGCTACGCGCTTGGCATGGAACTCTTCGGCCAGCTCTGCTGCACTTTCTAGGGTTTTATTTCCCGGCCTGTCCTGCACCCACACGCGCATTTCTTCCCTCAAAGAGCCAAAAAACTGCTCCAGGCAGATCACCTCTATTACTTTATCGTGAATTCCGTAAGCCTGTTCTCCCTTTAGCCATTCCTTCAGGTCTGCCTTAAGGTTATACGCAAAATCCGGAAATGACTGGTTAGGCTGTTTTCTGGCTTCCCTGAAGCGGCGCCGAAAGGCCTCTGCGGGCAGGCGATACTTTTTTAGGAGTGCTGCCTTTACTTTAGTATAGTCTGCAGCCTCTTCTTTTGCCAGACGAGCGAGTACTTGGGCCGCCTCACATGGAAGAATGGTCAGAAGTTTCTGCGGCCAAGACTCGGTCGGGAACTCGCAACATTTACATGCCCGCTCAAAGTTCACGAGAAAGAACCCTATGTCCTCTCCAAGTTTGTACGGTTGCAAGAGATCCTTTATTTTTATTTTTGATGCTGCCTGGCTTGCCACTGTGTTCGGCACCTCTAGCCTAGTGCGTTCTGCCTGTGCAGCCTGAGCTATCTCTAGATCGAGCCGTTTTTTCTCGATCTCTCTTTCATGCTCTTCGCGCTTCCTTTCGTGCTCCCTTTCCTGCTCTTCGCGCTTCCTTTTTTCTTCATCCTCTCGCTTCTTTTGTTCCCTTTCCTTCTCCAACTCCTCCTTAATTAGCTCCCAACATTCTTCTATCTCCTCGTCCGCACCGAAATCCTCAATTGCCCTAATCAATTCAGGTTTTCTACAGATCGACCCACAATCAATGCCCAATTCCCCGCATACGAGAACTAGGTCTGGCTTGCGCAGCTTCTTCCAGTCCATGACTATTTAAGCAACGGCAGGTCTCTACTCACGTGGTCAGAGTAGCCCCGGCTGCCTCTTATACCAACCTTCGATTACCTAGGCTAACAATTTTCCAAAGTTGTAAAACCTGGCAATGCTCCAAGAGAAAGACCACGCACTTACCATACCAGACGCAGACCATCGCACCGCTGCCACCAGTTGATATGCTTGGGTATCGGGACCGAGGTCTTCACCGCATGACGATGAACTCTGCAGAAGACGGAGGGAAGCTTTCAGGAGGGTTGGTAAACTTGAAGGTTTATTTACATATTTACAACAGAAGCAGGGAGACCAAAGTCAGAGATGAAGTGCTGTGAAACCAGCCAAATTGCGGCTTAAATACAATGGATATTGCCTAGGCACCTAGCTAGAGAAACCGGTGGCTGATCAAGCGTCCAATAGGCCGACACACTCTTCATAGTCTCCGCCCTAACCCCGTGACCGCTCCGCCCTCACAAACACGTGCACAGGCGATAGGGAATCTTGGCGCCTTGAGGTCCTGGAATGCGGTTTCCGGCGGGTTGAACAGGTGCATAAGGTCGTTGGCTTTGTAGGCGGTGATCCCCTCCGTGGAAAGATGCGTCCTGACGGTCCCGGTGAATTCCAGAGGGTAAGATGAATCAGCCGTGTCCGCCACCGCTTTGTCTGGCCGCGCAGGTGCAAGCAAGCGAGGAGGGTCCGGCGCCTTTGTTCGGGTCTTTCTGCCGGTCCACGTGAGGGCGCATTTCGGGAGAAACGCCGCATTCCATACTCCGGACGAAGGGATTAGAGGCCTTTCGTCACAGCTCGCCGTCGCCAGGAGCCATTCCTAATCCTCTTCTCAGGACGACAGCACCTTTGGTCAAACATAGTTCGATGGCGCCTGCCGGGCTCGTCTGTTCCCGCTGTCGGGGCCTCCGATCACAACAACGGGCTCTATTTCTTTTTTTTTGTTTTGGCCCATATAAGGAATTATTCGTACCTCGGCACTTCTGCATCCTGATAAAGAAACTCTTTCTGAGGACCCGGGTGTCGTGAACGGATCCTGGATACCAGGCGGACACGTCGATAAACTCTCTTACCTCATTGCAGACTCTTTGCAAAATCACCGAATTGTATTTTCTTTGTTCTTCTTTTCTTCTTTTGTTACCCATTTCCTCAAATCGCTACTGGCTGCGCATCCGTACCTCGTCGTTTGGCCATCGGATTACTTGTTGTGATATGCTGAAAAAGAAATTCAGGACCCGATTCGCATTGTTCTGTACAGATTACTCTGCCATAACAAATTTGTCCACAATTTGCACCATAATGGTCTGCGTATTGAGGCAGGTTAAGGTAGTCAAGACTGTCTTGTCTGCCGACATTCTTGACCTGCTGTGCGTATCTTGCGGGTAGAAACGCGACGCCTCGAGCCTTCCAGTCAGGCTGCTCGGTACTTCCTGGACAGGCGGAACAGCCGCCGAATCTCCACGTTGATATACCGTGACACAGTATTTTCCACGTACTGGGGTTCCTTTCTCTTCTGTGAAAATGCAGCGCTAGTTTCAGCATCATTCACTTTATTTCATCATCTGATTCTTCACCCGAAGAAACATATTCGAGCAAAAGCTCGGCGCCGAGCGTCTTCCCAACGTCCATGTTGCACACAGCCTAACGTAGACGATGCACGACGACGAAGTCGCCGTGTATGAAATGCAGAATTATGTGTGATGAGTGTTTTATTTATTGATTCAACAGGAAAACTTATTTTACACGTCAATTTACTTCTTGCTTTCTTTCAAAAGCTCTATAATTCAGTCGCTGTCGTCTGCTCGTGCAGAAGATGACACGCGGTTTCATCCGATGTGCTGCAAGGTGGGCAGCCGAGCGGAGTGGTAGCGCCGATCGCATAAGCCCTTCCTTCCTATCGTCTACGCAAGCCTGCGCGAACTGTAAGCAAAAAAAACGCTCTATTATAGAGGGTGTCGGCTTCTTGATACCATGGATGCATTAAGTTACCCTCCTGAATAGATGGGTCAGATGCATGATCTGCTTATGCAGGGAATTAAGGTGCATGATGAATCCGCACTTTCTTTGACCTGTAGACCGAGCACCTGTGCTCTCATTACCCTGGGTAAATGTATATGTTCGGGTCGCCAGGAACAGGTATAACGATTAATAGTTCGTTTCTGTAGTGAGCATGCATGTCGCGTACCATTCTGTCCGTTACATTCGCAACCTCCAGCAGAGTGGCTCGCGCCTGTTCAATAAAGTTGTTCTTTGCCCACAAGATGATGTCGTCCACGTAAATCACATGCTTCAGGTAGCGCAGCGGCGTTCCCTACTCGATCCTTGAATACTGCCAGACACGCGTCTGCCAGTATTCCACCTTACACGCGTCGTTTGCTCCGCTACGGCTTTGATCGCTGTCATTAAAGAGGTACTGACACCAAATTTCGAGCGCAAACAAAAACGGTATGACTTGTTTCATAGCCTTTCCAGCATGTTTCAGTCGCAAGAGCTGAGGGCAAAATAATTTAATATAGTGTTCTTTTTCAATTTTCAATTCAATTCCATTTATTTTCCAGAAAATTCTGGCTGGCTGCCTGGACTAAAAGCTGTAGGTATACAGCTTGCCGAGGCCCAGGCAGCCGTTACAAGGAACAGGGGCAGACTCAGTTCAAAATCGTTACATACAAGGGAACAGCTGTACTTGGGCGCGAATGAGAAGTCAGGAATTATTTCTGAAGAAATAATTCACGCAATGCTTTCTTAGTAGGGTTATTTATATCTCTATATCTATTTAAAATTATTGGAAGATTGTGCTCTAATGCTTGGAACTTATAGTCGGTGCGAAAAGGGGGAATTAACGAAGTGTCTGTGTTGCGAGTATTAACTGTGTGGTCGTTCTGTTTCAAATGCTCAGTGCCTTCTATCACTGACCTAAAGGATAACGACAGATGAAATGCAAGCAATATACGGAATTCATACATACTTCGAATTTTACACTCTGAACGTTTCAAAAGCTCGTAGTGTGTGGCTTAGGTAATCAAGATTGGCATTGTGAAGTAGGTCTTTCTTTTGACGAAGGTAAATTTTTTCTAGGTTGTTTTTAGTAGTTGTCCACCAAACTAATGAGCAATAACTTATTTGCGACACAACTAGTGCATTAAATATTTGAAGCTTTATTTTAGCAGGAAGGAATGCGCGGCAACGAGCAATTGCACCTGTCACCAAGGAGAGATTTTTTATTAACTTCTCGACTTGCGAATTCCATGTAAGGTGTGATGAAAATGTTACTCCAAGTATGGTGTGTTCGTGAACAATTTCAATTTCTTCACCACCACAAGTGATGTTTTTTCTACGCGAAAATTTTTGTTTCTTAAATAACATAACTTTCGTTTTTGCAGGATTAATTTTTAGTAGATTAACATCAGACCATTCATGGAGCCGATAATGAAGTTGATTATGCTTGGTGACTAGTTCATTCACATGAGGACCAGAGAACAAAATCGTGCAGTCGTCAGCGTAAATAACCAATTTTAGACATTTGCCAATGTTAACAATGCTGTTTATATAGGCATTAAATAGGAGAGGGCCTAGGACACTTCCCTGAGGTACGCCTCTGGTTATAGGTAGTAGAGATGATTGATGATTTCTACGACACACACACTGTTGCCTGTCAACTAAGTAAGATTTTATCAAAGATAAAGGGTTGCCACGAATCCCAGAGACTGAGAGCGTATGAGTTAGAATACAATGATCAAGGGAATGGAAAGCCTTATTAAAGTCTATGAAGAGGCTAAGGGTTATCAGTTTCTTTTCTATATTTTGCAGCACATGTTCCTTCAACCCCAATAAAGCTAGCTCAGTTGAATATCCTTTTCTGAAGCCGAACTGTGCACCAAAAATGAGGTGATTCTTCTCAAAGCATCGGTTAAAGCGACAGTGCAATATCTTTTCGAAACGTTTAGCAAATGTAGGTATTATTGATATTGGACGGTAATTTTTTGGCAAGTTTTTATCGCCTCCTTTATATACAACTGACACCCTAGACTTTTTCATTGCAGTGGGAAATTCTCCAGATTCAATAGATAGGTTGAAAATATATGTAAGTGGAGCAGCTATGTACTCTAAAATATACTTAATGGGTTTGATTTGGATGTTATCAATATCAAGCGTCTTACTATTGTTCAGATACATAAATGTTCTGTAGACTTCTGCCTGATCTGTCGGTTCAAGAAATATATTTTCAGCCCGTGAGCGTCCTAAATCTTTGCTAGTTAGTAACTCCTAGTGTGTGCTGAAGATCCAATAAAATGTTTATTGAAAAACTCGGCCAGAGCACGACCGGTAATTTGTTGGTTTCTATAAATCAGCTGATCAGGGACTGCATCTTTTTTATCTCTTCCTAGTGCACTATTTATTACTCTACACGCTGCAGATGGTTGGTGTCTATAGTTGTTTACAAAAAGTTTTTCATAGTGAGCAACCTTTTCTCGTCGGAGTTCAGCATTTAATTTATTTCTGGCACTTTCAAATTTTTTAACACATCAGGACTTCGCGTTTTTAGAATTGAATAAAAAAAAGCATTTTTCCGCTTTATAGCTTTTAAATGTTTGTGGGTCACCCAAGGTTTTCTTATCTTTTTGATGGCTTAAAGGTTATTATCGGGAAGTATTTGCAATATATTTGAGAAATCATTTCAAGAAAATCTTAAATACGCCTCACTTGTATTCGCTTTGCTATATACCGAGAACCAGTTTTGTTGGCTAATGTCGTGCTGAAACAGCCTCAGGGAATCATCAGTCACATGCTGGACAGTTATCTCCTCGGAGCAACTTCTAACTTTCATTACAGGTCACAAAACATAAAAATTGGGCAATGATCACTGATGCCAGATGTTACTGTGTCAGCACTGTGAATCGAGGTTTCAGAGTTTACAATGAACAAATGCAGTGGAGATGAAGTGGATAAAGTGACACGGGTTGGTGTATTAATCCCACTTATAAAACCCAGAGAATGAATACGAGTTGCAAAGTCCACAAGAGTTGGAGTATTAAGCAAAGTATATATGTTGAAGTCTCCTCCACAAGTTAACTGAAGATTAATGCTACGAACATACTCCAGGAGCCGATCAAAGATATTCAAAAAACGATAACAAGTTTCCCTCTGGTGGACGATAGATAACAGTTATAATTTCCAAGTTATTTTTTACCGTGAGAAACTCATATTCATTCGTAACCTTGCAAAATTCCGGAAGAAGTTCACACTTTGTACACATCTCTATATAAATCGCAACACCAACACCACGTCGAACTTCACGATTCATGAAAAAATTATTATACCCATCAAGATGGCGCATAGCGCAGCCGCCATAATACCAGGTCTCATTCATCATGATTACACTCAATTTAAAAGAAAACTGACTTAATAAACAAATGTCATCGTGCTTTCCATGAGAAGAACGAGCATTAAAGTGTAACACTGTTTTCAGAGAACGTTGCTGTGGTCTAATGCATTTTGGTAGGGCAAAGCCGTGATATTCCATTTTAATTTGGTTAAAGTGTATCTAGGCAATAACGAAAAATCACGAATTTCACTCAATCTTTGCAAGATCAGCCTCACAAGTTATTTGTATAGCATCCGAGGTGTCTGACTGCTTAACAAAGATTTTCCCATTGAAAGTCCATACTGACTTCCAGTTGTGAGCATACTTCCTCCTTACAGCCATACCCAGGGGTCTTTTTAGGGCCGGACAAAGGTGCTCATTAATGTATATTGGCGCCGAGTTTTCAATCCCAATGTCCTCATTTCTTAGACGGGCCTTTTTCTCTTTCCTCAGTGCGCTATCACGTTTCCCTCGAGACTTGAACTGAACAAGAATGCTCTTGTCAGGATTTTTAGTACGAATTTTGTGGCAACATTCAATGAAATTTTCACTGATTGGCTCATCAACCTTCTCTCCAATTTTAGTGACAATCCGCAACACATTCTCATCATCGTGTTTCTCAAAGCCATGAATTTCTACGTCCATGTTTCTAGAGTATTGCTCCATGAGGACCATGCTTTGGACAAGTTCATCTTTATTTTTCTCTAGTGATGCGCACCTCGCGTGAAGCTCCTGATTATGTTCTTCAAGTTTTACATTTTTCAAAATTTCAGCCTCAAGTTTGTGCTTTAGCTCATCTAAATAGTCATGGGCAAGTCTTTAGATCTCTGATTTCATTTTGAAGCTCTCTTTCGATACGCTCCCGCGAAGCTTTCATTTCTTGTTTGTACTCTTCTTTCATCTTGGATAGTTCAGCCTTCAGTTCCTCTAAGTTTGGCTATGCCTTTCGCCATGTGGTTCAAGACAAGTAAATGCAAACACGCGCACACACAAAATAAAGGCATTTCCACTCGAATCTAGTGACACCAAGAACTACTTGCCCTAATCGTTCTGACGTCGACGAAACTACTGGCTCTTCATATTTTTCGTTACCCTCCACGTTTCTGCCCCATAGGTGAGTACCAGTAAGGCACAGCTGTTGTACACTTTTCTCTTGAGGGATATTGGTAAACTGCCATTCATGATCTGAGAGAACCTGCCATATGCGCTCCACCCCATTCTTATCCTTCTAGTTATTTCCCTCTCGTGATCCGGATCAGCTGTCACTGCCTGCCCTATGTAGACGTATTATTTTACCACTTTCAGCACCTCACTGCCAATTGTGCACTGCTGTTCCCTTGCTAGACTCTTGAACATTACTTTGGTTTGCTGCATGTTAATTTTTAGACCTAGCGTTCTGCTCGGCCTGTCTAACTCATTGATCATAATTTCCACTTCACCTCCTGAGTTACTCAGCAAGGCCAAGTAATCAGCGAATCGCAGATTATTTAGGTATTCTCCATTTACTCTTATTCCAAACTGTTTCCATTTCAGACCTCGGAATACTTCCTGTAAACAGGCGCTGAATAGCACTGACGAGATCGTGTCTCCTTGCCTGACGCCCTTCCTTACTGGAATTTTGTAGCTGACTTCATGGTGGACTATGGTAGCTGTGCAGTTGCTATATATATATATATATATATATATATATATATATATATATATATATATATATATATATATATATATATATATATATATATATATATATATATATATATATATATATATATATATATATATATATATATATACCAGTATTTTGACATAAGGCTCTTCTACACCCTGATTACGCAATGACTGTGTGAAGGCTGAGTTTTCCACTGAGTCGAATGCTTTCTCGTAATCAATGAATGCTATATATAGAGGTTGGTTGTGTTCTGCGCATTTCTCTATCACCTGACTGATAGTGTGAATGTGATCTATTGTGAAATATCTTTTACGAAAGCCTGCCTAATCATTTGCTTGATTAAAGTCTAAGGCTGCCGTGACTCTATTAGCGATTATCTTAGCAAATACCTTGTAGGCAACGGATAGTAAGTTGATCGGTCTGTATTTTTTAAAGTCCTTGGCTTCTCCTTTCTTGTGAATTAAGATAATGTTTGCATTCTTCCAAACTTCTGGAACGGTCGAGGTCATAAAGCATTGCGCATACAGGGTGCCTAGTTTTCCTAGCACGATCTCCCCTCCGTCCTTCAACAGATCTGCTGTTACCTAATCCTTCCAGCTGCTTTTCCCATTTCCATTGCTCCTAAGGCTTTCTTTACTTCCTCTTTCGTTACTGGCGGGATGACGCGTTGCTGTGCGCTACTGTCTCTCTCATTAATGTTCTGATTACATTGGCTACTGTAAAGATTTGTGTAGAACTCTTCGGCTACTTTAACTACCTTATTCATATTGCTAATGTCATTGCCCTCCTTGTCTCATAGCGCATACATCTGGTTTTTACCTATGTCGAGTTTCCTCTTCACCGCTTTCAGGCTGCCTTCGTTCTTTAGAGCATGCTCGGTTCTCTCCATATCAAACTTCCTTATGTCGGCTACCTTGCGCTTATTTACTAACTTCGATAGCTCTGCCAGTTCCATCCTGTCGGTATAGTGTTAGGCGCCCTCATGTTTTGGCGTTTCTTACTCAGATCTTTTGTCTCCTGAGATAGCTTGCTGGCACTCTGTCGAACCCTCCTATACCGCCTACTTCTACTGCGCACTCCGTAATGATGGCTGTCAGATTATCGTTCATCAGATGGCAGATGGCAGCAAGACCGTGAACAAGCTTGCTAGATTATACAGTCAACCGAATTCTTATGACAAGATTGAGGCTGCCTAACGAAACACGAGGCCCGATGCCAGGAGGGCGTGGCGCGACATTCCGATCTCGTGCGGTGTAGTTCACGCAAGTCACCCTTTTCTTTCTAATAGACTTAGCTGCAGCGTGAACAGAAATGTGTACGAAAGAACACAGAACGAAAAGACGTGCGAAAAAAAAATCTTCTGCTTCTGTTTGAACCACAGCACATCGACAAGGTACACAACTGATAGAATTAACACCACCCTGCCGCGCTTCTTAAACATTCAGAAGGTAAACATCGGCTCAAAAAGGACGCTTACACTAAAGACTGTGCAACGAACTACATGCATGATGAGTAGAGGTGCCTTTAGAAGGCAGGCAGATGCGTTTTTTAAGATCACTATACGAACGACCAGCCATAATTCACTGGAAGAATTGATTTATTTACTAATAGCGAACAGCGTTTGCGTTATTGCCACTACGTGGTTTTTGCAGATATGCATATTGCGAGGGAAGTTCAGATCGCAAGCACAAAAAATATCAAAGAGCAGCACCCGCAAGCGAGTTTGCAGAAAAGTATTCGACTTCCTAGAATTAGCATAACTCGGGCGAGACTCGGGTCAGTCTCAATTATTGTAGCGGCGAACTTCATTCACATGTTTCTGAAAGAGGATAGCGAAAATGACCTCACGAGTTTTGCATATCCCAAAGCAACATACGGCACAATATCAAGCAGAGCGCACAGGAGAACACAGTGGTTGCTGGTGAATCTCGTTACGTTGTTGAAAAATATCTCAGGGTGATCTCGAATACGTAAGCACTGCGCACAACCCAGCGACACTAACAGGGAATGCAATTCACACCCTAGGAACTCGCCGATAAACTTGTTCGTGACCGACGCCAACTGAGACCAATGGGCAGACGCCGGCGCGGGCGGGCTCTCTCAAACTCTTGACAATCAAGTTCTTCTATCGCACAGATATTGGTAGCCTGGAAGGTGAATTGCTTGTGTCCTCACCAGAGAGGCCGGTATTACACCAGAGCACATATTCCATTTCATTTCTGCTCCCTCATAGCGACTCACTCGCACACAACACACCTCAGCTTCCCTCGGTGTGAAATAGGTCTAATGCCTGATCGCTTTGACGCCTGCGGTGGGAAAATTCGCGTCGAAATTTTAAAACAGGTGGCCCCTAAAGATACACTGTACACTTAGAAGTTGATGACAATAAGGACAGTTTCGGCGGACAACACTTTCTAACATAAAAAAGCATAAAATATGAGAGCTCGCGTACATAAAACGACTACGAGACTTTGAGCCGGACTGCTTTAGGAAGAAAATGGCAGACGGAAGCAGCTCCCAAACTGGAAGTGGGCACTGTCGAATATTATTCCCGGTGGCGCTGCAAACGTTTTCGGTACATAGCAAAGCTTATTTAGAGGCTTTAAGCGTAAGTGGCTCGTTCTTCTCGTCAGGCGTGAGTCGTCGTGAGTCGGAAAAAATCCCGCAATTCCAAAACAGAAAATGAAAATACCGGTACTTGTGGTTCGAACCCAGGCCCACTGAATGCCAAGTGGGCACGTAATTCATAGGTCACGAAGGATCGCTGGTTCAGGCGTGTCTGAGGGGCACCCACTGAACCCGTTGGGGAATGTATAACTTAGTAACGTGTGTTTGGGATGCGTTCTGATCTTATAGAAAGGAAAATAAAAACAAATGAATATGCTAATTAGGCGTCAGAAATTACGGCGAACTAAAAGGCGTATTATGGTGCTTCACTGTACTGAAACAAATTGTGTCTATGTGTATGAAGTGGCGCACGAAATTGTGCACTCTAACCTAGATTGTGATTGGTGATTGCTAATCGATAATTGAGTTCTATTCGACAATGGTGATCAGTAATGTGATTGCGGATTGGTAATCGCTGAGAAATAAGAAAGAAAAGGAAAAATGAGAAAGGAAGAGAAGGTGCCACCGAGAATATCATGGAGCGGAAGTTGAACATCACATAACTTAAAAAGAAATAATGGCGCACAAAAGAAGACCGGAGGAACGAGATGACACGGGCAAACCAGGCGTCACATGACGCCTGGCCCTATGCATGGGCAATGCTCAGTATTGTGAATGTACCCCACCCCTTTGGTATTTGAATCAATAATGTTTTGCAAATCTGGATCGTAACGCTGTTCCACCACTAGAGTGTAAAGAGGCTGCTACTATAAACTTTTTGTTCGGACGATTGCAATTCTTGCGCGATCATCCTCCTTTATTTACGGCACATTTCGCAGCATTAATGCGAGATGTTTGTTCAGCGCCTTCAGCCGCTCCCCCTCAGTACGCTTCTCGCTGATTGCTCTCTCGCGTATACACGATGTGCGTCTGTGAAGAAAGAATACAAACCGTAAAACTAATTCCAGTCATGTTAGCGTGAAGGACAAAAGATTTAGGTATGTAACTGAAAAAGGAAATTTCCGATATTTTGTCCGTCTGGGACGCTGAGACGCCCTCTACGCTGTATAATCTATAAATGGCTGGTTGAAGAAAGACGCTGAACTGTTTGAAAGTTTCCTTTGACGCCAAGCATATAACCGAGCCGGAGCCAGTAGTTAGACAACACAGTGATTTCAAATGTGTACTTGCGTCCTAACACCACGACGTCGCCGTCATAAAATCCTTCTTCACCGTCGTGGCCTTCACCGCTCAACCGTGAGTAAATGTTATTGCTCACCACTCACGTCTTTCGGAGTGAAGTTCATTACTGCAACAGGGAAGATAGGTTTCCACCATCCTTGCACTTAACGTACGCGTAGGATGGCGCTGTCGTCATCTATCGTGGACTGATCAAGTAAACACGAGGAAATGCGCAAAATATTGTGTGACAAAAAGTTAACGAGGACGAGTGCGTGTCAGCGCGCGTTTTCGCAGCTCCATTCGTTGCCTCAAACTCAACGCAAAAGCAGGACAGAAGAAAAACACG
This sequence comes from Amblyomma americanum, assembly GCF_052857255.1. Lineage (NCBI taxonomy): Eukaryota > Metazoa > Arthropoda > Arachnida > Ixodida > Ixodidae > Amblyomma > Amblyomma americanum. The sequence continues at coordinate 189,156,579 of NC_135498.1, read as the reverse complement.
TCTCAAAGCAGCGCGGCAAAGGTGGGGGAGAACTTCTGCATGACGTCAACGCGCTGTGACCGGACACAGTGAACAAGTAGAGGAGTCGGAGCCTCTTCGCCACTTTATGGATGCGTCTTGGGGGAATGTGGGCGGAAAGGCGGCATATACACCGCGCATCATGCTCAATGTTCTCAGAATCATAGGTGTTTCCAACATGACTTGAAGTACTGAGGTAAGTACAGCGGTAGGTGCAGTCGTTCGTTCCTCGGGTTGAGATGTTTCAAGTATTGCAGGGTCGGTAACTGGAAAGGCAACAGTCGAGATTGCGGCCAAACCAGCCTACACGGCATGGGAAGCTGAGCCGCTAGAACGTTCATAAAGCACTTCGAGACACTTGCGACAAACCCCTCAGCCACTGTAGCCGTGAAAACTCCCACAGCAGCCGCAATTACCTGGGAAAGCGTCAAGTCTCACATGAATCACTGACGAATGGTCAGGCCTGCATAACTGTATGTTCATTATTTTAACTCTGACAGAGCGTCTCAGGGCGAACATTGTTTCCGGTCAATGACATCAAGGATTTCAGTTTCCTGCGCTCGAGAGGGGCAGTTTGAGGAGTTTGCGGCGTGGTCCACACTGCAAAGGCAACGCTTCTCGTTCTGCTCAGTGCAGTTGTTCGTTTCATGTGCGTCCCCACAGTTGCAACACCGCGAGCTGGACTTCCAACCGCCGGCGCTAGGGCCATAGCGCCAGCAGCTGTTGCACTGCACAGACAGACAATAATGGGTCCACCCGGAAAATTAGAGGCCCTGCCTTGATTTCAGTGGGGCAGGAAGTGCCGGCAAAGGTGGCAATTAGAGATTCAGTAGACATCCGGATGTTGTTTACTTCCCGGCTACAGCGGTGCACAGCAACGACGCCTGCTGCGGACAGAAGTTCAAGAGTCTCTGCTGGAGACAGGGAAGAGTCAACGCCTCGAACAATACCTTTCGTGCAAGCCAGATGTGAAGGGGTAAAAAGGAACTTACCCGAAGCGAGGCAAAGGATGACGCCTTTAGTAAATCTTTGACACAGTAGAGGTGCGAAGGTCTGCACAGGATCCCGCCGCGTACAAACTGGTGGACCTCAGAGACTGTTTCATATCGAGATGTGGCTGACTGAAGCGCAGCCCAAACAGCCCCAGGGTTGGTCATCTTGATTGCACCACCATCCTTGGGCACCAGCGCAACATGGATGCTACCAAACTCCCAAAAGCAGGAGATCAGGGGAAAGGGAAGCCGACCAGGACGAGCTCCCCTGGCCGGCAGACTGAGTAGTACGACCTTACCGCGTGTGTTGTACCCACAAAACTAGGAGAGGTAATTTTTTAAAAAGACAGCGCATGAAGACAGGACAGTGCAGAGTGATGCACCAACAAGCCCAAAGTTCTATCTTATTTGAAGCGTTAAGGCACAGGAAGAAAAGGCCACAACCAGCCACACTAAACTTAGCCGATCGTTATCAAAACGGGTCCTGAACGCGAGCTCATCATACCCTTTAACTTGGTTGGATAACATGTCGTCTAAACGCGGAAGGTTGCTGAGGTGGAGCACGTCACTCCAACAACACAACCTAGACGTTCAACAAATATAGAGATTTCAAGGTACAATATATATTGCCATGTGGCGCTGAAGCAAAAAAGACGTTGACGCTGCTGTCGCGCGGATTGAAGGACGTTGAGGTTCGCCGTTTTCTCCCACTGAAGGACGTGCTGCCGAGCCCTTTCTTTCCGGGTCCCTGTCTTGTCACCAACACCGTGACAATATTATGAACTCATTTTATTCCGTGTGTTATATGTGTTTGGCACTTTGTTTTGTTCTGGTCTAATGAATTTTGTTTCACATGTGCCTTTTTATGCAGAGGGACAAATTCGGGAATGTACACGTAGGCAGGGAAATTATTATGCTGCTTAAGTCATGTGTCTTGACGCTAACAGAAGGCACTTGCTTGTGCTGGGTGTTGCCTGTTGTCGGTCGGTTCTTGGCAAGGTGCGCAACGATCAACGACCGATGCTGAGAAGCAAGATCGTCAGAACAACCATGCGAAGCTGGTCGACACACCTGAGCGACAAGGCGGTGAAGCAGTGAGCCTGGCCTGACGAGCGGGACCTGCTCCCGGGAAGGAGCGTGGAGCCACATGTGGCTGAACACCGACGAGAACTTGGAGGCGTGTGGCGTACAAGTGCGCCCCACACCAGAGCCACGTTGAAGCAGCTCGTCTTCGTGGCACATTTCCCTCGTCGTCGTGGCGGCTGTTGTAGCAGCGCACGCGTTCCGCTGGCACCACGTGGAAATCGGCGCCTTGCGCCCGGCATCACGCAAAGCAAGCACGGTCATGTAATGACTCTCGGACATGTCGCGGCTTGCAGAATGACTAATGGTGAATTCCAATCGCATGCCCGGAGCGGTCTGCACGCTCTGTGACAGAGCGCCTGAATCCGGCGCAGAGCGCGCGACCTGGAATTGCGATTGGAGTACACTTGCTCTGGCCAGAGCATGCAGGCCAGAGCATGTACGGCGCCGCTATCGCCGCTGAAAAAGAACGTCACGCAAACTTCCGGTCGGATCCGCCGATTTCGGCGGAGCAGTCCCGACTGCTCCACGGAGCAATCTCGGCTCGGCAACCGCTCCCTGTCTACGATTTTAAGACGTGATCCGTGCCTCAGATCTGCGTTTGGAATACAGTTGCTCCGAAAAGAGCAGAAATCGTTGCTCCCGAAGTGCTCCAACTCTGCGATTGGAAGTCACCATAAAGCAGGCTGGCCGAGCTGAATCCCGTCCCCCCTCGCTAGGCCCGGCTTGAGACTCAACTGACGCTTCACTGGCAGCCCTTTACCAGCACCAAACTTTAAACGGCTGAGTCACCTCGTCCATTCGTCCAGTTCAAACGGAGAACAGGGCGTTTCCTTATTTGAGGGTTCGAACTGCTGGCTGTTGCAACCGTTCCCAAGGCTATAAAAACTGAGCTGCGCTGGGCAGGAAGGCCTACGGCGATAGCAAGCGAAGAGAGACGCTCATTTGTGCGATCTCGTTGCGCTGTCGGCACCTATGCCGACTGTGCAACGCCATTGTATGTATTTTAGAAATGTTTCTTCAACTCACCGTCACCTTCACTGCTGAGATCTGCTCAGCAGTGCCAGCAGGTCGAGATGCACGGGCCCCGCATAAAGCCCAACAGTATTACAAACTGAAATATATATACTCTGTGCTTTACTGCATGCGGCCAGGCCCAATCAAAAAGAACGGCCGCACACTGTGCTGCTTGTCGAGGATTTGCTCCAGTTCAATGCTTAAAAACGAACATTCTGTGCAGGGTGCCAGCATTTTCTCATGTTTGCACGTGCTTTGCGCGTATTGCTCGTAGCTGCACGTTTGCCTTTCTCTTCCAGACTTTTTGTTACGGCCCTTCGTCCTGCGGTACGCACGCTCTAAGGTATTCCAATTTTTTTCAGCCTGGAAAGGAGTGACATTGTTTGCTGGAAACTCTGCGTTCACATCCCCTGCAATATAATCCCACATGGCATTTTTTTGTGCGGAAGACCCTAGTGCCGTCAGAACTTCGGGCCTGCTAAAGTAAAAGGACAGGGTATAATAATAATAATTGGTTTTTGGGGAAAGAAAATGGCGCAGTATCTGTCTCATATATCTTTAGACACCTGAACCGCGCCGTAAGGGAAGGGATAAAGGAGGGAGTGAAAGAGAGGAAGAATAGGTGCCGTAGTGGAGGGCTCCGGAATAATTTCGACCACCTGGGGACCTTTAACGTGCACTGACATCGCACAGCACACGGGCGCCTTAGCGTTTTTCCTCTATAAAAACGCAGCCGCCGCGGTCGGGTTCGAACCCGGGAACTCCGGATCAGTAGTCGAGCGCCCTAACCACTGAGCCACCGCACAGGGTATAACGCAATTACCGTATTTGTGCATATAATGTGACCACGAAAATAACCCGAAGCAATAGTTCGAGACTCAACGAGCAAGTAAATATTATTACCCACAGTTATGATGCAGCCACAGCTAGCGCAAAGGTTCAAACTGGATTTTTTCTGGTGAAATTTAATGAAACCGCCAGCAGCTGGTTATGTTTTATGGCTATAACTAGTTCCAGTTATTATCTTTTGGAATTCCAGTTGCATCAAGTGCAAATTTTCAGCTGAAAATGGTAGGCTGTGGTATTTCTTCGTGCCGGAGATGGTACGGAAAAAGTGGAAGCATAGTTATTTCTGACGAAACACTTCGTGCATCAAATCTACCGAGGCCAAGACTCCCTTGCGTTAACGCCCACAGCCTCCCAAGCAGTGGTAGCCGCCGCGACAGCCGTTGCATGCGTAGATGTCGTACAGTTCAATCGACCGACCGCATGTGCTGGGGCCCTTTGCAGCATTTTTAAAGGGTGAAAATTATTTGTCCCATTGAGCGAAAACCCGCCAATGCGCGTGCGCGCGTGTGCGCGTGCGCGTTTGCATGTGCGTGCGTGCGTGCGTGCGCGTGTGCGTGTGCGTGTGTGCGTGTGCGTGTGCGCGTGCGCGTGTGCGTGTGCGTGTGCGCGTGCGCGTGCGCGTGTGTGTGTGCGTGTGTGTGTGTGTGTGTGTGTGTGTGTGTGTGTGTGTGTGTGTGTGTGTGTGTGTGTGTGTGTGTGTGTGTGTGTGTGTGTGTGTGTGTGTGTGTGTGTGTGTGTGTGTGTGTGTGTGTGTGTGTGTGTGTGTGTGTGTGTGTGTGTGTGTGTGTGTGTGTGTGTGTGTGTGTGTGTGTGTGTCACATATATAAAGGAGCCTAAATTAAATTTTAAAGGAAAGAGGTGTGAAGAAGACGACGTGGATTAACCGAAGAATAAAAAGGAAGAAGCATTCGGTGAGATGGAGAGATGATTGGTGGAGAAGCATTCGGTGAGGTGGAGAGAGGTTATTGGTGTGGAGAAGAGAAGACGACGACAAGGATTACGTGTACTAATGCGAAGGCTATAAAAGGGCGAGTGAGAGCGAGGCACGCGGGGGGGGGGGGGGGGGGACAGCAGAGAAGCAGAGGCTCCGGCGGGTCAGGGACACATCGGCTGGAAGAGAGCGACGCCCGCTACTGCTCCGGTGAGCTCGCGTTCTACGCCATCGCATCGTGGACTTCCTACCGTGCCTGAGTCCATTCCGCGGAGTCAACGGAGGACGCTACCACCTGCTACGGCCAGGGGTGTCTCCAGAGCTGTTGCCACCCATCCGGGTGGTGCCCCCAACGCCAACAACACCGGCATCACCTCCACGGGCGCTTGGACCGGGAGCTTATACGACGCAGCCAGCAACGCCTCCAGCAACGCCAGCCCAAGCACGTCGAACGCCGCCTCCACGCCGGCTTCTGGATCCATACAAAGCCGCAGCCGCACCGAACCAACCGTGAGCACGAACGCCGACAAATAATAGTAGAACGCTGGTAGCAGTAGTAGACGCTGGTAGCAGTGTGCCCGGGTCGTGTGTATTTATATTCTTTGTGTTTTGTGTTAGTTTTAGTTTTCTGTCCTAGTGTGTGTGCGAGCGTCTCCGCGTGCTTGCGCCCTTTCCTCTCTCTGCCTATCTGCCTCCTCTCTCTGCCTCTTTGCCTCTTCCTTGCTTAACCCCAGCTTGAGCGCCAGTTCTAATGTTTTTGCCAAATCCGTCCTTTCTGCCATCGAGAAATCGGAAAGATCCGAGACAAAGCAAAAAGAGAAAAGGAAATGAATCCTGGCACAGGCTCGCCAACTTATCTTTGTCACAGATCTCCCCGGAGAACACTCAGACCGAAAGAATGGACTAGGCTACAGGTGTACACACACAGACGCACATTTAATACACGCTACGCGACACACACACACATTGGAACACAAAACTAACGAAACTAACACAAAACGCAGACTATATATACAAACGACCCGGGCACACTGCTACCAGCGTCTACTACTGCTACCAGCGTTCTACTATTATTGGTCGGCGTTCGTGCTCACGGTTGGTTCGGTGCGGCTGCGGCGTTGTATGGATCCAGTAGCCGGCGTCGAGGCGGCGTTCGACGTGCTTGGGCTGGCGTCGCTAACGGCGTCGCTGGTTGCGTCGTACAAGCTCCCGGTCCAAGCGCCCGTGGAGGTGATGCCGGTGTTGTTGACGTTGGGGGCACCACCCGGATGGGTGGCAACAGCGCTGTAGACACCCCTGACCGTAGCAGGTGGTAGCGTCCTCCGTTGACTCCCAGGAACGGGCTCAGGCACGGCAGGAAGTCCACGATGCGATGCCATAGAACGCGAGCTCACCGGAGCAGCAACCGGCGTCACTCTCTTCCAGCCGATGTGTCCCTGACCCACCGGAGCCTCCGCTTCTCTGCTGCCCCCCCCCCCGTGCCTCGCTCTCACTCGCCCTTTTATAGCCGTCGCATTAGTACACGTAATCCTTGTCGTCGTCTTCTCTTCTCCACCAATAATCTCTCTCCACCTCACCGAATGCTTCTCCACCAATCATATCTCTCCACCTCACCGAATGCTTCTTCTTCCTCTTTATTCTTCGGTTAATCCACGTCGTCTTCTTCACACCTCTTTCCTTTAAAATTTAATTTAGGCTCCTTAATATATGTGACAAGGGCTTTTCAAGAGTTTTTCTACGAAAAAATGCTCACGTCATACTCATCTTCAAGCCATCCAGTTAACCGACTATCTTCTGTGGCGATTCTGGACCCAGCACACAACACACCGCAGATGTCCAGCACACAACACACCGCCGATATCCAACTAACCTAACTTAGCACACCAGACTGCGTTTTCAGAACACTAACACACCAGTGCCGCTGTCTGTAGAGTCCTTAGTACACATGTCGATGTTCACAACAGACCACCTTGTATAATCGCATAATACTAACTGCAACAACAACAAGATAAATCCCACAGATAAATTAACACAGCAACAACAAGAAGATACATCCCAGATATACCTAGAGCTGTTCAGTTAGCTTATCTGTATACAAACTAATTTTTAACATATGACCTCGGTTTTTCCTGGCCCATCCGAAAACGTCTCCCCCTTGATTTGGAGTGGAGCTGTGATCGTATGTCTTCGTTCACATTGGGCTTCATTAGCACCTCATCCCCTCCTGCATTTTTCTTCCCACTGCACATGGGCCCCTCGGCAGCACCACCTGTCTCCTCAGCCACTACCGCACATGCTATCTTGGAGGCGTACCGTACCGGACCTCTTTCTTCGTACTTCTTCAACATATTTACATGAAAAGCCTCCTTACTGTCATCTATCAATAATTCATATTCCATGTCCTTTTTCATCCCCTTCACAAGGCACGGGCCCTTCCATTGCATCAGTAACTTATTATGATCCGCGGGTAGCAGGACGAGAACCCTTTCCTTCGGATACAGGTTTCTGTGAATGGCTTTCTTGTGATAATATCCCTTATGCGGTTCTCGCGCCTTTTCCAGGCCCTGATGTGCAAGTCTGCATGTTTCCTTCAACCTGTCCCGCAACTCAAGAACGTATGTGTATATTGTCTTGAGATCTGGTGCAATCTGTGTACTAGCCCACAGCTCCTTGAGTATTGCAAGTGGACTTCTAACGGTTCTCCCATATAACATCTCGAAGGGCGAGAAACCAAGACTCGTTTGTGGTACTTCGAGGTAAGCGAACAAAAGAGCTGGGAGATATCTATCCCAATCAGTAGGTCTCTCCTGGCACATTTTCTTGATCATATTTTTGAGGGTGCCGTTAAACCACTCTACAAGCCCATTACACATGGGATGGTAAGGCGTTGTCAGTAACTGCCTTGCTGATAAAAGGCGGTTAACCTCCTTCATCAGTTCGGATGTGAAGTTCGAGCCCCGGTCACTCAAATCTTCCCTCGGGAACCCATAACGCGAAAACATTTCCACAAGACCCTCCGCCACTTGGACACTGTCAATAGTTCTCAGTGGAATAGCGTCAGGATAACGAGAGACCACGGCAACCAGAGTAAGCACATATCTATTGCCTTTGGCGGATACTGGAGAGATTGGCCCCACAATGTCAGTAGCCACTGGCTGAAACGGTAGGTCGATGGCTGGCATCTTGCCCAGAGGTACGGGACCAACTCTTCCCTTCGGAACTGTGCGCTGGCACGTCAAATGAACGAACAAAGCGCTTAACGTCACTCTGAGCACGCGGCCAAAAGAACTCCTCGGTGATCCTAGACACCGTTCTTTGAACACCCTGGTGTACGGCCATAATGGCATCATGTCCTAAGCGTAGCACGATCTCTCTCATATCTCTCGGTAACACCAGCTGTTGGACCCGCCTTCCTGAACTAAATCTGCATTCCCTGTGCAGAAGACCATTTACCAATTGATATTCGAATGACGTACGACACTTCTTTCTTTTCACTCTTTCCCCGACTCTTTCGAAGCAGGTCTTCAGGCTAGGGTCTTCTTTTTGCCTAATTGCAATTTCGCCCGGTGTTACGCTCAGGCACATCGTAACACGAGTAGAGAGCGGACTCTGCGTTGCTCGGGCTGTCGCTTGAGCTCTTGTCTGCACTGCCGACGAGAAACTGACTGCACCCGTCTGAGCTGTCGCGGGCCTTTCCTCCTTTCGATGTACTTCAACGTCGAGCATCCCCCACTCGGGATCGGGGTCTTCGACACTTCTTGCACCCGTAATGTTTCCCAAGATTAGATCGTAGATGGGTTGGTCTACGCATTTTCCAACTACCTGCCCAGCATAATATGTCGTGGACACTAGAATCCTCGCTTCAGGAAGGTACCTTACTGTGCTATCTACAAGAGTGACGCCCGACGCTTCCCCTGTAAGATCCTCGTCCTTCACCAGGCTTCTCCGAACCAAGACTGTGTTGGCTCCGCTGTCTCCCAGCACCAATATAGGATGGTCCCCTATTTGCCCAACCACCACCGGCATTGCTGCTTTCCACTTGGGTGTTCTACTCACTGCCTCATGTTCCAGCGGCGTTTGCTCTCCTTACAGCTGTGGGACTTCGGGTGGCATGACAAGTTCTAGCCTAGAGTCGACAACGCATGCAGCGCGGCACTGCGTTCTGTATCGGCACTCATCCAGAGTATGACCCCTCCTCTTACAACCTTGACACACAACCTGTGTTTTTTGGGCAGCGCTACTAGTTCGACAGTCAGCTGCACGGTGTCCCACCTTGCCACAGAGAAAACACCGTACTCGCGCCTTAGATGCACCGCCATATGATCTTGGTTTTGCCGCATCTGTCTCAAGGATCTTCTGGGTTTCCTCCTTTGCCTTACTCAAATTTCTTAGCCCTTGAGCCTCGAGGAATTGGTCTGCAGTGTCGGCGAACACTTCCAATGAACAAAACTTTCTTTCATTAAGGAATAGCGCCAGCATTGAGCTGCAACACGCTAAAAATTGCTCTGTGACCAGCTTGTCATGCACACTTTCAAAACTCTTTTCTGTGTTTGACATATCAAGCCACCTATCAAAATAGTTGGTAAGCCTGCACTAAAACTGTATAGTGGTTTCCTAATCCTCAGGTTTCGCAGTGCGAAATCTCTCACGAAAACCATCTACTGAAAGCCTGAATCTTTGGAGGAGCGCCTTTTTGACTTTCTCGTAGTCCATGGAATCAGCAGCAGGCATTCTTCCAAACACATTCAGTGCCTCTCCGACTAAACACATGCTCAATGCCGTGGTCAATTCACTGCGCTCCCAGCCTTGCCCCAAAGCTATCCGCTCGAATTGTTGCAGATATGCGTCCAGATCATGTCTTTTGTCCTCGAAAGGAGCCATCAGCTTTATTTGGCAAGCTCTGGCCGGTCTATGAGATTCTGTGCCCGATAAGGAACGCTGATCATTGTCCGTGATCTCCTCATATCCTCCCGCGACATGCGCCTGTTTCCACAAAATAAACTCCTTCGCCCGTTCTATCCTTCTTTTCTCCTGCTCTTTTTCCTAGCGAGATCCCGCCGCGGTGGCTCAGTGGTTAGGGCGCTCGACTACTGATCCGGAGTTCCCGAGTTCGAACCCGACCGCGGCGGCTGCGTTTTTATGGAGGAAAAACGCTAAGGTGCCCGTGTGCTGTGCGATGTCAGTGCACGTTAAAGTTCCCCAGGTGGTCGAAATTATTCTGGAGCCCTCCACTACGGCACCTCTCTCTTCCTTTCTTCTTTCACTCCCTCCTTTACCCTTTCCTTACGGCGCGGTTCAGGTGTGCAACGATATATGAGACAGATACTGCGCCATTTCCTTTCCCCCAAAACCAATTATTATTATTATTAGCGAGCTCTTTTCTCTTCTCGCTCTTCTGCTTCGCGAGCTCTTTTCACCTCGCGCTCTTCTGCTTCACGAGCTCTTTTCTCTTCTCGCTCTTCTTCCTCGCGAGCGTGAGCGCGTGCTTGCGCCCTTTCCTCTCTCTGCCTATCTGCCTCCGCTGTCTGCCTCTTTGCCTCCTCCTCATAGAGACGCATCGCCTCTCCCTTGCTTAACCCCAGCTTGAGCGCCAGTTCTAATTTTTTTTTGCCAAATCCATTCTTTCTGCCGTCGAGAAATCGGAAAGATCCGAGACGAAGCAAAAAGAGAAAAGGAAATTAATCCTGGCACAGCCTCGCCATTTATCTTTGTCACGGATCTCCCCGGAGAACACTCGGACCGAAAGAATGGACTAGGCGACAGGAGTACACACACAGACGCACATTTAATACACCCTACGCGACATACACACACTAGAACACAAAACTAACAAAACTAACACAAAACACAGACTATGAATACACACGACCAGGACACACTTCTACCAGCTTCTACTACTGCTACTAGCGTTCTACTATTATTGGTCGGCGTTGTGCTCACGGTTGGTTCGGTGCATCTGCGGCGTTGTATGGATCCAGTAGCCGGCGTCGAGGCGGCGTTCGACGTGCTTGGGCTGGCGTCGATAACGGCGTCGCTGGCTGCGTCGGGCTTCTCATCCACCAACGCCCTGAGTGGATCCGACATACCGTACCTACACCGTACATGTTCCTCGGACCCGCTTCCAACCTCGCCGGATCCTTCGCCAGCAGAAAGTGTGGCCGCGCCCGTGCACTCCTCTCCTGTACTATGCACTACGGAGCATCGCATCTACGCACGGGATGGGCCTCTCGGTTCGCAAGCTGTCAGTTCACCAACGAAATCAACCCGTGAAGATAAAAGGCGCGGCGCTCTTGTACTGCTCTTCACTGCGATCAGCAACGCTGCAGCGATGGGCTTCGCTCACATTCATCGCATCTTTGCCGCGCAGATAATCACCCTTGCCCTGGCCTGCTTCTCGTTCACCAACGCCCTGAGTGGATCAGACACACCGTTCCTGAACCGTACAAGTTCCTCGTACCCGCTTCCAACCTCGCCGGATCCTTCACCAGCAGAAAGTGTCGCCGCGCCCGTGCACTCCTGCCCTTTTCTGCGCACTACGCAGCATCCCATATGCGCACCTTATGGGCCTCTCGGTTCGCAAGCTGTCAGATCACCAACGAAATCAGCCCGTGAAGATAAAAGGCGCGGCGCTCTTGTACTGCTCTTCAGTGGGCTCGGCAACACTGCAGCGATGGGCTTCGCTCGCATTCATCGCATCTTTGCCGCGCAGGTAATCACCCTTGCCCTGGCCTGCTTCTCGTCCACCAACGCCCTGAGTGGATCCGACATACCGTACCTGCACGGTACAAGTTCCTCGGACCCGCCTCCAACCTCGCCGGATCCTCCGCCAGCAGAAAGTGTTGCCGCGCCCGTGCAATCCTGCCCTGTACTGTGCACTACGGAGCATCCCATCTGCGCACCGGATGGGCCTCTCGGTTCGCAAGCTGTCAGATCACCAACGAAATCAGCCCGTGAAGATAAAAGGCGCGGCGCTCTTGTACTGCTCTTCAGTGGGCTCGGCAACACTGCAGCGATCGGCTTCGCTCGCATTCATCGCATCTTTGCCGCGCAGGTAATCACCCTTGCCCTGGCCTGCTTCTCGTCCACCAACGCCCTGAGTGGATCCGACATACCGTACCTGCACGGTACAAGTTCCTCGGACCCGCCTCCAACCTCGCCGGATCCTTCGCCAGCAGAAAGTGTTGCCGCGCCCGTGCAATCCTGCCCTGTACTGTGCACTACGGAGCATCCCATCTGCGCACCGGATGGGCCTCTCGGTTCGCAAGCTGTCAGATCACCAACGAAATCAGCCCGTGAAGATAAAAGGCGCGGCGCTCTTGTACTGCTCTTCAGTGGGCTCGGCAACGCACCAGCGATGGGCTTCGCTCGCATTCATCGCCTCTTTTCCGCGCAGGTAATCACCCTTGCCCTGGCCTGCTTCTCGTCCACCAAAGCCCTGAGTGGATCCGACATACCGTACCTACACCGTACGAGTTCCTCGGACCCGCTTCCTACCTCGTCGGATCCTTCGCCAGCAGAAAGTGTGGCCGCGCCCGTGCACTCCTGCCCTCTACTGTGCACTACGGAGCATCCCATCTGCGCACCGCATGGGCCTCTCGGTTCGCAAGCTGTCAGATCACCAACGAAATCAGCCCGTGAAGATAAAAGACGCGGCGCTCTTGTACTGCTCTTCAGTGGGCTCGGCAACGCACCAGCGATGGGCTTCGCTCGCATTCATCGCATCTTTGCCGCGCAGGTAATCACCCTTGCCCTGGCCTTCTTCTCGTCCACCAACGCCCTGAGTGGATCCGACATACCGTACCTACACCGTACGAGTTCCTCGGACTCGCTTCCTACCTCGTCGGATCCTTCGCCAGCAGAAAGTGTCGCCGCGCCCGTGCACTCCTGCCCTCTACTGTGCACTACGGAGCATCCCATCTGCGCACCGCATGGGCCTCTCGGTTCGCAAGCTGTCAGATCACCAACGAAATCAGCCCGTGAAGATAAAAGGCGCGGCGCTCTTGTACTGCTCTTCAGTGGGCTCGGCAACGCACCAGCGATGGGCTTCGCTCGCATTCATCGCATCTTTGCCGCGCAGGTAATCACCCTTGCCCTGGCCTTCTTCTCGTCCACCAACGCCCTTAGTGGATCCGACATACCGTACCTACACCGTACGAGTTCCTCGGACCCGCTTCCTACCTCGTCGGATCCTTCGCCAGCAGAAAGTGTCGCCGCGCCCGTGCACTCCTGCCCTTTTCTGTGCACTACGCAGCATCCCATCTGCGCACCGAATGGGCCTCTCGGTTCGCAAGCTGTCAGATCACCAACGAAATCAGCCCGTGAAGATAAAAGGCGCGGCGCTTTTGTACTGCTCTTCAGTGGACTCGGCAACACTGCAGCGATGGGCTTCGCTCGCATTCATCGCCTCTTTGCCGCGCAGGTAATCACCCTTGCCCTGGCCTGCTCCTCGTCCACCAACGCCCTGAGTGGATCCGACATACCGTACCTACACCGTACAAGTTCCTCGGACCCGCTTCCAACCTCTCCGGATCCTTCGCCAGCAGAAAGTATGGCCGCGCCGGTGAACTCCTGTCCTGTACTGTGCACTACGGAGCATCCCATCTGCGCACCGCATGGGCCTCTCGGTTCGCAAGCTGTCAGATCACCAACGAAATCAGCCCGTGAAGATAAAAGGCGCGGAGCTCTTGTAGTGCTCTTCAGTGGGCTCGGCAACGCTGCAGCGATGGGCTTCGCTCGCATTCATCGCATCTTTGCCGCGCAGGTAATCACCCTTGCCCTGGCCTTCTTCTCGTCCACCAACGCCCTGAGTGGATCCGACATACCGTACCTACACCGTACAAGTTCCTCGGACCCGCTTCCAACCTCGCCGGATCCTTCGCCACCAGAAAGTGTCGCCGCGCCCGTGCACTCCTGCCCTTTTCTGTGCACTACGCAGCATCCCATCTGCGCACCGAATGGGCCTCTCGGTTCGCAAGCTGTCAGATCACCAACGAAATCAGCCCGTGAAGATAAAAGGCGCGGCGCTCTTGTACTGCTCTTCAGTGGGCTCGGCAACACTGCAGCGATGGGCTTCGCTCGCATTCATCGCCTCTTTGCCGCGCAGGTAATCACCCTTGCCCTGGCCTGCTCCTCGTCCACCAACGCCCTGAGTGGATCCGACATACCGTACCTACACCGTACAAGTTCCTCGGACCCGCTTCCAACCTCTCCGGATCCTTCGCCAGCAGAAAGTATGGCCGCGCCGGTGAACTCCTGTCCTGTACTGTGCAGTACGGAGCATCCCATCTGCGCACCGGATGGGCCTCTCGGTTCGCAAGCTGTCAGATCACCAACGAAATCAGCCCGTGAAGATAAAAGGCGCGGCGCTCTTGTACTGCTCTTCAGTGGGCTCGGCAACGCACCAGCGATGGGCTTCGCTCGCATTCATCGCCTCTTTTCCGCGCAGGTAATCACCCTTGCCCTGGCCTGCTTCTCGTCCACCAAAGCCCTGAGTGGATCCGACATACCGTACCTACACCGTACGAGTTCCTTGGACCCGCTTCCTACCTCGTCGGATCCTTCGCCAGCAGAAAGTGTGGCCGCGCCCGTGCACTCCTGCCCTCTACTGTGCACTACGGAGCATCCCATCTGCGCACCGCATGGGCCTCTCGGTTCGCAAGCTGTCAGATCACCAACGAAATCAGCCCGTGAAGATAAAAGGCGCGGAGCTCTTGTACTGCTCTTCAGTGGGCTCGGCAACACTGCAGCGATGGGCTTCGCTCGCATTCATCGCCTCTTTGCCGCGCAGGTAATCACCCTTGCCCTGGCCTGCTCCTCGTCCACCAACGCCCTGAGTGGATCCGACATACCGTACCTACACCGTACAAGTTCCTCGGACCCGCTTCCAACCTCTCTGGATCCTTCGCCAGCAGAAAGTATGGCCGCGCCGGTGAACTCCTGTCCTGTACTGTGCACTACGGAGCATCCCATCTGCGCACCGCATGGGCCTCTCGGTTCGCAAGCTGTCAGATCACCAACGAAATCAGCCCGTGAAGATAAAAGGCGCGGAGCTCTTGTAGTGCTCTTCAGTGGGCTCGGCAACGCTGCAGCGATGGGCTTCGCTCGCATTCATCGCGTCTTTGCCGCGCAGGTAATCACCCTTGCCCTGGCCTTCTTCTCGTCCACCAACGCCCTGAGTGGATCCGACATACCGTACCTACACCGTACAAGTTCCTCGGACCCGCTTCCAACCTCGCCGGATCCTTCGCCACCAGAAAGTGTCGCCGCGCCCGTGCACTCCTGCCCTTTTCTGTGCACTACGCAGCATCCCATCTGCGCACCGAATGGGCCTCTCGGTTCGCAAGCTGTCAGATCACCAACGAAATCAGCCCGTGAAGATAAAAGGCGCGGCGCTCTTGTACTGCTCTTCAGTGGGCTCGGCAACACTGCAGCGATGGGCTTCGCTCGCATTCATCGCCTCTTTGCCGCGCAGGTAATCACCCTTGCCCTGGCCTGCTCCTCGTCCACCAACGCCCTGAGTGGATCCGACATACCGTACCTACACCGTACAAGTTCCTCGGACCCGCTTCCAACCTCTCCGGATCCTTCGCCAGCAGAAAGTATGGCCGCGCCGGTGAACTCCTGTCCTGTACTGTGCAGTACGGAGCATCCCATCTGAGCACCGGATGGGCCTCTCGGTTCGCAAGCTGTCATATCACCAACGAAATCAGCCCGTGAAGATAAAAGGTGCGGCGCTCTTATGCTGCTCTTCAGTGGGCTCGGCAACGCAGCGGCGATGGGCTTCGCTCATATTCATCGCCTGTTTGCCGCGCAGGTAACCAACTGCTTCTCGTTATATGCTCCCCGTACGCGCTACCGGGCGCTCTTAGCGTTGCCTAGCCCACGCTGTTGTTTATCCATTGCGTATGACTGTGCCGAATTGCTCAATCTTTGTTAGTTTTGTCGGGCGGTGTCGAGTTAAACCCGGGTCCTAATCTTCGTTCCACTGAAACTACTGGTGACATACTGTCTGCACTCGAAGAACTGAAATCAGGGCAGCTATCATTACTCAATGAAGTGAAAGCAATGCACGCAAAGTTATTGCAAAATGATAGGAATTCGAAGAAATTCGGAACCGGCTTCTAAAAATTGAACAAGATTGTTCCTCCTTTCCCGCATTGAAAGAAAAGTTAGATGGCGCAAACTTTTCCACCTATCGTCAAAAGTGGATGCGTTCGAGGATAGGGCCCGTAGGTCAAATCTTCTCTTATACGATATATCAGATAGACAAGAAGAAACTTGGAATGAAGCCGAGGGTTTGGTGATTGATCTCTGCAAAACAAAGCTTGACACCGATTCACACACTGTCGACACTGAACGTGCACACAGGATTGGCTGTTTCGCCGTCAATAAGAATAGACCAATAATTGTTAAATTCGCACATTTCAAAGTTAAGGAGCGTATTCTGGCAAACGCGGGTAAACTGAAAGGCACCAATTTCAGTGTGTCATCTGACTATTCACCGAACACTCGGCTCGCCCGCAAAAAGCTTGTTGAATTTGCGAAATCAAAAGGTAAATGTGATAGACTTTGACATGACAGGCTGACCATGGAACACACTACCTATGTTTATGATCACTCTACAAAGAAAGTTGTTGAACGTCCTGCATACCTCAGAGTTAGGTCCGAAGAGCAACCACCAAAATGTCCTTTTTCCGTTTTATATACTAACATTACAAGCATTCTGCCAAATCTTGACTCCGTTGCTCACCTTGTTTACACTACTGATAGCAACGTTGTCATTATTACTGAAACCTGGTTAAATTCTTCTATCGCCAATCCTGAACTTGAGATTGCTTTACCGAACTTTGATATCTTCCGCTGCGATCGCGATGAGAGGCGTGGTGGAAAGGAGTTAATAGCAACTAACTGTAGTCTACACTGTTTTAAAATTGATATCTCCTCTCCGTTGGCAATACTGTTCGTTTGCACTAAAATTTGCCACCCACCTTTAATACTAGGAGCATGTTACCGACTCCCAGACGCCCATCCAAGCTTTGTCGCATTTTTCCACGAGGCACTTTGCACTCTGGCACATCTCTTTCCCAGCACACCAATCCTTTTGTTCGGGGATTTCAACTTTCCAGCAATAACTTCGTCGGACATAGCACCAACAATATCGAAAAACAACACCGAAAGTGAATTTCTTTACACGTGCCTTACGTTTGGCTTTTCACAGCTTATCTCCGCCCCAACAAGGCATAATAATCAGTCTTCCAGTCTGCTCGATCTTTTGTTCACCACACATCCTGATAACCTTTCTGCGCTAACTTTTTTGCCCGAGCTAAGCGATCATGCCGTAATTCAGGCCACTTATCAATCTCGTATAGGGTACCCGAAAAAAATGAAGAAGAAAATAACCCTCTACGACATAGGTGATTACATCGCTTTCATTGTAAAGTTAACTCAGTTTAGTTTCTCTTTTCTTGGTACGTTTTCGTGTCGTTCAGTTGAAGATCACTGGCTAATTTTCAAATCAAGAATGCAGGAAATAATCAAAGCCCATATTCCCACAATTACCGTAACCGAGCTGCCGTCTTCCCCTTGGTTCAATAACATCCTTAGGCGCCTTAACAATAAAAAGAAAAGCCGCCGCGGTGGCTGAGTGGTTATGGCGCCCGGCTGCTGGCCCGAAAGACGCGGGTTCGATCCCGGCCGCGGCGGTCGAATTTCGATGGAGGCGAAATTCAAGAGGCCCGTGTGCTGTGCGATGTCAGTGCACGTTAAAGAACCCTAGGTGGTCGAAATTTCTGGAGCCCTTCACTACGGCGTCTCTCATAGCTGAGTCGCTTTGGGACGTTAAACCCCCATAAACTTAAACCAATAAAAAGAAACGACTCTATCGCATCGCCTAAGAAAGTAACACTTCACGCGAATGGGAAAAGTACGGCAGCGCTGATAAAATGTTCCAGTCTTTAGCTGCAAAAACTAAGCGATCTTTCTTTTCTACCTTGCTTCCTGATATGCTGCGTACTAACCTCCGTCAATTTTGAAAGGTTATAAATCCAAGCCCGAAGAAATCCATACGATTACTTGACCAAAACGACATTCCTATTCCTGATACCGAAGTTGCAACCACTCTAAGCTCTGCGTTTTGTTCAGTTTTCACCAATGAACCCGAAGGCAATTTCCCTTTTTTTCCTAACCTCAACATCCTGGCATGCCTGAAATCACTTTTGAACCTCACAGCATTTGCAAATTAATCGAATCATTGAAGCTAACCTCATCTGCTGGAATTGACGACATCAACGCCAAAGTACTCAGAAACACCAAAGTAATTACCAATGTCATCCTGTCGTACATTTTTCAACAGTCTCTTTCTTCTGGAGTGGCGCTGCCGGATTGGAAAACAGGTAAGGTCATTCCAGTTTCTAAAAAAGGATCATCATCCTCATGTCTTGACTACCGGCCAATTTCCATTACTAGCGTTTGTTCTAAATTGATGGAGCATATCGTTTTTAGCCAAATCATGAATTTCCTTATTTGTAACAACTTTTTCCATTCCAGTCAGCATGGCTTCCTTAAGAATCATCAGCTCCCACCTAGACTTCAACATACCTGTAGATTCACTGTTTTTAGACTTCGAGAAAGTTTTTGACAAGGTTCCTCATAATCGATGTTTCTTGAAACTTTTATGCCTAAATCTTCATCCCCTAGTATTTAACTGGTTACGTAGTTTCTTAATCGGCCGTATCAGTTCGTTTTCGCAAATAACCATTCCTCTCCGCTGTCTCCTGTGATTTCTGGTGTGCCTCAGGGTTCCGTTCTCGGCCCCTGTTCTTCTTAATCTACATCAATGACCTCCCTAACGATATATCTTCTAACATCCGCCTGTTTGCTGATGATTGTGTTATATACCGAGCGATTAACGATTGTTCAGATGCCCTCATTCTTCAACGCGACTTACAAACATTAGAAAAATGTTGTAAAACTTGGTTAATGTCTTTAAATGTCAGCAAAACGTCATTAATTACTTTTCACCGCCGCCGTTTTCACGTAGTGTCCACGTATTTCTTTGGTAGCACAGCAATATCCTCTGTGACATCTTATAAATATCTAGGTCTTATTTTAACACAATCCTTCATGGCCCTCTTACATAGCGCAAATATCTAACCAGGCTAACCGCACTCTCGGCTTTCTAAGGTGAAATCTTAAATTCTGCTCCTCTTTCGTAAAAACCCTTGCTTACAAAACACTTCTAAGGCCCAAGCTAGCATGTTCATCAGACTAATCTTTCTAACTCCATTCAATCTATCCAAAACCGGGCAACTCGGTTTATTTTTAATGACTATTCTTCCTATACTAGTGTCAGCTCTAAAATCTAATGCAAATCTTCGCAATCTAGAAACTCGATGTAAAATAGGCAGGATCGTTCTCTACCATAAGTTCTATCATTTTCCAATTGATAACAGCGTTATATCTCCCGCTCACCGGCATTCATCCCGTACCAGTCATTCCAAGTATATATACCCGCCGCACGCGCGCACATCATCGCACCTTCACTCGTTTTTTTTCCACAAACAGCGAAAGACTGGAATGATCTGCCTAAAGAACTGGTTCACCACTCCAGTGCGACAAATTTCAGGACAGCCATTGCAAATTTTCTTTTATGAAGCGATCCACCCTTGAAATCATCTGTGAAGCCGCCCACCCCTCATGTAAAACCCCTGTTCAAGGGGCATTTGAGGACTAAATAAATAAATAAACAAGCTCCCGGTCCAAGCGCCCGTGGAGGTGATGCCGGTGTTGTTGGCGTTGGGGGCACCACCCGCATGGGTGGCAACAGCGCTGGAGACACCCCTGACCGTAGCAGGTGGTAGCGTCCTCCGTTGACTCCCCGGAACGGGCTCAGGCACGGCAGGCAGTCCACGATGCGATGCCATAGAACGCGAGCTCACCGGAGCAGCAACCGGCGTCACTCTCTTCCAGCCGATGTGTCCCTGACCCGCCGGAGCCTCCGCTTCTCTGCTGCCCCCCCCCCCGTGCCTCGCTCTCACTCGCCCTTTTATAGCCTTCGCGTTAGTACACGTAATCCTTGTCGTCGTATTCTTCTCTTCTCCACCAATAATCTCTCTCCACCTCACCGAATGCTTCTCCACCAATCATCTCTCTCCACCTCACCGAATGCTTCCCCACCAATCATCTCTCTCCACCTCACCTAATGCTTCTCCACCAATCATCTCTCTCCACCTCTCCGAATGCTTCTCCACCAATCATCTCTCTCCACCTCACCGAATGCTTCTCCACCAATCATCTCCCTCCACCTCACCGAATGCTTCTTCCTTTTTATTCTTCGGTTAATCCACGTCGTCTTCTTCACACCTCTTTACTTTAAAATTTAATTTAGGCTCCTTAATGTGTGCGTGTGCGTGTGTGTGTGTGTGTGTGTGTGTGTGTGTGTGTGTGTGTGTGTGTGTGTGTGTGTGTGTGTGTGTGTGCGTGTGTGCGTGTGTGCGTGTGTGTGTGTGTGTGTGTGTGTGTGTGTGTGTGTGTGTGTGTGTGTGTGTGTGTGTGTGTGTGTGTGTGTGTGTGTGTGTGTGTGTGTGTGTGTGTGTGTGTGTGTGTGTGTGTGTGTGTGTGTGTGTGTGTGTGTGTGTGTGTGTGTGTGTGTGTGTGTGTGTGTGTGTGTGTGTGTGTGTGTGTGTGTGTGTGTGTGTGTGTGTGTGTGTGTGTGTGTGTGTGTGTGTGTGTGTGTGTGTGTGTGTGTGTGTGTGTGTGTGTGTGTGTGTGTGTGTGTGTGTGTGTGTGTGTGTGTGAGAACGATGGAGTCCTCATGAAACCTGCTGGCGGGTGGCACTCAAATTAATCATTCCTCCAGCAACAGCAAGGTTACTGGGGACAACCCGAATCGCACACAAGTCCCACTGGTGGCAGCACCTGCCATGGGCATTAACCCATTAGCTATCGCGTCATGCATACCCTTAAGCAGCCGCGGTACAGTGGCGACTGCCTTCACAAAGTTAGCGGGCAGATCAAAAGGAGCGCGGCAACGTCGCGGCGGCGGCAACATAGAGCCATGCAGAGGTGTAATTACCAGCTGCGTGGTACCGGGTTGCATCACTCCGGAGAGGGCGGCAACTGCGTTCGCAAAGTGAGCGGGTGGGCTCACACACACACGTAAGCAATCTTGTCACACGTAAGCAATCTTAAGTGTATCTGCTGAGTTTTTTTCCTTCCCTTCCTTACGCAGCTCTTGTTCTTACTGCTTCTTATTTCTTAATGGTGCGTTTCTTAACGATCGTAGCCACACTTGCCATCGCGTGGCGCCCACCCACTTGTTCAACTTTGCCCGAAAGGTTGTTTTCGGCTCCTACCTACGAAGCCTAGTGGTTGAGGTTACTGTACGTCTAACAGCGGGGAAAAAACGCTGTAATCGCGCACTTTCGCCTCAGATTATGCGTTCTGAACCAACCGGTGTGAGCAGAGAAAAACAAGCGCTAAATTCGTGCATATACGGTACTTTCGTCACCATACACATCAAAATGCAAAAAATGGCACTATATCATTTTTCAAATGCATGCATGAGATAAACAGCTTCACAGTGCATGCACAATCCACAAACCTAAAGGTCGCCGTATTTCTTTCAAGAGCCAATTTAAAATAACTTCAAAGGTGGCACACAAGGATAGAACTTGGGAAGCTATCAAAGTTATTCAATAGGCTCAAGTTCACTGATCATAAGGAAGTTGAATATGGAGAGAATCGAGCGTGCTTTAAAATGCGGGGATAGCCTAAAAGCGGTGAATAGGAAACTAGGCATAGGCAAAAATCAGATGTATGCGTTAAGAGTGCATTGTCATTAGCAATATCAATAAGATACTTAAAGTAGCCGAAGAGTTCTACACAAATCTATACAGTAGGCAATGTAATCAGGACGTAAATTATATAGGCAGTATCGCACAGCAATGCGTCATCCCGCCAGAAGCGAAAGAGGAACTAAATAAAGCCTTAAGGACAATGCAAAGGGGAAAAGCAGCTTGGAAGGATCAGGTAACAGCAGATCTGTTGAAAGGAGGGGAGAATCTGCTTGAAAAACTACCCACCCTGTAAACGCAATGCCTCATCACCTCGA
This sequence comes from Amblyomma americanum, assembly GCF_052857255.1. Lineage (NCBI taxonomy): Eukaryota > Metazoa > Arthropoda > Arachnida > Ixodida > Ixodidae > Amblyomma > Amblyomma americanum. The sequence goes on along the minus strand of NC_135498.1, from coordinate 189,134,579 downwards.
ACGTACCAGAAGCTTGGCAGAAATCTAAGATCATCCTAATCGGCAAGAAAGGAGACGTCCACGTCTAGAAAAATTACACACCCATCAGTTTACTGTACGTTGCCTACAAGGTAAGTACTAAGATAATCGCTAATCGAGTATGGACAAGACTTCAATCAGCCAAATAACCAGGTAGGTTTTCATAAACGATGCTCGACAACATACCATATCCACCCTATCAATCAGATATGACAGAGAAATGTGCAGAATATTGTAACGTGAAGATGTGCAAACCAAAAGGGAAAAAATATATTTACAGGGAAACAGCTTACAGCCACGCAGCCGAACAACCGGGCACGCGAAGCCCAGCAGCAGAAACGCACTTCGTCCTCTTCGCGTTCCAAGCGCGAGCGCACCAAGCACGAGCCGAAGAGTTCTACACAAATCTATACAGTAGGCAATGTAATCAGGACGTAAATTATATAGGCAGTATCGCACAGCAATGCGTCATCCCGCCAGAAGCGAAAGAGGAACTAAATAAAGCCTTAAGGACAATGCAAAGGGGAAAAGCAGCTTGGAAGGATCAGGTAACAGCAGATCTGTTGAAAGGAGGGGAGAATCTGCTTGAAAAACTACCCACCCTGTAAACGCAATGCCTCATCACCTCGAACGTACCAGAAGCTTGGCAGAAATCTAAGATCATCCTAATCGGCAAGAAAGGAGACGTCCACGTCTAGAAAAATTACACACCCATCAGTTTACTGTACGTTCCCTAAAAGGTAAGTACTAAGATAATCGCTAATCGAGTATGGACAAGACTTCAATCAGCCAAATAACAAGGTAGGTTTTCATAAACGATGCTCGACAACATACCATATCCACCCTATCAATCAGATGACAGAGAAATGTGCAGAATATTGTAACGTGAAGATGTGCAAACCAAAAGGGAAAAAATATATTTACAGGGAAACAGCTTACAGCCACGCAGCCGAACAACCGGGCACGCGAAGCCCAGCAGCAGAAACGCACTTCGTCCTCTTCGCGTTCCAAGCGCGAGCGCACCAAGCACGAGCGTTCCAAGCACAAGCACAACCGTAGCATAACTCCCGGCGGCAAAAGCACCGTCCCGGTGCTAAGTGGATGATGTAGCAGGCGTGTGGTACGGTTTGAGACGGACTACATGAACGACGTCAGTCAAAGGGCTAGTGGACGACGTCGGAGCATGAAGAGGTGTAATCTCGTAGGTCACGTCGGTCACCTGACGGAGAACTCGATAAGGGCCACTGTACTGACGTAGAAGTTTCTCAGAGAGACCGACATGGCGAGAAGGAGACCAAAGGAGGACGAGTGAGACCGGCGGATAGTGTACTGGGCGATGCCGGCGGTCGTAAACTGACTTCTGGTAGGTCTGAGATGCGGTGAGCCGGTCTCGGGCGATTTCACGGGCCATAGTTGCTCGGGAGATGGCGTCACGTGCATACTCTGTGGTCGAGGCAGTAGAACTCGGTAGTAATGTATCCAATGGCAGCGCAGGATGCCGACCAAACAGAAGGTAGAAAGGAGAATAGCCGGTGGTATCATGCCGCGACGAATTATAAGCAAATGTTACATAAGGCAAGGCAACGTCCCAATCGCGGTGGTCGGGCGAGACATACATGGATAGCATATCGGTCAGAGTCCTGTTGAGGCGCTCGGTAAGCCCGTTCGTCTGGGGATGGTAAGCTGTAGTGAGCTTATGCTGCGTGCCACAGGACCGGAGGATATCGTCAACTACTCGGGACAAAAAGTAGCGGCCGCGGTCCGTCAGCAATTGGTGTGGAGCGCCGTGGTGAAGGATTACGTTCTGCAATAGGAAGTCGGCGACATCGGTTGCGCAACTTGTTGGTAACGCACGCGTGATAGCGTACCGGGTCGCATAGTCGGTCGCGACAGCAATCCAACGGTTGCCGGAGCAGGACGTCGGGAAAGGTCCGAGAAGGTCGAGTCCAACACGGTAGAATGGTTCGAGAGGTACGTCAATAGGCTGTAGAAGGCCAGCAGGCAACGTTGATGGTCTCTTCCTGCGTTGACAGAGGTCGCAGGAGGCAACGTAACGCCGAACAGAGCGGTACAGACCAGGCCAAAAGAAGCGGCGTCGGACCCGATCGTATGTGCGGGAGACGCCGAGGTGGCCTGCGGTCGGTAGGTCGTGTAGTTCCGCTAGGACAGATGAACGGAGACGCTGGGGAACGACTAGCAGGAGCGGAGGTCCGTCAGGACGAAGGTTGCGGCGGTATAGGACGCCATCCTGAATGACGAACAGTTGCAATGAAGGATCTCGGCTGGCACAGTTGAGGCGATCAATGAGAATATGCAAGGAAGAGTCTTGTCGCTGCTCGTCCGCGATGTTAACCAGATCGGAGATAGCGAAGAGGCACGGGCCGAGGTCGTTGTCTCCAGGATCAGGCGGCTCTACAGGGTGCCGAGACAGGCAGTCGGCGTCTTGATGGAGACGCCCTGACTTGTAATGAACAGTGTAAGAATACTCTTGGAGGCGCAACGTCTAACGTCCGAGCCGGCCTGTGGGGTCTTTCAGTGAAGACAGCCAACAAAGGGCGTGGTGATCGGTCACTACGGAGAATGGACGGCCAAACAGGTACGGTCGGAACTTAGCCACGGCCCAAACAAGAGCTAGACACTCGCGCTCTGTAATTGAGTAATTTCGCTCAGCTGTAGAAAGGAGGCGGCTGGCATATGCAATAACGCGTTCTTGCCCTTGGTGACGTTGGGCTAGCACGGCGCCAATCCCATAACCGCAGGCGTCTGTGCGAACTTCAGTCGGAGCCGACGGATCAAAATGGGCCAGAATAGGTGGGGAGGTGAGTAAGTCGACTAGCGAAGAAAAGGCCTCCTCTTGGGCAGGGCCCCAGGTAAAAGGGGTGTCTTTCTTTAGAAGGTCGGTCAGGGGGCGAGCGGTGCCGGCAAAATTTTTGATGAAACGGCGGAAGTATGAGCAGAGGCCGACGAAGCTGCGCACATCCGTAGACGACTGGGGAATAGGGAAGTCCTTGACGGCTTTAACTTTAACAGGATCCGGGCGGACACCAGAAGCGTCGACTAGATGTCCGAGAATGGTGAGTTGGCGGCGACCGAATTGACATTTCGACGAATTGAGCTGTAGCCCGGCTCGACGGAAGACAGAAAGAATGCTCGCCAGTCTTTCGAGGTGCGTGGTAAACGTGGGCGAAAAAACCACAACATCGTCGAGGTAACATAGACATGTGGACCATTTAAAGCCGCGAAGCAAGGAGTCCATCATTCTTTCGAAGGTAGCTGGCGCATTACAGAGACCGAATGGCATAACTTTAAACTGATATAAGCCGTCCGGTGTGACGAATGCCGTCTTTTCGCGGTCATTGTCATCAACAGAGATTTGCCAATACCCGGACCGAAGGTCAATTGAAGAGAAAAATTTGGCTCCGTGAAGGCAGTCCAAAGCATCGTCTATTCTTGGGAGTGGATAGACGTCTTTTTTTGTTATGTTGTTTAGGTGCCGGTAATCAACGCAAAAGCGCCAGCTGCCGTCCTTCTTTTTAACCAGCATAACTGGTGAGGCCCAAGGGCTCGACGAGGGCTCTATGATGTCTTTACTGAGCATCTTGTCCACCTCTTGCTGTATGATTGTGCGTTCTGTACTGGACACTCTGTAGGGTCGTCTGTGAATAGGAGCTGCGTCACCGGTGTTGATGCGATGCGTGACCACAGATGTTCGAGCCAAAGGGCGGTCATCGAAGTCAAAGATGTCGCGAAAAGACGACAGAAGATACCGAAGGTCGTGAGCTTGCCCTGGTAAGAGGTCAGCAGCAATCATTTTTGCATATTCATCAGGTGGTGGGACGTCAGAGTCGCGGCAGTTCGACGAGGGTGGGACGCTTCTCACCGCCGATACGACGCATTCGGCAGCAGGGCACAGCGTGGCGAGCGACATACCTTGTGGGAGCGGCTGAACGTAAGAGGCAAAGTTGAGAACCGGAAGGGACGCTTGATTTGCCGACATGGTGACAACTGTATGCGCAAGGGCAACACTGCGTGTAAAGGGCACATCAGGAACCGGAGTAATGATGTAGTCACCATCGGGAACTGGCGGGACCGAGGAGAAACGGACATAAGTGGCGGCATCGGGGTCCAGGCGGACAAAGTCGGCGGTGCACAGTCGGTGAACAATTGGATCCGGTGGCTCTGAAGGAACAGGTAGAGCGAGTTGAACGATGCTTGTGGCGCAATCTATAAGGGCGGAATGGTCGGTGAGAAAGTCAAGGCCGAGAATGATGTCATGAGGGCAGTGTTCGAGGACAGTGAAGAGCACAGAAGTATGGCGGCCGGCTATTGAAACACGAGCAGTACACATTCCGACGACAATAGACATACCGCCATCTGCAACACGGACCACAGTTGAGGGGGCAGGAGTGAGCACTTTCCTTAGGCGACGGCGAAGACGAGCATTCATGACTGAGACGTGCGCTCCAGTGTCGATCAGAGCGGTAACAGGGACCCCGTCCACGTCGACGTTAAGGATGTTCCGATGAGCATGAAGAGTTAAAGGAGGGTTTTCTGGTCGGGTCGTCAGAGCAGCATCACCCCCAGACGCTGCAGCCATCAGTTTTCCGACCGGGAGCGGGCATATGGGGCCGGCGACGAAGGGCGGCGAGGTCGGGGCGATGGAGATCGACGGCGCTGAGGTGACGACGAACGGTTGGTAAGCGGGGTCTGAGCGTTGTGGCCAGAAGAGGTCGTTTCCGAGGGCGAGGGAGAGCGGCGGGAATATGCAGAACCCGGCGGGTAGCGGCTGTAGGTCGAGGACGGACGGCTTCGGCAGTGTCGAGATATGTGGCCAACTCGGGAGCAGTTAAAGCAGATGGGCCTGTCATCAGGTGTTCTCCATTCATCTGGATTGCGGCTGCGTCGAGGGTAGTATGCACGTTCAGAACCGAGCTCCGGGGACATGCGGCGAGCATATGGGGCACTAACTGAGCAAACAGGTTGAATCCCAAGATTGGCAAATTCTTTGCGAACGACAGCCTGTATAAGGGATACTGCTGGAGTACTGTCTGTTGCGGGTGGATGAAACGCAACGGGGGACATTGCCTCTACTTCTTGGCGCACAAGTCGTGTCAGGCTCTCAGATGTCGGCAGACGGCTCGGTGGAGTCGAGTCTACACAGGACGACGTCGCAGTCGTATTCGGCAACCGCGTGAACTGCGGAGAAATTCGGCGGCTCTTCGCTTGTTCGAACCGGCGGCATTCCTTGATGATTGCGTCAACCGTTCCGCAGTCCTTGTATACAAGAAGGTTAAAGGCGTCATCTGCGATGCCTTTGAGCACGTGACCTACTTTGTCGCACTCTGACATAGTGGCGTCGACTTTCATGCAGAGAGCTAATATGTCCTGAATGTATGATACATAGGACTCTGTGGACGTTTGTGCACGGCATGCGAGCTCCTTCTTCGCAGCGAGCTGACGCCCGAATGGCTTACCAAACAGGTCACAAAGCTTGGGCTTGCAGAGATCCCAGCTGGTGAGTTCATCCTCGTGGGTCTCGAACCATACCCTGGCAGTGCCCGTCAGGTAGAAGATGACGTTGGCCAACTTTAGGGTCGGGTCCCACCTGTTGTGTGTGCTCACGCGCTCGTACATTGCGAGCCAGTCCTCCACGTCGACGCCGTCCGTTCCGTTGAAGGTCCCAGGATCTCTCGGATGGGCAATGATGAACGCCGGGTTGGCGGACGCCGACGGAGCGGCCCCTTCGCTGGTCATGGTTGAAGAGCCGGCGAGCTGACGACCGCTGCGAAGTTCCGTGCTTGCTGTGGCTGTACCCCGCACCTCACACCAATAATGTAACGTGAAGATGTGCACACCAAAAGGGAAAAAATATATTTACAGGGAAACAGCTTACAGCCACGCAGCCGAACAACCGGGCACGCGAAGCCCAGCAGCAGAAACGCACTTCGTCCTCTTCGCGTTCCAAGCGCGAGCGCACCAAGCACGAGCGTTCCAAGCACAAGCACAACCGTAGCAATATAATCAACCACTATGTACTGTAGCCACCGATTACGAACAAGCATTTGACTCGGTGGAAAACTCAGCAGTCATGCAATCATTGCGAAGTCAGTATCTAGAAGATTCATGTAAAAATACTAAAATATATCTATAAGGACTGAAAAGCTACCATAGTCCTCAATAAAGTAAGGAACAAACTTCCAATAAGGAAGGGTGTCAGGCACGGAGACACGATATCCCCAATGCTATTCACCGCCTGTTTACAGGGTGCACCCAGAGGATGGGATAGGGAACACTTGGGGATAGAAGTTAATTAATGGAGAATAGCTTAGTAATCTACGATTCAGTGGTAACATTACCTTGATAAGTCACTCAGGAGATGAACTGCAAAGCATGATTATTCAGTTAAACAGGCAAAGCAGAACGGTGGTCCTGAAAATCAATATGCAGAAAAAAAAGTAATGTTCGACAGTCTCAGAAGCCAACAGCAGTTTACGACTGGTGAAGAGGTGCTGTAAGTGGCAAAGGAATACATCCACATCGCGTTGTCTACACAGATATAATTGCACACGAGCAAGGCTCCGTTACCGACGCTTCGTCGCAGACCACGACCGTCACTTCCTTTTCGCGGTTGCTCTCCCTTTGAGAACGGAGATCGAGAGCAGAGAGAACCTGGCACCGTTGTGAAGCCTGGATCTCAAGCAGCGTCCCAGTGGAGGCCGTAAAGACAACCAAAAGCCGCATGTGAAAAAATTCAGGGTGACACTTTGTTGACCTAAAGTGCGGTGAGGCGAAAGCCTTTAGCACGGTGTTGCTGCTTGTGTCACTGACGTGTGGTTAAGATGTTAATTGATTACGCAATTGTTTGCAAATCTTAAATGCTGGAGACACTGGAGGGCGCTTGGCAGGCATCCATTTGATTCGACGCCTTTCTGCAAACACTCTCCAGCGTCCTAGAGAAGGATAACTACATATGCGTTGGCAGGAAGGAGCGTAGCACGCTCGGCTGAGGAACGGTAGGATGGTTCGAATCCCACCGTGCACAAATATTTTTTCTTAACAAGTTGAAGAGCGCAACGGACGGACGGACGTGCGTGAGCCTGAGCCATTAAAGGCTTTCGCCTTAAAATGCATGAGAAGCATGTCCGATCCGCCGCAGTGCTGCATCAGAGCGCGTCCCCACAGACCTGCTTCTTCTGTGGCTATAACGAACATCATTAGCAGACGTGTGACGCCACAATAAGGTATAAACGATAAGGCAGTCTTCCGGCCTTCGCTTCAAGTCATTAAAACAGGAGCATGCTGTGTAAGCCTGCAATGCAAAAAATGCCCATGGAGCACGCCAGCACTATATGTGACCCATCGTAAACCAGCAACAGGACACCCTAAGGGAACCGAGAGCCAAGCAACGCGCATGTGTATAAGCATCGCAACTACTACCACCGAAAACGGCCCCACTCTCGAAAGAATTGTCTTCCTGCAGGACGCAACTTCGAGGCGTAGAGGATAGAATTTCGAAGCGCACGGGCGAGTTCTGCTCGACGGAGGTGTCAGCGGTTTTACATCGCCGCTGACGCCTCGCGGAAATTAGGATGCGCACTTCTCGGTCATGAAAGGTTCACGGTTGGGGTGTTCGGAGGCCACCAAAGAATAACCGGAGTTCCGAACAGTGAGGGTTCGAACGGCAACTCGGAAACAGATGTCATTTGCGATCAGTTAATTCTCTCGCCGCCGAAACATGTAATGGGAAGGCTCAAGTCCCTCGGCTTCGGACCAGCCGACCTCTCCAACAACGCTGGTCATGAATGTGTCGACCTGCTCGTCATATCTGACCACATATAGCATCTCGCGGCAGGTAGATCTGTAAATCTAGGGAGCCGACTGCGGGCAGTAGAAACTACCGCTGGACGGACTGTTCGAGGGGCTCTTGAGGACGGTGTCGAGCAGACCCAATGCTTCCAAACCATGGCCTTGCGTACCGCAGTAATTGATAGAGAGACGACAAATATTCTGACCAAATCCTGGACCTTGGTATCAGTGGGGCAAACGAAATGAAAGGCAATTGGAAAATGCGTGAAGTCATGGAGTTATTTGAGGATAACATCAAGGGAGTTGATGGTCGGGGTTCATTTATTCATGGATATTGTATTTTTCACAAAGATGCCGAAGGAGGCCCTGTGTCTGCGGCGTGAGAAATCCTCGGCCCCTTTAAGGTATGCACAGCAGCTGAGTGAGACAAGCAAAACGAAGAAAAAAGAATAAAAGGAAAAAGTGACAGAAGTTTAAAACTAAAAAAGGAAGAAACGATCATTGCGCATCTGACAAAACAGCAGAAATAACAAGATCAATAAAACGGTTTTCAGACCTATGTCTATTGTTTTTTAACATTTTGCAAGAATAAAACAACGTATGACGTACCATAGAATTTGCATTTGAAATTAAGCATGAATAAGAATGTGGATGCATATTCACAGAGAAGAGATAACGCAGCGAAATATTTGTACATGGATGAGAGGGGCATATTGAAGATATCAATGCCATCTTTTGCTAGAGCATTCAATAGTCGTGGAAGAGCATTACAGAGCATTTGTTGTCAAAAGGTTGTTCGGCATTTGGGGATTTTCCACCGTTCTGGAATTCGAGTGCTCTAAATAGAACTGTTAGGGCAGAACTCCGTAATTTCATTCAAAGTTGAACTCTGTCGTTGGTTCCTTAAACGGTACTGCCGACATAATTTGCACTGGTACAAGTTCTTTATTTTTAGCATATCAAGTGATAAAATATATGAGAAGTTGGTGCTGCGTGTTCTATATTTTCGATGATCCGTAATTTTTTTATAATATGAGGTTGCGTTGCCTTGAAAATCCTAGATCTCACTCAAGTACAACAGGAATATCGTGGTAAAACGACTCAATCAGCTTGCGAACTCGCTCTGAAAGGGTCTTGAACTTCTCCAAAAGTACGACACGACCGTCAGGTAATACGGCGCGCTCAACATGGCAGAAAATGTAGAAGATGAGAACAACAACCACTGCGTGTATTACATGCCTCACCAAGCTGTCATTTGCGAGTCCAGAAAACTGAGGGACGCATTTGACACTTCTTCCCACGGAAAAGATTCCAGAAGTCTTAATAATAACCTAGACACTAGACCCAATTTAACGGCGGACCTCGTGGAGCTTCTACTTAATTTCTGCAAGTATCGAGTTGCACTTACTGAGGACATCAAAGAGCATCTCTTACAAATTGGAGTCCGAGAGCAAGACAGAGATGCCCTTCGAAAGGCCCCCATGCGCGGTGCTTCTTTGCCTCCCGTTGAAATCGGTCGTATCAAACCTGTACCCTTTGGAACTACTGCAAGCCCGTTTCTGCCTTCCGCTACCCTTCGACACTACCAGAAATCGTGCGAGTAAGACTTTTCTTACACCGTGAGCCAGCTGCAGAAAATCCTTTGTGTAGACGAACTGCTAACGGGTGCAACCGACAACGAGGAAGCCCTGAATCTCTGCATTGAGGCCAGCGCAATCTTCCGCTTCGCCTCTATGAAGCTGCACAAGTGGCCTTCGGTCAACGACAGGCTGCGCCTGCGATTTGGGCAAGACTACAACGGAGCCAAGACTCTCTGATTTCAATCCGGAGTACTAAAGGTTTTAGGGATGACTTGGGATCCCATAACAGACCGCCAGACTTTCGCGCAACACACCAAACTACATGCTGCGAACCACTGCATGAATCTAATATCCACTGGGATGGCTGTTGCCCTTTAATGTTCGTGCTAAGATCCTATTCCAGAAACTGTGGCTTCAAAACGTCGAATGGGATGATCCCCTACGCATGACTGGACCGAAGAATGGAAAACGTGAATACGAGTTGCAGCACCTCCCAGAGATTCAAGTGTCAAGCTACTACGGAGCGGACGTCAACGAGCAGGCAACAAAGACGAGATGCACATCTTTGCAGACGCCAGTCCCGCGGCTTATGGGGCGGTTGTTTACCGCACATCCCCGCTTCGGAGCACGGCCTAACATCAACGGTCGTCATGAGCAAATCTAAGGTTGCCCCTCTGAAGGAACGCATTCTAACGAGGCTGGAGCTCATGGTATGTTTGCTTGCTGCTCGACTGTGCAGCTATATATTGGCCACACGCGGAGAACACGCTGAGCGCATCATTCTTTGGACAGATTCCTCGATCGTTCTCCATTGGATTCGTGAGTACGCTGAACGCGGGCAACAGTTGGTACGAAACCGAGTCTGTGAAGTACAGCGCAACACCGGAGGCTATGAATGGAGACACAGTCCAGGGAAGGGGCTCCCTGCAGACCTACTTACGCATGGCGATGCCTTTTCCCCCCTTGCCACCGGTGAAATGCGGAATACGGAACCCCCGTTACTCCGCACAACTGAGAGCGAGGGGCCGCAAAGGTCTCTGCAGATAACGTTCGCGATTGCGGAATTGGGGCAGAGGCAGCGAACGAAGGTGCTGCCAGTCATGTCATCTCACGTTACTACAGCTGTATTAATGAAAATCCACCGCTAGAGCTCCTACACGAGATTGATCAAAGTTACAACTTTCGTTCTTCTTTCTGTCTCAAGGGCGAGACGACAAAGTTATGAAGTCGGAGCTCTCACTACTGAAGAACTGGCGCTGGAAAGCATAAGATTACTCTGATTCCGTACATCCACGGCTTGTCCCATCGACTAAAAAAGATTGGGCATAGGGCGAATGTTCGAGTGGTATTTCACGCCCCCGACAAGCTCCCAAAACATTGTAGAATAACTAATCCCGGCGCCTCTCACAATGTTGGGTGCAAAAAGAGGCACACGGACAAGATCATGAAATGTGCGGAATCGGTCGTGTACGGTCTACCGATTTCATGTGGAAAGACATATGTGGGACAACGTGGTTGGTGTGTGTACGACCACCTCCGTGAGAATTGTAGAAATGTGAGGGAAAAGTGAGGAGGGTTCCTTGATGCCCACTCTAGGTAGCGCGAAGGCATTGATGATCCTAGTGATGACACCAGTAATGTATCGAGTTCCGGCCAAAGCGCAGATTCATGTGCGAACTGGAGTGCGAGACATTTTACGATGAATGCACCATTGTCGCGAGAAACAGATGCCAACTAACCCGCAAGATTATCGAGGCACTGTTGATAGATAGTTTAGGAGATGGCTGTGTGCCCAAGCCCTCGATCGCTTTATCATCAAAGGAACTGCGACACTTGCGTCGCCACTGATTGGTTCACCGGCTGCGCCTGCATGATGTCCGGCAACGATCCGTTTTTATTCCGTTCGTTGTGTGCCCAAGCCCTCGATCGCTTTATCATCAAAGGAACTGCGACACTTGCGTCGCCACTGATTGGTTCACCGGCTGCGCCTGCATGATGTCCGGCAACGATTCGTTTTTATTCCGCTTCGCGGTTCACAATAAATTTGTTACAAGTTAGCGCTCGCGTGTGTCACGTCGTCGTCCTTCGCCCTCGTCTGTTTGTGCGCTTCAAGTTTTTGGAATGGCTGACGAACGCGCCCAAACAACCACTTTGCTGAACTATACTTCTAGTACAGTGAACCCATTTTTATGTGTTCCTCGTCTTCCACCAGCAACCGTTGCCCTCATCACAAGCGCAGTTTGCAGAGCCCGTTCACTTGCGTTCTGCGTGCGCAAGAAGATTTTAGCGCAAGATTTTCGAGCCTTGTTCGGGGGTTCACTCCCTTTATCGGACATGGTTCTCGCATATGCAAGAACCAGCGGTCGGATTGGCTTCGTTTGGCCCGGCTGTACAGGAAACTTCTGGCCGTGCAACTACAGGCCTCACCTTGGACCCGTCTTCGGCTAGGAGAGATTTCAGTTGTCGGCGCTCGTCAATCGAACAACCGATATCCTGTGGAAGCTTCAACTGAAGCAGCTTCGTCGTTGCACTCGAGTGAAGCATACAGCGTCCCGAAGGTCCATCCACTTCCTTGAGCAAGTGTACCTACCTCAAGATACGCAACTGGTGCTCTGCCGGGGTCCGAAGTTCGCCGTCGAGAAGAGGAGGACTGCACCTGAACTTCTGTCCCTTGTTGGACAAGTTTCTCGGCGTGCCGCGGGTGAGGACTCTGCCGGCTGTCTCGGATGGTCTGGACGTTTTAAACCATGACAAGGTTCCAGTAGCACAGGTACTGGTGAAAGGCGTTGCATCTTTTTGAAGGATAATTCGCTTTGTTTTACCCGCCGAAAAGGAGGGGGGCTATTCAACTATAAAGACTTAGAGGTGGTATTAAAAGGCTTTACTCCTAGAAAAAACGTGTCCGTATCCGGAGCGAAATCTGACGCAAAAGAAACTGTGCAACAGGCTAGAGCTAGGTAGATATATGGTTCAATAAAACTTGTTGCTGGGTGAGTTGGTGGCACATACTTGAAAAAAGATGTAGCGCAAAAGAGACGAGCATGGGAGGGAGACAACAAGGACGAACGCTACTAACAACTGGCTTTATTTTCCGTAACAGATGTCAATATATACGTGTACACATCGCATGCGCACATGACACTAGGGCGGCTCTGGGCTTCTTGACAGAAAAAGAAAAAAGAAAAAAGGAGAAAATCTTCATCTTAATTGCCTGATTCTCCCCCTCTCCCTTCTCCTTTTTCGCAGATGATTCATTTTAGTACTCGTTCTTTCTTCGATTGTAGATATGTAATCAATTTTCCCTGTTTTCTTTTTTCTTTTTCTGTCAAGAAACCCAGAGCCGCCCTAATGTCATGTACGCGTGCGATGTGTACAAGTATATATTGACATCTGTTACGGGAAATAAAGCCAGTTGTTAGCAGCGTTCGTCCTTGTCGTGTCTCCCTCCCGTGCTCGTCTCTTTTGCGCTATATACATCTTTTTTCAAGTAGAGCCAGGTAGGGTTGCCAAAACCATAGAAACGAGTAATCGGAATTGCTTAGATATCTTCTTTAGCCTCAGAACCCACAAGATTGACGCCCCATTCAGGGCAATTGGCTCAGAAAATGGTACGTGGAAAAAATAAGTTGCCCTCTTTTTTCAAGAATAAAAGTTCAGCCTGTTGCACACTGATGACCCGTTGCAGGTGAAGAATTCCGCCGCTGTCTTGAATTATGTCAAGTCGTCAACCGAAAAGCGCCTCAGAGCCTTTTCCATGGATAACATGAATTTGTTCCATTCTTTGCCGAAATCAGATATGCTTTCGTATGTTGAAGACTATATCGATAGCTTTGGTAATGTTGCTCTCCAGAACGCGTCCGGGACGTCGAGCAGTGGCTTTTCGGAGCTTCTTAGCCTTTACCTTCGACCTAATTTTATACAGTGGGATGGCCGGACATACCTACAAAAAGTGACTATGTAAAGGATCCCGTATCGCCCCCATTCTCAGTGATTTGTTTTTAGCGCAACTTGTCAGGAACCTTAGCTCCCGTCTCGTCGAATTTAATGTAACAAAGGTTTTTAGGTAAGTAGATGACTTCTTACTATTTATTTACTGCAGCTCTGGCCCATTTGAAACACTAATAACACACTAACCTTCGTACGCGCAGGTTTAGCGCCGCTAGAAATAGCCCACTAGATGCCTTCGGACAAGAGCACCAGATTCCTTGATATTAGAATTTTATTTCAGGATGAACGAAGTTACTGGAAGTATGAACCACGCGCCAATAAGCCGCTGCTCCCGTACGATTCTGCTCACTCCAAACTTGTTAAGAGGGGCAGAGCTAAATTACGCCTTTCGAACGCCTTGAACAAGTCTTGCCCAGAACTAATGGCTGTCCGTTTCAAGGAACAGACCCTCCGGTTGGCTGCTTCTGGTTATCTCAATCATGTAATAGTCAGGGCTGCTTAAGGTATACTGAAACAGAAGTTCTAAAAACAGCCTAACGCCTCCCAGGTTCTTGGTGGAAAGCATAAGATTTTTGTGATTCCGCACATTCACGGCTTGTCCGATCGGCTAAAAAAGATTGGGCATAGGGCGAAAGTTCTAGTGGTTTTTCACGCTCCTGACAAGCTCCAAAAACAGTGCAGATTAACTAATTCCGGTGCCTGTCACAATCTTTGGTACAAGATGTGGAAATACGGGGGAAACAAAGGCCTTTCGCCCCGCCCGCACTCCCACTCCGCGGATGCAGCGTTCCCGCTCGCTAACCGCGGAGGGGTTCGTGCTCGAGGGACAAAGGGAAGGGACGACACAGCGTGAACACTCATATGCTATTTATTACAGTTGCAATCAATACACAGAGCGGGCCAGCTAGCTACAAAACATCAACGAGGCATTCCTCGGAAATAGAAGGCTACGTAAGAAGGACTTCCGACTTACCGGCTGGGGCAGGGGCGCGACTTCAGAGGTATCGGCAGCGAACGTTTGTATGCGCCGATAATGGCGGCCGGGTTTTCCCGTGCGCGCTGCATTCTTGAGGCAAAGCCATTCCCTAGCATTTGCCGGGGAAGGCGACCAGAGCGCGCGTTTGCTGCGCTCGCTTCGTTGCCTGGAACCAGAAGTCCAGCGGCAAGGCACAACGGATCCCCGTGCGCCTGCCGCGGAAGGTGACGGGAGCGTGCGGCTCCAACCGCTCACGACGCTGGCCGGATCCCGAAGGGGCTTCTCTCCTGTTCCGCAGAATTCCGCGTAACCTACGAGGTGGCGCTCCCGTCGCCGTTCCCTTTCCCCCATGAGGGAGACTTCCCTCCTCGCCCAGCCGGGGGTTGTCCGTCCCGACGGCCGACGATGAAGATGGGCCGCATCGAAACGGAGGGGGGAAACAGGTTCTCCACATCCCTCCCTCCTTAAATGTCGGCCTACGGTTGAACCCGTCCATGGATGCCATCGACGAAGGGGCCACGAGCGTTGCGATGATGACTGCAAGACAGCTCGTACAGGCGGGGTGCCGGGGTCATCCGATGAGCAGCAAGGTCACCAGGCACCCGTCCTTGTCCCGCGGCAGGCATCCAAAATTAGCGTGTCGGGAGGGTGTTGTTCGCGCCGACGCGCCTTTGTTGGAAGGTAGAGGGGCTGGCCCCCCCTCTCGTAGCAACACCCCCTAGACTTCCAGGCCGCAGCGCTCCTGCTGATCACGTGATGCGCGTCATCATCTGGAGGCGGCTGCGGGGGGCCGAGGAAGCGCGAGCTGCCGCTATGCCGCCGCCGCCGCTCGAGTCCGGTCGTGGTCATTGACCCGAAAAGCCGCGTTCGCGGGATATTCATCCGCAGCCGAGTTACATGGCAATCCTGCATTCTTATTTCGAAAATAACGCTTGCTAAATGTCAGGATTGTCCGAGATCGCCTTATGTCTTCACAATAAAAGTTTGTTGTTACGCACAAAACTTCTTGTTTCTACGCCTTCTTAGCACCACTTCGTCACGCGGATGAGAGTTCTGCGGCAGCGTCTGCCGCACTTCTTTTTGCTGGTATTTCGGTTTTTCTTTTCGTAGCAGAGCGCTGTGGGCCTATACTTGCTTCTTGGTTGTGCTTCACCTTTTGCGAGATTTTGTGCCCCTACTGCAACTTTGAGTCCTTATACGAGGTGTCGGCGCAGCGATGGAATAACTGTGACGCCGCTATGCCGAACAAGTGTTGTGTACCGCGCTGCCGCGCAAACTACACGGCAGAGTGCAAAGCCCATGTATTCAGGTTCCCACAAGATGACGAACTGCGAAAGAAATGGATTCGTGCAATACCGCGTCAGGGCTTCGTCTGTACGCAGAACTCCAGGGTAAGCAATCTGCAGATTCCTAATATTTTATTCTGTGAAATCGACGCAGTGGTTGACATCTTTTCTTGACTAATTATAAGAGACTAATTTCTTGACCTGTGGAGCAGGCATTTTTTTAAAATGTCATTGGGATCTTTATCTATGTCGCCGTTGCGCGCCGGCTTAATTTAAAAACGGCGGTTATACTTGTAATTCTGTTTCTTCGAGAACTAAATTCTGTGGTAACAGTGACGGTAATAAGTCTGACGACTAAATTCATTAAGTAACGCCCGCGTATCCTTTTATTGTACTCCTATTAAGGTATGTATTTTGATATGCTTCAGTGAACAATAATTTGATATTCACTTAACCGTTACAATGTAAATCTAATCTTTATAATTTGCCTTTTATGCGACGAAATCAGGCTTTTGCATGCGGTAAGGAAATAGTTAAGAAATATGCTGTTTTGGGAGAACCTCCGCATGGTATATTTGCATTTACAGTGCATAGAGGAAAAAATTACTCATGTCCGGTGATATCTTCCTTAGGTATGCGAGGCCCATTTCCGCTCAGAGGATATCCTGAAGGAAACTTCATACCTCGATGATGCCTCTGGGAGAACAATCACGGCTCCTTTGCCATATCCGCGCCTTCGTCAAGGTGCAGTGCCATCCAAATTCCCCGCCTGTCCGATGTATCTCTCGACTGAGAATGCAACCAGGGAGAGCCCAGAGGCCAAGAGGATCCGCTTAGAGGCTTCAGCTATGCAGAAAGCTCTTGCGGAATCTGTGGAGACATTTCATGAAGAGGAAGACGAAGACAAAATTTCGCGAATTCAGGACATAATTGCTCACTTGCGGCTAAAGAATTCCTCATTCTGGCACACTATTGAGGGCAATGAGCGGATTATTCTCCTCCACATCGTTGAAGATGAGGCCCCATGGATTAAGTATTCTGTGACCATCAAAGCGGACTTGGCCGTTACGTTCCACTTCATGAAGTGCTTGACGACGAAGCTTGGATCTTGCTTAGTCGTTCCAGCGACCGCAAAGAGCAAGAGAGAGCTAGAAGGATTTCTCGACAGCGTCCAAACATGGGACAGCAAACTGGGCTCAGCCTCCGAGAGATCGGAAGAGGAAACCTTTACAGCCATCCTTTTCCAGCTCGATAAGCTTTGCGACACAGAAACAGAGGTCGTGCTGTCCGATTCATTCGCGAGCAGTTGAAGTTGCTCCTAGTGAACAAGATTCGGAGGCGTTATTCAGCTGAATTTATGGTGTTTTGCTGCCTTTTATTCACAATTTCGCACCATGCCTACAAATACATGCGCAGCTACGGGAACGTCATCTTGCCACACCAAATGACAATTAGGTCTATATGCTCATCCTACGGCATGAACCCTCTGCTAGAACACGATGAATCTGCGTTCCTGAAATACGTGGCCACACGGATTTCCGACTTGGATCTCTACCAACGCACTGTCACCCTGATGGTAGATGAAATCCATATTAAACCTTTTTTTGATTATAAAGGCGGTGGTATAAAACGTCGCCCACAATTCGGCTGAAGCTGCTAACAGTGCCCTGGTTTTTATGGTGCAGAGCCTAACATGCAAATTCAAAGAAGTGGCCCACATAGTGCCCGTACGTGGCGCCGACGGTGACGTCTTGCATAGATTGCTGAAGCGCATCATATGTGGACTTGAGAAGATCGGTTATAAAATAATATGTGTCGTAACCGACAACAACAAGGTTAACGGGAAGGCAATGGAAAATTTCAGGAACTCTGCCCCTTGCCTAGGCAGCGATCACCCCGCTTTTCTTTACCCGCATCCATGCTCAGCCGAGAGGCCACTGTTCTTCATTATCGACACTGTGCACTTGCTAAAATGCATCCGAAACAACTGGATTCGGCAACGCAATGACCAACACTGCTTCTCATTCCCGGAATTCGATGAAGGGATGTTGCAAGAACGGCGCATGCTCTCTGCATCTTTCGACACCTTAAGGGACGTCTACAACATCGAGCTCGGCCAGCTCCTTAGGCATGCGTATACGCTGTCCAGAAAAGGCCTTTTCCCCTCTGATATCGAGAAACAAAATGTGAAGCTTGCTTTGCAAGTATTTAATGACATCCGGCCCCCGGCCCTCCGAGTCATTTCAGAGAAACATACTTTGAACCACATTGAAAGGACTGCCAGTTTCATAGAAATAATTGTGAAGTGGTGGAAGATTGTAAACGTCAAAACTCCGTTCAAAGGCACCAGACTAAGGGATCCGTTTCAAGGGCCAGTGTTTTCTATGGACGATGCAAAGATAGTTTTTCTTTCCAACCTGCTCAACTGGTTGGACGAATGGAAAGAAAAAACAGAACATTACAACTCCGGTAAGCTTACCAAAGAAACTCACGGAGCCCTTCATCAGACTACCTACGGCCTCATCGAACTTTCCAGGTACTGCCTTGATGAGCTCAAACTCTCTTATGTACTGCTCGGGAAAATACAGATGGATGGCCTGGAGGACCGCTTTGGGAAGTACAGGCAGCTTGCAGGTGCTCAATATTATGTGTCCATTCGGCAAGTGTACGAATGCGAAAACAAGCTCCGCCTTCAGAACACTTTGCCTCTGGTGGCCACAAGATCTAGAGACTGCACCGACGAGGACCAGCAGTGGGATGGACTTCTTAAGGAAAATGAAAGATCGCGACCTAGCTGCAATGTGGTAGTCTCTGAACAGACACTGACCAAAATCAAAGACCTCATTCCAGTATTGGTGTACGTCGCAGGATATGCCGTTTACGCCACGCTAAAAAAACTCAAGTGTGAGAGTTGCCGTGCCGCCTTGACTGTGGACAAGGAATTAACAGTCGGCGTGGAGGAAAAGCACTATCAACTTATTAGAGAGATGGATCGAGGCGGTCTGGTACATCCAGCGATGTTTGTGGTTAATGCTGTTGCCCACAACTACGCAGTAGTTGAGCAGCTGTCAAAGAACAGCGACTTCCTCAGTATGCCATGCCAGCGCAAAGTGGTCACAGACCTGACGGTGGAGCTCCTCACGAGCGAAGACAGCCAAGAGTTCGACACCTGTGACAGCGGACACACTAGTGAACTGGTACTGAAGCACGTGCTATGGTGCAGCACCAATATCCTGCTAAAAAATTTTTGCTGCAG
The DNA here is from genome assembly GCF_052857255.1 of Amblyomma americanum. Classification (NCBI taxonomy): domain Eukaryota; kingdom Metazoa; phylum Arthropoda; class Arachnida; order Ixodida; family Ixodidae; genus Amblyomma; species Amblyomma americanum. The sequence continues at coordinate 189,115,709 of NC_135498.1, read as the reverse complement.
GTTAAATGACAAGATTGCTGATGCCAGTACCAAATCTAAGGAGAGAAAACTGAAGACACTAAGTAGCAAGTAGGTGGGCGGGCCCCATAATGAAATAAAATTTCGTTCTTGGATTACTCAAACCGTGTGTTTTGTGTTATAAATTATCGCTGCTTAAACAGCAGCAAAAACCAACTCCAAAAACAAACGCGTCTGATCAGGCACATCAACCTTAAAATGCCCAAAGAGACCCCAACAAAGCCTTCGCAGTCATTGGCTCGTAGCGGTGTTATTCGTAGTAGCTATCACGAAAGGCAATAATGTGTTCAGATCTCTTGCGCAGATATGGGTGCAAATTAGTGTGCGCTTTCACTTCTTACAGAGTCGGACTTACGAGACCCGCTCAGGTCATCCTTCCTGCTCGCATACCAGCGACGCGCCGCGCACCCGCCTCCACCTCGTGACGTCACGGAGGGAGCACTACGGCCTTCAAAGTCTAGGGGGTGTTGCTCGTAGCCGCTGCAAACTGCTCGCCGGAGACTCTGCAGCTCGATGACTCATGGCCGCAAGGCAGCAGGCAGAGACCCATACAATGGACAGCAGGCCGGGGCAGCTTCTCTTGAACTCTGCATATCGCTCCTAGGATCTCCAAAAGTTTGCATCAAAAACAATGGAGACCGCATAAACTCACCATTTGGTAAAGTGCGGAGCAATGCAAGTGCCAAACAATCCTATCCGGCACCGCCCAAACGCTCGGTTCATTTGAACGTAGCTGGCTCTCTTCGGACGAAGCACATTCGCGGTTCGCTTTCCGGCATGGTGATGGTTAAGCTCACTTGAGCTGCAGTAGCGTCTCTGGTTCCGCGAAATTATAAATTCGCTTCGCAGCCCAAAAAAATAAGTTCGTTCGAACAAAGTCAGCTTTCTGTAGTTGAGCGAGACCTCTCGGCTCTAGCGAGGTTAAATATACAACAAGCAAGCCCGTTTGGGCGTGCTTGTGCCACGGTACGACTGTGTCCTCCCAAAAGCGACAGGCAGCTCCCGAAGAGCCTTAGGCCTACTCGCTCTTACACTTCCGGGTGCCAACAAAGGGCCAAGGACAATAGCTAGAACACAACGCCACGAGGAGATACGTTTCTGCCAAGGTGACCCTAACGCGAACGGCGCCTACCGCTTCCCGCGGTGTCGCAGCGCCCCGGTGCTTTTCCTGTAATCACGACTGCATTCCAAAACAGCTGACTACGGCACCCGGCTCCCAGAGCCAAAGAGACAGAACAGAGAATATTTACAACTATGTACAAGAAAAATCGGGCCACCCTCCAGGCTTCCGCATTCACTCGCTTCTGGCTTGCTGTTCTCCGTGGACGTCTCGGTCTCGCTCTCCATGAGCGGACCTCGTAGGTTCACCTTCCACAGGTGTACCGATGAAGTGCTCATCAAAAGCTTAGCATGCACGGCAATCCTCCCATGCTGCTATTACGCTCATCTCGCTGTCAAGAAAGCATCTTCGCCTTGCTAGCAACTCCGAATTCGGTTCAGGCCTAACGCTGTTCCAAATCCGGGCGGGCATTCCACGAACCGAACTGACTGCCGTCCCTCGTCCCAAGAGCTTGCCACACGTTGGGACGCCATTGTGGAAATAATGGGGGACAACAAAGCCTTTCGCCCCGCCCGCACTCCCACTCCGCGGATGCAGCGTTCCCGCTCGCTAACCGCGGAGGGGTTCGTGCTCGAGGGACAAAGGGAAGGGACGACACAGCGTTAACACTCATATGCTATTTATTACACTTGCAATTAATACACAGAGTGGGCCAGCTAGCTACAAAACATCAACGAGGCATTCCTCGGAAATAGAAGGCTACGTAAGAAGGACCTCCGACTTACCGGCTGGGGCAGGGGCGCGACTTCGGAGGTATCGGCGGCGAACGTTTGTATGCGCCGATAATGGCGGCCGGGTTTTCCCGTGCGCGCTGCATTCTTGAGGCAAAGCCATTCCCTAGCATTTGCCGGGGAAGGCGACCAGAGCGCGCGCTGCTGCGCTCGCTTCGCTGCCTGGAACCAGAAGTCCAGCGGCAAGGCACAACGGATCCCCGTGCGCCTGCCACGGAAGGTGACGGGAGCCTGCGGCTCCAACCGCTCACGACGCTGGCCGGATACCGAAGGGCTTTTCTCCGGTTCCGCAGAATTCCGCGTAACCTACGAGGTGGCGCTCCCGTCGCCGTTCCCTTTCCCCCATGAGGGAGACTTCCCTCCTCGCCCAGCCGGGGGTTGTCCGTAGGGGTGTTGGTCCGTCCCGACGGCCGACGATGAAGATGGGCCGCATCGAAACGGAGGGGGGAAACAGGTTCTCCACAAAGAAGAGGCATGAGGACAAGTTCGGGAAATGTGCGGAATCGGTCGCGTATAGTCTACCGATTTCATGCAAATTTGGGAAGAGTTTGTTTGGAGTTGCCTCCAGTCCCTAGCCTCCTGTCGTCTCAGCCCCTTGCGAGGTGCGGGAGCAGTTGACACATTGACCGAAACATTGTAATCTGGTGTTGTAGGCGTAAGTATTTGTGTGGTTGGGCGGCGAGAGTCTGTGTGTAGCCTGCTCCGTATATAGGTCCTCGAGCTATGCTATTCATGACTTCGTTGCCCTCGAGTCCTCAGTGCGATGGTATCGATGAGATTTTGTGTTTGAGCGATGGGTTAGAGGAGCTGCTGCAGTTTGCTAGTTTGCGCAGCCTCTTATGTATTCGTCCTGCTAACAGGAGCCGACATGCCGCCTGAGAGTTCGTTATTATGTGTAGTTCCTGGTTTGTGGCACACATGTTATGAATGAATGGCTAGTGCAAAAGCTGCGGTTTCTGCCTCGGCTACTGTGTATTTAGTGAGTGCCATGCGCGTGATTTCTTGGAGATCGACATTCACTATGGCCGCCACTGCTGTAGGTCTAGATTTGTTGGGTACATAGCTGTGTCTATGTAGACGAGAGAAGAGGAAGACGGCGATTAGCGGAGCGGCTTTCCAAGCCCAGTCCCTAACTTTCAGCGTTTCTTCTCAGTGTGAGTACTCTTAGATATTTTCTGGTTTGTGTATTCGCCATGCGATGACCTGGGGCTATCCGCTCGCGGGGAGAAGCATGTCAAGCGATCCTCTGGGCGCTCGGCGCCCTACCCGTCCCGACGTGGAGCTTCGCTGCGCTCCATGCTGCACTGATGAAAGCAGTGGCAACCACTGCTTCGGTGGCCACTGTAGCTCACGCCATAGAACAAGACCCAGCAAACAAGAGGCTGCGGGATGAACAAGCCAGCTGCGAGCCCTTGGGCGATAATGCAGCGGAGATGGACCAGGCATCCTTCACGGTTGTATCCTGTAATATAAAAAGAGCTGCTGGTGTTCCTGTGGTCTACAGGCCAACCTTTTAAGGAGGAAGCTTAAGGAAAGTGAACTCCAACGTCGTAGCGTCGGCGGCTGTAATGTCGACTCAAGAAAAAGTTCTCAGACATCGAATTATCAAGGATGGAAGCCTCATGGTTACAGTTTCAACACAACACGCCGCGAACCGCCTGCTCGTCGTCACTCAACTGGTCCAAAGTAGCTGTGAAGGACCGTGTATCTTACTCATACTTGGCTGTTTATGGAAAAATTCAGGATGTTTCAATCACGTACTCAAACGAAGACCTAAAAGAGTACCTACGCGACCGAGGAGTCATCGCAGCAACGAGGCTCACGTTCCTGAAGATAGTGGCAAGATCAGAGAGGTACGTCCTAGATCAATTATTTTCAAAAAATACAGCTTCACCACGGCTGACCTTCATCATAATCTTTCGCACATGCACCATTCTCCAGTGGAACGCTCGCGGTCTACGCTCGAAACTCTCCGATTTCCGGCAGCTCTTGCGAGCGTACCGCTTCCCTTTCATACCCATCGCTCACTCATGCGTAGAGGAAAATTTCCGACTGCACGGATATCACTTTCACCATTCACAACGAGCAGATGACGTCAGCATATTGCTAATAGGCTTCCGCAAGGATATCCCGGCCGCCTTGGTTGATGTCCCGCCTCGCAGTGACAGCGAATACGTGTCCACCGTAACACTAATTGGCAGACAAGAGTACACTCTCATTGGAGTACATCTTGAACCAGGCAAACCATTCGACGATCCTAGGCTTGAAAACTGGATAGCAAGGACGCCCTCTTTGCATATTATTTGTGGACACTTCAATGCTCAGAATAAAATTTAGGGCAGCTCACATACATGTGCCCGAGTTGCCAAGCTTGCAGAACTTCTCTCAGCCCATTCAGCTGTGCCGCTAAACGATGGCATTCTAACCTAGCTGCCAGCCGCATCGACGTGACTTTAGTAACAAGTTCAGTTGCCCACAACTTTGCATGGTGCAGCGATTTGGAAATGCATGGAAGTGACTATTACTCAGACCTCAAATAATCCGTCCGCGCACAGACGGTGCCAAAGAAATTCCTTATAAAATCTAAAGGCTAAGATGCATACAAGGACGCTGCAAGCAGAGGAATTGCTGCCTCAACCTGGAATGAAGAATTAGTATCGACAATGGCCTGAGAGAAAGTACATGAATTAGAGCTGTAAATCATAGGCAACCTTCAAATGATGGGGTATTTGAAAGGCTGTGCGCTATTCGCAGGAGAGCTGAAACGAAAGCATTGCGCTCAAAAATTATTCAAGACCTTCGTGCGTGTCGACGGGCACAACGTCACAGTCGGCTGTCTGGATATACTCAGTCGGGAAACATGGCATGACTTTTGTTCTATGCTAGATGTAGGCTAACCAGTGACCAAGATTTGGCGGATCGTTAGAGGTATGCGTACGCCACTCCAAGAGCTTCGCCCCTTCACAGCACTCTCTTTGCATGAACAAAAATCCCTAAAAGAAATCTCAGAAGGATATTGACGACTACTGTCAGCGGGGTCAGGGCATTCGACACTCTCCAAAGATGGTCCATTAGGCATCCCACAGGCGGCAAAACCAGCTTTGCACCTGCTTTTCACAATTGAAGTGCTATCCACAGCTACCGCAGAATCAAACAGACGCACATCTCATGGTCACGATGAAATGACCTATGACTACATCGCAAAGCTACCCCACAACTGCCGTCTTCGACTCCTGGAGTACAAGTCTTCCTGGACGACTGGTGAGTTCTCCGCAGAATGGAAGCTGGCGAAAACTGTGCCTGTTTTCAGATTTTGTGCGCCGCCAACAAATTGCGTATCCTTCCGGCCCGTCTCCCTACTGAGCTGCGCAAGTAAGCTTATGGAGCAAATGATCTGCAAACACATCACCAGGTTCCTCGAAAGCCGAACCCCCTCGAAATGAAGGGGTTCCATCAAAACAGGTCCGCGAGTGATAATGTCATCGCCCTCGTCTCATCACTTTAAGAGTGCCTTCATGCTGGGCACATCCCGATAGCCGTTTTCCTTCAGGTCAAGGCCGCTTTTGACTCTGTTGTTGACCGTGCAATTCTCGCAGCCTTGGCCAGACTTGGCCTTACAGGAAAGCTGAAAATGGATTGAACAAGTTTTTATGAGCACTCTAAATGGTCCAACAACCTTTCACAAAATGGAGAGGTGAGTACCTCAGGGAGCAGTGCTCAGCCCTCTCCTGTTCAATATTTTCCTTATACATATACCAAGAATCCTTCCGCGAGGAGTACGCATAACGATTTATGAGAATGACATCTACCTTTGGAACGCGTCACGTTCGCACTATATTACCCGGCAACGTCTTCAGAGAGCGTTGCTGCACATCCCGATGCACCTGGCCCCCCGAGGTCTTCGTCTCTCGCCAGAAAAGAGTGTTGCCACAGCTTTTAACAGAAAAAAAAATATGACTCGGTATCCGCTCCTCCAAGGTGGACCGTCACTACCTTATGTACGATCTTAGCGATTCCTAGGTGTTGTCATAGAGAATAATCTGTCGCCAACCTCACTTCAAATCGTCACCTCAGGTCAAAAACTTTGCGAGAGGATCACTGCAGCATCGCGAGTTTTCAGGTTCATGGCAGTGACGTGGGGCGGCAGCTGCCGATCAATGCTTCTGCTTGAAAAAGTCTGCCTTGAATGACCTTGCCCTATCGTCTACCGGCGCTTCAAAGAGTATCTCCTGCAAGCAAGAAGTCTCTCGAGGCTGCGCGGAACAACTGCCTGCTGATATGCGTTGGCCTTCCAAAGGGTTCCTCTGCATCAGGAACCGTGGCGAAAGCAGGCTCTCTCCCGCTAAATGTGGCTGCCGCTCAGGAAACAATGCGTACCTATTGCCGCAATGTCATCCAAGGTAAGAACCACATCCTGCACCGTGTCCACCTAACTCACTGCAACTCTGGCTTTGGCCAAGCTATGCAGTTCCTGCCCCTCCCTACTATTATTCAGCCGCAGACTTGGACCTCTGTCAAAGTCCAAGTCAAAGTCAAAGCATTCTTTATTTTGAAAGTGCAAGGCATTATATAAAAAATATCCGGACCGATAGTCGTGCGGCTAGTGAAATGGTCCAGTACAAAAATAAAATAAAATACACCAGGCAGCCGTAATGAGCAAAAATTTAAAAAATAAATAAACACGAACTGTAATTAAGAATGGCTTAGAACAAAATTCGCACTTAAAGTAACACTTAAAAAAACACAGAGCGATAAGGACAGAAAAGAATAGTTCATAAAGGTCCACACACCGTTAAAAAAAAGGTGGAGGTGAGGACCCTTCCTGGTTGTTAATAAAGAAAAACTGGCAGCACAACTAAAAGTTACTTGCAAGCTTCACATTAATAGGCACTGTATTCCAGACTGTTGCGCCGGAGAATTGAACTAAGTGTTCCCCGTATACATTGCGACAGGCAGGCAAACTGAAGTTTCCATTTATTGCATGCCCCGCCGCGGTGGCTCAGTGGTTAGGGCGCTCGACTACTGATCCGGAGTTCCCGGGTTCGAACCCGACCGCGGCGGCTGCGTTTTTATGGAGGAAAAACGCTAAGGCGCCCGTGTGCTGTGTGATGTCAGTGCACGTTAAAGATCCCCAGGTGGTCGAAATTATTCCGGAGCCCTCCACTACGGCACCTATTCTTCCTTTCTTCTTTCACTCCCTTTTTTATCCCTTCCCTTACGGCGCGGTTCAGGTGTCCAAAGATATATGAGACAGATACTGCGCCATTTCCTTTCCCCAAAAAACCAATTTAAAAAAATTTATTGCATGCTATTGTTTGCAGCTATTGCAGCTATTGTTTGCTACTACTGCAGCTATTGTTTGAAGACGCATGGCCAATTACCTCCAATTCTCTCTTCTGTAGGGATTGTATGGGAACCAAAAAGGTTTTGTATGTTTGGCCCCACGATTCGCAGCAGTAGCTGATGTGACAGTGAAAAAGCGAAAAGTACAAGGAACGGCGTACATTGTACGGAAAATACTGCTTTGCCTGAATAAGGGCGTAGCAGCCGAAAGCTATCTGTTTGCACACCTTTTCGATATGTTCTTACCAATGCAGGTGTTGTTCAAAGATGGCGGCAAGGTATTTGTAAGAATACACCTGCTGAATCCTACGGTTGTTTAATAATATGTGAATCGAATCATTGTCAATGTTTCTTCTCCTACAAAGGAATACGGCATATTTAGTCTTTTCTACATTTATTGTAATTTATTTGCAGAAAACCATGAGGAAATGTTCAACAGTTCGGATGTTATCCTGCTTTGCAGGACAACCAGCGATTCAGCTGAGAACAAAAGAGCAGTGTCATCCGCGTACGTTAGAACCTTTGAAAATCGAACAGCTTGCGGGAGATCATTCACGAAAATAGAAAACAAAACCGGACCCAATACAGACCCTAGGAACCTGGGCATTCTTGCCTCTATGATGAAGTTTATTCCAGGTGTGAATGCAAAGAGCAACATGCCACAGGCAGCGCTTCTGCAAGCTATTCTAGCCTACTTAACAGAGGAATATACGAAGCATACCCACATTTTCACCGATGACCCAACTACTCAAGAAACCTTTTCCTGTGTCCTCTATGTGCCCTCAGCAAGCCATGTCCTTTACTACCGGCTGCAGCTGAAGACATCCTGTACAATAGCTGCGGGAGGTCATTCACGAAAATAGGAAACAAAACCGGACCCAATACAGACCCTGGGCACCTGGGCATTCTTGCCTTTATGATGAAAAAGTTTATTCCAGGTGTGAATGCAAAGAGCCACATGCCACAGGCAGCGCTTCTGCAAGCTATTCTAGCCTACTTAACACAGGAATATACGCAGCATACCCACATTTTCACCGATGGTCCAACTACTCAAGAAGCCTTTTCCTGTGTCCTCTATGTGCCCTCAGCAAGCCATGCCCTTTACTACCGGCTGCAGCTGAAGACATCCTCTACTACAGCTGGGCTTCACCACATTAAAGAAGCTGTTTCCTATATCCTGCGCTAAACCCGCGGCCGTTGGGTTATATTTAACGACTTCAAAGCATCCCTGCAGATACAGTCCAGCCTGCTGAAAAACACCAATCATCAGGCCATTTCCCTTGACATCGGACATCATTTCGCTATTGTCGTAGCCCACTGCACAACTCTTCAGTGTAGATACCAGCACACTGTGGCATTCTGGGCAACGAAAAAATTGGTAATGGTTTAGCTCTGGTTGAACCTGGAGTGACGCGATAGCTGCAGCTGGCCGAGTGGAACTTGCTCAGTTGAACTGCAAAGTCAGTCTTTCGCCACTCCGTTTCCCTGGGCGTTCCTTCGTCTTCGTTCCACTTGACTTGACACGGCGCATGCGCACAGCTGTTGCTGCTCGGTTTCACCGGCGCGCCGCACCGCCGGCAGCAGCAGCTGCTCCGCACCACGTGGATGGTCACATGACTAACCACGTGACCATGTGGCTGCGCCGCCATCATCGTTCCGCCGCCACGGTCACGTGCCACCACCACGCTGAAGGCTCGAAATGCTACCGTAATGTAGCTATCACTACAAAAGCAGGTGAAGCGGCCCGTAGAGCCCACCAACATCGGAGATACATTTGGACTTTCTTCACGAACCCTGATGCGTCCCAGACGGCTAAAAGTTTCGCTTCTGAAGAACCGTATCGGCTCTGGAGCTTCCCAGCTTCTTTAATCAGCGTTTCCACATCTCAGATCAAGACTCACACCCACAATTCCTTGCCATCTCGTAACACTGTATCACTGACTTCGCCTGAACACCGCATTTACAAACGGCTCCCCGTACTGTTTAGGTCAAATGAACAGTCCGATTTGTGACAACTGCGGCTTGATCGAAACTGTGGAACATGCCCTGCTTGAGTGCCCTGTGTATGCTGCCGAGCCTGCGTACTATGAACATTGCATGGAGAAGCTCTCCCCAGATCCTCTAACAATATACAGTGTTTTAGATCCCTTAGCTTACTAATAGGCAAGATAGATGCAATGAACATTTTGTGTGCATATTTAAAGGACATTGGGCATCTTGACCAGCTATAATTTCACCTTGCATGTTATCCTCATACATTGTTCACGCAGGGTACTTCGTTAGCCCATCTGTCAGACTATGCACTTCATCATTTCATACGTAACGACATTACTCGCCGATGCGCCTTAGTACGCAATTATTGGCCGCATTCTATCTTCTCCCCTTTTTAATAATGTCATTTTACCTTTTATGCGCCACTCTCCTTCAACCTTTATCTCCTAAATTCTTTTCCCCAAGCAGAGTACCATGCCAGTGGTTTTTAAACGCCGGCTAAATTCTGTTTTTTCATCAAAGGGTTTCTCTGCCTCTTTCTTGGTCTCTCTACGTAGACTGCCTTAGCTCTCCGTCCCACTGTTCGGCGGATGTAGTCTATCCGGGCTATTCTTCTGCCTTCAGTTGTGAGGGCTGGCATATTCTTCCGTATTTGGGCTACGTGTACGAAACTAAAATGCCAACTCTCGAGTTCAGTGGAATTTCATTGTTGAACGCGGACCTCGGTGTGGTGGCCTCTATGAGCGTCTCGTCAACTAACGAAGCTAGCTATGAAAACACTCACGGAGAAATCTACTTAGCCTTCGAAGAAATGTCAACAACGCTAACTGAAGTGGAAGCAGTGTTAAATTATTGTCCACTGACGCACGTGTACATAGAACCCACCAAACCGGAGCACTTTATCCCGCTATATTTATTACAGGAAGACGACTGACTTCTCTACGCACTTTACAATGGAAGTACTTGCTGTTAGGCTAGTTGGTTCATCATAATGTTGATTGGCGCAAGGGATCGAACACAGAAAGACACAGAGACAGAAAGAGTGCTTAGGCGCTCTTTCTGTCTCAGTGTCTTCCTGCGTTCGTTCCCTTGCGACATTCAAGTTTATAACTTTACAAGGAAAAAAAGTCGCAGCCCTGTCCTGTTCCCACCTGCAACAAATGATCCCCAAGCGTAAGAAGGCACTGGAATGGTTGTGGTGACGCTGGTCGACAGAATATCTGAAGTTACAGCTCACCTTTTTCCAACGTCATCAACGTTTCCCTACCGAATCCCTACCGCCACGACAAATGTGCAACACTGAAATAATTATAAAAGCATTCACTGGACGAGACCACCGGGCAAGAACTTTCACATTCGAATGCCAGAGGAATCGAGCCTCCGTCGGCTAATTCAGCTGATATATTCTTTAGAACTCTCTGATTAACCAATGACGTCGTCATTTCGGCGGGGAATGTGTCGAGGACAGGGAAGAACATAGACGAACCCCCAAGAAAAACAAAATAAAACCGAATAACAGCGCCGCCAAAAGGCACATCGAGCCTGGGCAAAACTAACCAAGAGACAGGTGCGAGAGCCGAAAGTGTGCCTCCGATCGCTACCACGATCAACGACGAATGGCTGGATGTACGCACCAGTGGCTGTCGCTTGCGAGACGCACGAAACGAATACTCGTGTCTACCGGTTTCTTTGTACAGACTTCTTATTTCGCCTTTTGGCCAATTAAGTCAGTTATTAAATTTTACTGGAGGTTTTTTCTCCTACTCCAACAACAAACAAACGGACTAGCCCTACGGGGTTAGGGATTGCCAACAATGTGGTTAGGGCTCCTTGCCACCTGGGGTACCTGTTGGTAAGCCGGTCTTCGTCTCTTCGACGTGCCTGGTTGCTGCGGCTCGCGTCTATTCTTTCAGTCTTTCGTCTCACATCTCTTGACTCTTCTACTGCCTGCACGTGGCAGCGATTGTGGCTTAAATCGAGCCAGTCAGAAGGCTTTCCTATTCATTCTTCCTTCAGTCGCAACAACTTGCAGCGGACTCGCGTTGCGTGGACCCGTCAGGTCTCGTGTTGTGGGGGCCTCTGGTGTTAAGACATGTTTGTCTACTCTCAGTACTTTCAACCACTTATGCATAATGTATATAAACATATCGTTGTTCTTCCGTCAAGAAGGTCTCGGAGCATTCCTTGGTGTTGGTCAAATGTTTTGGGGAGTTCCCGAGGGTAGAGTAAATTTGTAAAAATGCAGTAATTAAAGAAAGCTGCATAGCTTTGCTTTGTAGCCGTACGGCTGCGCTGGCGTGGATTCCAACGAGTATTTTCTACCTTATTACAAATCTGCTCCGCCTTGGGGGATTCCCCTAAGCATCTGATTAACACTGTTCCCACATCGAGTTATTGATAAATTTGCTCTTGCCCTATCGTAAGCTTACCCTCCCGGTTAGCTCAGTTGGTAGAGCGACTGCTCCGACGAAGTGGTTGTCCCGTGTTCGGACACCGGGCCAGGGCGAATTTTTCTTTAACTACAAAGTTTCTGAGAAAGCTGCACAGCTTTCCTTTGTAGCCGTATGGCTGTGCTTGAAAGGAGCATTCCTTCTTCGCGTAGCCTAGGCGCCGGCCCCACCGTTCATCGACAACCGCATCACTGCTTAATATACACAACGCAGTAGAAGAGACTTGGCACTGCCCGAACGGGTTACCACTTGCTCTACAGCGGACGCTACCCCCGCCCGGAAACAAGGCAAGCGGAGACGCAGCCCATCCTGGTAACGATTTTAAAGCAGGTCAGTTTAACTCTCCTAACGCACAGTATTCATCCCGACCTCATCACGGGGCGCAGAAAGCGAAGCAAAAATCTTAGCCCGCACATTCTTGAAAGGGGCATAGCAGCGATCGCTACGGTAACCATGCGATCCGAAGGAGAAACAATAAGGGTAACCTGCACTTCACTCCGGCAAGGCGGAAATAGCAGTCATAAACTTAGCACTCGATACAAGTTGCCGCTATCAGGACATCAGAACAACTTGCACCGATTCACAACCGCCTACCTGTTCCCTGTTCCTGCTTTGCGAAATGGCCCCAGTGCAGGGACGAAGCCTCCTTTCAGCAGCTCCCACCCCCTCTCATAAAATTTCTGTCATGTGGGGACCAGGGCATCAAGGTATCCCCGGACACATATACTATAAAGTGCGCGTTCATGTGCATCGATCGGCAACCGGTGGAATCCTCACCCTATCCCACTTGCAGAAGTGAGCTACGTTTGGTATACAGCGACATAATTAAGTATTATAGACAAGCCAGGACGGAGTATGCCCCACCTCACAAACGGCTTACACCTTAGGGAAGCTTAATCAGCGTGCGAATCCATAATAACTCCACCATCTCGCCCACACTTGTCAGCATTTTCCATCCGACATCCCGTGCAAAATGAAGCCAGTGTCGCCATCCAGAGACGGACATCTATTCCTGCGTCTGGTTGTGCCCAGAACCCAGGGCGGACACCCCATTCCCTTCCCGCTTGGAAGAAGGCCCTGAAGGCCGCGGGCATCGAGACATGTCGCCCCGGTTTTCAGGAACCGGTCTAAGGCTACCTCAAATGGGCTGCTTCAGTACGAGGCCCTCTGCACGAGGGCATCTTAGTCGCTTTCTTTTCTTCAATAAAAGTTATTGTATTTCCCGCACTCGCACTTGCCATCCTCTCCTCTTTGCCAATTTCTAGTTTTGTCACATGCCGTTTTCATTCTCTTCCTTCGTAAATGAATCTGCGGCGACAAAGACTGATGCTCCTGCAAAAGCGGAAAGCAAATAAAAATGCATATCGCCAGCAATGCGTTAGAAATTTTGTCAACAGCATTACATTTTACGTGATTTATTCATCTTCAGTAATAATTTTCAATTTCACAACCCTTTCTCTACATGCTTTGTGGCAGACAAGGCGGAAAGCTGGGCTAGTTGGTGTTTCATCATGAATTAAAAGACTAGCGCATATAACAAAGACACAGACATAGAAGTAGACAGGACGAGCGCTAAGTCCTGTGGCAGAGCACGGATAGTACATAACAATCTGACAGCCCCGAAAAAGATCCATGCGAAGGTGTTTTATTATGCTGTGCCGCACCACAGTTCGACGCGTAGTGAAAAACATCGCAGTGCAGCAACAAATATTTCAAACAATAGCCTTAATGCAGTTTAAGGTGAGGAATAACCGATAAAAAGTTAAAATGTACGAGAATGCGTAAAATAAGTAATCATCGTTGAGTTATACATGGCACGCGCAAACATACATTCATATCTTCTTCGATGGGAGTTCTGCTAAATATTTTCACTTTGCTGGCCAACGTGACAGGGATGGCGCAGAACTTCTATATTCTTTATACATCCTAGCGAGCTCAAGGAAGTTGCTAGTCACTTTTCAAGTGCCTAAACCATCTATTACGGACAACTACTCGCACGACAATATCCCCAGTTGCACACGAGCTCAAAAAATGTACCATCTCAAGAGCCATTCATTTTCAGCAACAGGTCACAGTCAGTACCACTCGAGAAAAACGTGTACGCGCTTGTGTCCAGACGCTGCCCAAATACACGCCCTGCAAGATCACTGATCGGGAGAAAAAAAACGCTGCACAGCTCAAGGGCAGTTAAAGTTGACTTAACGTACACCTTGCTAGAAGCGATAGACTGTAGAATAACTGGGGATTCGGCGAGTTGGTGGTGATCCATCGTATCAAAACCTAGCGCTTGCGAACACAGACCGAGGACGAGACGAGACAAACTGAAGGCGCTTCCCTCTTTAGAAGCCCTTGAGAAGTCGACGAGCTACCGTTGGCGGCTGCGAGTGCTCGCTACCGACTTCTCCGTTATGGTACTGGACTTGGATCTTCTGCTTTGGCAGCTGGGTTCTCTGTTCTCCCTGCATTCCCGCTGTTCCAGTGTTTTCTTCATCCGCTCGACGTTTTCTTCTTTGAAGAGCGATGCGCGTTTGACAGCGATCTTGGCACATTCAGCCGTGGTATTACCGAGGCAACGCTCGCAGAACGAGGAGGGAGGCAAACATCAGAGATCCTGCGATGGCGAAAGTCAAGTCCTCGCGACCAACATTTTGCAAACGCATGCAAACGGAAGACATGACGGCGCCCAGACCGCCGAATCCGTGGATCCAGCCAAGAGTGGTACCGCGAATGGCCGTCGGGAAGAGCTCAAGGCTATATGTGGCGAGCACAATGTATCCTACAATGACAAGGCCCTTGGAGGACACAACAAGGCCCTGTTTCACAACCAGGGAATCGAAGGCGATGGCCAGGCTCGACATGCACAGGAGGACACCGATCACTGCGAAGCACGCGCTAATAAACTGCAGCAAGGTGACTCTAGTGATGACAAACAGTGTCCCCGCAGAACTCAGCGCGACCAGCGCTAACGAGACCAAGGGCAGCATGAGAGCCAGCGGAACTAGCGAGGATGAGACTACGATCCGCAAAACGAAATATGCGGAGAAGTAGGTGCACAACGCAGCCATAGCTCTCTTGCGAATTGAGGTGCCCTGGAGCATCTCCAAGGCGACCGTACGCTGGTCTGGATTGCAGCTGTTGGCAGCTTTACTCTTAAGCTTGTCTAATAGGCACGCCGTGTTGCACAGCGGAAACTTGTCGGTCTTGGCAGCGGCGAACATGGCGTCCTCGGCCTCGCGAAACCGGGCCTTGGCGATCAGCCAACGTGGAGACTCCACGCCCACACAGAAAGCTGCGACTGATAGGAACGTGGGCGCCAAGAACACTGCCTGCTTTAACGTCCAGTCCATTCTCACGAGTCTCATGACTGCGAACCACAGCTCGGATCCACTCACCGCCACAATACAGGCGATCACAACGTGTAGCGGCCGGTTCTCGTGGGTTGTGACTTCGAAGAACAGGGTGCCGGCGACAATGTATTGGGCTGCCGCGCTTCCTGAAGCGAAGAATAGGGCCACAGCATGTACGAGATAGGTCCTTCCAAGAAAGAGGACAATAGTCGATGCCAGCAAGGTTACTGCACTTGCCAGAAGGACGGGTCTGCGGCCTGCAACGTCAGCGACAAATCCAGCGGCAAGGCCGACAAGAATCAAGCCGGCCACGTGCAAGAAAGCAAGTGCAGCACGCAGGAACTGCCGGTCACACACCATGTCCCATTGGCTTACCACGGAAGTCGCCGCCTGCTCTTCCTCGTATTCCCACGCGATGCACGGTATCGTCCTGGTGCCATTGTCAACGGACGGGTTTGCATACTGATGACACTTGCTGTAGCTACCGTCTGCTTCGAGGGGAATGGCCATGTCCTTCCATTGCTGTGTGGACATGTTCCAATGCTGTGGTCGCTTGCACCAGTGGTCAATGTCCTCTGTTCTAAGCAGGAGGGCGTAAACATGACTGTTCTTGAGAAATATCGCGAGGGCGCAGAGAAGTAGCAAGCGCAGCTGGAAGGTGCCTTGTCCGAAGCCGTCGTAACAGTCGAATTCTTCGCTCGATAGAAGATCCTGATTTTCCAGTCTACGAGGAAGGAAAAGGAACATGTCTTGTGTGCCGCGGAGTGCCCAAGCAATTCTTGCAATCCCTAAGAGGACATTCCTACGAAAACAAGTGGATCCGATCTTCTTCTTCTTCACCCCATTTGACAGGAAACTTCTTTCACTCCAGGAATAAAGCTTCCTCTTCTTCGCCCGCAAGACCACATGCCCAAGGGGTCGATATGCGGCAGTACATTAAGACAACATGCCTGAATTTTCGTTTCTAGTCTTCGTGCTTTTTTACAGGCATTTAGCAGAGCGGACACGTACTAACGTGTACGACTGGTTTACTGGCCGCCGACAGCCCACGCGAAGTGGTAGGATTCCGGTCAGGCACGGCCACTGTGTGTGAGCAGCCCGCGTCTGCCTAAGGGCCGTTGTACGATCGTTTTGGAGCGCCTTCCGCCTCGTCCGTTTCGCGAGCGGAGCTGGCGGATCCGCCTCGTTCGGCGAACGGATGGAAAGTTGGTGAACTTCAACTTTCTGGCGGACGAGCGCATCCGGCCGGGGACCGGATTGCAGCTATTGGCTGCTTTTCCCGTGACGTCAGTGACGTCCGAGCCCCTCCTCCCTCCGCCTCGGTTCTGCTCTGCCCCGGCCTGCCGGGGCAAAATGGCCATCCGTCGACTGAACTGGGGAGCGCGGCCTGGGCAGTGGCAGCGATGGTGGTGGTGGTGGTGGTTGTTGCTATGAAGGGGGGGAGGGGGATCTGGTCCCGACGCATGTCGTTCCTTTGGGCATCACTCTTGGGGAGCGGAGGGGGGGGGGGGGGGCGCCTATGCATCGGTCCCTCGCGAGCACGCGAGGGAGAGAACGCAGCTTCGCATTTCTTTTCCCAGCGCAAACTTGAAAAAAAGAAAAGGGAAAAAAAAGGAGAGAAAAAGTAAAGGGAATGTGGAATTCAAAGTGAATACCTTTTCTGTTTTGGGGCGGTCATTTTCGCAAAATACTTAATTTTGTAGGTGTGGCTGAGCAGGTCGGTGCACGCAACTCTGTTGGCGAAATAGTTGGCATTTCGTTTCGTTCTTCGCTGCATAAGAATTGCAATATTTTTTTATTTCAGCATAAAATGAAGTGCCCATAAGGCGATACGCGAGGCTGAGGAGAAAAACTAAAACACTCACGAAATGCGCCTAGCAGCTGCTCGCTTATGGCTAACGGAAAAATGATCTAAAGTTAATCTACCACTGAGATAAACGGCTGGTGTTTTTATTTTAATGCCGATCACAGCGTACGCGTATCCCCAAAACGATGAATGTGCAGAGCCGTCGCTGATATGCAAATGCTCATTCAAGTGCAAGCAGACATTTCGACTACTTTTACTTTTAGTAATTGTTTAGATGTAGTTAAGTAACTTCGGAAATTAAGCCGGGCATCACACGCCGGAACAATAAGCCGATCATTGCCCTTGTCTCACATGCGTCTGCATAACGCAGCTGTTGATGTCAGTCTCCAAAACAATATTTCGCATTCCCGGACTGGACTGGCGCAGGGCTTTACTGGCAAAAAAAGTGTTTCGTTTCTAACGAGGAGGGGTGCATAGACACATTTTTTCTTATATTGGAATATTTGGCTATAACAATCACGCATCTACAGGCTTGCTATTAACGTTTTGGTATCGCCAACTGGCCGATGCGAGCGATGGAAAACTTACAAGACACTGAAGGGATAGACCATCACCTTCAACATTTCCATTAGAGTACCGTGCATTTTACCAATATTAATTTTTCCCCAAGAATACAGGACATGTCCGGAATATCTATAATTCTAATGGCAGCTCTTGGCCATTGCTGTTCATAGAAATATTGTGGCAGCCCTCGACGCAACAATACGTTTCTGCACTCTTTGAACGTCGCGGAATTCCAGCCCTGATGCACAACGAGCCGGCAAACCTTTTTTTTGTGTGTGTGTGTGTGTGTGTGTGTGTGTGTGTGTGTGTGTGTGTGTGTGTGTGTGTGTGTGTGTGTGTGTGTGTGTGTGTGTGTGTGTGTGTGTGTGTGTGTGTGTGTGTGTGTGTGTGTGTGTGTGTGTGTGTGTGTGTGTGTGTGTGTGTGTGTGTGTGTGTGTGTGTGTGTGTGTGTGTGTGTGTGTGTGTGTGTGTGTGTGTGTGTGTGTGTGTGTGTGTGTGTGTGTGTGTGTGTGTGTGTGTGTGTGTGTGTGTGTGTGTGTGTGTGTGTGTGTGTGTGTGTGTGTGTGTGTGTGTGTGTGTGTGTGTGTGTGTGTGTGTGTGTGTGTGTGTGTGTGTGTGTGTGTGTGTGTGTGTGTGTGTGTGTGTGTGTGTGTGTGTGTGTGTGTGTGTGTGTGTGTGTGTGTGTGTGTGTGTGTGTGTGTGTGTGTGTGTGTGTGTGTGTGTGTGTGTGTGCGTGTGTGCTGGCGGTGCGCTCGCGCCGGCTAGGTTGCCACCAGCCGGAGAAGGCTATTGGACAGACGGATATGCCCGGCGCGCCAATCGGCATGCTGGGACCATCCGCCTGGCTCGCAAGCGCCAAAGTGATCGTACAACACCTTTCCGCCTCACGTCCGCCTGGCGGCCGAAAACTGGCGGACCGCTCCCGAAACGGACGAGGCGGAAGGCGCTCCAAAACGATCGTACAACGGCCCTAACCGGTGTATGTGCACGCCTATACGTACACGGCAATGTAAGTACACGTGCAAGTCTATTACACGTACGTCGACTTTTCGGCGCTGACAGACACGTACAGCTGTTGTTAGCCGGCCTCTACTGCTGCGCTACCGCTTCGTTGTGAGGTGAATGTCTGAGGGTCTAAGTAATAAATGCTTTTTATTTTGTTTGATTTGAAAGCTGCCCGAAGTGCTAAAATTGGGAATGCGATCAAAACTATCGCGCACATCCTGCAACCATATTGCCACACTGCTGACATTCTGCCGGCGCCACCTGGTAGCCGAACCTGTCTCCCAGCGCGTGGCCGAACGTCCTCTTTGTCTCGACTGAGCGCAGCTGTTCGGCAAGCCTCGCCCCAGTAAACGGCTGTGCTTCCCGCGTCCTACAACGTTTGTCGGTGACATTTGGTGGAGCCGTGCTGGGTACCATCCCATATACGCTGACCCCGATGATATCCTTGACGCTTCTCCCCGACGGGCGGACGCCACACCTGTCCACAGAGCGAGCCCTCGCCTGCGAGGCTTGCAACCCGAGTTTGAGCCACCGACAAGGCCTGTGCGAGCATGACTTCCACCACTGGCAGCCAGACAGGTCAGTACTCCGGCAGTGCCCCGCCGTTCGTCCTTCTCGCACCTCGGTGACCTAGATCCTGCCACGGTGACCGGTTCGAGGATGTAGAAGATTGGTTGGCCAGTTTTGACCGTGTGGCTGCATTCAAGCAGTGGAATGACGAGCGGAAGCTGATGAATGTGTATTTCGCACTGCAAGACTCGGCGAAAACGTGGTTCGAGAACCACGAGGAGTCCTTCTCCAACTGGACAGCTTTTCGCCGTGAGTTGCTCGCCACATTCAGCTCGAGCGAGCGAAAGGAAAATGCTGAAATTTCCCCTCGCTCCAGTTCACAGCAGTCGAACGAGAGCGTGGCCATGCTTATTGAGGACATCACCCGCCTCTTCAATCGGGCCGACCCGGCCATGCCCGAAGCTACAAAGGTACGATACCTTATGCGTGGGGTAAAGGAGCAGCTGTTTGCTGGCCTCATGCGCGACCCTACGGGAACCGTCGCCGCCTTTGCCAAGGAAGCTACGAGCATGGAACGTTCATTGCCTGAACGGAGTGCCCAATACGGCTGTCAAGCAAATGTAGCGGCTTTCACTACTGCGCGTCCTTGCCAGCCCCCGGTGATGAGGCGCTGCGAGAGCTTGTGCGGAGCATTGTCCACGAATAACTGCGACACCTCCACTTGGATGCTCCGTCGGCAAGCATACCTTCTACAGGCGATGTCCTCCATGACCAAATCCGGCGAACGGTGCAGCCACCACCAGCACCACTATCGGAGCCGCACGTCACGTCTTACAGCGATGCCCTGCTCCGACCTGCCCCCGCGCCGCACCTGGCAGCCGAACCTTTCTCCCAGCGCGTGACCGAACATCTTCTTTGCCTCCGAATGAGCGCGGTTGTTCGGCAAGCCTCGCCCCAGTAAACGGCTGTGCTTCCCATGTTCTGCTACGTTTGTCGGTGACAATATGTTCTTTCGGCAGCCGATGCTTGGCGCAGCGTTCTGCGTTTAGCTATTTGAGAGTGACGATTTTTTGAGGGTGTAGAAGAATACATTTTGGGGGGCGACAGAAATAGCTTGGAAACAAAGGGGTAAAACTGGGCCTGGTTTCAGCGAGAACCATTTCATTTCAAAGCGGACATCTTTTCTCATGCATCCACCATTGGAGGCTTCCGACAAAAGGGTCAGAGCCACAGCTTTAGGGGAACTCTTCAGCCAGATTAGCGGCAAACTCGATGACTGCGGCGAACGTGACTTTGGAGGGGAATCACCGACGGGCACTCCACTCGCTCATGAACGGGGCCGAGGTATATCTCCCGTGCCGGGAGATTTGTTTTGCCATCCGCGAGAAATCCGCCGCGGAAGAATTCCTCGCATACCTGAACTTTATTGAAGCGGCCATCAATTCCTCCCTGGAATACGAAACAAGTATCGGCCTTTCGTTTCCAGACATGCTAACCGCGAACAGGACCGTGATTCATTTTCTCTCTACACAGAACCCACGCGCAACGATACGCTACCTAAATTTCATATCAAATCAACCTTCATCTTACAAAGCATCCGAGAGTTCTACCCTCCTATCGAGAGCCAAGACAGTTTTAGTTGAGTTGTTTTTAGCTGCTCGTTGGGTCAGACTTGCAATTATCCTGCCGGCAATTGCTCCACGCTAGCGACACTTAAATATTGGTTGCAATAATTTGCGCACAGATGTGTGACCTAGCACAGCTACATCTGTGGCCTAGCACCGGAACAGGCAGTCATTCTTCGATGACAATGAGGAAGGTTTCGGCGTCCAGTTCTTTCAGGCATTAAAAGGCACTCCATAAGAGTCTTCCGTGACCACTCTGCTTTCGTCACGGGACCACTGTTCTGGATATGTCTGTCTAGAGTGCGTTGCCTAAACCCACTACTTCTGTCTCTGCCGCAGGTTAGTTCTTGCAGCTTATTGTTGACACGACTGCCAAGTTGAAGTTGAAATTTGTCGTTATTGAAAACTGACGAAAGAGCTGGCTAAGATTTATTTATTTATTTATTTATTTATTTATTTATTTATTTATTTATTTATTTATTTATTTATTTATTTATTTATTTATTTATTCACGTTGCCTCACAGGCTCCAAGCATGGAGTATTGTGTGAGGGGGGGATTACATAAATAGGGGTAATAACAGGTGCATGAATGACACGATTATATAATGCTGATTGACTGTTAGTACTCATTAAACAGTAAGAACATCATTATACAATAGTTATTGACGCGTCAGTAATTAGAAAAAATGGCTGTTATTTCGGTCCTAAAAGAAGCTGGATCAAGAATATTGACGATGTGTTCCGGAAGACCATTCCAGTGAACAATAGCCTGCGGCAAAGCGCATGAATTGAATGCAACGGTTTTACCTGAAAGGCGTTTGAAGCTGAGATGGTTGTTTAAACGGCTCGAGGTGCGGTGAGGTTGGCCAAGAGGGAGAGTCGAAAGATTAGTGCTATAGACTATCTTGTGAAATAAGCAGATTAGGGCAATTAATCTTCGTGATTGCAAGGTACAAAGAGAGAGCGATAATTTAATGTTTGTGACGCTTGAGTGACGGTCATAGTTTCTGGAGATGAAACGCGCAGCACGATTTTGGACTGATTCAAGGGAGTTAATTAAATAAGCCTGGTGAGGTGACCAAATGGATGATGCATACTCGAGTTGCGGACGAACAAATGTTTGATAGGCGAGCTTACGGGTAGTAGCAGGAGTTCCATGATGATTCCGTTTTAGGTATCATAAGGTCCGGGATGCTTTAGCTGTTATTTTCTGTATATGAGTGGACCAGGACAAGTTACATGAAAAATGGACACCGAGGTATTTGTAAGAAGACACCTGAGAGACTAAGCTGTTATCGAGCATGTAATTGAACGAAGAGTTAGATTTTTTGCGGCTGAATGTCATTAACTTGCATTTTTCAGTGTTAAGTGACATTTGCCATGATGAACACCAAGCGGTTACATGATCGAGGTCTCTTTGAAGTGCAAGAAGGTCTGCAGGTGATCGGATTTTGCGGTAAATTATGCAGTCATCTGCGAACAAGCGAATGGTTGATGTAATGTTAGATGGCAGATCATTAATGTAAATCAGGAACAGCAACGGGCCCAGGACGCTTCCTTGAGGAACACCAGATAGAACATCGCCAAACGGAGATGAGTGGCCGTTAACAACCGTGAACTGTTTACGAAAAGACAAGAAATTCCTTAGCCATGAGGTTGTTAGTGAGTCTAGGTTGAGGGAAGTAATTTCACCTATTAAGCGTGAGTGCGCAACGCGGTCGAATGCTTTTGAGAAATCTAAGAATATGCAGTCTGTTTGGAAGTTCTCGTCCATGTTGTGTAGTAGCTCGTTAGTAAATTCCAGTAGTTGAGTCTCACAAGAGAAGCCTTTCCTGAACCCGTGCTGGTTAGAAAAAAAGAAATTATTACTATCTAGATGCTGCGCCACTGCTGATACGATGATGTGTTCGAGGATCTTACATGGGACAGATGTCAATGATATGGGGCGATAATTTTGCGCGTTCGTTTTATCACCTGATTTGAAAATGGGGATAATTTTACCAATTTTCCAATCCCTTGGAATTTCACCAGTTGATAGCGACTGACGAAATATATGGAAGAGAATATTGCTTGAATGGATCACTGTGCTTTTGAGAATTTTTGTATTAATATCATCAATGCCAGCAGAAGTCGAAATCTTAAGATTGTTTATTAATGCTGCAATACCGGAGACACTTATTTCTATGAGACTCATGTACTGGTAATCGGCATCTACTAATGGTGGAGTAGTGGAATGGTCTTCCTGTGTGAACACTGAAGAAAAATAATTATTAAATATAAGTGGGCATTCTTCTTCTATAACTGGAGCACCAGTGTTATCCAACAACGAAACAAGAACCGGAGTGTCAATAGGTGATATCGTTTTCCAAAATTTTTTAGGGTTGTGTGTCATAAGGGATTGAAGGTCATGGGAATAATATTTAAGCTTTGCTTTGCGGATGGCACTACAATATGTTTTTTCGGCGGTTTTGTGTTTCTGCCATGAAGCCGGTGTGCCAAGGCGTTTGGCAGCTTTGAATAGTCGCTTTTTCTTGTTTTTTTAATGCATGTAACATCCTGTTGAACCATGGTTTAGACGCGTTCGTGCGGAGGGTGAGCAGTGGTATATGACGTTGTACTAATTCCAGTAAACTATTTTTGAACAAAACCCAGTTATCGTTGGCCGAACGCTGAGAAAAAGTCGGAAGATATGTGTCACAAAAGGATTGTAACCCGATATTAATGGCATTGTAGTCAGCGCGGTTATAATCAAAAATACGTTTATGTGTTTGTGCACGTGCGCATGAAGGCATGGAGACGCTGTGCGAGAAGCGAGACGCTGTGCTCCAAAAAGCACGTAAAATGCGCTTGTCAACTAAGGACCTGGGTTTTTCACCGAGCTCGCCCCTTTTCATCAACGAGCATCTTTGTCCAGCGCTAAAGCGAGTACTTGGCATGGCTATTGAACAAAAGAAAGCAAACGGGTGGAAATTTGTCTGGACAAGCAATGGTATGGTTCTTGCTAGGAAGGAAGAGTCGTCATCGATTCTGTACCTTCGCAATGCTCAGGACGTGGAAAAAATGGTTTAAGCGTCTTCACTTGTTTACATTTGGCATCTCGCCTGTAAAATGGCAGAGTCTCCATTCGACATAAACACCACGTTTAATACATCGAGAAAAATTGGCTTGAGTTCCTTTCATCTGAACATTAGATCAGCAAGGCATAAAGAAGATGAGCTTACTATCCTTCTAAATGAATTTGTTTTTGACTTCGACGTAATAATGTTGACAGAAACGTGGTATTCAACGGATACAGAGGTTTACAGGCGTGATGGATATAATAGTTTCTTCCTAAACAGCCCTAATAAACAAGGTGGGGGGATTGAAATCCTTAGCAAAAATAATCTAGAATGTGAAATAATTCCTGAACTGTCTCTGTTGACTGAAGATTTTGAATGCCTATGCTTGAAATCGAGAAACTACATTTACTGCGTGATCTACCGACCACCAAACGGTCATTTCAATAATTTCATTTCCCACATTGAATTGCTATTCAACTACGTGAATGTAAATGATTTGGAATTATTACTTGCGGGTGATTTCAACGTTGATGTGCTAAAATCTTGCCCTGCGCAGGAGACCTTTCTTTTGACAGTAGAAGCAAATGGTCATGCTATCTTTACTAAAACTGCAACACGTGTTACAATGTACACAGAAACTTTGATAGACCTTTTTATCACTAACATTGATGCAAAAAAAGTAATATCAGGAGTTGTATGTAACGACATGAGCGACCACTTTCCCATATACCTTTTTGTTGAATGTGAAGATAAAAGAACGCATGCGCAAACTTCGACGACAGTAATTGTCCAGAACATCACCCCTGTAACCTTGGAATCTTTCTACTCGAGTCTTGTGAATGAAAACTGGGATGTTGTATTCCACTGTGACACTGCAGATGAGGCGTATGAAACATTCATATGCATTTTTAAGCGAATTTACTGTGAACATTTTAGAGAAATTATTTTAAAGCCACATCATAACAACCGAAAGCCCTGGATCAGCCGTGAATGTTTAAGACGAATAAAAAAGAAGGCTAGATTATATAAAAAGTTTGTCAAAACGAGGTCACTTTTAGATTTAAAAATATTTAAGCAATATAGAAATAAGCTGAATTCCTTCCTGAGAAATGAAAAGAGGCGTTTCTTGCAGCATCAGTTCCAACAGGAATCCTGTAAAGATAGTGCAGACGTATGGAAAAAACTAAACAAGTTGCTAAACAGAACACCATCGTCGCCAGTTATCAAAGATCTCGTTTTTCAGGGCCGCCGCATACATGGTAGAGAACTTGCCGAAGAATTTAACAAATTTTTTAAAGATGTTGTCAGCAGTTCTCAAAACCCTCAATCTCTGAGCAGCACAATTCCTAGGAATAGCCGCAGCATTTATTTTGATCCGACAGATGAATGCGAGGTATGTAATATATACAACTCGTTGCAAAATAGCAAATCACGTGATATTGATGGCATACAAATTATTCCAGTTAAATATGTGCTGAACGTAATGGCCCCCCTAATGACTTATATATATAATCTGGCGTTATCAACAGGTTGCTTTCCCAAATTAATGCAGATCTCCAGAGTGATTGTACTTTTCAAGAGTGGCGATAAAAACGATATGTCCAACTATCGACCGATTTCTATTCTGCCGATTTTTTCTAAGGGCCTAGAAAGAGTAATTCATAAAAGACTCATGAACTTTTGCAATAAACTTAACCTCATTAATCCGTCACAGCATGGTTTCCGCCCAAACAGGTCTACTGAAACAGCCTTACTAATGCAAAAAGAGATAATCCTGGAGGCACTTGAAAATAGGGAGATGTGCAAAGGTGTTTTTGTGGATTTCTCGAAGGCTTTTGATCGTCTAAACCATCAAATACTACTCAACAAGCTAGAAAAATATGGAATCCGTGGCACTGCAGCTTGTCTACTAAAGTCCTACCTACAGCATCGATATCAATGTGTAACAATAGATCAGCTGTTTCAACTCTTCAACCTATAACCACTGGAGTTCCACAAGGAAGCATTTTAGGACCGCTACTGTTTATTGTATACATAAACGACATAACAAATATCAGTAACCTTCCAAAATATGTTCTGTATGCAGACGATACCAGTCTCTTATTTAGTGGCAATAATATTCCATTGCTCATTTCAAACACAAACAGTGTGTTAGAAAAGTTGAAATCGTGGAGCGCAGCAAATTCCTTGATAATAAATAGTAAAAAAACAAAAGCGGTACTTTTTCATTACCGGCAGAGTGCCGTTACATCAGATCTTAGGCTAAAAATAGACAACTCTATTATAGAGGTGGTTGACACAGTAAAAACACTAGGAATTTTCTTTAACAAGAACATGACCTGGGACCCTCACATTAGCTTCTCTTTAACCAATTTATCAAAGTGCGTCGGAATTCTCGCGAAATTTCGCTCCTATCTACCCGTATCGATTAAATTAATAATATACAACACATTATTCATGTCGTATGTTAACTACTGTTTCCTTGTCTGGGGCTCTACTACTGAAACTAACCTGCACAAGATATACATGCTGCAAAAGAAAGCAGTACGTTATATAGCAAATGTTGACTACCTCGCTCATACCGAAGAACTGTCTAAGAGATTCAAAATCATACCCGCTCATAAGCTATACGAATTTTTCTTAGCCATAAGATATAAAAAATCCATTTCTCACGGTGACAATTTCTTGACAACATTGTCATCCCTCGAAACAAACTCAACGCCATACTCGTTTCGAAAACACGAACGTTGGACCATTCCCTTTTGCCGTACAGAACATGGTCGACAGATGATGCGTCATGCAGTTCCAAGGTTACTAAACAAATTCATCTTTGAACGTTTTTCTCTTGAAACATCTAGTACACAAACTCTAAGAAATCATTTTTTGTAAGCCACTGTATTCCCTTTGTGTGAAAAGTGTGACACGAATGACTTTTGCATCTATGTTAACACCAATGTATTGCGTATTAATGAACATGTACCAAGAGTTTATATCGATTGTTCTGAAATTCCTGTATTATATTCTGTTAGGTAGCGTGTGTGGATTTTGTACTTTTTAAAAAAAAAAAATTTTGCCCTTGCTCTACGCCATGTAGGGGGGCTCGGGCTCCCTCAAGCGAAAATCGTTCGCTTTTTGCCTGAGCCTGCCCACATCATAATGATGTAAATAAAACTGACTTGACTTGACATGACTTGAAATCGTGAAATTAAGCAGTTCGTGATCACTGAAGCCATCAGAATAAGAGATAGGGCTTATATTGTCTGGGACTGACGAGAAGACGAGGTCAAGCTTATTGTTTCCTCGGGTAGGTTTTTCGACTAATTGGACCAAAGAGAAATCGAGAGTTAGTTGAACAAAATTAGTGCCATCACGTGTTCTCGAACTTAAGCTCGGCCAGTCAATTTCGGGAAAGTTGAAGTCACCAAGTAGACAAATACTTGCTTTTGGAAATTTAGCTTTTGCTTCAGTTAGGTTATCATGTAGATCTGAGACGAATGATTGCGGACTATATGGTGGTCTGTAACAAACTCCAAGAAGATGCTTGGAAGATGGCGATGTGATGCAAACCCACAAAATTTCTAATTTACTAGGAATATCAACGGGAAAAGAAGTTATATGCTTTTTAGCAGCAATCAACACCCCTCCTCCCCTTCTGTCGCTCCTATCGTTTCTGTAGATAGTAAAACTGTCCATATCAGGCAAGACTTCATCGTTCCTAATATCTTTATGGAGCCACGTTTCGGTTAGTATTAAAATGTCGCATTCACAATTGTCAAGGTATGAACAAAGTTCGATGCGCTTAGGAAGAATCCTGCGTATGTTAGTGAAAAGTAAGGAGAGCTGCGATTGCGCGGTGTTATTGCGGTAAGATGTTTGTTCTTTCCTGATGACACGTGTAGCCGAGCAACACCTTACCTATGCGGAAGATAGTTTTACGGTGTCAGTAGCGGCGTCGTACACGTAAACACTATCGTTTATTCTCAGCTTATCGACATTTAGCTTGTACGGAACTTTTTGTGGTTTGGCAAATTCGATCAACTTCTTTCTAGCCAGTCGTGTCTGAAAGGAAAAATCTTCGCGCACAGCATAGTTAGTTCCTTTCAGCTTGATGCCGTTCCCAATGATCTGTTGTTTGTCCTTAAACAATGTGAATTTTACCATCACTGGCCTGCACTTTTCCGGGTCGTATTTACCAATGCGGTGTGCCCGTTCTATTTGCGATGAATCTACTGTAATGTCCAATTCCTTCTTGCACAGGTCAATCACTTTTGTTTCAGCACTTGGCCATGTCTCAGATATGTCATCGGAAAGGCCGAAAAAAAACCAAGTTGCAGCGTCTCAGCCTGTTTTCCGCGTCATTACAACGCGATTCAATAATTCTGAGCTGGTCAGAGATGACGCCGGAAACTGCACCAGGAGAATCAGCCGAAGACGCAGCGGGATTGTTTTTTAGATCTGAAACGTCCACTTCAACACTGCGAAGTCTAGAAGACAACTGCTTCAGTTCAATGTCTACTGACGCTTGCCACTGCTTCAACTCTCTCAAATCACTTCGAATTCCATCTTGGCCGGATTCGATCCTTTGTACAGTCTCCAGCACAGTAGCCAGGATGTCATTAGAATCAGGTCCGGGGTTTGTTTCCACATCCCCGGAAAGAATTAAGAATAAACTACTTAAGCAATGTTGCACAGTTTCCTCGCATGCTTCTAGGGCAAATAACCACTCTCTGGGGCACGACACCAAAAACAAGCAGCGATTCTTGCTTCTTAGGCAAGTGCAATGATCAAGGTAACTCACCTGGAACAGTGTGAGAGGTAAGCGCTCCATTGCCAATACGGCGTCGTGCCCCAGAGGGGCGTTCACGGGCAGCAGCTTATATTCCGTGTGGCCGGCGCTGATAGTGGTATCGCTGGTGATGAACGACCGTGGTTGCCAGCCGAAGAACAGGTTTCCTTCCAGATGGATCTGTAGGCAAGGCTGTTGCGTCCAATCCGCGGGTTGATTCGCGTTCTCAACTGGGCAGGTGAAGACCACGTCCGATGTCAAACAAGGTAGCGATGAGCCAAGGAGTAGGGCAGCCTGGAACAGTGTGAGAGGTAAGCGCTCCATTGCCAATACGGCGTCGTGCCCCCTTCAGGATGATATGCGAGCAGATTTTCTTAAGCTTAAGCAGGAGTTCTCAAGGACATTCTCAAGGTTTCATGCATGCTAGCAGCGCACTAAGGACGAGGCACAATAACAAGAAGTACGACGGGACGAGGCGCCTCGTCCCGTCGTGAGAACTAAAAATACAAGCCTATTTCCCAAGCACAATTCGAACAGACTGCAAACAACTAAAGTCATGAAACAAACAAGCGTCATTCAAGATAATAATAGATATACCAGGGAACAGGAAACTTGCAATAATCACTAAGAACAAATCAGCCTGATGGAGGTACGAAACAGGTAGCATATATCACTCGAAGCATCCGACAAAATTCAAATCAAAGTTTTCCTTTTCTGGCTTTGAGAACAGCAAAGCTACTAATCACTTGATCAAAATCAGTGCTTTTTGCCAGTTTACCTTTAATCGAAAATAATTCAAGATCTTAAAGCCTGTGTGCGTCTGTGTGACAGTCTGTGTGCGTCTTCCTCTGGTCTTGCGTCTTTTTTCGCTGGTTTTTTTTCACGTGAACATGTACCAACTCGCCCAACAATTCACGCTTCTGAAAGCCTGGACTGACCCATTTTTGATCTCAAGTATTGTTTGATTAGTTTCGGCTTGGAAAAACTACCCTCACACAATGTCACAGACACACATACTGTGAAAAATAAGTGCAACGGTGTGAAGAGAGTCTACAGAATTCCACTCCGTAATGACTGTTAAGAAGTCCATTGCTGCCCAACTATTCGCTTCTTCGAAACCAATGCGTGCTGTGTTGGGTTTAATGGCGCATAGGCATCTAAGACAGTCATGCGACAATCTCAAGATGTAGAAAATTGTTTTATAGTGAATTATAAAAACGAGAAAAACCATCAGTGGTGCAGGCGGCCTAAAACTTTAGCTTGTGCTTGTTAGCAATGAGATAGGAAAACTTTTAGGCCAGTGCCGGCTGCTTTGAGGTGTCAACTCATCCTAAGAATTTTGATAAAAAGTGCGCTGTCTGACAGCTCGTCGCAGGATGCTGTCAGTTTCGGAATAAGAGCTTTGATTTCCTTCTCAGTTGAATAAAGAAAGCTTTTCGCTTCAAGAGGCTCAAACGAAGTTGCCAGTTCTACAATTGCTTTTGGTCTTATGCAGACCTAGGCATAAAATCTATCAATGCACTCCAGCACTGCTCTGTTATTTTCTTGCTTCAGTGAAAGTCCAGAATCTGTTGCTTTTTCATCTACCATCTTCTTTAACCTGGGGCGTCTCTCGACTGCAATTCCGAGGTCATTTGATTTTATCAGTGCCTGCTCAATAGCATCGTGCACTAGGTGACCACGTTCCTCTTTGAAGAAATGCTTTAGTAGCTCCAGCTTTACCACCACTTTGTCAAGAGATAGTGCTTTTGTCTGCAAATACAATTGCGCAGCACCGCCGTCATCAAGTACTGCGCACAACAGGTGCAAGTAACAGAAAAATGAAGTCACACACAGCTACTGCAATGCATTGCGTTGCACCCCTTGTAACCACATTTTGCTGTGGCTCACATAACGTTTCCATGGCTGCTACCATACTGTTCCTCCACTGGCTTTACTGCAGCATAATGGGCGCTACAGCGTGCTGCTGACAGCCTTTTCGGAGCCTCTCTGGCATGGCTGATGAAGTCCCATCGGTGAGTTGACGTCGCGAAGAAAGAAAAGAGTGCCTCAGTATATCCAAAAATTTCACGCAAGATGAATTCTGAGCAAAGGAATGGTGACCACACAGGTCAAGAGAATGGTCAATGCTACCATTGAAGATAGCTTTTTTGTTCTTCTCCTTAATAATGGCTTGCACGCCCACTCAGGTACTAGCCATATTGGCAGCGTTGTCGTAGCCTCGTGAAGAGCACATTTCGACGATTTCCAAGAAGTTTCCCTTGCTCACGCCGATTCATCTTCCTTGTGCCCGCGTAATGCCACATCCTATTTCGAAATAAAGAGTAATATCAAGCAGTCGACTCAAGATATCCCTCCACTTCTTTTGCTCAGTTTCCAAAGAATGGATGCTTTCAGTGTCAATGCTTTTCTGCTGCCTCAACGTTGTCTGTAAAGTTTTCCACTGTTTCAGACAACGCAGGTGCTTACCAGAATTTTCATGAACTTCAACTTTTGGGCTAAGCTTCCACCACGTCTGATACCCACTCACAAATTTAGAAGTCGTTTCTGTAGCGTGACTGGCGAAGAGGCGGCAGCAAAAACAGAACAACTTCTCGCTGACAGGTGACTGCACCATCCACGATCCCAACATTTTCTGGCCATGAGGCATTGCTTTGTGAAACCAATCCTTGGAAAGCTGGCGCAATCCTCCTTCGGCTTTCGTCCCTTGTTTCGACACTGATCCAAAAGCCCCCTCTTTAAGCCCTTCCCTTTTCGCGATTTCAATGGGACAACTATCCGTTAGTGGTATCTGCCAGAAAGAGACATCACGAAACATTTCGGAACTTTCTGCCTGAAAGTCACTTATACGATGCGTAGTGTCGTAGCTGGATTCACTTTCAGCTGTCTCTCCAGCTTCCTCCGTTCTTTGCAGTTGTTCCGTATCTTATTGCAAGGTACTATCACAAGAATCATCTTCAGCTGGAGAGCATCGAGTAGAGTCTTTAGATGAGCCAGGTGTTCCTCCATATCCTTCCATTTCGCCTTTCGTGCATTCCGCTGCTGAGACTTACTTGGCCTTTCTGTTTTGCGCACTCCTCGCCGCTACGGCTTGACTGAGCGCCTCTACAAACTGATAAATTCAGAATGTTTTCCTTCCTACACTCGCAGAATCATGCCTTAAAAACATAGGAAACGGCGAAATACATGCATGTTCACTGATAAGTCGTTGCCAGCTAGGGCTAGTTCTTAATATTTAAATTTATGGCTCTGAATTCTTCTGTTCATATTCTTTTTCGACTAGTCTATTGAGACAACTGGTGCCCCGCATCTCAAGTCCCACTCTCAGCTTTACCTAGTCAATTCATGGAGGTCACTCTTCCCGCTGAGGAGTCCTGCGTTCAGCTCTTGGGTTGCAGTGGGAACAGCAAGCGCAGGTGAATTTCTAAACTGCGCTCTGCTATGATGCAACCACTACTCGCGGTCTTGCACGAGGCGCTCCCAAGTCTCCGTGACGATGAGAAGGCGGTGGGTAAACAAGTGACCTATAGCTGGTGTATGTGGTCATCCCCAGGCTCGGTTTTTGTTTTAGCGTGTTCAGTTGTATTTCTCGTTTTACCAAAGTCTGTCTTGTTTAGAGAGAGAAAAAGGCAAGAACCACATTAAGCAGTATGTGAATACCCTTGGGTATATTTCCTCTCAATGCCTCTTTTTAAAGCACCCGACCACTTTGTTTATTTTTGTTGTCATCGCGCAGTGATCTGACACTTGCCATTCTTCGAGACAGCTACAGGCATTCCGCGCCTTTTCGCGCTTTCAAAGTGTGAGGAAGATGTGGGGCTGGGTCGAGGTCCAAGAAAAGCACAGACGATAAATGAACTAGAGAGACTCTAAAAACTGCCGGAGTGATCCTGCCAGCGGGCCTCGCTTTGGAAAAGGGAGTGAACTGCACATACACAAAAGAGAGGCGATGCGGCGGCGCGGCCCGCTCCCGCGCTGGGGCCTCCGATGAGTATCGGGTTAGTGCTCGCGTTTCCGGGGTACGCGCATGAACACATGCCCGGGCCGACTTTAATACAATGGCGTAGAAGCTCTGACTAAAAGCATGCATTCTACATCAGTCTCACAAGGGTGTAATTCGTTGTACGTAAAGCTCAGACTTGCCACTCTGCGTCTCAGCGGCATCATGCATCCCGCGGCTTCTCCCGTTTTCGTGCAATAATTCATTTCGCCACAATGCCCCCTCCCTTCCTTCCTTGTGCCCGCCTATACACCCCCTGAGTGCAGACCCGGTGCCGACCGCACCCTCCTCGCGACGCCACTCCGTAGGGCTATTGATCCCATACGCCCTCCACTTCGGGATCAATGGGAGGTGCAGTTGATTGATAGCTCGGCCTGGATGCTGATAGCTGTGGCCCAGCTGACAGGTCGGGCCACAGGGGGCCTGGACTGAAGGCTCTTCCCTGACGCCTCCAGCATCATCCTCTTCTCAAATTGAAGTTTATTCTCTCTCTCTCTTTAGGGTTCACGCAATAAAGAATTAACTGCGCCATAATCCAAACCCCAGTGTGATTCGAAATAGTGACGGCGCAATAGATAAGCTTCAGTTTACCGTGTCTTAGGCTACTCGGCCATTTCCGAAGCCTCTTCTTAATTGTTGTTCCATGGAATATTCGAAACAATCCTGACCCTTTCCGTGCTCTCCTTGACCGGGTCAAATTGAGCGATGTCGTCATACGGCCTCACGCCAGCACCACTCCCTTACTTAAGTCGCACAACGAAATTCCTAAAACCCCACGCGTCGAGAAAAGGCAACTAGACAGGAGGTTAAACTTACACAGCATATACCTCCCGAGCTTTAAGATGCCCTGTTCTCTGAACACTGAACGCGGCTGATCTTGTTGTTTATCCATCATCCGTCTTTTCTACACGCTGAACGGATCTATTAACACGAAAAGTTCACACGGAATTGTAACGTCTCTTATCAAAGCTTGGAATCTTATAGTGCGAGGCGTGATCTCAATGTCCTTTTTTAAGTATGTGCTGAAGCATGTCTCACATGGGCACAGCATCACGACATAGCACAAATCGTATCATTGTTCAATCAGGGTGGCTTTTCGGCCGAGTTGGATTGCCATGACGGAACATATAGCGCTAAGAAACCAGGACAAACAAAGAAAGAAACACCACGAGCGCTTTTTTAGCGCGAAAACGCACACACATGACATGCCTTTAAGGGTAATTGCATCGGAAAATTACACCTCGCAGAAGTCAGTCGCTTCCTTTCTAAGAGATAAACTAAACCTTTTGACTCTCAAAGATCCATTCCTTGTAAAAAAAACTCGGAGAAAATCTTAGAATTATTCACAGCACAGCATGACAAGGGTGTCCACACCTTGTCTGTCGACATTAAAGATCTGTACTACTCACTACCCCAGACAGGCTTAGTAAACTGCATAGAAAAAAGCATTGACGAATTCGGGGCCGTTGAATTTCAGAACGCTACTGGTGTGTCGGTACAAGGAGTTATAGATCTCTTAGTTTTGTATCTCCGGTCCACATTTATTAACTGGCAGGCAAAACCCTACCGTAAAAAGAAGGGTATATATGTATCGGGTCTTGCTTGGCACCAGTACTAAGCAATTTGTTCTTATCTCATCTTGACAGGACTCTTAATGATCGCCTTAAATGTACAAGAGTAAGAAAAGTGTTTCGATATGTTGATGATTTTCTGGTCCTCATCGACGGTACCATAGACGACCTTCGGAACGCAAGCTCCGAGATAATCTCAGTATTCAATGAATGTTTGAACCCGCTTCAGCTGACGTATGAAATGCCAGCTAACAATGAAATTCGTTCTTTGGACATCAAGTTAACATTTGCAGAAGATCGCATGCACATGATGGATCTATGCGCCTAGGACTAGCAAACCATTGCTTCCGTACACTTCATCTCATTCAAAACTAGTCAAGCGAAGCGTAATCAAAACCACCTTTAAGAAAGCGCTGGACAAGTCATGCCAGCACATGATGAGCAATAGTTTCTGCCAGCAGGTTGAACGGTTACAAGAAGCAGGCTATCTTAGTGCTCTCCTTGTAGCAGTAGCTGAAAGTTTGATCGGAAGAAAACAGTCACCAGGTCAAAGCCTACCCGAGAAATATAAACGAGTAGCGGTGCTTCCGCATATCCACAAGATTTCGCATAATCTCAAAAAAATCGGGCAGCGTGCTGAAGTCAAAGTAATGTTTTCAGCACCCGATAAACTGGCAAAACTTGGTAGGATGACCGATCCCTTTGCTGTTAAAAAAGAAACGTGCACAATAAAGCACCAAAATAAGCGTGTAGAATGTGCAGAAGGCGTCGTATATTCCCTGACCTTGTCGTGTGGAAAATATTACATTGGTCAGACCGGTAGGTGTGTTAATGAAGGACTCTGAGAACATAAGAGGGACTTGGAGAACGGCAAAGGAAACCTTGCCGAACACTGTTTGCATTGCAAGCCGGTGGGATGCCATCCAGTTTTCAAACAATGCCGAATCATAAGTAAAAATAAACAGCAACTAACGCGTGAGATTGTAGAAGCCAGACAGACACGAAAACTGAACGATAAATGTGTTAGTGCAGCATCTATCTCGCTCTCAAAGAAATAAATTGATTTCCTTGATGATGTAAATAAAAAGTAAGTGCGTGTTATGTGGTGACTCACGGCTTGATAGCCTGGTAGTATTTCTGCGATATTCAGCCTGTATAAGAACTTCACATGCAATGAATAAACTTCAGTTGAAAGTTAGCGCTCGTGTTGTCTCTTTCTTTGTTCGTCCTGGTGTCGTAGCGCTATATCTTCCGTCACGGCAAACCAACTCGCCCGAACAGCCACTCTGATATGTGTTGGAACTCACCGACCACCCACATTCGTTCTAAACTCGCTCGCACTGTAGACTTGTTGTCGCGACTACGGTTTCTTTTTCCACAAAACATTGAACTTATACTCTATAATTCAACGTTTTTGTTTTGTTTTTTCACGCTGAGAAACTGTTTTCTGATTCGGGGCACTACCACACAAACTAACATTAACATTTTTTTTTTAGGCTACAGGAAAAAGCAATACGTGTCATTAAAAATGCCAACTTTAACGCCCACACAAAACCAATATTTGATGAATTTCAGCATCTACCCGTCACCGCATTGCAAAATTCAATGCTTACTTCACGCTACCACCAAGGCATATCCAAAAATGACACATACCTCAAAGAGCCTGCTTCATAAACATTGCGATCAAATGTATCCAACACGCGTAGCACTGACCGCTGGGCAGTTCCTCGCACTCGAACAAATCACGGGCGTCAAATGTTAAAATACTGTTTGCCAGCCACTCTTAACTCGGGATGTATCTCCTCACTCTGAAAGCAGATTGCACGTCATTCGATTTTTTTTTGTTTCTTTCGTGTTCTCCCGAATTTTCGTATTATTTTGTGTTCATTCCTGATATAGTGAACACCACTGCTATTTCTGCCAAGTCTATGTTAGTAGGGCGCCGGTCTCGTCAAGCCTCCTGAAGGGTTTTTTGCCTGCACCCGCAGCGTTATTGCAATGTATACGTTGTGATTTTGAAATAAATTTGATTTGATTTGACACCAGTGCCAGTTTCGGAAGTTCATCTCAGCGATATATGCCAATATGACATGCCCAGTTACATCCAAGGCGATTACTCTCCTCCGCACTAAGATCTCCATGCACAACACACTCCAAGTGCAACGCACTGAACAGCTTGTCCATATGCTCGAAATCAAGCTCCAGGCCAATCCGCCACTCTTCGCCGTTTTTAAAGTTGTTGTTGATGATGAGGAACAGGCTTCTTGGGCAGCGCACCATGTCGTACATCTGCTCAGCCAGCAAAGAGAAAATAAAAGGGACTGCGGAATTCAGCAACCGTCAGTCACGTCACACTCAATGCTGAAGTTCCCTGCCGGAGTTTCTATTTGCGAAACGCCCGAACGAAATATCAGAATTGGTTCACTCCTTCGTCCTTGCATCCTTCAACTCCTCTGTTTTTACGAGAACGGAGGATTGCCTTACCAGAATATATATATATATATATATATATATATATATATATATATATATATATATATATATATATATATATATATATATATATATATATATATATATATATATATATATATATTGCTTCTCGTCAGCCTCGCGAAAGTGATCACCTTCACGTTGTATGCGGCACAGTGCATACACGTAAAAAAGGACACCGCACCAGTTTCGCGTCACACAGCATTATCAAGTAGTTGTGACTTGCCTGCTTCGTTCAAAATTACAGTGATATCACAATAAAGCACATATGCGCAGCGCATATCCGCTCCTCTCCACGTGTAGCAGACGATATATGGTCTGCCGGAAGCAAGACTCGACTGCACCGCAGTTCGCGCAGTGGCAACGTTTCTGGCGGAGCTGTGAAACTGGACTGTTCAATTAACGCTGGCCGGAACTCTGAACTTATTTCAAGGCTGGAGCAGTAACCCTCAACACCAAAGGCAATGCTCGCAGCAGTAAGATAACAGATTGATCCATAATCCACGTTCAGAGAAACTCTAAAAGAAATTTCTCTGCCTAACCGCTCATTTATTTGGGTTCAACATTTGCATATACATGGCAATTAGCGGCAATTTTTGCTTAATAACCCATTGGGTGAGCTGCTTGCCTTATTCGGTGAGAATTCATCATTAATGCCTTATTGTCAGCGTTGACGGTGGACCAACACGGCAAACTTCTGCAGCAATGGCTGCGTTCCAATACTCTAGACCATCTAACAAGACGTCTAGTGTGACGTCTTGGAAGCCGTCTACATGTCCATGTATCGAAACTTGTCTACTGCTCACGCCGCCTCGCGGCATAACGTAACAAAAGTTTATTAACAGCTGTACTATAGTTTTTCTCAAACTGAGCAATAACGATCATTACAAACGTGTTTTCAACAAGTTTGCACATTTTTTCTGCAATGACTTTGCGCGTAAACCGGACTCGTGGATGCGCCTATCGGTCAGTCTACTTGTAGCAGGCGGGGCCGCTCTCCGCAGACGACGCTAAAGAGATATGCGATTATTCTTTTATTATTGATGCTAAACTGTACATTCTCCTCGAACGTGCTCGTCCAGACGGTCCTGTTAACATAACAAAGAATACGAAAGACTGTAATCAATATGCGCGAAATGAAATACGGCTAATATACACTGCAACAGGAAAACACATGCGTGCCATTTAAACCTGCTGTCTGCCGTACGTGGTAGTCGGAGACGGCGAGAAACCTAAAGATAGCAGCGAGCTTTAATCCTGCAAAGACTAAAATCAATTCGCAACATGCCGGTGTGTTTGTTCTGAGACTGTAGAGATAATAAAAAAGAATGTACGCGAAAGAGTTGGTGCAACTAATACAGCAACAGAAGAACACATTTGTTAACCGTCACGCCAGCCGTCTTAACGCCCGTCAAGGAGCCCAACGACAGCGACGAGTATTAATCTCTAAAATAAAGGTGCTAATTAAGGTCACGTAAACAGACCACGTAAACAGACCTACATCGTCAGCTGCTGTAGCGAAGTTCTCAAATGCACGATTTTCTCCTGCGTGATTCACTGCTAGGAATCGCACGTCCACGAATGTTAATTAGCCACTAGTTTGCGTACCATGTAAAATAATGGAATGACTCACATTTTTCCTTTCCTATACTCCGTGTACAGTCCGACGCCCGCAAGAGCACGACTCGCTCATCCGCGTACATCAGCTCCGCCATCTTCAGACAGCAAGTTAGCGTGCATCGATGTAGACTTCGGCGAAGCAGTCATCTTAGACGGCTTCGTGAGAAATGGAACGCGTCCCAAGGTGGCGGCTGTCCGGCTAGACGTTTAAGTATAGTGTTCTAGAAGGGGGTAGTGGGGTCAGGGAGAGCCCGCGGGTGCGGCATCTCACGTCGACAGCGTGAGATGGCGCCACCGGAGCACTGGCTGTAAAGAACCCGCAACATACCCGCGATACGCGCTGCATTCGCAGCGCCGAGAAAGCTGTGTGCATCTGGTGCAACACCGAAAATCGGACGTCTGCAGCTCTAATGCATACTTTCTTAAAACCTACCTCTCAAGGCAAAGAGCCCAGAAAAGGTGGAAAGGCGGACATGCCACAAGTGAGGGCGAAGATAAAGCCGACCCGACGAAGAGACAGAACCGCCGTACGACGATCCGGTTGCATTTCTAAACGCAGAGCTCACAAACAGGGCAGAAGTAAAATTGTGGATGAGTAAATCGCTTATTTTCAATCAAAATTTTCGATGCACGTCCAGGCGCGATCACATTCACTGTTAAAGTTAGCCAAATAATTGCGGCACGCGCACTCACGCATCCTGAACAGAGATATCCCGAATCGACGAGGCTTTATTTCATCAAATTCAGCGTTTGTTTTCCAAAGTACACATTCACTGAAATCTAGAAAGATAATTCCTGCCACGGTGATGCAATTAGTAGGCGGTCATGGTGGTTCCTAAAATGCGCGAAATTTCGTAATACACCTGCAAAAAAAAAAGTAGGGGAACCCCAGTCAAAAATAACCAATGGGTTGAATTGGAAATTTTCCCATTGAAACCAATTGGTCATCCAATTGTGTTTTCGCCACCCATTGGGCCCCAACCAGTTGGAATGAATTGGTTCACCAACTGAGGTCAAATGTTGCACCAGTTGGTTTTAACTGGTTGCCCAAGCAGACCAAACGGTACACCAGTTGGTTTCAAGTGGTTGCCCAAGCAAACCAAATGGTAAACCAGTTGGTTTTAATTGGTTGCAGCTTTTCTTCAGATGTGGTATCTGGCCTTTCTCCAATCATGCAAGCATTGGCCACTGATGATTTGCCTTGCTTGGGCCAATAACATTCTGCTGCCTGGTACTTTTCCTGGATATAAACAGTCCAGTGCTCGTTCGACTTTTAATGAGGTGTGATTCCATTTGTTGCAACCGCGGGCTGGTGGCTATTTATTTTGCACGGCCATGGCCACGTGAACAAAGGAATTTGAATCGTGCCGTATGATGGAATGCTGCGGAGTTTTAATATTGTGGGCACGATTTCTTGAGAGGTTTATTTAAACGTTTCAACCTTAATATTGCTTTCCACTGGGACTGTACCAAACAATTTTGTTGGTACAACAAACGGGCAGCCACCTCCTTCTCAAGGCACTGCTTACGGCTGCTACGAGAGAGGCACTATGAACTACGGCTTATCTTCGTGTGTAATTTCTTTTTCCGCCGTTCTTGTCGCGATTGGTTCAGCCCTTTCACATAAAAGTGCAGCCTTGTCAGCACATAGAACTTCATCAACTCTGCAGTTGTGAGCTCATCTGCGTGCTGGCTGTAACCTAAGGCATAACCAAAATTTGCCTTCACAAGCAGCACAACATCTACTTTGCTCTCACTGCAGAGTTCCTCGCGACTGAAGAAAACAGTGAATATATATCTTCTAACTTCTTCACTTCCCCGAAAAGGTTCTTGCGAAGGATACAACAACCCTCCCTTGCCACATATCATTGAACTCAGAATTTCTGCCTTCCTTATTGGAGCTTTCCAATAGGCTTTGCAGTGCGTGCAGTGATAACGTGTCAAACTTTCAGGCAACATATCTTGCCATATAATGTATAAGGCGGTCGTCGCTCTTCTGCTCTAGATACTCTCTGTGCTCAGCAGGAATACTCTGAAGCATGCGCTCGGCTGAAGCTAGGTTGCCTTTCTCGATGAGCCTGACGATTGCAGCAACCCTGTGTTCTTGAGCAGGAGCATCGCACGCACCCAGGAGAGAAATTATTTCTCCACTACCTCCATTAAGGTCAGCATTGCCTGAGCGCACTGTCTTGGCCAGATTATAAAACGACAAGCAGTTGACGACAATTAGAAACTGTGTCGGTGTTGGGTGGTCGTTGGACCAGCACGACTGCCTGAATGTGCGAAATAAATTTTCCAGTGGATCCTGGCTCAATCTGGATGTCATGATGTACTGGCAAATTGGGCGTCTTTCCTCATCTTTCGGCACGGTAAACAACGACGACTGCTTTCCTTTAGTCCACTTGTAGCCGGTTTGACACCCGGGAGCAAAGCATTTTCGTTGCCGCTGACGGTTCCAACTTTTCACGAATGAAGAAGGCAGCCGGCGAAACAAACTAAAATGATGCGCTGAAAAAAACAGAGAACAACGGCGGCTGCGTTTTTTTTTTTTAGGAAAAACGCTAAGGCGCCCGTGTGCTGTGCGGTGTCAGTGCACGTAAAAAATTCCCAGGTAGTCGAAATTATTCCAGAGCCCTCCACTACGGCACCTCTTCTTCCTTTCTTCTTTCACTCCCTCCTTTATCCCTTCCCTTACGGCGTGGTTCACGTGTCCAATGATCTATGAGACAGATACTGCGCCAATTCCTTTCCCCAAAAAACAATTATTATTATTATTATTATTAAGCCGCAAACCATGCGTGAACAAACGTGCGAAAGGCAGCACATGGGCGCCACCAACAGCCAGCCCACGCGACTACAGCGCCGCCGCTAACATCCGGGTCCCGTCCGCACTCGCCGCCTCCCCGCAATGCATGGGGCGCGCCGGCTGCTGAACCCACTACCCCCTTCTAGAACACTATAGTTTAAGTAGCCGTTTACGTCTGAATATTGGAACGCACCCAATGTAGACCAATATGAGCACTAGTACTGGCAGCGGCACCTCGCGGTCACCGGAGGAACAAATCCCCTACGGTTGCACTCTTCCTCCGATAGGCGCGAGATAGCGCTACCATTGCCATTGCGGCAAAATTTTGCCTTTTTCGTCCACCGTCGCCTCAGATGATGAGGATTTAACGGTAAATTCTGACATAACTAGGCAAGTAACACGCTTTATTGAATTAAGACAACCGAAAGTAGCTTAAAACAATACTCAGCATTAAATGCCACCTCTTTGCGAAATTTCAGCCCCGATCAAACGAATGTTAGGTTGATTTACTCTGAACGACGCAACGAACAGTATATCTGCATTTTTTGACAGATTGGCAGAAACGCACTTATGCGCGCAATTTGTCAAAACGTCAACGCAATGAGCGCATTCGCTCATACGGTAATCTTAACGCAAGGGGGTCCATGCATGTCTCCTTCACTCGACATAATCTCCACCCTACGCGCACCCAATTGCTCCCGCATTCTCCACTTGTGCACGCTTTTCCGCGTCCGTATTTTTTCACGTACCTCAACGGCAGCTTCATCAACGCTCCTTTGCCATTCCCCTGTCCTCTTTCCCGCCTCTGCTCCCCTATTCTTTTTCACTCCCTTACCCAGCGCAGCCCAGTTGCTGTGAGCCGTACAAGACAGGAGGCAATTAACGGGCTGCGCATCCCCCTTTTTCTCCAAACATCCCCTCATCGTCCCCAAGAACCACACATGCGATGAGCACGTGCCCCGACTGTTCTCTTAACTACTAGTGCATCTCTTGACCACTAGTGCGCACGCAAGTTGAAGCAACCAATTCCCCTGTCCGCGTCACTATATATTCAATCAATGCGCTATGCAATTAACGAACAAAGTCCTCGCCTAAATGTTGTCCATCATCAGCCGTCTTGACGGACAGAACCGGCGCCAGGGCGGGAAAGCAAGATGACACCCGGGGACGAGAAGGGGATCTGGGCGCCTGAGGGGTCCCAAAGAGGTAAACGAACGTGGCGATTATTGGCGGCGGCGAGAAGCTGCTCGATGGCATCGCGCGATGAGGACCCCCGCGGAACCATTGCCACTCATCGCGCCGCTGCGTTGTGAAATCTCTGGTTTTCCAGAGAGTTTCGCTCATCACCTGGAAACAGTCGGTAAGACTAGTATACGTAACTTCCGATGTAAGGACCGCACTCTGTTTTTGTTTTTTAGAAATTTTGGCGCTGTGCGGCCCTTACCCCAAAGCAGCATTTTTCAGTTCAATTTTCAAGCAATATTCTGGGAAAACTGCTTCCTGCTACTCTCGGGAAGCCGGCCGAAGTTGTGGCCAGCTGCCTGCTTTACGTGCTCGACAACTCGAAGCTTGATATCCCCATCATACGCTTTCAAGCCTCTATTTCTGATGGGAAGCTGTCACCTGTGGCGGACTGGCAAAACAGACTGCTCAATATGCAGAACTTCGCAGAAGATACTTTAAGACCCTCACAGATAGCCCTTGTACACAGCAGTGCATGTTGGAGAATTATAGTAATCATAGAAGCAGGGGGTTCTCGTCATCAGGTAGTCCTCAGAGTAAGCGTGCACACAAGCAGCTAATCCCAGGAGGTATTTTTTCATTGCGGTAGCACTTGCAGTGGCCACTCCCTGCATTTAGCCGCTGTGCGTTTGTCTGGAGCCTGGTTCTGGCAGGGAGAAACCTGCCCTCTGGGTTGTGGGCAGGCTGTGTATATACAGTATGGTGCATCTTTACAATGAAGATTTGTAAAAAATGTTCTTGCCTCAACCGCCGGCACGTTACAATGAAGATTTGTAAAAAATGTTCTTGCCTCAACCGCCGGCACGTATTTGCGGTGAAACTACGCACAGAGCTTGCGTACTGCAGTATAACTTTTCTCTCCTAGAAAGTTTGGCAGCGGTACTTAGTTCAACCGCGCATGATGGAAACACGTAATCGTCTGCGCCAAGGTCAACTAACTGAAAGCCGTCAGTACTGGGTTGCAGCCGATTGGCCATCAAAGGATCTGCGCATCTTGCAAAGCTCGCCTCTAAACCTTTCGCATTGTCGCGCTTTCTTCTGCAGACAACGGACTGCGCCAACCCCGCCTTGCGGCGAAAACTCGGCTTGGTCAGTGCGTCTTAGAACGCGCTGCTACAAAAAGAAATTTAACGAAATAGATGACACATGTGCAGTGTGCGATAAATCTGTAGAAACAATCGAACACCTCAAACGCGAATGTGATGGTGTCCATCCTGATGTCGATGCAGGCACAGCCGCTCTTCCTGAGGCCCTATAGGGTTTGGAGATAACCATGGTCACGTAAATAAATCTGCGGTGGAAAGTAGCAAAAGGCGATTGCAAGTTTGGTGGCTCAAAAGCAGAGAGGTGACATAAGGTTAAAGGGATAGGAAAACATCTTTAAAGAAAATGGCGAATCTTAATAACGAATTGCCACATAGTTGCACAAAAATCAAGAAAAAAAGCCGAGCTTGGTGGCAACTGCGACCACTCCGTTTCAAAGGGGACCTTCCATCCATCCACCCGAAGATGGTGGCTGTGCTCCACACGTCCACGGCATACGATCTACGAAGTGTGATTCGTTTTCTATGGAGCAAGGGCCGAACGCCCATCGAAGTCCACAAGAAATGCCGCGTACGTATGGGGAAAAAAGTCTCGAATTGAGAAGTGTAAGGTGGTGCTGTTATGAGTTCGTGAAGACTTGCTTGGCAATGAGCGTTCGGGGAGGGGCGGGGGGGGGGGGGGGGGGTGCGTCGCTGACTCAGGACATCTCCCACGTGGATGCAATGTTGAAAGCGGATCGGCAGGCATTTCGTACGGGAGTGTGTTTACGACATTGTTCACGGGTAGTGAGGGTACCGGAAGGTTTTATGTCGGTGGGTGCCTAAGCAGTTAGATGACATGGTGATAGGCAAGCGAATGATTGCCTGTCACCATGCCAAAGAGGGTGAAAATTTCCTG
The DNA here is from genome assembly GCF_052857255.1 of Amblyomma americanum. Classification (NCBI taxonomy): domain Eukaryota; kingdom Metazoa; phylum Arthropoda; class Arachnida; order Ixodida; family Ixodidae; genus Amblyomma; species Amblyomma americanum. The sequence continues at coordinate 189,071,678 of NC_135498.1, read as the reverse complement.
GACCGCAATGTTACTGGCGATGAAACGTAGATACTGCATTTCACGCCTAAATCGAAGCAGCAGAGCATGTTGTCGAAACATCCGGGTTCGCCTGTGACGAAAAAATTCCGTTCAGTGCCATTTGTTCGGAAAGTGATGTTAACGGTCTTCTGTGCTAGCCGAGAACCATTAGTGCTGGATTTCATGCCGCAAGGTGCAGCCATCAATGCCGACAGTTGTTCCGCACTGTCACGTCTGCTGGCTGTCATCAAGCGAAAACAGCGAAATGTTCTCGGTGTGGACAACGCGGTTATCTCCAAAACAATGTGAGGCCACATGTGGCAATCAGATCCGCCGACAAGCTACGGTCATTTTATGGGAGAGTCTGGACCACCCACCACACAGTCTGAACCTCCGACCCTAGTGATTTCCACGCTTTCTGACCGCTGAGGAAGTTCCTTGCAGGACAGCGATTCACGCGCAACGATAAAGCCAGGACAGCAGTCCGACGGTGATTCCACAGTCAGCCGGGCGAGTTCTGCCGCAGGTGCGTCTCAGATTTAGTGCTTCGATGGGAGAAATGTCTGGAGCGGTGTGGGGACTATATAGAAAAATAGTGAGTGCAAAGCACGTTGAATAGTACGTATATTTGTAATTGCTGTATGTATATTATGCCTGATAAAAAATAGGAGCAAAGTCTTTCTGATTCGCCTCGTGCATTGAAAACTGGTCAGAAATAATATTACACGTGCAACGTACCAAACATGTTTAGCAAGAGACAGGAAACTCCCTTGGCCCTGCGCACAGCAGTTATCCACGCTTGGCAGGTCTCTCGTTCTCAACCATTTCACACTCAACGATTCCGGACAAAAGCATTTTTGAACAGGAAAGAGTCTATGAACGCATTTTTTCATATATTCAAAGATTTTGAATTCAAATGAATCGAATTGAATTTATTTTCTCCAGAACAACCGGAAGGATTTCCAGGCAAAAAGCTGCTTTTGCAGCTTGACTGGGCCCGGAATACTTTTAGATAGCAGTGGCTTCGACATTTCAGGTGATGGAAATAAACTTAAGAAAGATACAACAAAGGACAACAAATGTACACACTGTAAAACACAAACAATGAATACAGTTAATAAATACAACTGTATGGTTAAAATTGTAGCTTCTAGGCTCGTCTAGTGCAAAATAATACGTAATCAAGAAATACACATGTAATAGAATCACAAAGATGTATTTAATGTTCACTAATACAAATTTTAAACATATGTACATACATGAAAAGCAGAATATACACATCAGGTTTATATGAAATAATCTAAATTTTAAAGAAATGCACAAAATTGTCTGTGTACATCATAGTGCACCAAGAGAACCAGAAGTAATGAATCAAAAAAATACCTCACAACTCGACAAAATACCGTCGCATTTCTTTGAATCTGAAATCTGTGGTATGTTTATAATTGTTGAGTACATTCGGAAGATTGTGTTGCAATGTTTGGAGCTTAAAATTAGTTCTAAAATGAGGAACAAACCATCTATCCGTGCTGCGGGTATTAGCAGAAATATGTTTAATTTTTAGGGACGCTGTTTCAGTTGTAAAGGACTTGTAAGAACTATTAGAAAAGGAAAGCAAACGTAGCTTCCGGAAGTCATACATGTGGTCAATGCCGATAATGTGACACAATGGGAACAAACGTTTGTTGGGGATAAGTAGTGTACGTTTGCGATTTGATGAAGGGTTTTCGTTTGGAGGCGAAGTATCTTCGCGATATTTGTGTACGTAGTGGTTGCCCATATTAAGCTACAGTTTTAATATGAGATTCGAAGAGTGCATAATAAATTTGTCGCTTAACCTTTGACGGTAGCAGCGTTCGGCATCGTGACAGTGCTCCTGTTCTCGCAGCTAGCTTTTTACAGATGTTATTCACCTCCGTATCCCAGCTGCGATTAGATGAGAAAACAACTCCCAGAATTGTGCGCTCATGCACAACTTCCATTTCATTATCAGCATATCTAATTGCGTGTTTAATTTTAATTGGTTTATTTTTTACTCAGAAGATAATTCCTTTCGTTTTTGCTGCATTAATATTTATTTATCTTGTTGCGCTGCGACCAGAGCAAGAGCTTGACAGGCACATCATTGCATTTTAATACTAATTTGGGTACACTTCGACCAGAAATAAAGACTGTGCCGTCATCTGCTGTGGGGACCTGCCCTGCAACCCCCTGTGTTTGCTTCACCGCGAGGCACCGTGCAGCGGCAGTCTCACCTCGAGGATGAACGCATTCCCTTGTCAGTTACATGAACTGGCAAGAGAGGGCACCAGCATCGCTGCGCGGGAGACTGCCAAAGCCTCGCGCAGGAGAGGGGGCATGGGGCCAATACCACCTAGATAGTCTAGGTGATATTGATGGGGCGCTTCGGCTGGGATCGTCCGCTCGAGCGGACGCGTCGCTCGCGGCTCCGCTCTTCGACGGCGGGGCAAGGAAGTGACGGGGAGCCTCGCTCCCGTACTCGTCCCGTCCGGTCTTCGGAGGATATATCCCTTGCCCTAGCGCGGGCGAACATTCGCTCGGAACTTTGCTGGTGAGTGGGACGTCCTCGATTCATTAGCGTACCTTGTTGCTAGCTGGCGTTATTGTTTCTGTAGCAATAAATGCCTGTTTGTGTCAGCCAATGTGTCGTTCCTTTGTTCCCGCAGAGCAAGGCCCGCCGTGGTCGGCGTGCGCTCGGTAGCGTACGCAATCACGGGGTGGGGTCTGGGCGGCTTTGAACCGTGTCAGCCGTGATTGATTGGGGAGAACGTACTTATCTCCCCTAGCCAACCCCACACTGCATATATCATGAACTTCGCCGTTTGGTCTAGTGTAACAATATCATTTATATATAAATTAAACAATAAAGCCCCAAAACACTTCCTTGCTGCACACCATGTGTAACTGTTAAGAAATTTGACTGTTCCCTATCGACGAATACCCACTGAGTTCTACCACTCACATATTATCGAAACATTTCCAGTGGTATGCCCCGAATTCTGTAGAGTGAAAGTTTATGCAGTAGTATATCGTTATTAAGAAAAACAAAGATCTTCGTGAAGTCAGCAAATGAGCTTCAATCAAGAATGCCAACTAGCCCAAGAACTAACTGTACTCTTCAACAAATAAACCTAAGGTATAATTGTTATTTTCTATATTTTGTAGTATTTTTCATTCAGAGTCAATAAGGCTGTCTCTGTTGATCTACTTTTCCGAAATTCATGTTGGGCATTGGCTAGCAGTTTAAGCTTATCTAGAAAAAGAATTACTCGATCATAAATTAGATATTGGTCTGTAATTTGAAACTAATTTTATCGCCTGCTTTATGAAATGCAGTTAATCTAGCTTTCTTCATGGCAACTGGAAATACACCCGTTTCAAGGACCATGGTATAGATATGAATTAGAACCGGAAGAATATGCTCCAAAACATATTTAACAGACTTAATATTACTTGCGTATTATCTACATCTAATGCTGTACTGTTATTCAAATGAATAAATGTTGTGTATACCTCTGATTTATTCGTTGGCTGCAAAAACATAATTTCGGGAACACCATGAAGAGTCATATCTAAACTTACTGGGTTATTGTCTCTTGGTACATATTTAATAAGATGTCCATTAAAATGTTCCGCCAGTGCTTTTCCAGTCAATTAGCAGTTGTTAAAAGAAATTCTATTTGGCTCTGTGTTCTTTCCGCGACCTAAGAGTTTATAAACTACTTTCAAAATGATATTTGGGCTCTTTCGCGTGATATCAGCGAATAATTCCTGGAAGTACACTTTCTTAACCCGCCTCAATTCAGCATTCAACCTGTTTCTGGCTGCTTTAAAACGATCTAGGTCGGCAGGTGAGCGCGTGCGCAGAAAGACATGGTAAAGAATATTTTTTTTTTGTGATCATGCCTAGGTGAGCCCTTTTAATCCATGCTTTCCTAATCTTTTTTGGTTTCTTAAAGCTCCTAAATGGAAAGGGTTTTATGTGTATCTGTACGAAGTTTTCAATGAATGCGGTACATATAGGCATCACTTGCATCTTTAATGTGAAGTATGAACGACCAATCATAAATGGCGATATCATGTTTGAATGACTGCAAAGCCAGGTCTGTTATGTACTGCAATGTAATCGGGCAAGAAGCATCAGTTTTAGCTCTTGTTTCTGAGTTGTAGATCATAAAGACCGGGCAGTGGTCACTAATATCTGATGTAATAGTACCAACGTCTGAAATGACCGCCTCTATGTTTGTTATCAGTAAATCAAGTATACCGTACTAGATGACGTGGCGCGAGTTGATCTTTCAATTACATTTGTGAAGCCAGAGCTGTTAAACGTTGTGATAAGGTTATTTGCAGCACTAATATGTTGAAAAGTGTTTATATTAATATCACCTCCGCTATTTAGTGTGAGGTTATCAACACCCATGTAGTCAAGAACTATGTCAAAGAAGGTAAGAAAATTTGAGACATTGCAATCCGGGGCCGGTACACAACTGTAACCGCTTCCTGCATATATTTCAAATTTAATTTCTAAATAAAACATGATTTTGAAAATCCTGAAACTATCTCGTATAGTCATGGGCAGAATCGACATACATAGAAATACCACCGCCGCATTTAACAAACCAAAAAATAGAAAAAGTTGCTATACCCCTCTAGGTAAAGCATATATATTACATTGCTCATAGTACCAAGTTTCTGTCAACAATATTATTTTAAACTTAATTAAATTCATCTAGAAAACTACTAATGCACTCATCCTTGTTACAAGCAGAACGTGTGTTGATATGTAAAACAGGGTTTTGTATGGATTGTTCAAATTTTATGTTTTGGGGAAACGCAAAAACTCGTGATGGCGCATTTTCGATAGATGCGCGGTATCGCTGCGCTCCTCTAAACGTTGCCTAGCAGATCTTTTCAAGGTCCTTTTCATTTCCTATCTGCAGAGCATCCGTGCCGGCTGCCTGCTTTGCGACTATAGCAATCTCCTATCTACTGGCTTGCATTTTTTTTCGTACTAACATTTTTGCTATCGTCAACTGCTCAGTGCGGGCGATGCAGCACATTGAAAGTATGAACCATTACCTTCAATATTTCCATCACAGGGCCTTACAATATACCAATATTCAATTTTTTTCCAAGCATGCAGTACATGCCCAGGAAATCTGTAGAATTCCACAGGCAGCTGTTGGCCCTTGGTATTCAGAGAACTATTGCGACAGCCCTCACATAATATTAAGTTTCTCCACTCTCTGAACGCCGCGGAATTCCAGCCTGGTGGTGGGGGTGAAAACTTCAATAGATACAGGGGAGTTCAGGACACGCAGCTCCCCGGGCCCCCGCTCGGCCCCACTGCACTCAAACGTTCATGTCCCGGAGGCTCCCGACGCTGGCAGCCCGGCCTGTGGCGATCGATGGCTTGCTTGGCCGGGTCCTCGGAGCGCACTACGGTCTCCCAAGTGGTAAGGGGCTCCAGGCACCGCGGGGGAGGATCCGCCGGACAGAGGAAAAGGATATGATCGAGAGTGGCTTTGGGATGGTGGCAGAGGGTACAGGTGGGGTGTGTGTGGACTTGGTGATAGCGCGAGCGTATATAAGGGAAGGGTAAGGTGCGTGTTGGGAGCCGCCTCCAAAGTGTCTGGTGATAATTGTCAAGGGGAGGATGGGGTGGGGGATAGACCCGATGCTCGGCTTTGCAGGCCTGCGTCAGTTCACTGAATTAATGCATGCGCTTCCGTGAGAACCCTAGATCGGAGGCCGCCAGTGCCAAGTTGAGAGAACCTCGGGCTAAAGCGTTGGCAGCCTCGTTTCCAGGATTCCCGTAGTGGGCAGGCACCCATATGAGCTCCGTGTGGCGGGGCGGGTGTGCGGCGAGGGAGTTCAGTATGCGAAATGCAAGGACGTGAACTCTCCCGCGAGCAAAATTTAGTATGGCCGTTTTAGAGTCTGATAGTATATACCGGGCCTCCGTGCGCGTGATGGATGGGGCAATGGCGGCCTCTTCAGCCTCCTCCGAAGTGGCAGTGGGGGATAGGTGAAGGGTGGCAATCGGTTTTATGGTGGGGTTCGTGATGGCTGCAACCGCGTCCTCGCCTGTGCAGGCGGCATCCGCCCACACGGCATCCGGTTCCGTGCCATAGTGTCTGTGGAGCGCCCGTGCGCGAGCTCTGCGGCGGGGTTCATGACTCACAACGAGCGGCAACCCCTCTTTTGTGCACTTGCGAGCAGGACTGCACGTGCTCGCAATGAAAGAGTGCCAGCAGTACGAGCAGCACGCGTACCGGCAGTCGAGGCGTTGCTGGCCATCCAGGAAGGGAAGAGGAGAAGCGGTTACGTCCATTTTTTGAAGCCGGCTCTCCACTGCTTCCCCCCCCCCCCTCTACTTGGCCGCCGTCTAAGCGCGCTTGCGCATGCGCAGCAGACAATGTAGCAGACGACGCCTCTGCGTCCAGCGGTACTACTGGCTGTGCCGTCGGCCAAAGACTCCCAGTAGTCTTTGCAAAAACACATGACTTCCGGCACATTTTTTGACGTGCATCTTAGTGCACCTCGGATGGCGAGGATCTCTCCCCAGTTTTCCTTCATCCATGTTGCTGACTCAATGAGCTCCGCCGGCGACGTGCTCGGACAGAAGTTCGGAAATGACCGCCAGGGAAGAGGCGGCGCTGGTGCGGAGGGGGGGGGGGGGGGGGGCAAACTTTAGTTGCGCGTCCCTCATCAAGTCCGGCCGGGAAAAGCACGCGTGTAAGTAGCAAGAAACCTTACACGTACTTAGCTGTGAAAACTTTCACATGAGCTGATCTCCAAGGACACCTTACAAAAGAGAGTTGTGCTCGCGAGGATGGCGGTTTCTGTGTTTTGAAAGAAAGGGCACACTAACAAAGGACATCTAGGTCAGATCGCTCTGTCGAGCTTCCTGCTTGAGGCAGAAAAGGAACACAATGGACGACGGGTTAGGTCAGATAGCACATTACAGCGGAGATCAATCCATCTATAAAGGACATCTTTCCCTTAACGAGCAGTAACGACCTTCTTGAGGTAGGCGAGGAGCACAGTGTACGACAAAGTTAGGTCACCACACCAACGTCGCGAGGATAATGCGCAACTGGACGAGCAGGTGACAAAGCAAACATGACGGGTGCAGGCAACGTTAATTACTAATCGGCGTGTAGTGCAATTTTGAGAACAGTCAGGCTGTCAGCAGTTCTAAATGCTCTACACTTGTAATGCTTACGTGACACGAAAAAACCTGCAGGCCAAATTAGAAAGGTGAGTTCCTGGTTTTTTTATGCTTTCGCTATGTGAAAAGAGAATTTGGCACATTCTAAAAGTGCAAGGGGCGTAACTCGTGTCGCTGGGCCAATCATTATTTTGAATTAATTTGATTGAGTACAGTGGGAATGTGGGCTGGGTCCTGGGGCTTTAAAAACTGAGCCCCAGAGCCTGGTCAGGGTTCTGGTCTAAGGTTAGGTGCTCTGCCGATCGGGGAGGCTCTCCAAAGTTAGTTCCAAAGTATTGTTCCTCGTTTTATGTTTCTATGTTTAGTGTATAAGTTTACATAAACTTTTCTTTACTGAAAGAACCTTCGATCGTCTCCAAGATCAGCTTTTTGTCTCCGGCAAAGTTCCATCTCGGACCTCGCGTACAAGGTCTATGCTACAACGGGGGAGAAGAACCACCAAGATATGAATATACTGAAGGGAAACAATGGTTTTAATAGTGAAATAGAGAGGCGCAGTTGACGGCAAGCTTGACGGCAACGATTTGCTGCCAGGGAGGCAATGCCCGAAGGGATGAAAGGGGGAACGCGCGGCGGGAAGGGACTCTCGCTGCCGGACCTTACCTAAGTGCCCCACGGACCCCTTCCGCTGCCCGCCGGCACCCGAACACCAACGCCTGTCGACGTCAACGACTTGGTGAGCTACTGAACATCTATTTTACGGATAGAACATTCTTCCGCAATGTGCTTTACCTCGCATTAGGATAATAAACTATTTCCTAGCGTGCCCTGCCGTTGCCTATTTCGTCCGGACCTGCCGTGGCTGCGACTCTGCGCCACGGGTTGGGGAAACGTGTTGCGTACTTGAATAACGCCTGCGTGTAGCTTGCACGGAAGCTCGCCTTCCCGGCCGGCTGGACGCAGAGTGACCCCACAACTTCCACACTGTGGGAGCAGGAAAGGCTTTTGTGGGCGAAAGAAAACTATCAACGTGGCGTGAAGCCTTCTGTGCGCCTGAGGAACGCATGTTCAGTAGCAGGATATTGAGAAAGGCACCCAGTGAGAAAAGAAAGAGGGGACGGAAACGGCAAGATGGTTGCAGGGCTTGTTGATGCTTTCCGTGTTTGTTTGTTTTTTTACGAGTTGTCAGGTAGAGAAGAGATACATCCCGGGAGAAACAGGATGCAGTGGTACACAGTGTGCCATGTCTCTCCAGCGCCGTTACTTTTCGCTGTCATACCAACCAGCCCAAAATGCCACCTTAGTGAACTCCAGGATTTAGACTCGTGATTAGAAATCAAATTAAAATTTATAAAAAAAAGAAATAAAGAATCAAGGACGCCGAAAGCAGGATATCGGATGCTTGGAGAAGAATTTTTTGGGCGAAAGCAATGGAAGCGTCCAAAAGGCCAATCTCAACAATCATCTGGGGAGTTGCAAGGTGCCGTCCTGGTTCTGTAATTGCTGTCGCCTGTCTTTGGGGCGGATCAATGAATCAGCTCTTTTATCGGCGTAATGCTATGTACAGTTTTCAGAAATGCGTCGAACGCATCCCCACGATCACAGTTTATCGCCATATTTCACGAAAACTAACGCTTTTAAATCTTCTCTTTTTTTCCGAGGACGGTTAACGACTGGAATGCGCTCCCTAAGCGTGTGATATCCGTTGGTGACTTTCTGAAGGCCTTCATTGTATTTTAGAAACAGTAGAGGCATATTCTTCAATTTTATTTGTCGTGCATACTTTTATTCCTGAATGATTGCACTTGTATGTTATATCTTTGTGCCCTTCCTGCTCGGAACTATGCAAAAGGTCTGCAGTATTGTGTAAATATATAAACAAATAAATAAATAACTTTGTATCCGGAACTTGGCGTATCTAACATCAACTGGCGCGACCACAAACAGCGGTGCACTCCAGGTTTTTTTTCTGATGGTAGTGAGACACTCCTGTGCAATCTGAGGAGACTGAACGTTCTATTGGACGCCGTCCCTCACATCATGTACCCTTAGCGTTCACGAACTGAGCGGCCAACAGTGATGAAGACACTTGAAGTTTTTCGAGAACGCTGGCTTTTCGGGACGGTGGTGGAAACACATTGTTTAAATTAAGGGGCTCAGATGGAGCAATTGCCGACTGATCACAGTACGAGTAATCCCGCCTCTACATGGAAACCATCACCACTGCTCTCCCAACTAGCTGCATCGAGCATGAGTAGGATTTTTTCTTGGTTATTTTACGTAGTTATCAAACAAATCCATGTACCGTTGTTTGCGCTTCTTTGTTCAATTATACTAGCCCGAAGTAAAAGAGAAAAAAAACCAAAACCGTAAAAATACATTGTAAAGATTTCAAGTTTATTCAATATTCCCGCACGACATTTTCCGATTACTGTGTTTTGCTGAAACAAAATACTTCGTTTGTTTAAGTGTAGGCTGCACTTTTCTGGACGTGAGTGGTGTGTGTTCTTAAGTTTACAATAAAACGTTCCTGTGAAGTTAACCGCACTCTTCTAGAAATTACAAAAAAGCAATTAGCAAGCTATTTACCGCATTTTCTAGAGCAATGGACGCGCTTCTTTTCCTAAACACCAAAATTTCAGTCCAAGGCTTCCACGTTTGCAATCCACTTATAAGCATTCTCAAAACACAGGCGCTGAGCGAAATTCCGATTAATACAATCGTCAAACCCACCTCACAGTTTTTTTTTCTCTGCCGTATACTCCAAGAAGCGAAAATGTAGATAACAATTAAATGCATTGTATGACACGCGACAGCACTAGACATCGCCAGGCTCCTTCAAGAGCCTCTTCCCCGCCCTCTCGCAACCGGTCGTCCCCGCACCGCGTATTCCGCCTTTTTCATTTTCCTGTGCTGCCACCTCGCGTACAACGCTGGAAGCTCACTGGTAGGGTACTGCGCGCCCAACCCGGCCGGACTGAGTGCCGCTGCGGAGCACGTTTTGTTGGAATCTGTCAACGATGGCGTGTCCTGGGCAGCACCTGGTACCTGGAGGATTTCTAGGGTTGACTGATGGCTGGGTGCGAAGTCCGAGGCAGGCTGCTGTGCCCACCGAAGAGCAAATTCTTCAGTATCTCCGATCATCCGGCATGCGATGCGAACACCAGCTGAGCAAGGGCCGCCGCTTCAGAGATGAAGGCTACATTCGGAACATAATGTTCAATGAAATATCCCCGATCAGTGAGGTTGGCGTTTTCCGCTGTATATGCCTGCCATTCATGAAAGGTGGATACTACATCGTGCACGCCGTAGTACAGAAAACGACTGGGGACAAAGTTTTCACAAGCAATCGTTGTGCTCAAGCGCTGCCGAATAGCTACACGAGCTATCAAAGCACAAGCGTTCTCGCAACAAAGCAGCTCTGCTAGCATTTCACTGTATTTTCCCACAACACACCGCTGCATAGGTTAAACAAGCATGCGCGTCCATAAAGACGAGCGTGAGAGGCGCACATTGATCCATTCCGGAGATACCGCACAGAGCTCTTCATCATGGATATGATTCGAACACACGCATAACGCATCTTCTTCTTCTGCCTCTTAATACATGGCACATACCCACACCGGGGGATTGGTCAGGGTGTAGTGGCGTAAACAAGAAAATATCCATAGGAGATTATGACAAAATTTTAGCACCATGCGTGAATGCTCTCGTAGCTTCTTTTTCGTTGTCCGCTCCATCGCGCGTTGAAAGCGGCTCACAGCACTTGCCCATTCGGCCTTCTTGCTTGAGAAAGCAAAAAGCGTCGGAACGAAGTCTGGGTGCCGCGGTGACATTCGAGGCCTTCCTGCCCATGAATAAAACACTTCGTGATAGACTGCACACGCATTTAAACCCAGTACCTCGTCCGTACCTGTCACAAAGTGATTCCCGCACTGTATTGACGTGCTTGACGGTGCCCAAGGGCGGCCACGATCGTCGAGCCGGCGAACTGCTTTTATCCACGCTTCGCGTCGAAGGCTGTCCCGGGAAGCGCTCGGAAAGCGAAAAAATCAGAGTTTGCTCCCCTTTACATATTGGTCATTGCTGCCGTATGCAACACATTTCGTAGGTATCGCCAAATGCGTCGCGCTGAACGCCCGACGGCTGCAGCAACGCACCCCGCGTAGGAAGCCGGTTTGTTTACACTCCCACGGCCGGTCTCGAGTGGAGCGCGCGACCCTTCCAATATGTTTCGCGACACCGCCGCCAGGGGATGGGCGCATGCGCAGTCACGTCGTGAAAAAAAGGCGATCCATCCTTTCTTAGATACCTCCAGAGCCGCCCTTGTGTGCTGGGAAACGTCAACTTTCAATAGACCTCTCCCTGAATACGTCACCGGCGCACGTGTCTCTGGGCTGGCTCGCAAAGCATGCGCCTTGTGACCGGCATGGGCAGCAAGGGCTCGTCACGTGCAAAGTTAGTTTAGAAGAAAAAGTTGCCCATTTTGCCCATCGGCCTTTCCCCTTTGACGTTACACTGTTTACACCAGGGATATGTCTCTCCCTGCTTTAAAGAAAGTGAGGAAAGCTTTGGTTTACACAACAACCTGTTTGGGCATAAGGCAAAACACAATTCCAGAAGTGCAATTCTGTCATGATGTTTACTTTCTGACAGGCTACTCGTGACAACAGGGGAAAAAACGTGAGCGTGCCACCTCACGTGACCCCGGATTCTTGACGTCGTCTTTATGCCGGCTTGTTCGCTGGTGTGCTGTATGTGTGGCATGCTATAAATACAGCACCATTGATATGCTGAACCACATTCGTCCATACCCTGCAACTACAGCCTCACTTTTCTTTGCTTGTATTTGCTTGATTTACCAAACACCGCTGCTGTCAAAGCATGCGATAGTATTCTTCAGTGCCGTATAATTAGTTTTTCATGCGACCACAGAAATAAAAGCTGTTACAGGCAGACTAACCTGGGAACTGGGGAAAGTTAAATGAATTAGATGCAAGAGTACGGGCTATGAAGGACTGGAGCACTTCGATCTTATTCGACCCCCTGGGGTAAATATGGCCCATGCGTTTCGCGTCCGCTGAAATGTGGGCATAGCGGCTAGGTTCTGAGCCGGAATTACATCACTCGGCGCCGTGTGCAAGACTCTGCCCCCCCCCCCCCCCCCCAATCTCTCTCTCTTTGACTGTATCTGTGAGGGAGTTTCTCTTTGATTTTTATTGCCCGTCCTAACGAATGCATTGATGGGGGCTGTTCTAGTTTTCATCATTGCAATTTAGTGTCTGTACTAGCGTCGTGAGGACTCTTAGTTTATCTTTATTTTACTTCCCCCTCTAACTGATGTCGCTTAACATCCTTTGACCTAGCTCATCGCGAAAAAAATTTTACACGGTTTCATAGCATTTTGAGGAAGAAAATGAATCGCAAAAGCAAGCTGCTTGAGGTAACGCAAATCATCGCTTATACTGGTAAAATAGGAAAATTGATTCCTTAAAATGAGTACAGCACATCCTCACAGGACAGATGCAAACGCTCCTCAGAGGAGGCTCTCAAGCCAGTGGCGTCAGCCGATTGATATGACATCGCGGCTAATCCTGTTAATCCGTGGTTAATCCTCTTGAACCTGGCGGCCCCCTGCGATGTGACTCTGGGAGGTGCGGGGAAAATTAACTGCGATATCAGGACAATCGGCCGACGCAGCAGCGTAGCAGTGACTGGCAGCGTCGCAAAATGCTACAGCCACCATATTTACCATTTATATCTACCGTTATGAGCTGCTTCCTTGATGAGGTCCATACAAAAGCGCTTTTTCGTAGGACAGAAGTGGACAAAATTAAACACCATTTTTTTCGCAAAAATGAAATAAGTTGGTGATATCTTGTAGTATCTTTAAAAGGGAAGTTTCGTGCCTCAAAAGCGAAGCCTCATTTCTGCAGTTGTATCCCACAGATAGAATCCTGGCAATCCATCGACACGCATATTACAGAAGTGTGAATGAAAGAACTCCGAAAAGAAGTCGCCAATAGTTGTTGTAATAAAAGTACGAATAGTTATCATGCGTGAAGTTGTTCATTCATACTAATATATTTTCTATAGTTTTAAAACGAGCACATTTATTAAAATCAGTACGCAAACACTAAAGGTTCTGAACCCACGTTATAACCCTATGTGCAAACTCCAGTCCCCATATTCGCACAACGCTACGAGACATTAATTTGAAAGCATTACACATGGACTTGACAGAAACAACCTGATCTTCTAACCTGAGGCCATCTGCTTCTAGACTCCGAATTCTATGTTTTGTCCGACGGAAGCTGAACAGCTTCAGATTGTTTCTGAGTAAAGCCAAATCAAATCGTCTTACATAAGCCTTAAAAGAATAAACTCAGACACTTATATCCGCGAATACTTTTTGATGCCGGCTGTTTGAATGCCGCGACGCTCGTTCAAACTAACAAGAATAGCTAAAATTCAAAAGAGGTAGCTCTCATGGCATATTACAACGTGATCACACGCGCCAATACACCTTTTGAATAATAGCAAAGGGCTGACAATTTGCAAAGTTGCTCCATGACAAGCCTATATGAACACCCGCGAGTACTTTATGTAGCTGCGTTAATGTTCATCGTAATCACCTTCCTTATTTAAAACTCCGGTCGCGACACTGTGTTCGAGCTCTGACACGTATTGTTTCCCACAAGGCACAAGTCACCCAATTCAAAAGTAAGCATCGAAATGGACCCAACTTCAGCAGTCCGAGCCCTTCGTGCAGCGCAGCTCGCTACCGGACACCATCTTTCATATTTTAGGCGGTATCAGGCTTGAGATCGAAAGGCCTCAGGAAGCTTCTTGATCAAAGCTATGCCAGATCGCCGCACACCATTTTAAGCAGCATATGTCAGGGTACATAAAATCGGGAAACCTTTTCGATGTCAGGCTCTATCTTGTGAGCTCAAATTAAGGCACAGATCACGTGATAAACATTCTGCAATTCGACTTTTTTTATTGGGCAAAAATAAATAATTATTAGCGCTCATTTTCGTGCGGAACATGCAGTGCTCTACTTAATTCTTCCTGATTTTTCTCGTAAATGCGCCAGAAATGGCAGGTCGCACAACAAAGGCACGTGCCTGTCGTAGTCGCGTGTAATATTGTTTAATACATATTTATTAAACAACAGTTTGACCCACTGTGTGACCCACTGTGACCAACAATGTGACCGACTGTTTTGCTGCCAAAGTTAGCGGCTGGGTGTCCACGGCTGAGTCAGGCTGTCCAAGAGGCAGCTTTTACTGTGGCCATCCTGCCACCATGTGCATTTTGGTGGTGAATTAAACATTATCATTATTATTATTATTATTATTATTATTATTATTATTATTATTATTATTATTATTATTATTATTATTATTATTATTATTATTATTATTATTATTATTATTATTATTATTATTATTATTATTATTATTGAACTGTTTGCCAAATTAGATGCTTTCTTTTTCATTTGTGAAATTACCTCGCCGCGTACATTACCATTCACAGTTCAGAATTGCCACGCCTCTGCCAGACTCATCTAGATATATGTTTGCACGCTCCGCAAATGGTCAATGTCACAGTGCCATCCGAAACACACAACAGCCTTGGAGCGGCCGGGACGTCGTTAGCGTGGGTGTAGCGCTGCGTACAGCGATGCCACTAAAGACTTTGGAAAATACCTGTTTTCCGACCTGAAGCTTATGAATGATGATGATGCACTTACACTCAGATTAAGCCATGCCACGGATGATCATATTTATGAAGAGCACAAATTTTAACAGCAAGTACGCGAAAACGCTGTTGTCGAATAAGTACAGGGCATATGCTGATTTGCGTGCGGTGACCAGTTTTGTTCCCTGGGAGACTACAATTTCTTGAGGACGCAGTGGAGGGCACAAATCGCGTTAACTCTATCTTTACGAAATCTTTTTGCAGTGCAAAAATCGCATGACGCTGGGTTTTATCCGAAAACAAAGGTGCTGTTTTATTGTACAACAAGGGGGCCTTTGTTCAAGAATGTTTATCAGCTCTCGGGTTGAGAGCAATTCGCGTTTCCTAAGCATGCCTTCACGGTACTCATCTTGAAAGCAGACAACGATCGGATACAAGCAACAAACGAACAGTACACCGCTAGTCCACCGCCGAACAGCCCGTTAACAACCCCTTTTTCCGCTACGTTTACTCCAACGTAGTAGGATTTTACGACTGAAGAAAGAAAAAAGGAACGACAGCACATGTTCGAAGCGCTACCCTTGCTTTTAATGTTTCTTTTTTCTTTTGTCCATGCTTTTGCTGTCAAGGTTGACCTCACGTCTAAATAACATAGGCAAGGAGCGTGGCTTCAGAAGGAACTTTCCGGCGACTAATGCCTGTGGCTCGTGGACCTGAGGCCACGCTCACTACCACTGGTGAACCTTGACACGTTTCAGTGCTCGAGCTTGGCCGTGCGCAGAAGGCCAGGGTCGATGCGATTTCCGCGGCCACAGTCGGACGCCGCTATCGAGAGCACAGACGAGCCGCTTTCGTGCCACGGGTGCCAGGACTGGTACTGCGCCGCAGCAGCTCCCGACAGCGCAGGCCCAGGGCGACGGCGACCGTCTGTGGGACAAGCGGACTTCGCTTGACTGCTAATTAGCAGTGCATTTCCTTCGCACTGCCGTTCTGAGTTGAGTAACAGCTCCGAGCACTGGTGGAGAGCACGGTGCTTCTCCAGCATCGTCCGGGCGGCGCCAGACGATTTATCGCAGCAGCCGTGATCGTGATCAGCATGTTGTTGCGCGCCGCTATCACACCTGTCGGCAGAGAGGGGCAGCCCGCACCTGGCCTGTTCGCAGGCCGCCACTGACCCGGCAGACAGCGGCGAGGAAGAAGTAACCAAGAAGGAAAAAAAGCGCAGCGCGCGAAAGAGAAGAGAAGCGTGCCAGCTGTCGTCATCAGCTCCTCCCGGAGCAGCCGCGAGAGGGAGAGGCCGAGTCCCCCCCTCTTGGGATGTGGGTCAGCCCCAGCGGCAGCGTCGCCATCGCGTCATCACTTTTCCACTCGGTGGCTGCTGTGCGTCGTTGTGCGTCAGGGTGCGTTAGGCCTACGCGCTTAGTCGTCGTCGGTGCGGTTGTCGTGCATTGGATTACGGGGCGTCGTCGCACGGTTCCCTGGCCGAACGAGCGCAAGGATGGCCCTCTTCGGATCGCTCATGAGGGACCTGGACAGCGACCCCTTCTTCGGGTAAGCGACGTCTCCCACTCTCGGGGATCGAGCATTGTTGTTGTCCGAGCGCCGTAGTCGTCACGGTCGGCGTTATTTCGAGTCCGCCTCCGCTCCCCACGCGACGAGAGACGGCCGAAGCGTTGCGGCCCGGGTGCGAGCTCTCTGCCAGCAGCGAAGCTTCTCGAATCGCTCGCTTCACGTTCCCAACCTTGGCGTCATCTTGGCACGCGCGCGGGCTCCGACCCTGAACGGCGGAGTTTCGTGATCGCGTCCTCGGTGGAGCGTGCCGGCTCTCCTTCGTTTTCCTTACGTTCTACGAGGTGGCTGCAGCAAATGGCTTTTCGTTCTTGTCACTTGCTGCCCGTGCGAGCCACCCCGAGCTGTTTTCCATTTAGTCGGAATTTGTGTGATCCATGCGTCAGCCTCGCTGTCACGCAAGTCATGATGCGGGTACACTGTGCGCCTTCCAAGTGTCGCTTGCACCCTCGAATGAGCCCCGCAACAGGTACTTTTTAAGTTCCCGGGTTATCTTTCTCCATGCGAGTTGGTCGAACGCCCTTCATTGATTTGGCGTAGTTTTATGCTTCCTCCGTTACTATCATTGCGTTTGGTCCAGAAACTCTGCGGACTATTTCGCGCGGCTACAACGCTCGCCAAAAACGCGGCGTGCCTGTGTGTGTGTGGATGGATTCTGTTCGCGATCGTTTTCACTGATATGCGATGCGCCGAGCGCAATCTGCTGGCGCCACGTCTGCACAGCTCCCAGCTGAGCGATGTTCGTGGATCTCAGCGCCGGCTGCTGCTCCGCGCGCGTTCACCCGTCGGGCTGCAAACGCCCCAGGTGCAGCCGTGTTCACAGCGGATTAACGCCGGGCTTAATGTTTACGCCCGCCAGTTGTCCCCAGCAGGGAGGGGTTCGTTACGCTGAGCTGCGTGCATCGCCCAGCGCGCTTGCCTCGACAGTCAGCTGCTAGCGCACACTGTATCTACAATCGGGGCCCGCCAGATCTGCAATTCTATTATCGCGTTCACTGATGCCGCCGCTCAGCGTCGGGGCTGCTGCGGCGTTTTCTCCCCGGACGGCACGCCACGGCCGTGATGCCCCGAGGCTGCTCTTGAACTTGGGCGACGTAGGTATCGCGCGTGATGGGAATCTCCAGTCGGGGCTCATTGCGTGCCGTGGATGTTGGCGCAGACGGTCGGAGTCCTCGCTCAAGTTGGACAACTGTCGCTGTCAAGGGCAGCTTTGCCGAGTGCCGTGCTGCTGCAAGCAGCGTTGCACTGCGGGAAGTCACAGGTCAGGCGGGCTACCTTCCTTTGCAGTCCATCTGGCCGAGTCTCACCCCCAACTTCGCAGACGGGAATGCTTCGACCGCAGTGGAGCTGGACGGATAACACCTGGACTCCATGTACGCGAAAACTCACGCGAAGGCGGCGGCGACGGCTGGCGTTCGCTCCGTCGCTTGTGGCCAACCTCCATGGAAGCGAAGGCGGCAGGCGACGCGAACCCGCGAGGTGCGCAGCGGACTCCGTGCTTTGCGCACTCAAGCTTAGAAACACGCCCGTAACCTGTTATCTCTCTTAAAATTTTGTGAGTATGCCTCATAGTCAGGGCCAAAGGAATATTTCCTCTACGGCAGCGGTGTAGCGGCAGTGGAGATAGCCAAAGGCGTGCTTGCGGAGGCGGTCACATCACGGGTTCAAGGGGGAAGTGTGCTTTCGTTCGGTGCCTGTGCACTCTGGCTTAGTAAAAACACTGCCATAAACTGTCACCGCAGTTTCATTGTAAGTGAGCAAACTATAATTTACCAGTGAGAATGCGCGCCGCGAGTGTTTCTGCACAGTTGGAGCGCAGCGCACGCACGGTGGATCGAGCGCCGGTACCCGCGGCTCGACACACATCTCTCCCTGCAGTACGCCCGCTCGCGTAGCCCGCTCCAAATGCTGTTAGCCCTCCGCACCCAACAAGTAGATTGTTTTAATTATTTACATCATGCGGGTCTGCCTCTCAGCTACAAAACCAAATATTTTATCAACGGTGGCGATGACCAAGACGACGGGCGGGTTTCGTGAGATGTGCCCATGAGAAACCGTAGACAAACCAGAAACGGCTTGGGGGGCTCTGATTGGCCAGTCGCGTGGGGGACTTCCGGGCGACGAGCGAAATTTTCTGTGGGTGCAGATCCGAGCGACACGGCAAGCGACACATGCATTTTGCTTCGCGCGACGGCGTCGCTCGTCGCTTGCCGCCTTCGCGTTCGCGTGAGTTTTCGGGTACATGAAGTCCAGGCTTAAGGCCTTTAGATCAGGCGGCGGATCACGCCACCCAGCCTTTACTCGTAATCTATTGCGTGCTTAAACTGGAGACGCGCGATGCGCTTCTTCACGTTTAGCTCGAGCCATTCCACAACGTCCTGCAGGGTGCGGATCAAATTTCACTCTTGTCTTGATTTTAGCCACCAGTCAGATAACCTTTGCTTGGTTATTTCTGTCTGTTTAAAATCTATTTTCTTTCACTGTCCTTAAACCACACTGCTTTTAGTAAATCATTATCCTAGCCCCATTGCTTTCAACTATAGGGTGAAGCTCTGTACAGAAAAGAAGTGTTCAGCCATTTATTCCTCCTCTCCACACGCACTGCATAATGAGTATTTTGTGATGCCTTACACGGTGTGTCTTAGTCCACAATACTCCCATCCTGGCCCCGAACAATTGACAGCTTCCCCTAGCTAGCTGTGATTGCATGTGATGTCATGTTAAACACTGTAACCCAGCTTCTTTCTTTGCTGGACCCAGTGCATAACCTTAGTTTACGTCAACTGGTGCAAACAGAACATCCCTCATAGTCTCTATGTCGAAATCAATGAACAAACAGAACAAATATGCTCACATGCACGTATGTCCTGAAAATCCATGCACTCCAGAAGCATCTCTTGTTATCCCATTGTTACGAAGTGCACCTCCAGGACGCTGTTCAACAGCAAACACCAGTCAATCAGACCTTTGCTTCTCCGCTTTGAGCATATTTGCCAAAACTTGGAAACACTAGATACCCTTCCTGATGTCGCCTCAAGACATGACATGACCCATTGCCCCCATGGTGCACCTTTCCCACTGTATGGGACCTTACATTAACACAATTTCGGAAAAAACAAACACCACCCGAGCACATATTGCAGGAAAGAAAAATATGCGAACTACATAGAATTTAACACTGATGGCTCAAAAACAGCAGAATATGTTGGAAGCGCTGTTGTGCAAGGAAACTGGCAAAAAAATCAAAAGGCTTCCTAACTGTGCCCCATTTTTACTGCTGAATGTTATGCAGCCTCTTTAGCTGTAGGGAGAGTAATAAAAACAGCATAATCTACACAGATTCACTTAGCGCGATCGCGGCACTACACTGCAAAAATGCAGTCAAACCTTTAGTAGGAAACATATAACACAACATGGAAAAAGTCTGAACACATGGACATATAATAAAAAAATTCTGCTTGGTGCCGAGCCATGTTGGAATAGATGGAAATGAAAGAGCTGACCTGGGCGCTGCAGAAGCTCAGTCATAAAATAAAAAAAGTCGGCATACCCCATAGAGACTGCTTGAAATTAATACATAATAATCTGAAGGCTAAAGGGCAGGCAACTTGGGATAATGAAATAAACAAGCTGCATTTTGTAAAGCCTGTCCTTGGGGAATGGAAGACCTGTACACACAGAAACAGTTCATATAATTAATTTTATGTCATCTCCGCATTGTACACACACACCTGACATATAACTTCCTACTAGCGAATCAAGACAAACCTCTCTGTGAAAGATGTGGAGACGAGCTCACAATAAATCATATTTTACTGTCATGCTCAAAACTCGAAAAAATGAGAAGTATTTTACTCAATTTTATAATGAACACATCCCTTTTCATTCCTTTCTGGTCTTAGAAAATCAAGCAATTCTTGACCTTTTAAGAGAAGCTGGTTTTTTTTTTGATAAACTATAAACTATAGGCCTCTCTGGTCCTGATACACCTCAGCCGTTTTCTCAATCCTGAGAAAGAGGCTGAGGTGTTTTCATGGGTTGGTGTTTTCATTTCATGGGTTGGAAGCCTCGACATCCTTGCCCCTCCAAGGATGGCCGCTGAGGTTACCTGACCTTCTTTAAAAGATTTTACCATTCACCATTTAAAAAATAAAATTTTGCCCTTTGCCCACATAGTGGTACGAAATAACTTTTAGGCCCTTCACACCACCGTTGTTTTACAATTTTTTATATAATCCTGCAAAAAACTAATTTTTCTATACCCTGTGTTTGGCGTATGATAGCCTTAGTTGCTTATGCACCACTAAACCCAATGCAACACAGCTTCTTTGCAATTCTGTATTCCAGCCAAAAAGCTCATTCATGGGCTTCATTGGAAGGGCAAGTTGGTGGAAACTCGTTCCAGCTAGGCCTTAGGCACAGCCTTTGCAACACCAGATAGAAAGGTGGACGGCGCAAGCACTGACTATTGAAAGTGACCCGTGTGGTGCTCAAGGCAACGCCTCTCGAGGGAGGCGAAGCGCCACTGCTTGGAACTCTCTCAGAGGCCCTGTAGTCAGGCCGCATTTTCACCGTTCTTTTGCAGCCAGGGGTCTCTTCTCCACAAATAAATGCGGCTGCGGTGTTGCCATGGGCTGCCAACCGTCGCAACCCCCTCTGTCTTGTATTCCAAAACCAACATGTTTCTGTGACTGTATTGATCAGTGATGAAGCTGAACTCTTTCTCATGGAAAGGTTGAGGCAGGCAATTGTCCTTGTGTTTTATCATAAGATAAGCCTCAGGGCTCCTCTTGCTATTTTGCCAAATTATGCCATGTCTGTTTCATTTAGCTACACTTTATTTTGCTCACAGCGCAACACAGGCGGCACTTGGCTTAGCGGTTGCGGCGCTCGTCTGCTGACCTGAAAGATGCGGGTTCGATCCCGGCAGTGGAGGTTGAATTTAGATGGAGGCGAAATTCTAGTGGCCCGTGTGCTGTGCGATGTCAGAGCACGTTAAAGAACCCCAGGTGGCCGTAGTTATCCGGAGCCCTTCACTGCGGCGTCCCTCATAGCCTAAGTCACTTTGGGATGTTAAACCCCAATAAACAAAAACACAGACAGCACAAAAGACGAACAGGTGCTGTCCGTCTTTACCTTCGTCTTCCATGCCGTCTTTGTTGCGCTGTGAGCTAAATGAACATGTACCACCTCGCCCAAATTTCTGCTTTACTCATTGTTAGCTACAGTTGGCCTCCGCTCTGCATATATTGCTGCACCCATGCACCGGAAAGCTATGTTACAGAAAGTGTAATGCTACTGTGGAAACAGCTGTTCTAAGAGACCTCCATGATTAATTGCCAATGCTTAAAGGACTATATGCAGCTAATTCTAGTCGCATGTTTCTTTTGTGTCATTGTACTTATGACATTAGAATACATGAATCACGACATGGTATTTGACAGTGACCGCTAAATAATATATAATTGAATATTTTCTTCATGCTCTTTCTGTTTCAGTAACCGAGCGATGGCTCTGAAATGTTTGAAGTGTTTAGGTTATGTTAGGCATGAACAAGAGTGCAGTACAATCGCTGATACATAGTTATAATTCACTACAACACTTAAGCCAGCTTTCTTCAAAAGAGTTGAAATGACAACAAATGATGTATCAGTTATTATACTGCAGTTTTTTTCATGACCTAAACACTTCTTGCATGTCACAGCCACTGTTCGGATGTGGAAGCAGAGATGGCATGAAGAAAAAATTCAGTTATAAATTATTTAGTGGTCACTTTAATACAACATGGTATTCTAATGTCTTATGTATCATTACAGAGCAGCACTGATTTAGGTGTCAATAGTCCTTTAAAACTGGAGTTCTTGATCACTTTACACAGAAAGATAGATCATGTATTTTGAAACTCATTATCTCACCAACCTCATATGTCTTGTAGTTCTTTGTCAGCAGTTGCATACAAATGTAGGCTGCTTCTATGGAGGTGCACCACAGTCAGGGCAGTGCACATCAAGGTTGCCAGAGGTGGGACGAGTGGCAGTTGTTTAAACTGAAGTGTGAATGAACATTACTTCCATATGTATGGCTATGTCCTCTTGTACAAGCAAGCCTCAGTTTTACGCAAATGCTTTGAAATAGCTAGGGGGTAATTGTTGAGGCTACTGAGATCGCATGGTCAAAAGCCTAGTGTATGAATGCATTTTCTGTCTTATGAAGAGACGAAGAAATGCATTTTTGGCCCTGGTGGTTAATCATTGCTGCCACCAAAGCAGCTTACTGTAGCTCAGTGGAGGTAAACCATTGCTCACTGAGTTTTCTCATTATGTTTTGCTGGCAGGGAAGTCATTTGCGTGCTGCTGGAGTTGTTTTGCTTGTGCGTGAAGTGTGAGCGTAGCATTTTGCACCAGCTGACCCAGCAGTTGGTCTTGCGGACGTGACGCCTTGCATGAGCGGACAGAACAATGGTATCGCGGAGAGGCGACCAAGCGTAGCGCCTGGTTTGCTGCCCCGAAAGGATTTTGCGAATCGTCACTCGTTCACTTGTCTGTCCTTTGGAGGGAAGCCATCTGCGTTGGCCTGCAGATAGCCATCGGCGCGGGGACCTTCGCCCTAATGCGCGACCCCGTTAGCAGTGGGCGTTGGTGGCCACCGGGAGTGCTGGCTTGTATGCCGCGCCTTCTTTCGTCCAGCTGCGGGGCCCCAGCTGATGAACTCTTTACGCAAGACGTGGGCTTCCACAGTATACGTGGGATGGCTGGAGAGTTTGGGGCTGATTGTGCGTGTCGTTTCCGGGGCTCCGCAGGGTGGCGCTCATGTGCACCCAGCGGCGTCCGACTGCTCCGTTGAGTGTGGCGACAGTGTTATCCACGAACTTGAGGAGCGGAACTTCTTTCGACGAAGTCTGCGTTGAGCCAAGCTCTGAGAACGGCGAGCCGCCCTGTGCTCTCCGTGATGGAATTTGCACCTTTCCATGGCTTCACCTTGCGGCTTTCGCATTGCGGTCTTGTCCTCGTCCTTCGAATGCCTGCATTAGTGTTGGACAACAGGTGACGTTCACGTGTTCCCTCTCGCGCAACCGCTGCCCCCATGTCGCTTGGAAACGAACGAAAGCGACCGCGCTCCCTCGGTGCCATGTTCCCAGCCGAGCGCATTTTGCTGGTGGCCGGCAGAAGTGTCCGACACATGCGGCGGAGCGACTGTAGGGGCAAGTACTGATGAAGAGGCTATGCTTATCCCGCCGCCTTGACCGCCTGCCGACTGTAGAGGTGTAAAATTTTCGGAGATTTTTTGACGCCCGAAAAAAAAAAAAAAAGATGCAAGAACCGGCTTTTTTTTTTTTTTGGCAAGTGTTGGAAGCACTGGAAAAATTGTGAAAACAAGGATGTACGTGCCCCCGATTTTTATGCCAAATAGTCCCGGTGTTTTGACTGCGCGGAGATATTCTACAGTAGAGAAGCTGTTAAAGCGCTGCTCCATCGATAGGGCGACAGTATTCCATTTCTGCAGAAAAGCTCCATCCGCGAGCGCGACTGGAACCACCGCCGGCGCAAACTTGAGGAGAAGCTTCGCATCCCGTTGCCTGGGACAGTTCGGCCACAGCCTCAAAGCAGGCGCTCATGCTGCATGTGCAGGGATTATTCCTTCTAAACGTGACTTCTCCCATTAGCGAGTGCACTGGTGTAGCCTAAACTGCCTAACCGGGGAGTGTGAGCGCCGACAAGACCCAGCCATGCGTGAAGCCGAGCACGAACCTGATACGGAGCACCGGCGCCAGCTTCTCGGTGAATTTATAGGTTACAAGCGCAGCAGTCGTAACTTTTATGGAGCCTGGTCTCTTGGCTTCCCAAAGACTGCCGTTTGCTGTTGTGTGGCACCAATCGGTGGGGGCGTACATTTGTCACCACTCGCAGCCATATTTCGATTCATTAAAGGCCCCATCTGGGGGTACTACATAAGGGGTTGGGTTAACATAAGTGCATATAACATATTTTCACGATGACAAGTGCGATGTGCCTTCGACTAGGAAGGTGCATGGGCAGGTTACGGCTGCAATTTCATGGGGAAGGTCGTTCCAGTCGCTTGCTGTTCGGAGGAAAAATGACTTGGAAAATGTAGTCGGACAAGCACGTTTGCGTGAAACTAAACGGATGAGCGATGCAGTGAGTCGTGCGTGATGGAGGTGCCGCAAATGCATACAGAGAGGCATCCAGAAGAAGCACTGCTGCAAAATGCGAGGAGTGCCCACATCCGCTTCGTGTCTTCGCAAGGCAGCGTTTCAAGGTTTTCGTCTCTACTCGGATACAACTCAAGAAAAACCAGCGCAAATGCCATTCAGAGGATTCCCTCCAGCTAGTGGCGTCGGTTTGTCTTCATGGTTAATCCCCCAGCGTGGCTGGCTGGTGCCCCTGTGAAATGGGATTAACTGCGACGTAATGACAAACGATCGACGCCATTGGCTGGAGAGCCTCATTTGAGGGGCATTTGCCGCTCCTTTTTCTTGAGTTATATCCGACTAGTCCATCCGTTGAAATTTGCGAGATCTCCGACAGCGTGCTGTCGAAAGCTGACAGCACCAAGGATAAGAAGGCAACTGACAAAAAAGCCGAATAAATTTGATGAGCCGGAACCTCAAACAATGTACAGTCGTGGACAAAAGTTTGCGGGATGCGTTTTCGCGAAAAGAAAAAAGCGTCTGTGTTGTCTCTCTAGCCAGTCAGCTCGTAATCATTATAGCAAATAAAGCACGCATGTCTCCCCGTGCTTTTATGCTTTTGATTTTACCGGCTTTGCCTTACTACGCAGAGATTTTTTTTTTTTCCGAACCCGCGAACTTTTTTCCATGACTGTACACTGTGGGGCAGATTGGGACAGACACCGGCTGGAACTTCACAGTAGGCGGGCGACTCCTGACAGGGCCAGCAGAAGATGCCACCTGCTGCTAGACAAACGTGCACAGTGAACTCCCTCTTGGCTAAGTTGAGGCTAATCGTGTGCGCAACCGCGGAAACTGACCATCGCAGGCTATCTGTGGAGATTTTGAAGGTTATTTACCAGTCCAGGCGGCTTCCGTGCACAGATCGCAAAGGCGGGAGTACTGTTCAAGAAAGCGCCAGAGCAAGGGTGTTGAAACGTCGTCGTGAAGCACCCAGCTCTCCTCCAAAAGTGAAACGCTTCCTTTGGAATTGTCGAAAAATTTGTCCCTGTCAGTGAGTTTTAACGGTCGTGTCGGATATTTTCACGACGCAGATGAAGCAGGCGAACCAATTGATCCATGCAGTATGCCGGCACTACGAGGTCAGCGTATGAATCGCGGCTGTTTTAAAATCTCGCTATTAACTCGCGTATGTTCGTTGATGGCGGCAACCTCGCGCGATTCTTGTCATCTGATCGCCTGTCTGACTGATTCCAACGACAACCAGGGCATAGGGCAATTAAACTTCAGGATGAAATGGAATTCGAATCAAGTCGTATCTGCTCCCATTCTCTGTGGGCAACGAAGCAACGGTATTACTGTGCACGCATGCCGTAATTAAGCCCGCAATTACAGAGACAACCTTGCACAAAACTCTTCGCGCTACACACTTGTGCTGCTGAGCGATGCTTCGTAATAAGTAGCGCCGCGCATTTACGTAGGCCTTTCTAGTCCGGGCAGATTATAGGGGACTGTATCCTGTTCACATGCTGTCTGCATAGCTGGCGCCACAAGACTCCCCCATTGACGTTCAGGTGCTCTTCCATAGCCTTTGACTGCGAGCATCCGTGTAAGATAGCACTCCCAATATATATTTTTGGCAAAACCACCGCAGTGGCTCAGTGGTTATGGCGCTCGGCTGCTGACCCGAAGAACGCGGGTAGGATCCCGGTCGCGGCGGTCGAATTTCGATGGAGGCGAAATTCTAGAGGCCCGTGTGCTGTGCGATGTCAGTGCACGTTGAAGAACCCCAGGTGCTCGGAATTCCCGGAGCCCTCCACTACGGCGTCCCTCACAGCCCGAGTCGCTGTGGGACGTTAAACCCCCCATAAAACAAACCACAAAGCCTTCAGTATGCCGGCGAACCATTCAGGCAACGGAGCAGACGACGCTATTCTGCCAACGCCGATCCTTCTTAAAAGCTGGTCCACGTGCAAGCGATTGAGCGGCGCGTCGCGGCGGAAACTTTCAACTTGGAATGTCGCTGCCCATCGCCGTGACGATCAAAACAGGTTTTTCTGTTCTTGTTGACAGCGCGTTAAAGCACAGGGACAGAAGAAACACAGAGGACGACGTCACGTCTTCTGTCCCTGTGCTTTAACGCGCTGTCAACAAGAATGGATCATTACCAACTAGCCCGGCAATTTGTCCTATTCAGGTTTTTCTGCCGTTGCGGCAGGATTCGCTAGCATTTTCGCTTGCATGTGAAACAGGCTTTAGGCTACAGCCAGTTACAACTCAAGAGTGCAACGGGTAGTGATCCTCAGCGAAGCCCTCCAGCCAGTAGTGTCGTCCAGGGCACGCGCCTTTGTCCTCAGCTTCTTTCCAACTCCGACCAATCCACTCCCCACGGCTTTTTCGTTGTTCGCGGCGTTGCCGCCGTGTTGTGGTGTCGATTTACTCAACATCGCCAATAGAGCTCCAATGTTGGTTTGTCCAGCATCTTAGTTTTCCAGTGGGTGTTTTCTGGGGTTCTTGTTTTGCCTCCCTGTTATCTTGCGGTCGTTTTCTTCCCTTTGACGTTGGCATTTTTATTAGCCAGCCGTCGAGTTGATGTACGTGTTGTGCAGCGCTACGAGTGCCTGAAAGCTTTCGCCACCCATCGCTTCTCCTTCGTTTGCCTCAACCGCTTTTTTACTTTTTGCATCGCATGCTTCGACCCCATATCACCGTCTACTGTTCACTGGTTGCCCTCTCATGTGCCATTAAGGTATGACTGTCCTCTGCTCTATTTCAAGCGTGCAAATTGTGGCAGGTCCCGAGCACATCACAGAGTTTTGAACGTCAAGCCTCTCCGAATTCCCCGAATCACTTCACATTTGTTATATCTCCAAGAGCGGTGCGAGTGGTGACGGCTGCGTTTCTTACCGCTTTCTTTATTTCCTCCCTTACTCTGGTCTGGCAGATAGCTCCTCCCAGCATTTATCCGTGTACCAAACTGTAGCGCCAGTGGCTGCAGTGGAATTTGGCGGCATTAAGCAACTGCAACAACAAAATAAATCCGCCGCGCTGGCCCCTGTAAGGATCGGGGTGACAGTGGCTATCCTCGGCTTATTTTGCAACTAAACCGTTATACTAAATGAGTGCAGTTTTTCTCGTTACACAGCTGTCTATCATTTTCACTGTTGGCCAGACTGATGTTGTGGTCCACGCTTGGCGCAAAAAGAAAAAAACGAACCAGAAAACATTTTTTTTTTCTTTTTCCAGAGTGCTCTTTTCTTCTGAGCCCTTCTGCTCCCATCCAACCACTAGTCCGCTGTGTTGTCTATTCGCGTTTGTCCCCTGCGGGTCTTCGTCGTCTTGCACATAAGGTGTGCCATGTCTCCTTTGCATGCGTGGCTGTGCTGCTTTTTGTTACCCTTTTTACTATGCTTTGGCCTTTCGGGCAGAGAACTTGCTTTAATGGCGTCACTTATTATAGCGTGTTGCATATCTTACAGAATTTTGAAACGTACCGTCGCTTTCTTCATACGTACTCCACGCCATACATTTCACCGTCGCTAGCATCTTAATCAGCGCAGCACACACAGTCGTGGCACTTTCGACTGCTACGGCAGTTGGTCCCAGTCGTCACTTTGGGTACGCACTTAAGAGCGACTACCGACAGCTTAGGGAGCTGCTCTCAGATGGACTCCAGACCGTGGCCAGCGTCTGCTGCGGCTGAATGCTCGTAAATTGTCGCCTCTTCGTCTGGCCGTTGAGCACGACGGTTTTCTAATGTGTGCCCTGCCTCTCTGCAGCAGTTGGGCCCGTTTCGTGCTCACGCAGTGTGCCGACCCCGGTGCATAGCGGCCGTCGCGTTGGGGAAGACCTCCCGAGGCAGAAACGCAGTCCTAACGAGGCCGCCTCTCCACGGGCCGCGTCACGGACGGAGGCCCTGCTCTTGGAGGAGGATGCGCGCTTCTCTTTGTCGGCCTGCGTGCGTGGAAAAACGAGTGTGCGTCCGGGCTTTGCGTTTTCGCGCTCGTCTGCGGCCGCCTCGTCGGCTCGCATGTGCTGCCCAAGATTCGAAGCGGAGTTCTCTCGCCGACTGTGCGCTTCGGCTGCGGTTGTTCTGGACACAGCTGCCCAGGGACCAGGGATGGAAAGGGACCACTGCTCTCTCCGCCGATAGCGAGGAAGCGCGAACGCGGCCGGCAAACGACCTGCGTGCGCGAAGCCTCCCCCTGGCTCGTTCCGTGGGCGTCGAACGTGGCCGCGCCCTCTGCCGTGGCATTCGGCCGATTCCCAGCCACCAATGTGTTCTGCCGAGACGGTTCGTCGTGGCAGCCCGCCCTCGGCGCGCATTGCGTAACGGCTCCGTCACAGTCGTCTCCCACCGCGGTCGCAGCCATCCTATCGAATGGGTTCGGGGCCTGCAACCTGTCCGGTCACTTGCGTTATCGTTCAGCCTAGACTCGAACCTTGTGCTCACTGGTGCCAGTGGCGCCTTTGTTTGGTCGTCAGTCACTTTGTCGAGGCACTCGAGAGCAAATTCGTGCCAATTTCTCCATGAAAGACGCGTTCTTGGAATGCCAAAGCACACCGACGGGGTCCCAGTGCCATCCGGAGATGTCTCGCCCTGGTCGTCCTTTCAAAGCTGCTAGCGCGGGTTCGACACCCTCCCTCGCCGACTGCCTGTTCGCGTGTGCGGCGAATCCCTGGTGCTGCCAGGGTTCTCGCGCTGCGGCGAGCCTCGGTAGCCCACGGCGCAGCTTCGGAATAATGTATGGCGCTATAGTTGGTCTCCTTCAGCGTTCGCTGATCGGCCGTGGGTTCTATTTCACCGTCGATCACAGCCGCGCTGAGCCCGGTTTCTGGCCCCCTATATATTAGCGGCTTGCACGAACGACATGCTGCATCCGCTGCTGGCCACTCCCCTGTGCGGGGCACGCTCCTTTGCCTAATTGCTCGTGGTCCGTCACTCCTGGCCGGTTCCCTTCGTCTCCTCCAAGCTGTGCCAGTGTGTGTTATCGCGTTGAAAGCACCGTTATCGAGAAAGTCAGCCGTTGTGAGCGAAAGGCCACGGGCATTAATGACTCTGGCAGGCGGTGCCCACAGAGCAACCTCGCTTAACCGCTGTACCACTGTGCCAGGAGGGATATGAGCACTCCCAGGGATCTGGAGGAGAGATTAACCGTCTGCATGCATGCATGGCCATTAACCCATTACGCTATCGCGTAATACCCTTAAGGCGCTGCTTAAGTGTGTCTCATTTTTTTTTTATTCCGCCGCGATGGCTGAATGGCTGGGCTGCTCGGCCGTTGAGCCGGAGGACCCGGGTCCAGCCCTGGTCGGCTGTCACTTTTGCCCAGCGTGTGTTTACGCGGGGCTCTGATCATGGATTCGTGCAGGGCGTTTCCGGCGCATGTCTTTCTTGTTCGCTGTACACAAACGGCAAAGAGAGCTTTCGCGCGCACACTAACACAGACGCAGTGCAACTCCGCCAGGAATATTGTGCTCGAGTGGGCTTCCCGTACAGCTTACTTCTGTTGTCTTTTCGTTTTTATTTTATTGGCACGTCGCAATGCAGAGCCAAGCCTCAGTGCGCTGCAGTCGTGCCACTCGACCAACGGCGGCGTCGCCCAGGAACCCGGGATTGGCGGCGGCCGATGTGTGTTGCACCCCGAATGCGATCCATTGTTCCGCCACTGAGCCGGGCGCCCTTGCCTCGCCCCCGCCAATCTGCCGTCGATCATTGAGGCTTCCGCGTGTGGCGGAGTCACATTGAGCAACGCCCGCTGGCATAGCCTCCACTTGTATTTGACGCTTTTGCATAGCGTCGGGGCCGCGATTGCCGTTCGCATTTCGAATGAGGCAAGGTGCGCGTGTCTCCATCGTTTTCTTTCTTTTTCGCCGCTGGATGCGGAGGAGGATTGGCCATTTTCTCGTGATCGCGGACGCGGCCAAGGCACGCGCCGGTGGCGTCACGCGTGTTGCGCAGGGCGATTCAGGCCGCCCGAAGCGGCGCTGTTGGGAGAAGCATGGATTGCCGCGCAAAACCAGGTTAGTGGTCGCCAGCGCATGACACTGGCCCCTCTACACCACTGCGCTGTCGGCGGCGTGCCCCCCCCCCCCCCCCCCCCCCCCCCCCCCCCCCCCCCCCGCCGAGAATGGTGCGCGAAATGCGCGCCGCGCTCGTCTCTTGCGAACGATTGTGTTGCGCGGTGTTCTCGAAGAGCCGTGGTCAGTCAAAGCCTCCTCGAATTTTTTAAGGCCTCCGCACTTTCCTCCTCGCACCCTTTGATGTCACCCCACCTTGACCGGTCGGGCGGTAGGGTGACCAGTCAAACAAGTTGGTGCACTACCGCCTAGGCTTGTCAGTACACACGTGCTGCGTACAGTGTCCTGTCACGGCAGTTTGACTCTGAAGCTAAGCACGTGTTTCTTTTCGTAGCGTGGTCTGATTTCCTTCTGCAAACGTGTGTTGTGTGCTGCATATCTGCGTCGTGAAAGTGTCAGTGAAAGTTCCGGCAGTCCAGGATGGGCCGCTGTTGCGTGCCGAACTGCCGTGGAAATTATGACGGCGGTCCGAAGGTCCGTGTCTTCTCATTCCCAAAAGACGACCGGAGGATAAAATGGAAGCAGGCCATCCGGCGTGATGATTTGGACATCGACACACTGCGGGATCCAAAGGTAATATAATTTTCCCATATGTCAATCACTGTTAATGTCAAATGATAATATACATTCGGATGCATTAAGCATACGGCATGCAACCAGTTCGATACACGGCGTGCTGCAGTTGATGGCAGTTAACTGACATACAGCAGAACTTATAAGCAGCACCAATAGCAGTAATTAGCCAATCTGTGGTAGTAACAACAGCACTTACATCGCAAAAGAAAAAAAGAAACAGGACGTAGAAAAATTTCATATACTCAAAGGGAACATTCCTCTTTTATGCAGGTGTGCGAGCTCCATTTTAAGCCCGAATACCTCCGGTCTACAACATCGTACACAGATGCTGATGGAAAGACAATAGAAGTTGCGATGAACCTCACCCGACTCACTCCTGACGTGGTATCTACGATACTGCCAAATTGCGCATCATACTTGTCTAATTCTGCACCCATTCGCGAGGAGCCCGATGCAAAACGGAGACGACGCGAAGCAACTCGTCTGCAAGACGCCATCGAGATGTCACTTGCGACACATGAAGAAGAGGAGCGCAGGAACAAAGTCTCGTCGTATGAGCAACTTCTGTCTCTCCTTGAAGGTCTTCACGTCTCAGACTTCTGGGTGATGCGAAAAACTGACGCCGCCGTAGCATTCTTTCACGTCAACGAGAATTCAGTGCCCCCAGAAATCGAACGCTCCGTGGTAGTAAATAATTCGTTGAAGGTGTCAGCCTTTTGGAGAAAAGTTGAGCTGCGCGGTGGTGAAATGACAGTTCCCGACAGACTTGAAGACATGAGCAGTTTGGAATCCGTCCTCAAAAGTGTGCAGCAGTTCAAAGCACCCGACCGTTGCGAGAAAGACGAAAAACTGAAAGCCTGCTTTCAATTACTTTTTTCTCTTCTTGATGATCTTTCAAGTGATGACCTTCTGCCAGTGGAAAAGATGGAAACCCTAAGATTTCTAAAAGAACAGCTTCATCTGCTCAACAGAGAACGGACTGCATTTAGATATTCTTCAGAGCTTGTCATCTTGTCAAGCATATTTTTCACAATTTCCCCACATGCGTACAAATTTGTTCGCAGCTCTGGAAAATTGATCTTGCCTCATCCCTGTACAATCACCAGACTCTGTAACAAATACAACGTTAGCCCTGCGGCAGAGCAAAGTGATCAGGGTTTTTTAAGTTATATAACAAAAAAAGCAAATCTTCTGAAACCCCATGAGAGGACGGTAACACTTATGATGGATGAGATCCATATACAGCAATATTTTGAGTATAAGGGAGGTTCCCTCACGGGAACAGCATCCAACTCCTCTGAAGCTGCCAAAACTGCGTACGTATTTATGACGCAGTCGTTGCTTTCTGGACACAAAGATGTGGCACATATCTTGCCAGTTTTCAGCATTGAGGCAAGTGACTTGCATGAAGTCCTCAAAAAGGTTATTTTAGGGCTTGAAAAAGCCGGTCTCAAGGTTATTGCGGTTGCAAGCGATAACAATTCTATAAACAGAAAAGTAATGTCAATATTTTCCAAGAAAAAAGCAATTGACATAGTGTATCCTCATCCGGCAGACAATGCACGGCCGTTGTTTTTTGCGGTGGATCCTGTGCACCTGTTAAAGTGCATTAGGAACAATTGGCTCAATCAAAAAAATCCAGATACATCTTTTCTTTATCCAGAGTTTAAAAGCACAGAATCAAAGCTTGGCATAAAAAAAGCTTCGTTTCAGACGCTTTGGGACCTGTATACTTCAGAGCGACACAACCTGTCTAAATTTGCCTATGGACTAACATACAAGGCCTTGCACCCAACAAATATTGAGCGTCAAAATGTGAAACTTGCGCTCAAAATAATCAATCCTTTTGTAGCACAAGCTCTGAAGACTCCCGGTACGAAACCCGGCTTTCCTTATGCCGCTGATACTGCGGAGTTCATTGATTTAATACACAGGTGGTGGTGCATCGTGAACACAAAAACACCATCAAAGGGCCGACACCTCAGAGATCTTATCAGGAGCCTGTCAGAAACATGACTGGTGTGCAGCTGCAATTTCTTGGTGAATTTGTAGACTGGTTGGACACATGGAATGACCTGAAGATGAGTGGCAGCCGTTCTGGTTCACTGACTCCAGAAACTCATGCAGCACTCCGGCTGACATCATATGCGTTGATAGAACTCAGCAGGTACTGTCTCAAAGAGCTTAATTTTGAATATGTCTTGCTGGGGAAATTTCAAACAGATAGTTTGGAGAGCAGGTTTGGACGTTACCGCCGGCTTGCTGGATCCAATTATCATATTTCTGTTCAGCAAATATTTGAGTCGGAAACCAAACTGCGTCTTCAAGACTCACTGGTATTTCCAGATATGAAAGAACTCTCAGAGTCCAGCACCATCACATTTGAAGGCAGAAAATTGCAAGACCAATACAACATCACGGTTACATGGGATGACATCAATTCAAAGAAACAAAGTTTGCCCGCAATAATTTACATAGCTGGTTTCTGCGCCCACGCCGCCTTGAACAAACTTCCTTGCGAAGCTTGTGCAAGAAACCTGACTAGAGAGGACAGGGACATTCCACCGGACGAGAACTGTCTAATTCAAGGGCTCACTAGAGGAGCGCTCAAATTTCCGCAGCCTGTCGTTGTGAACGCTGTTCTGCACACAGAAATTGTGCTTGAAAAATTGACGACAAAAGAAAACGCCGCGCAGTTCCATTCCACACGCCATCAGAGAGAGCAGCTCCTTTGCTTACTGAAGCACTTGTTGAGCGATGACGAAGAGTTGGATGTTTGCTGCAACGGACATCACCCGGACAAAGTGATTTCCAACATTTTGAGGGCTGCCACGAACACCTACATGAAAAATTACGTCCAGATGAAGACGGACCTGCTAACGGCTAAGAAGGCCGCAGCTCAAGAGAGAAAATTAAAAAAGTTTAGATGTTTAGATGTTTAGAGCTATGCGTGCCGCATGCACTGCGCGCGACGCCGGCAGATGCTTTCCCGCACTGCTCGGTCAAGGTGCGTGACGTCACGGAGCGAGTGCGCAGGCCTGAAAGTATTCTAGGAGGCTTTGGGTCGGTCAGCCCTTCGGCGCCAGCGGAGACGCGGCCGCTTTTCTGGGGTTATCGACCAGTCTTGGTTGTGTTCGCCTCACGACGGAAGTGTGGTATTTGGGCACCGAATCCGTCGCCCTCGTTAGAGTAGTTAATCGCTGCAGCCTTTGGCAGTCGCCCTCCGATCGACAGTGCTGTCTTGTCTGTGTCCCGCATGTTTTAGGGGGTGAGCTCATAGCCACGCGTGGACGAACTAGCGGCAAGAGAGGGGCCCCTTCGTCGTTGCTGGAAGCGCCCACAGGCGGCTACCGCGCCTCGTCGGCAGCCAGCGTCACCACGCGCCTTTGCGGCCGACGCAACGACGCGCGGCCCGCCCGCGTCTGATCTCCGCCTTGGTGGTGTTGTGATCGGAGGCCCCGACAGCGGGAATAGACGAGCCCGGCAGGCGCCATCGAACTATGTTTGACCAAAGGTGCTGTCGTCCTGAGAAGAGGATTAGGAACGGCTCCTGGCGACGGTGAGCTGTGACGAAAGGCCTCTCATCCCTTCGTCCGGAGTATGGAATGCGGCATTTCTCCCAAACTGCGCCCTCACGTGGACCGGCAGAAAGACCCGAACAAAGGCGCCGGACCCTCCTCGCTAGCTTGCACCTGCGCGGCCAGACAAAGCGGGGGCGGACACGGCTGATTAATCTTACCCTCTGGAATTCACGGGGCCGTCAGGACGCATCTTTCCCGCGGAGGGGATCACCGCCTGCAAAGCCAACGACCTTATGCACCTGGTCAACCCGTCGGAAACAGCATTCCAGGACCTCAAGGCGCCAGGATTCCTTGTCGCCTGTGCACGTGTTTGTGAGGGCGGAGTGGTCACGGGGTTAGGGAAGAGACTATGAAGAGTGTGTCTGCCCATTGGACGCTTGATCAGCCACCAGTTTCCCTAGCTAGGTGCCTAGGGAATATCCACTGTATTTAAGCCGCGATTTGGCTGGTTTCACGGCACTTCATCTCTGACTTTTAGTCTCCCTGCTTCTCTTGTAAATATGTAAATAAACCTTCAAGTTTACCAACCCTCTTGAAGGCTTCCCTCCGTCGTCTGCAGAGTTCATCGTCATGCGGTGAAGACCTCGGTCCCGATACCTAAGCATATCAACTGGTTGGCAGCGGTGGGATGGTCTGCGCCTGGTCCTGACTCTGGTATGGTAAGTGCGCGGTCTTTCTCTTGGAGCATTGCCAGGTTTTACAACTTTAGAAAATTGTTAGCCTAGGTAATCGAAGGTTGGTAAAAGAGGCAGCCGGGGCTCCTCTGACCACGTAAGTAGAGACTTGCCGTTGCTTAAATAGTCATGGACTGGAAGAAGCTGCGCAAACCAGACCTAGTTCTCGTATGCTGGGAATTGGGCATTGATTGTGGGTCGATCCGTAGAAAACCTGAATTGATTAGGGCAATTGAGGATTTCGGTGCAGACGAGGAGGAAATAGTAGAATGTTGGAAGCTAATTAAGGAGGAGTTGGAGAAGGAAAGGGAACAAATGAAGCGAGAGGATGAAGAAAAAAGGAAGCGCGAAGAGCATGAAAGAGAGATCGAGAAAAAATGGCTCGATCTACAGGTAGCTCAGGCCGCACAGGCAGAACGCACTAGGCTAGAGGTGCCGAAAAGTGGCAAGCCAGGCAGAGATAGAGAAGCAACGCGAACGAGAACTGGAAGAGCTCAGGCGTAAAGTTAAATTGCTCAGATGGCAAAGAGCGAGAGCGCGTCTGAGAATTTTTAGAAGAGGAGAAAATTTCCAAAATTTTCTCGCAAATTTTGAAAACATTTGCGCAGATGAGCAGGTGGACCAGGGCGACTGGCCACGGATGTTGACGGCCATCCTCCCTTGTGATGTCGGCGCCGTATTAGCGCGGCTGTCCGACGAGGATGCCGACGCCTACGAAATGGCAAAAAGAGCCCTCTTCCACTTTTTCGGCATACGTACAGAGGCGCACTCTAAAGATCGTAGTGATGGCAGTGGGCCGCGCTCCCATCAGGGTGTCAGCGACCAGCCCACGAACCCCGCTTGGTCAGCTAGGGACACAATTGTTGCTCGGAAGAGCAGAGAAAGGGCCGGTTCTAGCCCTGATACAGATGCCGCTATGGCAAATGAGGCACAGATTCCGCGCGAGAAAGACTGCGGCGAACTTGTATGTCACCGCACGGAAAGAGAGCTTTCCGTCGAAGAGCGTAACGCAGTGTCATTTGACAGCAGCGTTGAAGCACTCAGAGAGAGCGCAGCGTTAGTTGAAAAGTGCGATGTCACTGTCACTCACAATGGCAATGACGCTGCTCCGATATCCAGAATTATGGACAGCGAAGTGTTACGCTCGGCGGAGATGCAAATGCGGGCAGACTGTTTTGAGTTGCCGACGGATAGTGGCCCACGGATAGTGCCCGCTGACAGTTCGATTGTAAGCGCAGAATGTGGCTCAGCGCTGCATCGAAACAAAGAGAAGCTCAGTGATGAGGAAATCACAGCGGCTAGTGACCGACCGCAAGAAAATGAGCTACCTTGTTTAGAAGAAAGAGCAGCGACCGGCTCGTCAGGGAAACCGTCACCTGGTACTGAGAGCAAAAAGCGAGTGGCTTCGCTGCGTGAGAAAAACATAGAATGCGACAAGCATTTGCCAAATGCTACGTCGGCTGCTGGTGTTGAGGCGAAGGCCGGCAGCTTAACAACACGCGACGGCACCGCGAGAACTGATGACAGAAAGGGAAAATCAACAATGGTAGTTTCCCGAAGGCGGTTGCAGGCAAAGAAAGATGTGCGGGTCAAAAGCACCGGAAGTGGGAAAACTAATCAGCATTGTAATGGCCCGACATCTTCGTCGCGGCACAGGAAATCAGAAAGGCGTCGCGTGCAATACCAACCAAGCGTGCAGGGCGAAAGCCACCTGTTCCATTATGGGACCACGACAGGAGTTGTCGCGAGACAGGTTACGCATGCGGCGTGCTGTGCAGAAGGGCGCGCAGCTGCCACACAAAAGGGCGCCACAGAACGCGCGGGTGTCGGAGGGGGACACAACATGCAAGAAAGAGAGAGAGGAGGAAGCTGCCCTGTCCAACACCCTTGCACTGTAAAGTTCCCAGGAGCCACCCGACATTTCGACGCATGTCTTTGCGAAAAAAGGAAAAACAAAAAGAGGAACTAGTTTTGGTTCAGCAGACTTCCGGGCGTGAGCTGTTGGCGAGGGTTAAGTCGTCCAAAATTTGCAGCCATATTGCTCCGTATTAAAGACCTGGCAGTGTTCTGAGGCTGGCCGCGTACTGCCTAGCCGGAGGTAGGGGCTGAGCTCAGATCTGATCGCCAATGCTCCGTTGAGGACCCTTGCCCGCTGTGCAGGTCAAGTGGGCTGACTACTACGAGGCCGAATGGGACAAAGACGCCCATTCGTGGTGCACCGACCAGCTGCAACCACTTCGTGGCGTCTTCTTGGCGGCGGACGGATTGTTGTGATCGGAGGCCCCGACAGCGGGAATTGACGAGCCCGGCAGGCGCCATCGAACTATGTTTGACCAAAGGTGCTGTCCTCCTGAGAAGAGGATTAGGAACGGCTCCTGGCGACGGTGAGCTGTGACGAAAGGCCTCTCATCCCTTCGTCCGGAGTATGGAATGCGGCATTTCTCCCGAACTGTGCCCTCACGTGGACCGGCAGAAAGACTCGAACAAAGGCGCCGGACCCTCCTCGCTAGCTTGCACCTGCGCAGCCAGACAAAGCGGGGGCGGACACGGCTGATTAATCTTACCCTCTGGAATTCACGGGGCCGTCAGGACGCATCTTTCCCACGGAGGGGATCACCGCCTGCAAAGCTAACGACCTTATGCACCTGGTCAACCCGTAGGAAACAGCATTCCAGGACCTCAAGGCGCCAGGATTCCTTGTCGCCTGTGCACGTGTTTGTGAGGGCGGAGTGGTCACGGGGTTAGGGAAGAGACTATGAAGAGTGTGTCTGCCCATTGGACGCTTGATCAGCCACCGGTTTCCCTAGCTAGGTGCCTAGGGAATATCCACTGTATTTAAGCCGCGATTTGGCTGGTTTCACGGCGCTTCATCTCTGACTTTTGTTCTCCCTGCTTCTGTTGTAAATATGTAAATAAACCTTCAAGTTTACCAACCCTCCTGAAGGCTTCCCTCCGTCGTCTGCAGAGTTCATTGTCATGCGGTGAAGACCTCGGTCCCGATACCCAAGCATATCAGTGGTGCCCTGACTCACACCGCCTGCGGGCAACCCGCTCGGCTGGCCCTGCCTCAGAACGTTCTGGCCACGAGGCTGCACCAAATGCAGTCTCTTGCTGCTGCTCGCGGGAGACTGACCGACAGCTGTGGCGCATGTGGCCTGTTCACGGCCGAATTCAGGTGCCCTGGACAGTGGGCCTTGTTTGCGAGGATTCACACTGCGCGTCTCTTGTTCCTGCTGTCCCTACTCGATATAGTCAAGCCACTTGTAGGCTCAAACTTATGGAGTTTTATATATATATATATATATATATATATATATATATATATATATATATATATATATATATATATATATATATATATATATATATATATATATATATATATATATATAGCCCGCCATGGCTGTTTTTCTTTACTCTTGGTCTCCTCTTTCTTTCCCCCTCATTGTCCTGTCCCTATCCCCTCCCCCCCCCCCCCTTTTTTTTCTCTTCATTCAGGCTTCGGTGGCAGCTGCCCGGGCCAGCAACTTCTTTTTACTTCCGTTTTTTTATTTTATTAATAAACCACTAATATCAGTATTTTATTGAAGGAGGTATTTTGCTCAGTGCCGACTGCTGAGCATTCTTACAGTGTGGAAACTTTTTGCATCGACTGTAATGTCACATTTCACGTCAGGCGGGGTGGTTTCCTCATCACAATGCGCATGTGTTGCTTGCTTTTCTTGCTGAAAAACAATGTAGGCGACGCCGTCGAATTGGCTCACTGCTTCCAGGCAGGACTGGCGGCTCTTACTGAATGCGCACAACACAACGCTTGCCCGTGAAGCGTGCAGAGCCCCTTAAACATAGGCGAGCAAAATTTTATGAAATAAATTTTTATACTTAGTGCGCAGAAAAGCGGTGTCCTACATGGGGGGAGCTACGCTAAGTGAATAAAAGTCGAAGACTGCTCACGCGTGAAAAGACGCAAGCCCGCCCGCTCACTTTATGGCCGCAGTCGCTGCGCAGCTGGCAATGTTACCTCTGCATGGCTCTGCATAGCCGCCGTACCGCGGCCCCTTCAGGGCATTACGCGATAGACAGTGGGCTAGTGCCCATAGTTGCATATGGGATGTTTTGAAGGAGAAACACGAGATTAACGGTATACGTAATCGGTCTTTCTCTACTTGACTTTTTAGATCCCTGGGAGTCTTCATACCACTTCTGGCGCAGTGGGCGCACTAAAGAGGAATCGCAAATCCTCTCTTCACCGCGGCAACTCTATATACACTCTCCGGACGTTCCTATGAACCTGGAATTATTGTCCTGTGCGGCCGATTTTCCTATTAATCCGGATTAAACGTCCCGGCTCCCGCCTTTTTTTTTTTAACTCTCCTCCGAAAAGAGGTGGGGTCAACCAACGCGTGGTGTTCCTTTTGAGCCAGTCTCGTGGCTGCTTTGCTTTCGCTTCTGTGTTTTTGTTTTTTTTTTTAGGTTCCTTCAATAAATAGCTTCAGTCGCAGACTACACAGCCACAAATTAGGCCCACGGAAATAAAAATACGCGTGGACTGTGCTTTCGCCGATAGTTGCGTATCAGCACGCCCCCACGCGGCTGGCTGAAAGACACACTCCACGCTTTGGCCGACTCCTTCCTCCTCTTTTCGGACGTGACCTAAAAAAAGAGAAGGCGGGAGACGGAACGTTCAATTCTGTTTGATCGGGGAACCGGTCACACTGGACAATAACTCCAAGTTCCTAAGAATGCTGGGAGAGTGTATGTCGAGTTCCCGCGGCGAAAAGACGAGCTCCAAGTCCTCTTGAGTGCGCCTTTAAGTGGTGCGTCACTGCCTTGAGATGGGATAGGGTGTCAGGTGCCGCCACCAGTGGGATTTGGGCGATCCAGGTTGTCCCGGGCAACCACGTGGGTCTACCTAGTCATTAACCGCTACCGGCCAGGTTGCACAAGGATGGCATCTTTTATTGTTACCATCGAGCGTCACGCACCGCACGCGTGCTCTCCCTTACCCATGTCCCGATCTCATTCGCGCAGTTAGCTACGTGGCAATGAACGGACTCTCTCGGCTTCCTTCCAACAGACACGCACGTGTTTCTTGACGCTGAAAGTCAGTATTGCGAAGAAACCACCGGTATAGCAACATGTGAAATTTCCTCTGTTCAGATTAAGATTAAAAGTGCTGAACACCTCCGCTTCTTCGGCACTGTATATTTGTTTCTGAACTAACCGAGCTTTCAGCCTCGCTCACTTCTGGTAGGTCTCCTCTTGTCTGCGCCTGGCGTGCAACGGTTAGTGACCTGTAATTGGAAATTGAGCTAGTCAGCTCATTCCTGAAGAGTGCAGTAGGCGAGGGGCGGATAAAGAGGCAGCAGAACGAGCGCTTTTGAAGGAATAATCAGAATAGTAACGTTATTGCAAGCGGTGTGCACCTGTACTAGAGCCGGTGGAAAAAAGAAATGGCTGGCCGGTGATGAAACCTAACGCGACAATTCTGGGAGAGCAGTGAATGCTTTCACTCGGGCTACATGCACACGGCAGAACTTTCATGGAGGGTGAATGTCGATGGGTCGGGGGGGGGGGGGGGGGGGGGGGGGTGCAGAGAGCCGGGTGCGTCTGGCGCACGGAGTCTTCAGACACAGCGCTTGCATTTTCCCCAAGTGCCGCTGGTACTGATGTGGCAGTAAAAAAGCCTTCCAAGTCTGATTGTCAAGGTGCAGCAATAAAGAACAGTTCTTGTTTTGGCAGTCGGCGAAGGAAATCTGTAGGCACCTAATTTGATTGCGCGTTTT
Organism: Amblyomma americanum; assembly: GCF_052857255.1. Taxonomy (NCBI): domain Eukaryota; kingdom Metazoa; phylum Arthropoda; class Arachnida; order Ixodida; family Ixodidae; genus Amblyomma; species Amblyomma americanum. The sequence continues at coordinate 189,030,357 of NC_135498.1, read as the reverse complement.
CTTCTCTCAAACGATGAGTTGGACATTAGAGTACATAGATTACCGTGTGG